>NC_047037.1:6952286-7552286 GCF_011762595.2 Tursiops truncatus
AGCAGGCCATATGCAGGATGCATTTCCCACCAACTTGTCTCTACCCACAAGGAAACATCATTTATGGAACACTGTTTTATTTGATCACTTTCTGTATTTCGAACTTAGTTGGAAAATTATTGCTGAAATGATAGATTCTTTATTCCCTTGATTTGTTGTATTTCAAAAAGGACTCACTACTTCATTCTTCAGTGTGATTTCTATTATAAACTTAGAGTGAAGTATATTCGTTTACATCTCTTTTTTTTTGTTCCTATTTTCTTCTTTTTTTGTCTTTATTTTTAAATTGAAGAATAGTTGATTTACAATGTTGTGTTAGTTTCAGGTGTACAACAAAGTGATGTATTTATTCATATATATATAAATTTAATCTTTTTCGGATTCTTTTCCATTCTAAGTTATTATAAGATATGCAGTATAGTTCCCTGTGCTATACAAGAACTACTGTATAGCACAGGGCCTACTGTATAGCGCAGGGAACTATATTCCCTGTTACATATATTGGTTATCTATTTTATATATAGTAGTGTGTATCTGTTAACCCCAAACTCCTAATTTATCCCTCCTCCACCTTCTTCTTTGGTAACCATTGTTTGTCTTCTATGTCTGTGAGTCTTTTTCTGTTTTGTTTACATCTCATTTTGATATGCATTATTTTAACATAAATTTGTTTCACTCTTAACTTTTGAGAGTTGTTTGAGATATATACTTTTAAGGAATATATTTCCTCCATAAAACTACCTCTATCTATATTCTGTTTATGACCTTTGGTCTGAAGAATCAGTTAGAATGTTGAAATGGGGTGTGTGTGTGGGTGGGTGTATGTGTCTGAATGAAAAAATTGATTGGCACGCAGAGACTTTACCCTGAGCTGGTTAGTGAATACTTTGAGGTGTGTAATGATGTTACAGCTATTGATACTCTGACATACTTGGTTGCTCAGAAATACTTCCCGATTCTCCCAGAAACATAACCCAGGCACTTTTAGGCTGAGAAGCGTAGGCTCCATGACTTAGAATCCTTACCTTTACCATCCAGGCTTGCTCCTAATCATGCCCCTTGGAGCTGGTTTTATTTATTTATTTATTTTTAATTTTTGGCCGCGTTGGGTCTTCGTTGCTGCATGTGGGCTTTCTCTAGCTGCGGCCAGCAGGGGCTACTCTTTGTTGCAGTGCGCGGGCTTCTCATTGAAGTGGCTTCTCTTTGTTGTGGAGCTTGGGCCCTAGGAGCGTGGGCTTCCGGGCTCCGTAGTTGTGGCTGTCGAGCTCTAGAGCGCAGGCTCAGTAGTTGTGGTGCGTGGGCTTAGTTGCTCTGCGGCGTGTGGGATCTTCCTGGACCAGGGCTCGAACCTGTGTCCCCTGTATTGGCAGGTGGATTCTTAACCACTGTGCCACCAGGGAAGTCCTTGGAGCTGGTTTTAGATTGTCAACTTTATTTGTTCAAATTACAGCCCTTAAACTGCCTCTGATTTATTCTGACTTTACCCATATTGTTCTTTTTCTCCCTTTTTGAACTAATGGGAAGTAAATGAAGAAATAAAAGATGAATTACTTTATATTTCATCTTTTGTTTCTCCACAGAGTGTCACTCTTCTCCAGAAATTTATTCAACTCCATATTTCTCCAGTACAGGAAACAGTTTTAAAAGCAAATGGAATCTAAGAGTTTAATGTTCATTGTTTTTAGTCTTAGCAAAACAATAGAGAATTTATTAATTTTAATGTTATTAAATAGCGGTGTTGTAATTTTGCAGTTCTCAAAAGAAATTCTTAGTCATTTAATCACAGTGACAGAAGTAATGAAATCATGTTACAGAAAATTGGCAAAATAAAATCACCCATAATCCTGTCACCTTAATTCAACCTTTATTATCTTTTTAATCTATTTCTTTCTAGTGTGGCTTCCTGTGTTGACTTTTGCATAGCTTTAATCAGAGTGCAATAACATTTTATATCCTGGTTTTTCTTAACTTAACATAAAATAATTTTATATTGCTGTGTATTCTAAATAACCAACATTTTGAATGCACACAAAGTGTGTTCTTGTTAATACGACATAATCACCCTCCAGGATTGAACATTTAGATTCTTTTTTTTTTTTTCCCCATCGTAGACAGTGAGGCTACAAGCATTTTTATAAATGTAACTTCTTTTCACACTTAATTATGTGGATTATCTCCTTATGATTGGTTTTCAGATGTGGATAAAAGAGGATGAACATTTTTATGCTTTTTGAATCATGTTACCAAATTATTTCCAAAAGGATTATAGCAATTTGCACTCGCAATCTACAAGTGTTTTACCATACTTTTTGCCAATGTTAGATATTCTCTTTCTCTGTCTCTTGTCTCTCTCTCTGTCTATATATATATATATTTACTTACGTACTATTTAAAAGTGGTACTTTGTTGTTCTTTTATCTTATATTTCTTTTATTACTGGAGAGTATTATAATTTTTCCATATATTTGCTTACTAGATTTGAGTTATTTGTTTATATCCTTTGGTTATTTATTTCTTTTATGCTTACTGTTCCGTTAGCAGTTTTAGGAGTTACACTCATAAGAATGGTATTAACTCTTTTTGTTTACTGAAAAAAATTTTGTTTGCTTGTCTTATTCTTTAATCAAAATTTTATATTCTATTATAAACTTATCTTTATAATAGAATATACATGATAGAAGAATGAACACATAAAGCTCTCTTTTTAGCATATAATTTCTTTTGAAACTGGATTTATTTTGTGATGGCCCAAATGATACTATGGTATTCCTCACCATATGTATATTTGGTAGCCAAGAATACTTTAGGTAATACAGATACCTGACAATTTTCTAATTTTATAGGAAAAGAGGAGCTAAGGTTGTATCCAAGAGAGTTGATGATTTCAAAGAAAAATTTCAACATAAACTTGGAAGAACTTTAGATCCGTAAGTTCATGATTAACTTAGAATTGAAAATGTTTTTGGATCAAATTTACAAACTACTCTTGTGGTAAATTTTGGTTTGTGTTCTATTAGGTTCTATCAATTAAATAAGAATCATCCTTTTGTGTTAATCAGGGAACTCTTATTAGCCTCTATAGCGCTTGGGGTTCCAGGAAAGTACTGAGTCTCCAAAATGGACAGGGCCTTTGGAGAACAGGGTGGAAGAATTTTGTGTAAAGCTTTATTTCTGAGATCTCAGAAATTTAACTTATTGCATTATATTTTCCTCTCTCTTCCTTGTCCCCGCCCCCCCCATGTATATGTATGTACTTCCATAATTCTGCTTTGAGTATGTTCTGTTTTTTCTTCTTCAGTCTGGACTTTTTCACTGGAAGCCAGTGAAAGCATTCAGCCATTGCTAATGCGAGTGGGAGATTAGGAAAAAGATCTGTTGGAGAACTTCTGTTTGATTCTCATAGTTTGGTTATAGGAGAAAATATAGGCGATAAAAAAAAAAAGGCAAACATATTTTAAATTCCAGGGATGCCATGTGGTGGGAATTTTCACTAAAAGATTTGTTTTCTTTGATAGCATTGCAGAAACAATGAATGTTCCCCCAGACCACATATTTGGGGCTTGTCTCCGTCCTGATGATTATGGTAAATATACAAACTTTCTTCTTAAAAAACAAACAACAAAATCCCCCCCACCCCCCAAATCATGCAGTTAAGTTCACCATCTCCTTCTCTCAAAGCTTCTAATTTTAATGGCTTAAAATATTACATTAACATTAAAGAGAACAATTTGTAGCACAAGAAAGAAACAAAATTTTCATATTATATTTGAAATAGGAACAGTTTAAAGCCCTTGTAATGAATTCCTTACGTGTATTTAAGGCTCAGAATTTTATTTAGAAAATAAATAAGGCCTGTATTAAACAAGCCATAGTGAAGTGAGGCAGCTTTTTAATGAATTCCAATATTGTACTAGGCCCTTGTTACTCAAAATGTGGTTGCAGATGGGCAGTGTTGGTGGCCCCTGCAAGGTTCTTAGAAATGCGGAATCTCAGGCTCCACCCCAGACCTACTGAATCAGAAACTGCAACATTCCCAGATGAACTGTAGGGACATTCAAGTTCCAGAAAGCACTGTACTCTACAACCACATACTTAAGAACCACTCTTCCCACCAGCCAATCAATTAATCAACCGATAAAGTGGCAGAAGAAAATTCCCAGGATTTTTGTCTTTAGTGCTAAGGGATCTAAACAGCAGACTTCCAAAGGGAAAACTCTGCCAAAACTTATCAGGATTGGGCTGTATTTTACTGGTTTTCAAAATACAGTCTGCAGTGTACCTGCATTAAAATCACCCAGAGAATTTATTAAATATGCAGGTTCCTGGGGACCCATGCTCATATATTCTCATGTACACTAAACTTTAAGAACTGCTACTAAAAATGTGTTAAAGTCCACTCACTGACAAATAAAATAAATATTTACTGAGCTTCTGCAACATGGTGTTTCAGAGCACCATGAACCACCACATTAGGAGATTATATTTTGGTTCTGTTTTTCGATCCACTGTTACATGTGTAATGGATGCCTGCCCATCTTAGAGGCTCTTCATACCTCTAGAAGTGGGTAAGGGATGATTTAGGAAATCCATCAGTTAGCCTGAAATACAAGTAGGTAATCATGCTCAGCTGCCTCCTTGAGGGCAGGTTCATGCTGGTTGGCGCCCCATCTTGCTGTCTGTTGGATTCTTGGGGTCTCGCGCACAGTACATTGTTTTCCCCGGTATCTATAGCATGAATCAATGTATCTAACACATAGTTTATCATGTTGACAATTAGGCAACATTGACAAATTTCCTAATAGTTGAGCTACATTACCCTTAAAAGTTGAATGATAAGATAGAGCTATAAAGTGAAAAGGAAGGACACAGACATTAATAGTTTAAAAAATGTGTCAGTATTGGCCTTGGCACCGTACGGCGTTAACTGTGTGAGGGGACTGTCAGCCCTCTCTAGACTTTTCCTGGAGCTCGTGGATGGACACATATTAACCCCAGTGGCCTTTTGTGACTACTGTTGGGGTTAGCTAGCAGCATCTATTCCGTGGAAAGCTTCAGGGTCTGCCTGCTTCCGAGAACATACTGGTTTCTTTACTGGGCCTGGATTGCTCCCTTACCCTTACTTAGGGAAAGAAAGGCAACTGCACAAAGAATGCCTCATCCCTCAGGCCTGGGGTTGTTGGTTATGTTACGATGCTTCCAGGAAGAGTGCTGTGTCCAGCTCCCAGAATGCACCAGGACAGAGGCGATGTGGAGGAGAATCTGGCTCCCAGAATGCACCAGGGCAGAGGCGATGTGGAGGAGAATCCGGCTCCCAGAATGCACCAGGGCAGAGGCAATGTGGAGGAGAATCCGGCTCCCAGAATGCACCAGGGCAGATGCGATGTGGAGGAGAATCATAGGCAGTAGTGCATCATGAGAATTGGTAGCAGGCAGGGTGCAACTGAGGAGCAGGCGTGGCTTTTCTGATGTCCCTGGCGTGGT
The DNA here is from genome assembly GCF_011762595.2 of Tursiops truncatus. Lineage (NCBI taxonomy): Eukaryota > Metazoa > Chordata > Mammalia > Artiodactyla > Delphinidae > Tursiops > Tursiops truncatus. The sequence continues at coordinate 6,957,768 of NC_047037.1, forward strand.
AGCAAGGTCATGGGTCTCTCTCTTAGGGCCACAGCTTGTACTCCTGATTTCAGCTCTTCAGAGGTGGCTCTTGAGTAGTTGTCAGTGATTTGACATGAGCTTCATAAATATTCTCTCAGGGCCAGGCCAGAAGAGGGTATCAGCGTACCTCTCATCCACTAGGCAGTCATACCTGGTAGGGTTGTGGTGGGAAAACCAGGTAGAGTTGGAGATACAACCTTTCAAATGGTTATTTTTGGATGTTAATGGAGAGTGAAGGCCTCTGAAGATAAAAAAAACTCAACCAAGAGCCATCTTGTGGAAGAGCCGGGGTGGGGGGAGGTCCTTATACAGAGAAGCCCCCCAGAGGGTTGACATCAGGGGAAGAAATGTGGAAGAGGAAAGGAAGCCACACTTATGTGTCAAAAATCACCCCTAATCACTTTGATTTCCTCTCGCAGAGCCTTACTTGGGTTTTGCCTACGTTAGGATGGTCTGATAATAGCTGACCCCGTTTCAGATGATCTTGTTCTGAGGCACTTGGCCAGTTCCTGGAACCAGCGCTGGTTGTGGGCTTTTCACCCATACTTAGGGTCTACCCTTAGAAAGAAGGCTTTTGTCAGAATATGCAGGATTAACTCCTGATTTTATAATAAACTTAGAGGTGCTACGAGTACCTATTAAAAAAGACCCTTGACAGAGCCTAATAATATAGGGCCTTGTACAAAGTAGGTGTGAATATTAGTTGCCTTGAACTGCAACCAATGTTGCAATTTATTTTTTTTCAATTTTTAAAAATTGAAGTATAGTTGATTTACAATGTTGTGTTAATTTCTGCGGTACAGCAAAGTTTTACATACATATACATATACATTAAAAAAATGGATCTCCTTTATGGTTTATCATAGGCTGTTGAATATACTGCCCTGTGCTATATAGTAGGACTTTGTTGTTTATCCATTCTATATATAATAGTTTGCATCTGCTAACCCCAAACTCCCAATCCTTCCCTCCCCCAACCCCTTACCCCCTTGTCAACCACCAGTCTGTTCTCTATGTTTGTGATTCTGTTTCATAGATAGGTTCATTTGTGTCATATTTTAAATTCCACATATAAGTGATATCATGTGGGATTTGTCTTTCTCCTCTGACATACTTCACTTAGTATGATCCTCTGTAGTTGCATCCATCAATGTTGAAATTTAAATTAACCTACCCAGGATATCACAGCCAACTGCCAGCATGACCCTGTCGCAAGAAAGCAGGAAGGGAGGGGTATAGGCCAGGGGAAAAAGAACAGAGGCAGAAGGTTTCTTCTGGTGACATCCACCAAGCCATCACATCTGAAGCAACATGGTCAACTCTGGTCTGATCTGTGTCACCATTAACATCCAAGCAATGGGGTTTAGAGGTAGTGTATTTGTACTTTCTTTGTGTCATAATTCAGGAAAGTTCCTTTAAGTCATGAAAGAAAAGTGGAAGCAAGGGCTGGGGGTGGCAGTGGCAGCAGGTGGATTGGAGGGGTTATTACTCGGGGTTGTGGGTCAGGACTCATTTAATGGACTGTGAATGGAGGTCTCCTGTCCTGGTAATAGTATAGGGGAAGCAGGAGAGAAATGGGGACTTGGTGTGCAGACTGAAGGCAGACCGGGAACTCACATTAGGAAGGAGTAGGGAACTTGTGTCCAGTTTTTACAAGGTTTCCCAGATGTTTGGTCAACCCTGAGGCACACAGAGTGACCCCCACGTGGAATCAGCCCCAGCTTTCAGATCCTCAGCCTTGTAGACAAATGTCTGCTAAGAGGGTGTCAGGCAAGGACTTTGTTGTCTTAGGAAAGGATTTGACAGCTGAGTGGGCTCATGATTCCCCCATAAAATTCATTTTTTCAGATTTTTTTCATTGAGCAAAGAAGTCGCATACAGCAGAAGTATTCATTTTTATCAATTACTTTGCACTTTTTTTTTTATACAAAAGAATTTTCTGTCATGATGCATAATAGTATTGGAGTTAGGTGTTTTCATTCACAGAAGTTGCTAGATCTCTCTCTGTTTTAGTTAGTGTGGGAATAATTGTGACAGACTTTAAATTCAGATAAAAGACTTTTTTTCCCCCTCTTTTCAATAGGAGCTGGTGATCTCATCCACAGAAGACTTCCGGGAGAATATCTCCGAGGCAAGGACAGACAGAGAGCCCTGGTTGCAGCAGTGCGACATCACTTAAAGAAAGTTAACTACCAAAACTTTGACACTTTGTTGTCAGCCTTCAGACACTATGACAAGGCCAGTAGTAAAGTGAAGCTTTTTTGGTCTACGCATGGGCTTACAGGTCCCAGCAGGCTGGTGTAGATCAGGATCAAGTCCGGTCCACCACCTGTTTTTGTAAATCGTTTTACATGCCTATATTTAAAAAAATTGGGGTGCATGTATCTCTTTGAATTAGAGTTTTCTTTGGATATATGCTCAGGAGTGGGATTGCTGGATCATATGCATGCCCATTTGTTTTAAGTATTGTCCACGGCTGCTTTTGCAACTACACATGCAGAGAGACTGAATGGCTTGCAAAACCTATGATACCTACTTTTTAGCCCTTGACAGAAAATGTTTGCTGGAGTAGACCTGCGTTGTCAAAATGTGGTTCTTTCACCATCGTCAGTGTCACTTGGGAACATGCTAGAGATGCACGTCCTAAGGCCCACCCCAGACCTCCTGAATTAGGAACTTGGGGTTGGGGTCTAGCAATTGTGTTTTAACAAGCTTTTCAGTGATTCTGATGCAGGCTGAGGTTTGAGAACCACTGTTGCAGATCATTAAACTAGAGTGTGCTGGGAGCCTGGGAGATGGACAATCTCTGCCTCACTCTGAATGTGTACACACGGTACTGTCAGTCTGGTCCAAGTCAAGCTTAGAACGCTCTCCCCTGGGCACCAGGTGTGGTTTCAGTTTTGAGAGTAAGATCACTCAATCTTCAAGCTCCTCTACATTTTATTCTTTGATCAAGTCAGATCAACCCAGGGCTGCATAATTACCGGACATCATTTTAGGCCATTACAGGATTTACCAAGCTGCACAGCGCCTTAGGCTTGCACTAAGGAACGCTACTACACGTTTGTGAAACGTGGCACATTTTTTATTAGTACGCCCACGCGGCTGTTATTTATTTTTGTCACACGCATCCTCTTTATAAGGAAACCCAGTCTTTCTAAAACACATAACTGTGCTCTGTCTAGGTATCTGGTTTGTTTTTGCTTCATGTACAGCATGACTTTGGACCAATAGGGCATACCTTTTTGACTTGGCTGCCAGGAAGCTTAGAGCCAATACAGAGAAACACATCTAGTTTGTGAAGGTGATCTTATAGCATACATTTTGTGCACTCTTTTTATTTCAGGTTTCGTCTTATTTTCGTCCAACTTTATTTTCTCTTTGCCCTGATTTCCTCACTTTTTTTGGCTCTCATTGTACTTCTTTTTCTAGGCAGCCTCAAACCGTTTTAGAATGAGTCTAACATAAACAAATAAAAGCTCATAAATAAACCCGTGATGAGGTAGTGCATCATAATCTTGATAGGAGAAGAAAAGAAAGAGCAGAATAATTTTAGTTCATCTCAAAAGGAAAAAAAGATAATAGTCTTATCTCCATTCCAATGTTGAGTACAGTTTTAGAAAAGTGACACCTCACAATTTTTATCTTATGAAAAAATCTTGATCACTCATTGGCTCATTCATTTTAAGCCCATGAGTTTTATCTGATTTTAGATTAGGGGCCTGTGTACCTGTGATGTACTGGTGAATAAAAAGTGGGTTAAATACCTCAGTTAGGTTTGTACTAATTATGTCGGGACAAACACCAATCAGTCATCAACGACATTTCTCACAAAGTTGTGTTTAAAGAAAATGTAAGTATTCAACTGTTTCTCTGGTTTTTAGTAGAGACCGATTGCTATTTACAGGTAATTTAAAAATTATTCTTCAGAATTAAATTACTTAAGCAAAAACAAGTTTTTTATATATATATATATATATATATATATATATATATAATTTATTTATTTATTTATTTTGCGGTATGCGGGCCTCTCACTATTGTGGCCTCTCCCGTTGTGGAGCACAGGCTCCGGACGCGCAGGCTCAGCGGCCCTGGCTCACGGGCCCAGCTGCTCCGCGGCACGTGGTATCTTCCCGGACTGGGGCACGAACCCGCGTCCCCTGCATAGGCAGGCGGACTCTCAACCACTGCGCCACCAGGGAAGCCCAACAAGTATATTTTAAACCTTACTCAACTCCAAGTATCTACAAAGATGATATTGGGGAAATTTACATGGTAGTAACGTGAATAAGGAAAACTAGCAGGGTGCATAGTGCTCCTCTTTCTAAAAATTCCTCATGTTAAATGTAATCATAATCAAGGTGATCATCTTAATAGCTGTTGATGATCTCAGTGAACCACCAGGCACATTCCTTATGATAACATTAAATTAAGCAGGAGGAAATTACTGAGAATTATTTAATGCTGATATACCTTTTAAATAGTTAACTTTTTTTTTTTTCTTTTTTTGCGGTACGCGGGCCTCTCACTGTTGTGGCCTCTCCCGTTGCGGAGCACAGGCTCCAGACGCGCAGGCTCAGTGGCCATGGCTCACGGGCCCAGCCGCTCCGCGGCACGTGGTATCTTCCCGGACTGGGGCACGAACCCGCGTCCCCTGCATCGGCAGGCGGACTCTCAACCACTGCGCCACCAGGGAAGCCCGTAAATAGTTAACTTTTAATATGTACAATGTAGTGCTCAGTGCCCTTGAGGAGCTTTTTTTTCCTGAGTGGGTAATAAGATGTGGGTCTTCCTAGTACAGCTGTAGGATTGTTTTTGATGATTAGAATCTTATACTGTTGAATGCCCAGATTTAATTTAATTGAAAAGCAAAACAAAACAGAACAAATAAACTGTGATTTCCTAAATGACTCTTCTTGGCTTAGAGGATTAATTCTGTTATTTGTTGAACACTCACAGCACATCAAACATTATCCCAGATAACGTGCAGGCTTTTAACTCAGGGAACTTAAAATCTAAAGGGTGGGGGAAATAAAGACTCATCATGTCCAAGAATGGTCACAGCAGAGTCTCAAATTTTCAAAATAGGTATATATAATTCCAACTCCTTTTATTCTGCCTATTATCCAGGAAGTAGCTGAGATGGGATGATTCCTTTTGGGGGACAGTTGCATTCATTGACAAAACTGGTTTACTAAGACGTGTGAGCAAGGCCGTTCCAAAGCTCAGTAATACCAGACTGCTGTGGATGGTTGGGGGCAGAAAAGGTTCAGTGAATACCTTGACTAATAGCTCATTGTTGAGTAGCCTTTGTGCTATAAGTCACGCCACTGTCAGACCGAAAGTGGTCCAGAAAGCAAAGCACGTGACTCAGATGACTTGCACGGGCCACACTTTTGTGTCTGCAGCTGGCTCATTGGCCTGAAATAGCGATTCTATAACTTGAAAACGTGTCAACAGAGAGATGTACCATCAATAGCTCTGAGTGGGGACAAAGGTTCGTGTAGTCAGTATGCCAGGAGCATGGGGCAATGCCTTGTGTGTGATGTGTCCTCCCTCACCATGAGACAAGTGGGTCAGCTTGTGGCAGGAGTCACACGTTAGGCATGTGGTGGTAGCCTCTGCCTCGGAAACGTCGACTGCTTTTTTGGCACTTTGTCTCATGGTGCGTGTATTGTTGTGTCTGCTACAAGGATGGATCCAGGCAGCGATGGTGCAACCTGGGTGGTGCAGGCTCAATCCAAAGTTTGATTCCTGTCGTCCACATCGGAGGACGGACCCTTATCCTGGGCATCTATGTGAATTACCTGGATGGTTCACTCAGCAGCGGTGATTTGTTTCCATAGTTTTCTTTTTTCTTTTTTTTATTGGAGTACAGTTGATTTATAATATGTTAGTTTCAGGTGTACAGCACAGTGAGTCAGTTATACATATACATATATCCACACTTTTTGTTTTAGATTCTTTCCCCATGTAGGTCATTACAGAGTATTGAGTAGAGTTCCCTGTGCTATACAGCAGGTTCTTATTAGTTATCTATTTTATATATAGTACTGTGTATATGTCAATCCCAATCTCCCAATTTATCCTTCCCCCCCCCATTCCCTGGTAACCATAAGTTTGTTTTCTACATTCGTGATGCTATTTCTGTTTTCTAAATAAGTTCATTTGTACCCCCTTCTTTTTTAGATCCACATATAAGCGATATCATATGATATTTGTCTTTCTGTGTCTGATTTATGTCACTCAGTATGACAATCTCTAGGTCCATCCATGTTGCTGCAAATGGCATTATTTTTTTCGTTTTTATTCCATTGTATATATGTACCACATTTTCTTTATCCATTCCTCTGTTGATCCATAGTTTTCTGTCTCAAAAAGAGGTGTCTTTAATCTTCCAATCTGTAGTGGTCTTTTTAAAAATTTTTTAAATTTAAAAATTTTTAATTTTCTACATTTTTGGCCATGCCGGGCGGCATGTGGGGTCTTAGTTCCCCAACCAGGGATCGAACCCATCCCCCTGCATTGGAAGTATGGAGTCCTAACCACTGGACTACCAGGGAAGTCCCCAGTCTGTAGTTTTCCAAGTGGCAACCAAGCACGCAGGCCATTGGCAACAGTCCAAGAGTTAGTAAAAATATAACAGATTCATCAATGGTAGTATTGGCCGGAGCTGTGAGAATAACCTTGAGTTCTGCCCACTGAGTAGAGTGACTATGCCCTTTTTTGGTCCTTAGCTCTTACTGAGGTTGAAAGCCACAGCAGACCAGTGAAGACCACTGGGTTTCAGGTTAGTGAACCAGGCCCAGTGGCTCTACGTGGTGAAATCATTATTCATAGAGACTTGCAGCTCGAAGGGGTCATGAGGGTTGAGGGGCCCCAAAGGTACTAGCATTCTCTCCACGTGGCTTCTCTTGATCATAAGTGCCTGAACATTCATAAGACAGGTATGGAAAGCATCAATATCAATTGACACATCCAGCAGTGGAAGCCACAGAAATAATAGATTGTTAACTTTCCTTCTCCACTTTGAACAAACCCTGCCCAAACGCCACCAGCTGATTCCTGACGTCTCTTCTTGCTGCACACTCAGTAGGGTGACGACTTTGGCACCCATAGCCAATGAAGCCGTAGTGGTTTCAGTCTCCACCCCCCTGAAGTTCCACAACATACTGGGACAGATACTTGTGGCCTGTGATCCCCCTTGGGGACAAGGAGATCTTGTCCCATACCTAGTCCTGCTTAGAACAGTTGAGGTTGGGGTATGGGGGGAGGGAAACGTCAAGGCTGCAGAGGCAGGAGTGGCTCCGTACCCAGTGAATAAGAAGCATTTTCTTTCATTACCGCCACCATCTTTTTCAGATTTGGGGACCCTCGATTCAACAGCCCACCACCCCACCTTTGCTTTTCAGTTAGGGGTGTGGGGCTCGTAGTTTTGGTTGACTTGGGCTGGCAGCAGAGACTTTCATAAAGCAGGCTACTTTTTTTTTTTTTTTTTTGCGGTATGCGGGCCTCTCGCTGTTTTGGCCTCTCCGGTTGAGGAGCACAGGCTCCGGACGCGCAGGCTCAGCGGCCATGGCTCACGGGCCCAGCCGCTCCGCAGCATGTGGGATCCTCCCGGACCGGGGCACAAAGCCGTGTCCCCTGCATCGGCAGGCGGACTCCCAACCACTGCGCCACCAGGGAAGCCCCATATAATATATTTTAAATTCTCATTCTTTTTCAACATGAGGGTTAGGAACATTCTCCAGGCCTATGGGTCTGGCTGCAGGAATTTATCTAGAATTCACTGGGTCAGTTTCTTGTTCTCAAGGGGATTGCCTTCACCAGCGTTGTGAATCCAACCCTGGGCCTAGGAGCTGATTGTTGTTGAGTCATTTATGTTTTCCCTTGGGAGTTTAACTATCTCGGGGAAATCTCTCTGAGAGGGCCAAAGCTCCCTTATAGCAGCTGGCACCCACTTGGAAAACACTGGGACCTTTCCCTGTCATCTCGGATGGATCTAAGTTTGGCTTGACGGGCCGCAGTAGGGCTGAGTGGTAAGACGCCCAGCTCTGGCCATTCTTCCTTAACAAGCATTATGTGCTCCGGCCCGTCACCCTGCAAGTGAATCAGCCGGGTTCTGCCCAGAGTCTTTCTAAATTTCCCTCCTTTCACGCTCAGCGTAGGTGCTTCTGTCTTTAACTGTTGTCTGAAAGGGGTGGAAACTTCCCCTCCTCCCGCTTCCAGGATGAATCTGAGTGAATCCTGTTGTCCACGCGGAGCGTTAATATCCAGGGGCAGCTGCCTTTGAATCCACTCTCTGTGCTTGGCCTGCAGCCACTTCCCTAATTTCTTCTTTTCACCAGGCAATGTAGTGTAGGACAATCACTGCCCAGTTGACTTTTCAATTTTTTCCCACACCGCGCGGCATGTGGGATCTTAGTTCCCTGACCAGGGATTGAACCCAGGCCCTCATGAGTGAAAGTGTGGAGTCCTAACCACTGGACCACCAGGGAAGTCCCTGACTGCCTAGTTGGAACACCAACTTTGAAAGCATTGAAAATTGCAGAAAGCTGTCAAAAGTACACAACATTGGTCAAATGAAATGTCAAGCATGAATCATGCTTAGGCCTTCTCAACCCGAGTGTAAACAACATGATTTAATGAGAAAGATATTGGGCTTCCCTGGTGGCGTAGTGGTTGAGAGTCCGCCTGCCGATGTAGGGGACACGGCTTTGTGCCCCGGTCCGGGAGGATCCCACATGCCGCGGAGCGGCTGGGCCCGTGAGCCATGGCCACTGAGCCTGTGCGTCCGGAGCCTGTGCTCCGCGACGGGAGAGGCCAAAACAGCGAGAGGCCCGCATACCGCAAAAAAAATAAATAAATAAAATAAAAATAAAATAATGAGAAAGATATTAAAATGCACAAAGGCTGTGAGCCACACTCCACTCCAACCAGGGTTGAAATTACCGGGCACATATCAGATGGACACGATGGGGACCAATCTCGCTTAGTATCTGACTCTCCTTATGTGAAAAATAGGACCGATTCTTTGAATTTATGTGATAGAGCTCTTTCTTTTTTTCTTAAAGGAAATAACAGATGTTGCCCACTCTGCTCGTGAAGACAAAGCTCACGTCATCTTTTTTTGCTTCATGTCTAACAGAAGGGAGATGGGGCCATAGATAAAGCTGAGCTTCGGGAAGCGTGTGACCAGGCCAGTTTGCACATAGATGAGAAGCTCCTGGACCAGCTGTTTGAATACTGTGATGTGGATAACGATGGGCTGATTAACTACCTTGAATTTGCAAATTTTCTTAACTGGAAAGATAAAACCCCCCTTAAGGAGTATGAAGAGAGGGTCATTATTAAAGGTATTTAATTTCTGAAGGCTTGCTAAATTCTTAAATGGACTTTAGTATTTTCTTTTTCTTAGGAGTTTGACTCTTGTCAACTTTAATATTATATATTTAAAGATATGCACATATACATATATTTGTTTTTATTTTTATGCATAGAATATCTGTGGAAGGTTAGGAAAGAATTTGATAACATTTATTATTTCCGGGGAGGGGACACTGGTTGCTGAGGGTCAAAGCGGCAGCAAGACTCACTTTTCAGTCTATGTTTTTGTATCTTTTAAGTTTGGAACCGTGTATTACTCATTCAAAAGAAAACAGTTACAAGCAAAACAATTTACACAGAAGCCCAAAATATGAAAGAGAGTTCCTCAGAAAGCTGTTTGAAAACCATTTTCTCAGAGAAATTAGCTCCCCTCCCCCAGGAAAAGTCAATTGTAAAATAGAATTTGATCTGTTCAATTTTTTAAGAAAAGGAAAAACATAATCTTTACTTTTATTCAAATATCTTCATGTTTACACATTATCTTCCTGCATCACTAACCATATATAGATATACATATATACATATGTGTGTGTGCATATGGAAATTTTTTTTATAAGCTTGTTCTTTGTTTTTAAAATTAATTAATTAATTTTATTTTTGGCTGTGTTGGGTCTTTGTTGCTGCATGTGGGCTTTCTCTAGTTGCAGTGAGCAAGGGCTACTCTTCGTAGCAGTGCACAGGCTTCTTATTGCGGTGGCTTCTCTTGTTGTGGAGCACAGACTCTAGGCGCACAGGCTTCAGTAGTTGTGGCACGCAGGCTCAGTAGTTGTGGCTCGCGGGCTCTAGAGTGCAGGCTCAGTAGTTGTGGCGCACGGGCTTAGTTGCTCTGCGGCATGTGGGATCTTCCCAGACCAGGGCTCGAACCTGTGTCCCCTGCATTGGCAGGCGTATTCTTAACCACTGTGCCACCAGGGAAGTCCATGTATGGAAATATTTTAAAATAGCTAAAATCACAGTGACTGTACCATTTTTATTTGGCTAAAAAAAAAAAACTTAGCTCTCAAATTTCTATGGAATGAAGAGATACTTTTATGGTTTCTGTAAACTTCATTTTCAGTTCCCTTAAGCTGAGGTATTATGAATTACTAAGCCATTTCCTCACTTTTTAAAACTTAGGTTATTTCCAGATATTTTCTTTTTTTTTTTTTTTTTTTTTTTTTTTTTGCTGTACGCGGGCCTCTCACTATTGTGGCCTCTCCCATTGCGGAGCACAGGCTCTGGACGCGCAGGCTCAGCGGCCATGGCTCAGCGGCCATGGCTCACGGGCCCAGCCGCTCCGCGGCATGTGGGATCTTCCCGGACCGGGGCATGAACCCGTGTCCCCTGCATCGGCAGGCGGACTCTCAACCACTGCGCCACCAGGGAAGCCCATATTTCCAGATATTTTAAAAGTAATATGGGTGACGCTATAATGATTATCATCTCTCAGAAAGCTTTCTGTTTCTATTTCATTTCTTATGAATGTTATTTTTGTCCCAGAAGTAACTCTCTCTTTCATTTTGCTTTTTTAAATGATTGTACCAATTTGCAATTTTATCAGTCACGTTGGTGAGAAGGTTTTACTCCAATCTTGCTACCATTGAGTGTTATTTCAAACATTCTTGTGATTTAGTTGTTATATAATGATACCTCATTTGCTTTAATTTTCAAGTCTTGATTCTTACAGACGATTAACTTTTGAAAGATTGTCTACATGCTTATCTCCTCTTGGAATATCTCTCCTCTAAAACGTGAAGATACTCCTGTTTTCACTTTTATTCCTGCAAAGCCAGTACCACATTTGGGGCTTTATTGACCACGGGAGCCCTTACCAGTTTCTGGGATGGCTTTTCTCTGCTGTCCACTAGGAAAGCAGGAGGATCTTCTCTACCTAATGAAGCTTTTTATAGAAAACAACTCTACCCTAGTTCTCTCAGAAATAAATAGAGGGTGACAGAGTATTTTCCTTCTTGGAACAACTCATGAAGCAGTGGGGGAAACAAAAGCCTGCTTTCAAACCAGGTGGTTCTTCTAATTGTTCCTGGTTGGGGGGTCCTGACTTGAGCGCCATTTTCAACGGAGTTCTTGAGGTTTTCCTCTTCTTCTAAGACAGTGGCTGGTGGGTCAGTCAGAAGGGACTCGGGAATGTATTGCCAGGAATTTTCTTATATCAAGTTCCATCTTACTGTTGACGGCTGGAGAAAAGGGGGTGCTTCATTTAAGGCAGGGGTTTTCAAGCAGTTTTCTGAGAAACTATTTTTCGTACTTGGTCCAGATTTCTGCCTTTTGCGCCCACTCACTCGGGGGTGCAGGGACTGGGTCCAGAGGGTCTGGAACACTGGGCCCGACGCTTTCACTGCAGCGATTGGCAGGGGCTGAGTCGGGGGGTGCAGACTTTAGATGGGTCTGTCTTTTCTGGTTTGCCACCCCGATCGGGCACTGGGGCACTCTTCGCCGGTGTAACCGGTGCGGGGCCTTCCCCAGCACCTTGAGTTCCTCCAGCGCTCGAGAGACCACAGCGCAGCCTAGTGCTAGCTGTGTACTTAGCAGCTCCATGAAAAAGCTGTGTCAGGAATTTCCTCCTCAACTTCAGAACTGACTCAGCAAAGCAAATCTGCAAAAGAGAACAGAATCTTACAGGGTTTTCTCTTATACACTGATTGGAAGGGAGTTATTTATAGAATCGGTTCCTGCGCTCACAGCGAGCTCTCGTCGCCTCTCCAAATGTCACAGTGCATGGGGGCTCCCTCCCTACCGCGATCAGGTATGTGTGGAATTTACAGCTCCAAATATTTCTTCTCCTGTCCCTCCCCAGGGCATAGTCTTAGGAACAACTCTGGTAATCCTGTAGTTCAAGTCAAATATGAAAATAGGCTCTAATTTTAAAAAAGAGGAAAGAAAAAAAAAGTTCTCCGTTTTCATTTGGTGTTTCAGATTTAAAAGCTTTATTCTAGCATAAAATGAGTGCAGTGGTGAGCAGAAACATTAGACCTTGTTCAGATTTCCTGGTGTATGACCTGGGACTGAACTTGTGCTTCCACAGTGGCTACTGGTGTCAGTGGAGGGTCTACACAAGCTCAGCCTCTGTTTCCACCAGCAAGAAGAGACTAAATGGGAAAACTCATCTTGTTACAGGGTGAGCACCAGGTAGTAACTTTGTCCTGTACTTTTTTTTCCCCCTTTCCGTCTTTGCTTGAAGGTGGAAAACCAGATTGTGCAAACCCTGCTGAGGCTAATGTAGAAGAATCTGAACCAGCTCTCCTGATAAAGCCTGAAGATGTTGTCTTGAAAGAGCCAGGGAGCTCAGAAAAGACTCTGCGGACACTTCTGAGGCCAAGCGATGAAGTTTCTAATCACTACAAGACCACTTCTTCCGAGATCAGTGCAGTCGTAGGCGCTGTTCCTTCTACTTGTGAGTATGTCACATTATTTGCTGAGTGTTAAAAGGATCAACAAACACAGAAGGGGAGTGTCCTTTGTCTGTCCTTGCATTGTCCCCCAGCCTCTATTAGACTCTAACTTTCTCAAAGCCCAGGACCTTTCATTCAGTTCTGTATTCTAAGCAACCAGGAAGGCTCGATAAATGTAGGCTGAATTGAACTAGTGTTCATGGTGACCCAAGTAAAATGACTCTCTCTGTATCAATGAAACTGAAACCATCATAGCTCAGAACCCGGAAGGTTAGACCTCGTGGTAATTCAGACTTCACCAAGTGCTAGGAGACTTTTGAACCACGTGATTCTTAGCTACAAACAGATTTGCCTTCAAATATTTGATGAGCTCTTACAGAACGGTTCCTTACATCTTTATTCCCCGTCTGTTAGTCTGCTAGGGCTATCATAACAAATACCACAAACTGAATGGCTAAACAGCAGAAATTGATCATCTCGTGATGGCTGCAAGTCCGAGGTCAAGGTGTTGGCAGGGTGGCGTCCTTCTGAGTGCCGTGAGGGAAAATCTGCTCCAGGTCCTATCCTGGATTCTGGGGGTTTGCCGGCAGTCTTTGGTGCTACTCAGCTTCTGCTGCACCAGCCTGATCTCTGCCTTCGTCTTCATCTGATGTTCTCCCGTGTGAGCATCTGTGTCCCAATGTCCCCTTTTTATAAGGACTCCAGTCATATTGGACCAAGGGTCCACCCTTCTCCCGTATAACCTCATCTTAATTAATTATTCCTGCAATGACCCTCTTTCCAAATAAGGTCACCTCCTGAGGTACTAAGGGTTAGGACTTTAACATAAAAGTCTGGGGAGGGTACAGTTCAACCCATAACTGCCCAGATCTCAATATCAAGCATGATGAATTTAGACGACTCTTTTATATTGGTCAAGATCCTTTTTTTGGACTAAGGCCATGATTAAGGATTTACATGTTTTTCTCAACTGGATTTCATAGACATGCTTTACATTCCGTTGTGATGAGCGCTTGCTACTTGCTTTGGAATAGTGTTGCCCAATAGAAATACAATTGGTGTTGTATGTATTTTTTTTTGTTTTAATTTATTATTTATTTTTGGCTGCGTTGGGGCTTCCTTGCTGCGTGCAGCCCTTCTCTAGTTGCGGCGAGCGGGGGCTACTCTTCGTTGGGGTGTGCGGGCTTCTCATTGCGGTGGCTTCTCTTGTTGCGGAGCACGGGCTCTAGGCGTGTGGGCTTCAGAAGTTGTGCCTCGCGGGCTCTAGAGCGCAGGCTCAGTAGTTGTGGCGCACGGGCTTAGTTGCTCCGCGGCATGCGGAATCTTCCCAGACCAGGGCTCGAACCTGTGTCCTCTGCATTGGCAGGTGGATTCTTAACCGCTCCGCCACCAGGGAAGTCCTGGTGTCATCTGTATTTAAAAAATTTTAGTAGCCACATTAAGAAGAAGAAACAGGTGAAATTAACTTTAATAGTACATTGGGAATTCCCTGGCAGTCCAGTGGTTAGGGCTTGGTGCTTTCACTGCCGAGGCCCAGGTTCAATCCCTGGTCAGGGAACTAAGTTCCTGAATGCTGCGTGGCACAGACAAAATAAAAAAACAATTTTTTTAATAGTATATATATATATTTTATATACAATATGTATCTCCAAAGTATTATCATCTCAACAAGGAATCAATATAAAATGATTAATTAAATGTCTCACATTCTTGTTTTGGGTACTACATCTTTGAAATTGTGTATTTTACACTCAGCACAGCTCAGTTTGGACCAGCCACATTTCCAGTGCTCAGTAGGCACATGGTTGGTGGCGGCTGTATTTAGAATGTCTGTTTTCCTCCCCCCTCCATGTCCTAGGTTATCCCACCTACGGTGTTCCAACCATTCGGTCCGATATTCCCGCCCCCCGAATTCGCCGTATCAGTGACAGAACCAATTATGGTGAAGAGGGAAATGCCTATTCATTGCTGTATCCTACCATCTTTGGCCAGAAAGGATTGTTTGAAAGAGACTTCTTCAAGACCAGATCCAAAAAAGAGGTACAACATGTGATTTCAAAAGGGTTGAAAGAAAGGCCAACGACACACAATGGTGGAAATGTTTATTTGCTTGAGCGTTTATATTACAAAAGTCATCAGGAGCACCCCGTTCCCCCCCCCATTAGGATTCTTGAGGATAATGTTCAATTTGGTTGTGATATTTGGTACAATTCTTGAAGTAGAATTTACTCTAATAAGAAGCATTACACTCACGTCATATATTCACTGTGACCTATGTATAAAAAGAAAACTGTTTTCCTAAGATATTCAACACTATTCTTCGTTGAGTAAAAGCAAAGTGGCTCAATCCCTTCCTTGTGTAAGTACCCTTGTGGTCGTGGGTCTCCAAAACCAAAGAGTAAGTGTGAGGAGGGCCACTCTGCCATCCTTATGAGCTGCTATCTCAGACTATCTACAACAAGCACTGATTTAAAATGTTCTGTCCTGTTGCCACGTGTCAGCCCATTGTATCTTGTTTTTTCGCTTGGTAAACGTGGTCTTCATGGCCCAGGTGATTTTCTTCCTAGGTTTGTTATAAAGCAGGTGCAACCGGCTAGGCCAGAATAGCCATTGGGTTTCTGAGGGCCGAGGAGTAACGGCAAGTCTTGGTCAGAGCAGCCAGCCTGTCTAGATCTGTCATTGTGGAAAGCAGGCTGTGATCAAGGGAGCAATTGCTTCTTTGAGCTTTCAAATCCAGAGCTAGAAATGATGTGAACAGACGTGTGATGCTTTCTGGGACTTCACATGCAGGGTTGATGGCTTGCAAACTTGCAAACTTAGTAACAGATTCATTCCAATGATTCATTCCCACTGAGGTGGGGGGAGAGGAGGGGAGAAACTCAGAGGAAGATGCCTCCTGGCTGGTCCCAAAGAAGGAACCCAGGATCCACCACAGAAGGTTAGAGAAGAGACATTCGCAGACTGTGTGTTCTCTTCCCTCAGTCACTCTAAAGGGCCTATGAAATAGGGCTTCAGGGCCACCAAAAGAAAGAAAAATCTCCTGCTTGTTTCCTGATGCCTAAAATTCTTTTAACTAGGAAGTCATCCTTTATCTCACAATTCTAGGTAGGAAGTAAGAACCCAGAGGCCTGCACATATACTATTCCAACTAAATGACATTCTAGAAAAGGCAAAACAATGGAGAAAGTAGAAAGACCGATGGTTGCCAGAGGGTTGGAGAGAAAAAGGGACGGATGAATAGGTGTAGCACAGAGGATCTTTAGGGCCGTGAAACTATTTTGTATGATACCATAATGGTGGATACGTGTTATTATACATTTGTCAAAACCCATAGATTATGCAACACAGAGAGTGAACCCTCATGTGAACGATGGACTTTGGTTAACAATAATGTATCAATATTGGCTCATCAACTGTCACAAATATACCGCACTAATGCAAGATGTTACTAACAGGGGAAAAGAGGGGGCAAGTGATAGAGCATACGGGAACTCTAGATAATTTCTGCTCGATTTTTCTAGAAACCTAAAAATGCTCTAAAAAATAAAGTCTATTAAAAAAAAAAAAAAGAACCCAGAGACCTGGTTGGAGTAATAACGTCACCTTGAGAATAGATGGGTTTCCGTAAAAGTGTTAGCTAATCAATACACGAGGATGGAAAGCTGAAGGAGGGTAGGAATGTCTCCCGAAGAGTTGGGAAGGAAGCAGGGGAGAAGGGCTGGGATGCCCAAGAACACACCTCAGGGCTTTGCTCTGAAGGGACATATTTTTTTTTGGCTGCGCCACATGGCATGCGGGATCTTAGTTCCCTGACCAGGGATCGAACCCTAACCCCCTACAGTGGAAGCGTGGAGTCTTAACCACTGGACCGCCAGGGAGGTCCCCGCAGGGACTTTCTTTACCTGTCACCGGGTGGAGGAAAATAGCAACTATGCGCGGGTGCTTTGAGGCGCTTCTGCTGTGTAAGTGCTGCCGCTGACAGCACTGCTCTCCTGAATTTCAAGTGTATTTGATTATATTGTTAATTTCCCACAAGGCGCATCATACCTAGGGGACCTTTTAATTGTTAAGATTTAGCTTAATAGAGGTATTCTGCAGGTCTTCTATTTCTTTGGCTTTCCTATTCACGGTCTAACCTTTCTTTCCATTTCCCTCTTTGCTTCCCTCCTGTATGCTTCATAGTAAATGTTTTCCCTCTTTTAAATTTAGTTTCATTTTTTTTTTCAAATCTTTTCTTCCCTCTACTCATTCTAATATTTCTTCTCACTACTGGTTCTTATCTTTCCTTTCTTATATTTTCCCTGGGACATATAAAGCATGTTTCCCCCCTCCCTTTATCTCTTTTACTAATTATCACTGCAGAGAGATGATTAATAACCAAAGTTTGCTGGTTTTCAATATGCTCAGATTTTAGTCTGCTCACTCGCTCGCGCGTGCACTATCTCCCCGACATTTGCACACCCCCAGCTATAATTAAAGTTTACAACAGGCCAGTTAGAGACACTCCATAAATGTTCTTTATCTTTTGGCCATGTGGCTCGTGGGATCTTAGTTGCCTGACCAGGGATCGAACGTGTGCCCCCTGCAGTGGAAGCGCACTGGACCGCCAGGGAAGTCCCATAAATATTCTTATTTTAAAGAAGAGAAACTAATACGCAAGGGGTCTAGATAACATACATAAGAGGTGACTGGGACGGAAATCAAATCCAGCAAGTCTTCTATCTTTAACTCTTTTACCCTTTCTGCTTGAATTTGGCCACCTCCCTTTAAAATAAACAGAAACACTTGGAGTTGAAAGTAATTTTATATATTGGCTAGTAGAGTTGAACACGCTCATATTCACTCATATTAGCAAAATGATTCCTGAGCTGAAAGTCCTGGAATTTTAATATTGGCTTATTATACGTAATAAGCCCTCCTCCCCTACCACACACACACATCCTCACATCTTTTTTGGGGATAAATGTCCATAGTCTTAGATATTATAAAGATATTTTTAAAAATACAAACTGAAAAACACATAAATATTAGCCTGACTTTGAAAGTTTTTTTTTTCCCCTAGATTGCAGAGATATTATGTAACATTGGTGTCAAGCTTTCCGAGGATGAATTTGAAAATGTATGGAATCTTGCATCAAAAAAACATCACGGAGGACAAGTTTGTGTTGAGACTATCAGAACTGTTCTGAGTGAGTTACAGTACGCAGACTGGACCAAGTGCAAAGCAGCCATGTGATCTTTGTGGCGTTCATTCATTTACACCAAAGAATTGTTAAATCCGTGTTCATCTAAAATGTTCAGTCCATTCTGGTTTTAGATATTATAATTCAGCAATCACTGTGGTAGGGCTTATATGCCTGGATGCGTTGCTAATAAATTAGATCTTGGACTTTAAACTTTATTTTCTTGTTTCCTATAAAGCACCAAAGAATTTGCCGAGCACTTGGAGTTAACCTTTAAGCTCACCAAAGGCATGGCCCAGAATGATGCTGGAAGTTTGTCATGTTTAGTATGCTTAAGAATGCTATGCATTTGAGTGGGTGGCCTGATATTCAAAGTCTGGTTTGTGATACCAGGGTCACAAAATTTTGACTTCAACATTTTGTTATTTTTCTCTTTAGGTGTCACTGTGACACAACTGAAGCTTAATGGGCTTTTAAGTCTCTGTCAGCATCTGAGGAAAACAGACTTAATTACAAGGAGCAGAATTTTGGGAATAAAAACTTGAGTTCCAACAACTACACGATGTCTGGTGGCTTTTCACATCCTTTTATGGCCAGAAAAGCATATTGTCCTTGGAGTATCTGTAGAGGACACAGCTGACCACACTGTTAGATGTAGCTTTAGAGAGTTATTGTTGCAGATTGTGCTGAATCATTCCCTCCCTCCTGCCTCGGCTCTTTCTTTTGTTTTGTTTTGCGGTACGCGGGCCTCTCACTGTTGTGGCCTCTCGCGTTGCGGAGCACAGGCTCCGGATGCACAGGCTCAGCGGCCATGGCTCACGGGCCCAGCCGCTCCGCGGCATGTGGGATCTTCCCGGACCGGGGCACGAACCCGTGTCCCCTGCATCGGCAGGCGGACTCTCAACCACTGTGCCACCAGGGAAGCCCTTGCCTCGGTTCTTTGATATACAAATGTGATGCCAGGGCGGGATGAGATCCAGATGGTGATGGGGAAGTGGGAGCCCAGTCCAGCGTGTTCCTTTTGTGCATCAGAAGAGCACCAGGGTGGGTTGAATCCATGACTGAAGCTTTCTCAGCAATATCACTTGATGAATTGAATGATCTATGTATTCTACCCCGTATTTCTCTGTGATAGACCTTAACATTTTGTTGTTTGGTTTTTGTCTGTTAGTCTAAAAAAATTACTCTTTAATTTAGATATTGTGGTTATTCTGTAGTCTACTGTTACTTAAAAAAAAAAAAGAACTAAGGTTCAAAAGATTGCTTTACCCAATCCCTAGGAAAAATTTTTATAATCCATTTATTTTATAGGTAATTTATGTGAAAAATTTTAACTTTTTATTTTGAAATGATTTTAGACTTACAGAAGATTTGCACAAGTAGCACAAAGAATTATGCAGGGGTGGGCTGGAGCCTGCTCTTACTGTCCACTGTGGTCAACTGTGGGCATTTCTTCCCAGCACTGTGTCCCTGACCCCATGTTGGTAGCCTGAAACCAGCTACAGTGAGAGTATTTACACTAAGCAAACCAACACATGCTACAGATCGGGGATCCCCGCCCTTCCCAAAGAACATTTACAAGCACTTCTACATCTATCTGTCTATCTATTTCCCTGTCTATCTATCTATCTATCTATCTATCTATCTATCTATTTACCTATCTTCCTATCTATCCATCCATCCATCCATCCACCTACCTACATACCCATCTATGTCTCTATCCATCCATCTACCTACCTATGTCTCTATCTATGTCCCTATCTATCTATCTATCTATCTATCTGATCTATCATCTGTCTATTCACCCGCCTATTGACAGAGGCAGGCTCCTTGACTGAACTTTAGTCAGGCTCCTTTGAACCCTTTTCTCAATTAGGTTTTGACCTTGGGCTTCTGTGTCTGTCCTTCCTGGGCCTGCATTGCACAGTTTTAGCAAGAATCTTGCTGTCAGTTTACAGAGAATCCTCCCATCGTTGATATCTGATTACCCTCCATATCTGATGAAATTCTTCATCCCTGAAATATGATGTATTAACTTTGGCCTGCTTTTTTTTGATAGCTATTATAAAATGTTTATTATTAATTTGTATTTACTTCCTGAATTTTTTCGTTTGAATTTTATTTATTTTTTTATACAGCAGGTTCTTATTAGGCATCAATTTTATACACATCAGTGTATATATGTCAATCCCAATCACCCAATTCAGCACACCACCATCCCCACCCCGCCGTGGCTTTCCCCCCTTGGTGTCCATACATTTGTTCTCTACACCTGTGTCTCAACTTCTGCCCTGCAAACCGGTTCATCTGTACATTATTCTAGGTTCCACATATATGTGTTAATATACGATATTCGTTTTTCTCTTTCTGACTTACTTCACTCTGTATGACAGTCTCTAGATCCATCCACATCTCAACAAATGACTCAATTTCGTTCCTTTTTATGGCTGAGTAATATTCCATTGTATATATGTATCACGTCTTCTTTATCCATTTGTCTGTCGATGGGCATTTAGGTTGCTTCCATGACCTGGCTATTGTAAATAGTGCTGCAATGAACATTGGGGTGCATGTGTCTTTTTGAATTATGGTTTTCTCTGGGTATATGCCCAGTAGTGGGATTGCTAGATCATATGGTAATTCTATTTTTAGTTTTTTAAGGAACCTCCATACTGTTCTTCACAGTGACTGTAACAATTTACATTCCCACCAACAGTGCAAGAGGGTTCCCTTTTCTCCACACCCTCTCCAGCATTTGTTGTTTGTAGATTTTCTGATGATTGCCCATTCTAACTCGTGTGAGGTGATACCTCATTGTAGTTTTCATTTGCATTTCTCTAATAAGTAGTGATGTTGAGCAGCTTTTCATGTGCTTCTTGACCATCTGTATGTCTTCTTTGGAGAAATGTCTATTTAGGTCTTCTGCCCATTTTGGGATTGGATTGTTTGTTTCTTTAATATTGAGCTGCATGAGCTGTTTATACATTTTGGAGATTAACCCTTTGTCCGTTGATTCATTTGCAAATATTTTCTCCCATTCTGAGGGTTGTCTTTTCACCTTGCTTGTAGTTTCTTTTGCTGTGCAAAAGCTTTGAAGTTTCATTAGGTCCCATTTATTTTTGTTTTTATTTCCATTATTCTAGGAGGTGGATCAAAAAAGATCTTGCTGAGATTTATGTCAAAGAGTGTTCTTCCTATGTTTTCCTCTAAGAGTTTTATAGTGTCCTGTCTTACATTTAGGTCTCGAATCCATTTTGAGTTTATTTTTGTGTATAGTGTTAGGGAGTGTTCTAATTTCATCCTTTTACATGTAGCTGTCTAGTTTTCCCAGCACCACTTACTGAAGAGACTGTCTTTTCTCCATGGTATATCCTTGCCTCCTTTGTCATAGATTAGTTGACCATAGGTGCTTGGGTTTATCTCTGGGCTTTCTATCTTGTTCCATTGATCTATATTTCAGTTTTTGTGCCAGTACCATATTGTCTTGATTACTGTAGCTTTGTAGTATAGTCTGAAGTCAGGGGGTCTGATTCCTCCAGCTCTGTTTTTTTCCCTCAAGACTGCTTTGTCTATTGTGTCTTTTGTGTCTCCATACAAATTTTAAGATTTTTTTGTTCTAGTTCCATAAAAAATGCCATTGGTAATTTGATAGGGATTGCATTGAATCTGTAGATTGCTTTGGGTAGTAGAGTCATTTTCACAATATTGATTCTTCCAATCCAAGAACATGGTATATCTCTCCATCTGTTGGTATAATCTTTTATTTCTTTCATCAGTGTCTTATAGTTTTCTGCATACAGGTCTTTTGTCTCCCTAGGTAGGTTTATTCCTAGGTATTTTATCCTTTTTGTTGCAGTGGTAAATGGGAGTGTTTCCTTAATTTCTCTTTCAGATTTTTCATCATTAGTGTATAGGAATGCAAGAGATTTCTGTGCATTAACTTTGTATCCTGCAACTGTACCAAATTCATTGATTAGCTCTAGTAGTTTTCTGATGGCACTTTTACGATTCTCTATGTATGGTATCATGTAATCTGCAAACAGTGACAGTTTTACTTCTTCTTTTCCAATTTGTATTCCTTTTATTTCTTTTTCTTCTCTGATTGCCATGGCTAGGACTTCCAAAACTATGTTGAATCATAGTGGTGAAAGTGGATATCCTTGTCTTGTTCCTGATCTTAGAGGAAATGCTTTCAGTTTTTCACCATTGAGAATGATGTTTGCTGTGGGTGTGTTGTATATGGCCTTTATTATGCTAAGGTTGGTTCCCTCTATGCCCAGGTTCTGGAGAGTTTTCATCATAAATGGGTGTTGAAATTTGTCAAAAGCTTTTTCTGCATCTATTGAGATGATCATATAGTTTTTATTCTTCAATTTGTTAATATGGTGTATCACAGTGATTAATTTGCATATATGGAAGAATCCTTGCATCCCTGGGATAAATCCCACTTGATCATGGTGTATCATGGTGTTTTAATGTGTTGCTGGATTCTGTTTGCTAGTATTTTGTTGAGGATTTTTGCATCTATATTCATCAGTGATATTGGTCTGTAATTTTCTTTTTTTATAGTATCTTTGCCTGGTCTTGGTATCAGGGTGATGGTGACCTCATAGAATGAGTTTGGGAGTGTTCCTTCCTCTGCAATTTCTTGGAAGAGTTTGAAAAGGAAGGGTGCTAGCTCTTGTCTAAATGTTTGATAGAATTCACCTGTGAAGCCATCTGGTCCTGGACTTTTGTTTGTGGGAAGATTTTCTTTTTTGCGGTACGCGGGCCTCTCACTGCTGTGGCCTCTCCTGCTGCAGAACACAGGCTCTGGACATGCTGGCCCAGCGGCCATGGCCCATGGGCCCAGCCGCTCCATGGCACATGGGATCCTCCCAGACCGGGGCACAAACCCGCGTCCCCCACATCGGCAGGCGGACTCCCAACCACTGCGCCACCAGGGAAGCCCTTGTTGGAAGATTTTTAATCATAGTTTCAATTTCATTACTTGTGATTGGTCAGTTCATATTTTCTATTTTTTCCTGGTTCAGTCTTGGAATGTTATACCTTTCTAAGACTTTGTCCATTTCTTCCAGCTTGTCCATTTTGTTGGCATAGAGTTGCTTATAGTAGTCTCTTAGGATGCTTTGTATTTCTGCAATGTCTGCTGTAACTTCTCCTTTTTCATTTCTAATTGTATTGATTTATCCTCTCCCTTTTTTTCTTGATGAGTCTGGCTAATGGTTTATCAATTTTGTTTATCTTCTCAAAGAACCAGGTTTTAGTTTCATTGATCTTTGCTATTGTTTTCTTTGTTTCTATTTCATTTATGTCTGTTCTGATCTTTATGACTTCTTTCCTTCTGCTAACTTTGGGTTTTGTTTGTTCCTCTTTAGTTCCTTTAGGTGTAAGGTTAGATTGTTTATTTGAGATCTTTCTTGTTTCTTGAGGTAGGCTTGTATAGCTATAAACTTCCCTCTTGGAACTGCTTTTGCTGCATCCCATAGGTTTTGAATCATCATGTTTTCATTGTCATTTGTCTCTAGGTATTTTTTGATTTCCTCTTTGATTTCTTCAGTGATCTCTCGGTTATTTAGTAATGTATCGTTTAGCCTCCATGTGTTTGTGTTTTTTACGTTTTATCCCCTGTAATACATTTCTATCTCATAGCGTTGTGGTCAGAAAAGATGCTTGATGTGATTTCAATTTTCTTAAATTTACTGAGGCTTGATTTGTGACCCAAGATATGGTCTATCCTGGAGATTGTTCTGTGCACACTTGAGAAGAAAGTGTAATCTGCTGTTTTGGGATGCAATGTCGTATAAATATCAATTAAATCTATCTGGTCTATTGTGTCATTTAAAGCTTCTGTTTCGTTATTTATTTTCATTTTGGATGATCTGTCCATTGGTGTAAGTGAGGTGTTAAAGTCCCCCACTATTACTGTGTTACTGTCAATTTCCTCTTTTTTAGCTGTTAGCAGTTGCCTTATGTATCGAGGTGCTCCTATGTTGGGTGCATATATATTTATATGTTATATCTTCTTCTTGGATTGATCCCTTGATCATTATGTGGTGTCCTTCTTTGTCTCTTGTAACATTCTTTATTTTAAAGTCTATTTTATCTGATATGAGTATTGCTACTCCAGCTTTCTTTTGATTTCCATTGGCATGGAATATCTTTTTACATCCCCTCACTTTCAGTCTATATGTGTCCCTAGGTCTGAAGTGGCTCTCTTGTAGACAGCATACATATGGGTCTTGTTTTTGTATCCATTCAGCAAGCCCGTGTCTTTTGGTTGGAGCATTTTATGCATTCATATTGAAGGTAATTATCAATATGTATGTTCCTATGACCATTTTCTTAATTGCTTTGGGTTTGTTTTTGTAGGTCCTTTTCTTCTCTTGTGTTTTCCACTTAGAGAAGTTCCTTTAGCATTTGTTGTAGAGCTGGTTTGGTGGTGCTGAATTCTCTTAGCTTTTGCTTGTCTGTAAAGCTTTTGATTTCTCTATTGAATCTGAATGAGATCCTTGCCGGGTAGAGTAATCTCAGTTGTAGGTTCTTCCTTTTCACCACTTTAAGTATATCACGCCACTCCCTTCTGGCTTGTAGAGTTTCTGCTGAGAAATCAGCTGTTAACCTTATGGGAGTTCCCTTGTATGTTATTTGTCGTTTTTCCCTTGCTGCTTTCAATAATTTTTCTTTGTCTTTAATTTTTGCCAGTTTGATTACTATGTGTCTTGGTGTGTTTCTCCTTGGGTTTATCCTGTATGGGACTCTCTGCACTTCCTGGACTTGGGTGGCTATTTCATTTCCCATGTTAGGGAAGTTTACGACTATAATGTCTTCAAATATTTTCTTGGTCTTTTCTCTCTCTCTCCTCCTTCTGGGACCTCTATAATGAAAATGTTGCTGCATTTAATGTTTTCCCAGAGGTCTCTTAGGCTGTCTTCATTTCTTTTCATTCTTTTTTCTTTATTCTGTTCCACAGCCATGAATTCCATCATTCTGTCTTACAGGTCACTTTTCCGTTCTTCTGCCTCAGTTATTCTTCCACTGATTCCTTAATACCTTTCTTCATATGCAACCACTGAACTTCAGACGTGGAGTAAGTGGAGCTCTGGATTTAGCGAGGGTAGGAATTTCTCCTGGTGAATAAGATGGTGGGGGGGTGGATATAGGAGCTGAGTGCATGCTAGGAAACAATTCTAGTGATTACCACAGAAACTAAGATGGGTAAAGAGGGAGTTCAGAAGTGAAATGGTAGTGAAAAATGGCAGGGTCAATGGATTGGACCATTCCAGTGGGTCAAGAATTGTGGAGAAGTATCACAAAAAAGAAGCTAGAAAAATAGGAGACGGTGATCAGAGAGTGGAACGCTTGCACGTGAGACCCTGGAGATGGTAGGGTTGTTGGTAACAATGTTTGGGGTGCGACAATGGGCATAAGTGACTGAAATCGGTTGGAGAACAAGATCACTGAAAGAGAGGAGTTCAAACAATGGGAAGTCTGGTGATAAGTAGGAGACCACCTACAGGGATGTTGACGTTACCAAAAAGGGTGACAGGGAAGGTGGCAGAGAGAGAGTGACCCTGGTTACATATCCCTTTGAAATATGATGAAAGCTACACACTATCATTTCAGAAAAGTGCACATACACATATATTTTTGGTGGTGTAATATTCAAATCCCCTGCCCTCTTCATGGATGGATCTCTAGACCAGGCTGAACATTAAAGCAGCTCTGCTCCAAAATTTTAAATTTATCCTTAGGTAGAGTTATTATTTCTCTCTCCCTCCCCTCCTTCCCTCCCATTTCCCTTCCTCCCTCTTTACCTGCCTTCCATGTGACTAACCATCACTTATGTGAACTTTGGTTAAGTACTCCTTTTGGAAGAATCCTGTTCCCCGAATGCAACAGCGAAGAACCGTGCTTCCCCATTTGCAACGGTAGGGGGCACCCTAACATTTCTAAACTTCGCGATGAGGTTCAGCCCACAGTGCAGAAGAGCAGCAGCCCGTTCAATAATACTTTCAGAAAAAAAGGAGAATATCAAGCTGGAGGGAAGAGACTGTTTACCACTGCACTTTCTGAAATCCAGGGTGATCCTAGCAGTTTCTTCTTTCATTATTTAGTGGCAGTAGTTAGACTGGAAAGGAACATTTTCAATAGTAAGCTAGAGGGAAAGTCTGTTTGGATCATGAAGTTCCATCTCTTAGTGAAACAGGTACAGCATTGTGAAATATTCATGTGAAATATAAATAAATACCCAAATATATCACCACGTTTTCACCTAAATCATGTTTCTACAGAGTTCAGGATGGTCTTGTTAATAGTAAAATATGTTCAACTCATAAAAACTTAAAAAAGCCACTGTTTCCTAGCCCAGACAAATAAACTCAATAAATCTTCCTCACAAAATAGCTAACAAATGGAGGAACTTGTTGGAAATATTATGGGGACCAATAAAGGGTAATTTTATTTTATGTAATAACCACTTATGAAAACTCACTGTGGCTTGATGTGAAGAGCGGACTCCTTAGAGGTTAACACCCCAATCATAAACCAACAATGAGGGTAAACTTGAAGGGCATTTCTTCTATTATGAAACATTTACAATAATAACCTTGTAAAAAATAATGGGATCTTTTTAAAGCTCATTTATTTCCTGGCTAAGTGGCAATTTCCCATGACTCAAAATGCCAATACTTCCTCCTGAAACCCTAGGGATAATCCAATTCATGTATGTTCGTTAAAAAAAAAATCTGGTTAAAATAAGCAGGTGATTCTGTTTTAATAACATTTGTCCTGCCAGAAATAAGACAGTCTCAGGTGCAAATAAATATATAAACAAACAGATTTTCTTTAAAGCACACGGGATCTCATATCATTTCCAAATTAGCCAATTAGCATGGTGCTATTGGAAGAGATAATTAAAAAGTACATTTAGACTCAGAAATGTTTCCTGAGAGTAATCTGGAGCGTACAGTCCTTATTCCACCTGTAAGTACTTTGGCTGATTTTCCACTCTGTAGATAGAGGTGAATACACCTTCATCTGGGCAGAGGGAAAGCCTTTTTCTTGCTCTCCTGGAGTAAGCTTACATATATCAATACTTCAAACCAATCAATAAACAATTATCTTTTAACAAAAGAACTCCCCATACCAACTCTCTAAGTTGTTTGAGGAGAGTTAACTACTACAGAATTTAAATTAAGACTAAAAGTGTTGTCTTTGTCCAAAGATCCAGCCTGTAATTTGTTCTGTTAGAAATATTTTCACAATTAGAATCCCTGGTAAGTTCATCGACTTTTGTAGTAAAGGATGTCTATCAGAAAAACTGAATTATTGAACTGTACGAGGTCACTTATATGTGGAATCTAGAAAAGGCAACAAACTAGTGAATATAACAAAAAAGAAGCAGACTCACAGATATAGAGACCAAACCAGTGGTTATCGATGGGGAGAGGGAAGGGGGAGGGGCAATATCGGGGTTGAAAATTGGGGTACAAACTGTTGGGTGTAAGATAAGCTCAAGGATGTATTGTACAACACGGGGGAAATAGCCAATATTTGTACTAACTGTAAATGAGAAGTAACCTTTAAAAATCGTATAACAAATTTTAAAAGATAAAAAGAAAAACCGAATTATTGAGCTTTATAGGTGAAAGAATTTTGCTGTGGAGAGGTGGGGTTTGGGGAGGACAGAGGATGAACAGACAATCTGTATTTGATAGTCATTAAGCTGGTGCCTTTTAAATTTTAAAGTGCATATAAATCACCTATAGAGCCTGTTAAAATGCAAATTCTTATTCAGTAAGTTGGGGTAGGGCCTGAGACTCTGCATTTCTAATGTTTCCACGTGATAAAGTGTTGCTGGTTAGAGGTCACACTTGGAGTGACAAAGCGTTAAGCTTTCTGGCAGTTCTGTGCCTTTGCTTTATGTGTACTAGCTGTCCACCATTCACCCTCCCTGTTGGTATAGCTCTTTTACTATTTACACGCCTGCTCTCTGCTCAGGCGTGCATGCATTCCTTCTCTTTGGGTAGCATTCACTTTATTTTTAAAAATAAAATTTTAATTTTAGAACAGTATTAGGTTTACAGAAAAATTGTGAAGATAGTTCCCCGCACTGATTCCCTTATTATTAACTTCTTAATAATTAATTAAGGTCCATTACAATGAATGAACCAATACTGATACAGTGTCATTAACTAAAATCCACACTTTATTCAGATCTCTTTGTTTTTACCTCATGTCCTTTTTCTGCCCCAGGATCCCACCCAGGACACCACATTCCACTTAGTTGTCATGTCTCCTTAGGCTCCTCTTGGCTATGATAATAGTTTCTCAGACATTACTTGTTTCTGATGACCTGGACAGTTTTGAGTAGTGCTAGTCAGGTATTTTGTAGAATATCCCTCAATTGAGAATTGTCTGATTTTTTTCCCTCATGGTTAGACTGCAGTTATGTGTTCTGGGGGGAAGACCACAGAGGTAAAGGGTTATCCTCATCACATCACATCTAAGGAACATACCCTCAACATTATTTATCACTGTTGATGTTGGCCTTGATCACTTGGCTAAGGTAGTGTTTTCAAGTTTCTCTACTGTCAAGTTACTCTTTTTTCCCCTTTTCCATACTGTTTTCTATGGCAGGCAGTCACCATGTGCAGCCCACACTTAAGTGGGAGGTTACGTTCCACCTCTCTGAGAGTGGAGTGTCTACATAAATTATTTGCGATTCTTCTGCATGGGAGATTTGTCTATCACCCCCCATTTATAGTCTATTTCATCATTTATTTATATCATAGATATTTATTCTATACTTTGGGTTATAACCCCATGCTATTTAATTTTGTTGCTCAAAACATTCCAGTGTGTTTTTTTGTTTGTTTGTTTTTAGCACTTTTGAATTTTCTGGCACTATAAGATGCTCCAGGCTCATCTTGTATATTTTCTGCCCCAGTCATAGAATTAGCCATTTCTCTAAGGAGCCCGAACCAGACCTTTTAGTAAGAGAATGCTACGGGAAACCAAGTTCTGGGCACTAAGCGTGTTAGTTGCTACAGGGGTATCTTTGCTTCTGTGCCCTCTTGGCTGATAGAGCAAGCAAATATATGTGTGAATATTAATCCATGTATATACACATATCTGCAAATATTTCTATGTATAAATATTTGTATCTACAATAAGGTAAACAAGAGTTTATATTGATGTCTCTGACTCCATTTTTTTTTAACATCTTTATTGGAGTATAATTGCTTTACAATGGTGTGTTAGTTTCTGCTGCATAACAAAGTGAATCAGCTACACGTATACATATGTCCCCATATCTCCTCCCTCTTGCATCTCCCTCCCTCCCACCCTCCCTATCCGACCTCTCTACGTAGTCACAAAGCACCGAGCTGATCTCCCTGTGCTATGCAGCTGCTTCCCACTAGGTATCTATTTTACGTTTGGTAGTGTATATATGTCCATGCCACTCTCTCACTTTGTCCCAGCTTACCCTTCCCCCTCCCCGTATCCTCAAGTCCATTCTCTAGTAGGTCTGTGTCTTTATTCCCATCTTGCCCCTAGATTCTTCATGACCATTTTTAATTTTTTTTAGATTCCATATATATGTATCAGCATACGGTATTTGTTTTTCTCTTTCTGGCTTACTTCACTCTGTATGACAGTCTCTAGGTCCATCCACCTCACTACAAATAACTCAATTTCGTTTCTTTTTATGGCTGAGTAATATTCCATTGTATATACGTGCCACATCTTCTTTATCCATTCATCTGTTGATGGACACTTAGGTTGCTTTCATGTCCTGGCTGTTGTAAATAGAGCTGCAATGAACACTGTGGCACGTGGATGTCTCCGACTCCATTACCGCATGGCTCATTCTAGACCTCGTTCCTTGCTTATCTATAACCACCCACTCCAACAATGAAAATCCAGGCTCCAACCTCCCGCCATCCACTGAGGGCCTGCTGGCGGGTGGGGCCATGTTGCTATGAGGCTGCCTGCATGCCCCAGAGCGGTGCGAGGCTAGTGCTGGTTTGCTGGTGGGCGAGTATGCCTCTGGCGCTAATAGGCTAGATGGTAGATTCCAAAATGGCATGCGCCAGTGCTGGCATCATTGCGGTAGAGTGAACTCCCCGACATGGCTGCCACCAGTGTCTTCATCCCCAGGGGGAGTCCCAGTTGCCTCCTGCCCCTCTGGCAGGATCTCCAAGGTCAGCAAGTGGGTCTGACCCAGGCTTCTTTCCAATTACTGCCTCTGCATTGGGACTCAGAACATGTGAGGTTTTGCATGTGCATGTGTATCTTATAGTACTCTGGCACCCAAACATAAGTGCTACTAGTTTTCAAAGCCAGACGTTTTGGCGGTTTGTCTTCCTGGTGCAGGACCCCTGGCCAGGGAGCCCAGTATGAGGCTGGGGCTGCTCACTTCTTGGGGAGAACGTCTGCAATTGTGATATTTCTCCTGTTTTGGGGTCACCCACTCAGGGGTGTGGGTCCTGACTAAACTGTGTCTCTGCCGCCACTACCCATCTCATTGTGGTTCCTTCTTTATATCTTCAGTTTTGGAAAATCTTTTCTGGTTGTTCTCATAGATAGTTGCTCTGTAAGTTGTAATTTTGGTGTGCCTGCAGAGGAGGTGAGTTCAGGGTCTTCCTACTCTGCCATCTTGGTCACACCCTCAATCGCATTTTTATTTTCAATCACATGTTTTAGTTGGATGTGGAAGTTTGCCTGACAAGTTGATAATTACTGTCACTCAGCATGTTGGCAATATTCACTGTATTTTAGTTTACATTGTTATTTTAGAAATAACTGCTTTCTGACTAATTATTGTTTATTTGTTGGCCATATGTCTTTTCTCTCTGCTTGCTTTCAAGACTTTCTGGTATTTTTTGCGTGACTCTATTTTGCTCAAAACTCATCTACTCCTTATATCTGGATTCACTTTTGAGAAGAGAACGAAAAAGAAAAGCCAAGAGTTTCATATGCTTTATTCTCTCAAGTTAAAAAATAAAGAATAACCCGATTTAAATTTGGTGGAGATTTTTGCTGAATGAGACTGAAGTTTCAGAGATTAGGAACAGAGCTGAAATCTAGTTTTGGGCATGGGGACTGCAGTAACACTGTTTTCCTCCCATTACTAACACATGGACCTGATGGGTAAAATACAAGAACAACAGCAGAACTAAATCATACCTTTAAAAAAAGAGATGGAAATCTGTGGGTACTTCATTTAAAGCAAAGGTAATTTGAAGTTAGAGAAACATGTTTGCAGCACGATATCCTGATAACCTAGGCCTGTGTGGTATACACGTCAGAACTGAAGCTCTTTACACCCAGCCAGGGCTCTGTAAGGGCTGCTGTGGCAGACTGCGTTCTCCAGAGATGGTCATAAGAATATTTCTCAGTCCACATGGTTTTGTAGAAATTTGCCCCTCCTTCATCAAAGGTGGAATCTAATTCCCCTTCCCTCGAATCTCTTATGTCTCACTTTTAACCAACAGAATTGGTCAGTGGAAGTGATGTTCCATGATTTCCAGGTCTCGGTCAGAAAAGGTGGTGCATCTTCCAGTTGCTGGTTGGAACACTCTTGCTGGGGGCCTGTGCTGCCATGGAAGCTGTCCAACTGCCCCGAGGCCACCGTGCCATGAAGAAGCCCAAATTATCGCATGTGGAGAGACCACCTGGAGAAGCCCTGGAACTACCCTTAGAGCGATGCCTGGCCAGCGCCCATCTGCTCCTGCTGGCCTCCACCCCACCTCCCCACCCCACTTCCAGCTCCAGTCACCTAGCACTGCAAATGCTTCAGAGATATTGAGCCAGAACTGCCCACAGAGCCAGTGTCAAATTTCTCACCCCCATGAGATAAGAAAATGATCATTTATGTTATTTTAAGTCACTTAAAATTTAGTGATTTGTTATGCAGCGTTAATGACTTGAACAGCTGTTCTTTTAGTGAAAAAGGGACTAAAGGGATCCTTTCCACAGACCCACTGATGTGGCAAGAACTCTCCTCTCTGTCTGGGGACTCTGGGCAAATAGTCTCTTTTGGGAAATTAAAGTCATAAGAGATCTCTCACCTTCTGAGGTTGTAAGGTATGAAAACAAATTAAATACGGATCATTGGGGATTTTTTCATTATATGGTAACTGGCTTTTAGGAAATAAAGCTAACATGGAATGAAGTAGAGCCAAGAGTCAGAGGGAGAGAGAGTCCTGAATACAATATTTGAGCACCTAGTTCCAGCTATGCTTGATTACAGTTACATGAGCCAATTTATTTTGTTTTTGCTTTAGTTTGTTTGAGTTTCATTACATTTAACTAAAGCATTCTGACTATTACAACTCCACTTTTCTAGACCAGTTCATATCCAAAGAGATAGGAAGGGGCAGCAAGTTAGCCAATGAGGTAGACTCTTACACAGTGGCTTAAATGAATCACAGCTCCTGGATTCATGTTCTCTGTGACCCCTCCCACAGTGAGTCTGGGTGTGACCATATGACTATTGGTAAGTGTTTGCATTTGGGGGTTGGTCCTCTTGGAATTCTCTCTCGTAGAACCCAGCTGCCATGCTGAATGGATGTCCAGGATATTCTGCTGCACATGCAAGGCCATTTGGAGAATGCCTAGAGGATGAGATACATCACTGAGAGATAAACCACGGGGAGGAACACCAAGGCAGCTCAGCCCAGCTCCTAGCTGAATGCAGCCACAAGAGTGATCCAGCCAACAACACGTGGAACAGAAAAACCACCCAGCTGAGCTTAGTTAACGCACAGAATCATGAGAAATAATAAATTGTTAATTTTTTAACCAAGTTTTGGAGTAGCTTATTAGGCACCAAAAGAGAACTGAAAGAGCCAAGGATCAAAACACCCAGTCAGAGTAGATCTTACCCAGGTGCCCAAGAAAGAGTCCATGATATCCATCCACCCATATATCCATTCGTCATCTATCCATCCATCTATTCATCCAGATATCCATCCATCCATCAATGCATCCATCTACCCATTCATCCATCCATCATCTATCCATCCATCCATCCATCCATCCATCCATCTATCCATCCATCCATTCATCCATCATCCAATCAATGCAGCATTTAATAAATGTCTACTATATACTGGCCAAAAAAAAGAGTCATAAATGGCAAGTAAATATGCATAATCACTATGTAAATAAGGGACTTTAGAATTCAATGTTTATTTCTTTCAGAAGATTTAGGGCTTCCCTGGTGGCTCAGTGGTTGAGAGTCCGCCTGCCGATGCAGGGGACACGAGTTCGTGCCCCTGTCCGGGAAGATCCCACATGCCGTGGAGCGGCTGGGCCTGTGGGCCATGGCCGCTGAGCCTGCGCGTCCAGAGCCTGTGCTCCACAACGGGAGAGGCCACAACAGTGAGAGGCCTGCGTACCGCAAAAAAAAAAAAAAAAAAGAAGATTTAAAATGGTCTTGACTGTGAAGGAAATGGCTTCTGACTAATCAATACTTAAAACTAAATTTTCCAGCATATATATGGAGGTAGAAGCTGTGTTTTAAGGCCACATCCTCCCAAAGTGTATCACAATTACCTACATTTATGAACAAACAAGTTATTTTAAGGTTTAAAGGGAATACGTTTTCATTGCAATGAGAAACCAGCCATCATTTTCTGCTTTGAAATTCATTTCTTCACTAAGAGGCATTTGACTACCAGAGTTCAAATCTTATGTCCATCACTTTGTAGATTTATGACCTTGTGGGCAAGTATTAACCATTCCTAGCTATGAGTTCCCCATTTGTTAAAAGACACAATAGTAGCATCTACCGTTTGTGGTAAGCCCCAAGCAAATAACTATTATTATTATTATTTTTTTTTGTGTGTGTGTGTGTTATGCGGGCCTCTCACTGTTGTGGCCTCTCCCGTTGTGGAGTACAGGCTCCGGACGCTCAGGCTCAGTGGCCATGGCTCACGGGCTTAGCCGCTCCGCGGTATGTGGGATCTTCCCGGACTGGGGCACGAACCCGTGACCCCTGCATTGGCAGGCAGACTCTCAACCACTGCGCCACCAGGGAAGCCCAATAACTATTATTATTATGCAAGATGATTCCTGGATCATCAACTCTGTCCTAGGAAACCCCTTCGCTTTTCTTTATTTGAAAGGAAATGGTAGTCATCTTTACTTCCTAACAGGAAAAACTAGTAAATAAATCCTTATTAGTATTAACTGACTCCATCCTTCCTTTTCACTCCATGCTTTGGGTAATAAAGATTTTAGTAAATAATGTTAAACTTGAAAAAATGCATTAATGTATTAAATGATTTTTATACCCATAAGCATTACCTTATTATATGATGTCTGAAGGAGGAGCTGGTGCAATTATCTGAATATGATTAGTTTTATAATGGAATGGGGAAGCAAGGAGGGAGAACTGGGCTCATTTTTTCCTTTTTGGAAGAATGCATAAAGCTGTGTTAACTGACAAAGGAGAGAACTTAGCTTTCAGGGGATTCGGGTTTGAGGAGTGAACAGTAAGTTCTAGCCAAGCTGGGAAACTTTGGGAGGTTCTAATCTGCAGAAAGTAGAAAGCCTCCATGTACCAAGAACATGGAAATCATGGCCCCAGTTTGGGCTTTGAATCTGCCACAGTTCTGTTCCCAGAACTGCATGAAGTAGCTCAAAGGGTGTATGAGCTGGAAAAATATTTAGAAGACTCTAGAATTGCCACGATGAAAAAAATATAGTCTCATGTCTCAGTCCTCACAGAGCTTACAGTTTAGAAAGGGAGGTAGATTTAACCACACATAGAAACAAAGCTGAAGTTACGCTGTGACGGGTGGGAAGACTGGAGCCATACAGAATACCAGGAAAGCCTCTAACTGGGGAATTTGAACCTCTGTATTTCATCGAAACTTAAGAGGCAGTTTTTATATGATGCATGGTTATTCTATGTACCACTGAGAAAAAACTCATCCACAAGGGAATTCCTAAAAGGGAACCTCCACATGAAGCTGGGATGCCCCCCGCAATAAAAGGGCAAGTGAGAAATAAATGATCTCACGGAAAGGGACAGCAAGGAAATTTACTTGTCTCAATGTCGGCACTGAGCTGATGGAGGAAAAGAAAACTCTCTCGAGAATTTCAACGTCAAGTCAGTGCTTAAGCGTTCTCCATCTGAATTCACATCAGTAATATGTCCCAAAACTCAAGGAGAGAATTTAAAGTGACTTCAGACTGGTAATTCCCTGAGATGACTGGCAGAGGCAAACTGTTGGAAGAATTGACTTGCATCCGGGCCAACAGTATTCACAAGACTCCACTCACTTGTAGGACACACTCTAATCTCAGAGAGGCTAAAGTATGAAGAAACTGGGGTGGAGGTTGGGTCTCAAAGATTCACAGGCTCTACCTTGGTGAGGAGGTGGGAGGACATTCCAGTCACAGGCATGAGCACATGCAAAGGGCCCCAAGGAGAGGGAGGCTCAGGGAGGTCAGGGGACAGGAGGGCCGAGTGTGCAGAGCACAGATGCAGGGAACATGGTGGTGAGTCAGGCTGGAGAGGTGGGCTCAGGTGAGACCGCACAGGGCGTTGGAGCCACATGAAGGAGTTTTGTCCAGATCCAGAGAGAAATGGGGGAGACTAAAAGGTTTTTGGAGGGAGAGTTTGAGAGAATCACATTTGTGTTTAGAAACAATGATTTTGGCTTCAGTAAGAAAAATGGATGGAGGGTAGATGGAAGCTTAGTGGATGGTGCCTACAGTATAATGGTCCAGCAGTCCCCAACCTTTTTGGCACCAGGGACCGTTTTCGCGGAAGACAGTTTTTCCAAGGACTGTGGGTTGGGGATGCTTTCGGGGTGATTCAAGTGCATTACATTTATTGTGCACTTTATTTCTATTATTATTACATCAGCTCCACCTCAGATCATCAAGTATTAGATCCCAGGGGTTGGGGACCCCTGGTAACCTATGACTCTCCTCTTTGCAAGAAGGATAACCTGGAAAGACTGAGGCTCACTTTGGACTTAACTGACTGAAAGGGAATAGTCCTCAGACATGGCGAGATCAGAGAGCGTCACCCATGCCAGGAGGTCTGCGGGTGATGGGGATCCTGGGGAAGGACCCTGGTGGACTCTGAAGGTGTGGCCTGGCTTTCTCATAATATATCTTACAACACATTATTTGCCTCTTTTTTGTTGTTGTTCTCAAGTGAACTGCCAAGAAACCGTAAGTGTTTTGAAAGAGATTTTCACAGAACAGATGATAATGTTTTCTTTAAATTCTCACCTGTCTTACTTTTTAATGAAAATTTCCTGAAATTCAGTAACTTGGGACTGGTTCTACAATCAGAGAAAGGCAGGGTGTATAGTCTCAGTGGATGAATTTGCTATGCTTGGTCTTTCTGCAGATGCCTTAACTCTGGCTTTTTATTATTTTATCTTTGAACTCTGAACACAGTGTTAGGAAAATGACTTCCAACACTTATGAGATTTAAAATTTGTCCATTGTTTTACAATTTTGCTTTATAAATAAGCATAAAATTATATAAACAGGCATTAGTGGGATCATATCACACATATTGGGATTTTATTTAGTGAAATTACATTTTTCCTGTTTCCTTTTTCACTTGCTTTTCTCCATTCCTAGCCTTCCCAGTCCATGACTCTGTAACCCCCTCCCACCAGTAACCCATGAAATTTATTTGTTTAATTAAAACTTACGTAGTGCTAATAGGAACTGGGCATGTTTTAAGCACTTGACAAACTTTAGAGTCTGATGAACCTTGTGGGTTTCTTCTCAGAATAATGTTTTTTAAATGCATAAAATAAAATGCATGGGATTACAAAGAAAACCAATTATACTGAAAAAAATTATCAAATCTTTAAAATATTGTGATATTAAATATCATATTATTTAATAGCATATTAAATAAAAAGATCTAGTGTCAGGTCAAATAACTGGCATATTTCAAAGTAATGATGAGCACAAATAACATTTTGAGATACTTGGAACACCTCTGACGTGATAGGAAAATATTTGTAATTGTATTTGTAACACAGTCACAGGTATAGCAAATAATACTGCAGTTTTTTGCCAATATTCAGAATTGAAGGAAGTGCTAAACTTCAGGTGGATGTTGTGGAAATCATTTTTTCTATTCAAGTTTGTGCATCAACCCCCGGTAAAGATATTAGTGCCTTTTGGGGGAGGAATGCCATTTCTACCAAATGAACAGAGTATCTTGTACTCTGTGTGTTCAGAGCTCATAAGAATGTAGTTTGGTATTCAGGGAAATAAAAGTTGATGTTTCCATGTTGGTAGAGGAACACATGGGAATTGCTTATACGTCGAAGCTAAAAAATGATAGAAATGAACTTATTTACAAAACAGAAATAAACTCACAGACACAGAAAACAAACTTATGGTTACCAAAGGGGAATGTGGGTAGGGGAGGGATAAAGGAGGCGTTTGGGATTAGCAGATACACACTAATATGTATGAAATAGATAAACAACAGGTCCAACTGTATAACACAGGGAACTATATTCAATATCTTATAAAAAACTATAATGGAAAATAATCTGAAAAAGAATATATATGTATATATATTTATATATAAAAAATATAGATACACATATATAACTGAATCACTTTGCTGTATACCTGAAACTAACATAACATCGTAAATCAACTATACTTCAATAAAAAAAAAAGAACCCCAGGTTTGTGGACAGACACCTGCACGTGGGCATCTAAAAGGGCATCTGGATGCATGTAAAGGAGGCCTGTGGTCTTCACTCCTTGTTCTCTTCTCAGACAAATTACTTTCCCAACTCAGTAAGGGTCACACAATTATAAAATCCACTCACTCAATTATAGAAACCATTTACCCAACTATAAAAACAATTCACCTGATTGTAAAACCCAGAAGCCTGGGAATCATCTTTAACTTTCTCCTTTCCCTCACCCTCATGTCCAGCCCATCACCACCAGGGGCTGTCAGTGTTCCCTCTAAAATTTTCCCCCGATCCATTCATTTCTATCTCCATTGCCATTTCCCAATCCAATCTCCATCACCTCTGACTTAGCCTCTTGGATTCCACTTTTCTTTCTTTGAAACTTGTTCTCCATAATGATTTTATAACACATTCACTTATGGTCAATTAATCTATGACAAAGGAGGCAAGAATGTACAATGGAGAAAAGACAGTCTCCTCAACAAATGGTGCTAGGAAAACTGGACAGCTACATGTAAAAGAATGAATTTAGAACATTCTCTAATAGTATAAACAAAAATAAACTCAAAATGGATTAAAGACCTAAATGTAAGACCTGAAACCATACAACTTCTAGAAGAAACAAAGGAGAACACTCTTTGACATATACTGTAGCAATATTTTTTTTTGTTTTCAAAGGCAAAAGAAACAAAAACAAGAATAAACAAATGGGACCTAATTAAACTTAAAAGCTTTTTCACAGCAAAGGAAAACATCAACAATATGAAAAGACAACCTACTGAATGGGAGAAAATATTTGCAAATGATATGACTGATAAGGGGCTTATATCCAAAATCTATAAACAGCTCACATAACTCGATATCAAAAAAACAAACAACCCAATTAAAAAATGGGCAGAAGAACTGAATAGACATTTTTCCAAAGAAGACATGCAGATGGCTAACAGGCATGTGAAAAGATGCTAATCATCAGAGAAATGCAAGAGAAAGACAAAGACTCTATGATATCACTTATATGTGGAATCTAAAAAAAATGAAACAAACTAGTGAATACAGCAAGAAAGAAACAGACTCACAGATATAGAGAACAAACTAGTGGTTACCAGTGGGGAGAGGGAAGGGGGAGGGGACAAGATAAGGGGAGGGAATTAACAGGTACACACTACCATGTATAAAGTAAATAAGCTACAAGGATATATTGTACAACACAGGGCATACAGCCAATATTTTACAATAACTTTAAATGGACTATAACCTTTAAAAATTGTGAATCACTATGTTGTACACCTGAAATGTATATAATATTGTGAATCAACTATATGTCAATAAAACAAACAAACAAAACTCACTTCAGGGTCACCCCTCAAAAATTAGAATAAAATCCAAACCCTTTAACATTGTGTAAAGGCCTCGCATGGTCTGACTCTTTCTTACCTTTCAGATCTAAGTGCTTCTTTCTCACTCTTGTTTGGCGCTCCAGCTATACTGGGCTCCTCTCTGGTTCTCAAACACACCAATCCTTTTGCTGCCTCCAGACATTTGCACATGCTATTTCCTCTGCCTAAAATATGCTTTCCCTAGATCTTTGCATCACAGGACCCTTCTCACCCTCTGGGTCTTAGCTCAAGTAGTACCTTCTCACAATGGCCTTACCAAACTGCTCTGATGTGGTGTCCACTTTTTCATTACTCTACTATGATTACTTTTAGATTTTAACATGCACACTTAAATGTGTTGTTATTTTTTTTGAATTTTATTTTATTTTTTTATACAGCAGGTTCTTATTACTTATCCATTTTATACATATTAGTGTATACATGTGAATCCCAATCTCCCAATTCATCACCCCCCCCCCGCCACTTTACCCCTTGGTGTCCATACACTTGTTCTGTACATCCGTGTCTCAATTTCTGCCCTGCAAACCGGTTCATCTGTACCATTTTTCTAGGTTCCACATATATGTGTTAATACACGATATTTGTTTTTCTCTTTCTGACTTACTTCACTCTGTATGACAGTCTCTAGACT
Source organism: Tursiops truncatus (assembly GCF_011762595.2). NCBI lineage: Eukaryota > Metazoa > Chordata > Mammalia > Artiodactyla > Delphinidae > Tursiops > Tursiops truncatus. Next base: position 6,997,494 of record NC_047037.1, read on the forward strand.
CATCCACGTCTCTACAAATGACCCAATTTCATTCCTTTTTGTGGCTCAGTAATATTCCATTGTATATATGTATCACATCTTCTTTATCCATTTGTCTGTTGATGGGCATTTAGGTTGCTTCCATGACCTGGCTATTGTAAATAGTGCTGCAATGAACATTGGGGTGCATGTGTCTTTTTCTTTTTTTTTTTTTTTTAACATCTTTATTGGGGTATAATTACTTTACAATGGTGTGTTAGTTTCTGCTTTATAACAAAGTGAATCAGCTATACATATACATATGTTCCCATATCTCTTCCCTCCTGCATCTCCCCCCCCCCCACCCTCCCCATCCCACCCCTCCAGGCTGTCACAGAGCACCGAGCCAATATCCCTGTGCCATGCGGCTGCTTCCCACTAGCTATCTACCTTACTACGTTTGTTAGTGTGTATATGTCCATGACTCTCTCTCGCCCCGTCACAGCTCACCCTTCCCCCTCCCCATAACCTCAAGTCCGTTCTCTAGGAGGTCTGCGTCTTTATTCCTGCCTTACCCCTAGGTTCTTCATGACATTTTTTTTTTTCTTAAATTCCATATATATGTGTTAGCATACTGTATTTGTCTTTTTCTTTCTGACTTACTTCACTGTGTATGACAGACTCTAGGTCTATCCACCTCATTACAAATAGCTCAATTTCGTTTCTTTTTATGGCTGAGTAATATTCCATTGTATATATGTGCCACATCTTCTTTATCCATTCATCCGATGATGGGCACTTAGGTTGTTTCCATCTCCGGGCTATTGTAAATAGAGCTGCGATGAACATTTTGGTACATGACTCTTTTTGAATTTCGGTTTTCTCAGGGTATATGCCCAGTAGTGGGATTGCTGGGTCATATGGTAGTTCTATTTGTAGTTTTTTAAGGAACCTCCATACTGTTCTCCATAGTGGCTGAACCAATTCACATTCCCACCAGCAGTGCAAGAGGGTTCCCTTTTCTCCACACCCTCTCCAGCATTTATTGTTTCTAGATTTATTGATGATGGCCATTCTGACTGGTGTGAGATGATATCTCATTGTAGTTTTGATTTGCCTTTCTCTAATGATTAATGATGTTGAGCATTCTTTCATGTGTTTGTTGGCAGTCTGTATATCTTCTTTGGAGAAATGTCTATTTAGGTCTTCTGCCCATTTTTGGATTGGGTTGTTTGTTTTTTTGTTGTTGAGCTGCATGAGCTGCTTGTAAATTTTGGAGATTAATCCTTTGTCAGTTGCTTCATTTGCAAATATTTTCTCCCATTCTGAGGGTTGTCTTTTGGTCTTGTTTATGGTTTCCTTTGCTGTGCAAAAGCTTTGAAGTTTCATTAGGTCCCATTTGTTTATTTTTGTTTTTATTTCCATTACTCTAGGGGGTGGGTCAGAAAGAATCTTGCTGTGATTTATGTCATAGAGTGTTCTGCCTATGTTTTCCTCTAATAGTTTGATAGTTTCTGGCCTTATATTTAGGTCTTTAATCCATTTTGAGCTTATTTTTGTGTATGGTGTTAGGGAGTGTTCTAATTTCATTCTTTTACATGTACCTGTCCAGTTTTCCGAGCACCACTTATTGAAGAGACTGTCTTTTCTCCATTGTATATCCTTGCCTCCTTTGTCATAGATTAGTTGACCATAGGTGTGTGGGTTTATCTCTGGGATTTCTATCCTATTCCCTCGATCTATATTTCCGTTTTTGTGCCAGTACCATATTGTCTTGATTACTGTAGCTTTGTAGTATAGTCTGAAGGCAGTGAGTCTGATTCCTCCAGCTCCGTTTTTTTCCCTTAAGACTGCTTTGGCTATTTGGGGTCTTTTGTGTCTCCATATTAAATGCATTGTTCTAATGTCTGCAGTAAAGTAGTATCTCTGTAGCCTTCCATTAAACAATACAAAAAATGTAGCATGCTTTTATGTCTTCTGCTTCCTCTCTTTTCTCCACCTCCCATCTTTTTTTTTTTTTTCCAGTACGCGGGCCTCTCACTGTTGTGGCCTCTCCCGTTGTGGAGCACAGGCTCCAGACACGCAGGCTCAGCGGCCATGGCTCACGGGCCCAGCCTCTCCGTGGCATGTGGAATCCTCCTGGACCGGGGCACGAACCCGTGTCCCCTGCATCAGCAGGCGGACTCTCAACCACTGTGCCACCAGGGAAGCCCCCCATCTTTTTTTTAAACACATTTTTATTTGCACATTTTATTTTGGTCATGCCCCATGAAATGTGGGATCTTATTTCTCCAACCAGGGATTGAACCCATGCCCCCTGCAGTGGAAGCATGGAGTCTTAACCACTGGACCACCAGGGAAGTCCTTCTCCATCTCCCATTTTGATTTCAACTGGAATTCTAGTTTCAGATTATTTTGAATATTTTAACAAACAATTATTTAGACTTAAGAATAAATTTTTCTAATAGTTCATGCATTTATCTATTCCTCTGAGATTTATTTTCTTTTTTCTGAAGTTTGTTTTCTCATCATTCTTTCAGCATGGATCTGTGGGTAATAAATTGAGTTCTTGGATATAAAGGTGGATATATACATTTGTTAAAATTCATCAAACTCTATACTTAAAATCTGCACATTTCACTGCATGTAAGTTAGAAATATAGTATTGGAAAAAATTTAATAGATGAACCAGTGGATACCACTGAGAACCCAAGCTGAAGAAACTTCTCTTAGAAAACAGCACAAAGAGATAAAAAATGGAAAGTATGAATATGATGTCAGGAGAGAGAGAGAGAAAGAGAGAGAGAAAGAGAGAGGACAGATTTAGAAGGTGTAACATTCAATTAATGGGAGTTTTAGGAGAAAAGGTAGTCTCTTGGAATGAGAACTGGAATGAAGGATATACTCAGAGAAATAAAGGAAATTTCCTAGAACAGAAGACAGATGGAAAGGGCCAACTGAGCAATATAAATATGTACTTTATATCCATATTTAGGCACATAGCAGTTATTGAAGTTAAGAATAGCAAAGCTGACGTGGAAATACTTAGGTGTCAGACGTGGTTTTACCCACTGGACAGAATGTAGTATGGGCCATGTGTTCATCACCAATTTTTGAATATTTCCTGTGCACCAGGCATTGTGTCAGATGCTTAGTGATTTAGAAGCATGTGAGAGATGACCCTTGCCTTGAAGAAACTCTTTGTCTAGAAGGAGCAATAGACAGGTCAGTGGATAAGTGCAACCAAAGGCTGATAAATGGAAAAATGGAGCACACACATACACAGATAGGGCAGCACCAGGGGTTAATCAGCCTGGTAAGGGGAGAACAATGTCCTATCTAATTGAAGTGAGACATCTAGAAAGGAAAAATAACATGTAAAAAAATTTCTTTTCAGAATACAGTTCTTTAAATTGCTTTAGTAACAAGGTGTGGGTGTGAAAGGCTGGCAGTGGGGAAAACACAGGTGTGAGGTCTGTTAGCTGTAGTCTCTAGTTACTCAGGTTAACGTGCAGTTGCTGGAGTGCTGCTCAGAGGCCCAAGTGGGTTTTGGAAAGCTTTCAATCACAAGCAACCATGAAGGTAACCGCAGACGAAGGGAGAAGATCTAAACATCTCTGGGCTTCCGCCATATCTGTGAGGGAAAAAAAGGGAAGGACCAAAGAATTTATGTACGTAGAATTTTCATGGAGAATACATTATTTCTTTTTTTTTAATTGAAATATAGTTACTTGATTTACAATGTTGTGATAGTTTCAAGTATACAGCAAAATGATTCAGTTATACATATATATATAAATTTCAGACTCTTTTCCATTATAGGTTATTACAAGATATAGAATATAGTTCCCTGTGCTTTAAGTAGGTTCTTGTTATTTATCTATTTTTCATATAGTAGTTTGTATCTGTTAATCCCAAACTCCTACTAATTTATCCCTCTCCCTACCCTTTTCCCCTTTGGTAACCATAAGTTTGTTTTCTATGTCTGTGAGTCTATTTCTCTTTAGAATACATTATTTCTTCATAGAGTACTTGGATTTTACCTTTTATGGGTTCTATCTACAAAAGGGATAGAGAACAGGTGGGTAGGGTTGGTACTAAATGTGGAAAACCCTTTTCTGGCTGAAATCTGTAAGTAAGATGAGGTTTAGCTAAAATTTTCTTTGTTATTTGGCAGTTGATTTCTCAAAGAAAGATAACACTAATACTGAAGGTAATTTCAAGTTTCATAAAATAATTTAACTGGAGACAAATATCCCCAGATCTATTTATGCAAGGAGCCACAGGCAATAACTGAGTAAACTGCAGAATTTGGATGAAACAGAAACGAGACTATTCTATTGGCTGCAGCTCATTACATAGATCCTAGAAATGTTGGTCATATCACTACTCATGCTTGTGAGAAAATGCTAAAGGGAACTGGATGTCTTAAATTCTACCTTTTAAAAATGGGTTCCCAGGCTTCCCTGGTGGTGCAGTGGTTAAGAATCTGCCTGCCAGTGTAGGTGACATGGGTTTGAGCCCTGGTCTGGGAAGATCCCACATGCTGTAGAGCAACTAAGCCTGTGCACCACAACTACTGAGTCTGCGCTCTAGAGCCCACGAGCCACAACTACTGAAGCCTGTGCATAGCAACGAAGACCCAATGCAGCCAAATAGAAACAAAGAAAGAAAAATAAAAGGCAAGTTAGAAATTAGAAAAAAACAAACACAAAAAGACAAAAGTTGCCTTTTCTTTTCGATATCTGAGATCATCTTAGCGTTCTTCCTTTTCAGAGTTTTCAACATCTGGATTTCTTTAAGCAGTTCGATGAGTTCTTCTTTCAAATTAGAATGAAGTTTGTTGATGGCTTCCTTACAAATTCTGAGTCTATTTTTTGTTTATACTCTAAGGGGATGCTCTCAAATGCAGACAAAACAACATCTAACTCCATGATGTGACTGTTTTTCTTTTAAACACCAAATAGGTACATAGTCAGAAGTATCCAAATCTGTGACTTCACTTCTTGGTTTCTTCCTTTTGCCACAAAACATCTTTTTCTGAGTTTTCAGTTGACTTTCTGTTGCCAGGGTCTCTTTTTCAACAGAGAGCTCAGCATTAAGGGGTCCTATCTTTTTAGGCGTGACTGATTCAGCTGGTTTCTCTGAAAGTTCTGAAGATGCTGTAGCTGAAACAGCTTCATGTTGTCGTGTATTATGTTGTCTGCTGGTTTAACTTTTCTTCTTATATCACTTTCTTCAGTGCTTTCAGATTCATCACTAATGGACTTGAGTTTTCTTCCTGGCTTTTTTGCACTAATTTTTACAGACTCGTTTTCACTTGCTTCAATTTCAGAAGTGTCCGAACTTCTTTGTGCTTCTTTTCCTTGAGGAGTTGAGGGGATAGATGATCCGCAGTGTTTGGAGAATTCTTCCTCATCAGCATATATAGAGTGCTGTGTAGAGGAGGGTATCTTTCGTGGAGTGTGTTCTTCCTACAGTGTTCTTTGAACATCTCGTACCAGAGCACCACACTCGCCCCGGCGGGGCCATCCCAGCCCACCACTCTCTCCAGTCCCCTTTTAAAGCTAAAGTATTTTGAAGCAAATACCAGAGAGTATGTTATTTTACCTGTAAATACTTCAGTAAAATCATGGCCATCTTATAGAGAATGAACTAGTGGCTATCAGTGGGGAGAAGGAGGAGGGAAGGGGCAAGATAAGGGTAGTGGAAATAAAAAGGGATTATATTAAATTATGTGTGTGAAACTTTTGAAAATTGTAAAGCATCATAGAATTTAAAGAATTTTTCACTCAATAAAAACTATTCCATTTAGACTAGTAAAAAAAAAAGAAATCATCTTTCTTTCATATCATACTTGTTGCAGATACTCAAATTATCACTAATACTCATCATTACTTTAAAATTATAGTCGTTATTGGAGCCAACACTAGATCTTGTTATTTAATTCATTAGTAATAAAGCACATATTTCACCATATCATATTATTAAAATGATTTGACAATTGTGTTTATAACTGATTTTCTTTTTTTTAAACAAAAACATTTTTTACTTATAAAATGTAAAGAGTTACACAAATTTAGAAGAATAACACATGTATACATATATATTTATCTTTTTCAAAGGAGAATTTGCATTATGACCTATTACTAAATGTTGTCTGAATAATGAGCTTTCGTTGGCAAGGTTTAATCACTATTGTCGGTTTGGTTTAACATCAATATTACACCTTCTACTTTGAGTGATCATTTAGAGTAATATATAACTGATTTTCTTTGTAAATTTTTTTAAGTCTTGTATTTTAAAATATTAATATTTAATTAATATTTTTCTTAATAGTGTTGACCTTTTTTTTTTTTTTTTTTTTTTTGCAGTACGTGGGCCTCTCACTGCTGTGGCCTCTCCCGTTGTGGAGCACAGGCTCCGGACGCGCAGGCTCAGTGGCCATGGTTCACGGGCCCAGCCGCTCCGTGGCATGTGGGATCTTCCTGGACTGGGACATGAACCTGTGTCCCCTGCATCAGCAGGCGGACTCTCAACCACTGCGCCACCAGGTAAGCCCAATAGTGTTGACCTTTGTTCCAAGCTAGAATAAGGGTAGGGAGAAAAAGAAGATTTGTGGTTCCCTGGGGTTGGTGGTGGGAATGGAGATGAACACAAATGGCATGAGATTTCTTTTTGGAATGGTGGAAATGTTTCATATTAGATTGTGGTGATGGCTGTATAATTCTGTAATTTAATAAAAAGTATTGAGTTGTAGGTATAAAATGAGGGAATTTTGTGGTATGTAAATTACCCCTCAATAAAGCTGCTTTAACAAAAGAAAAAATCATTAAAATTATTAAAAATCATTTTAATAATCATCTATATAGGAATGAGAATAAAATAGATTATTATAGTTTACATGTATTAAGTTCTGTGTTCAGAGCTCTTTATTAAGCATTCTGTATTGTGTTGTGTCATCCTTTCAACATCCAATCAACTAAGCATAACTGTTCTCACTTTTCTGATGGGGAAAGTGAAGGTCCAAGAGGTGTAGTAAATTGCCAAAGATCACACAGCTAGGAAGTGATGCAACTAAGATTCAAAAAATTTTTTTTTTGCCTATTCTGGATCTTGTGCCCTTAACCACTGTGTACAAATGCCTCACCACTACAACATACTTGACTTCTGAAAATAGACCCACCCTTGCATGCATGAATTAACTGCTTTGCATAAGACTATTTATTCTATTGTTTAGTGCCCTTAAATAAATTCCTTGTTGACTGAGAATTTGGGGGCAGAAGGAGAATTGGCTTTGGAGTCATACAGCTTTAGGTTAGTTAGGCATAATATTCCATCACTTTCTGGTTGTGAGACTTTGGGTGAGACTCCAGCTCTGAGCCTCAATGTTCTCACCAAATCCCATGAAGATTATATGAGACACGTGAAAGCTCTAGAGCAGCTCACTATATGGAGACTGGAACCCAGTATATGTCAGCACTCTGCTTCCACTATCGCTTCCACTATCTCTTCTTCCAACTCCTTCATCCCACTCTGAGTGTGCTTTTTCCTTCCCCTCCCACCATCTCTCTTCCATGCTATATTGTCAAGGCTACATTTATATCCACATATCCTAGGTTTCTTCATTTAGCATTTTTGGGGATTTAATTTCTACTTCTTTACCTTCTCCTATATACATTTAAAAACGCCCAAGCTTGGCTATTACCTTGTGTTAATTCTCATTGCATTTTTTTAATGTAGGCTATGTAACACACTTTCAGAAAGTCGGCAGGGTGTAAACAACCTATCTCATCATTTCGTATCACATTCCCTATGAGATTATGAAGTAGTATGTGCTGTATAAACCATGGCACATTTTGGTCATCACTGTGTTGTCAATTTCAATTAAGGCTGAGAACGTCTGGCGAATAGATGGGGGTGGCCAGGGGAGGGGAGGGGAGGGTCAGACAGGCTGGTGGTCACATGGGCAGCCTGGCATATTCTTAAAACTGATTTACAAGGCTGTTTTAATTACCTTGGCAACTCTCCGTGGGACACTCTCCAAGTTCCTCACATTAAAGTCTTCTCATCAGCAACCACCCAAATTATCGATGATTAAAATGCATAAACCACCCAGTTCTCTGCTGGGCTCATCATATGGATGAACTCTAAGGTTTTCATAGTCTGAAATGTCAAGCTGATTCTCTGGTTGCTATTGGAAACAGTTTAGATCTCTTAAAAACACTGAATAATCTCTCCAGGTCAATTCATATTCATATTGTGACTACTGAATAAATCAAATTGGGTTAAAGAATCTTTTATAGAGAATTAAAAGGGGCTTTTTGTCAGAAATTGGTACATTATTAGTTGGCACTGGGAGACATATAAAGAGGTAGACATCTAGGTTGTATTATTCAAATATATATAGAATTAAATGTAATTTTGACTTGGTTGAGACCTAGGGCATACAAATAAAAATAAGTAAGTGCATACAGATATACATATGCACATTTCCAGATACTTCTCATGCTCAAAAATAACCATATGCAAATTGTGATTTTAGGGTCTCTGAGGGAAGATCCAAGCTGAATATGGTAGTGGCCTTGCTATTATGAGACAGAGGTGTTGCAGAATAAATCAGAAATGGGGAAAGTTCCTAAAAGTTTATCTGAGGCAAAGCAAAGTGGAAATGGGACAAGACTGGCTTGGGAAATGTGGGCAGGAAGCAAGCCTGCTGGCCCATTTTGGCTCCAGGGAGGATTTTCTACCTGGGCATCGTTTCCTGGCTTCCTAAAAACACCCAGACAGATGAGATCTGGAATGCAGTTGAGTAATAGAGATAAGGAGGTAGGGGAAAGAGATGGCTTATTAGATGGCTGCATCACAAGCCGCCCCAAAACCTAGTGCCTTAAAACAACACCATTTATTGTGTAAAATTCTGTGGGTCAAGAAATCCTGGCAGGACTCAGCAGAGACAGCTTATCTCTACTCTGCACACTGCTGGCTGAGCTCACTCATGCAGCTGTGCTCGACCGGGGCTGGGAAGGCTCTAATGTGCAAGGTGGCTTCACTCATAACACTGGGAGCCTTGGTGCTGCCTGTCAGCTGGGTTGCTTCGGTTCACCTCCACTTTACCTTTCTCTCTCTCTTTTTAATTTTTATTTATTTATTTTAATATCTTTATTGGATTATAATTGCTTTACATTGTTGTGTTAGTTTCTGCTGTACAACAAAGTAAATCAGCTATATATATACCTATATCCTCTCCCTCATAAGCCTCCCTCCCTCCCTCCCCATCCCACCCCTCTAGGTCATCACAAAGCACTGAGCTGATCTCCCTGCGCTATACAGCAGCTTCCCACTAGGTATCTATTTTACACATGGTAGTGTATATATGTCAATGTTACTCTCTCAATTCATCCCACCCTCCCTTTCCCCCTCTGTGTCCACAAGTCTGTTCTCTACATCTGTGTTTCTATTCCTGTCCTTCCAATACCTCCCTGAATGCACTGCTCTCTTTTCTCTCTTTTTATAAATTGAAATATAGTTGATTTATAATATTATATTAGTTTAAAGTATATAGTGCTCCAGTACTTTTATAGATTATACTCTATTCCGATTATTATAAAATATGGCTATATTTCCTGTGCTGTACAATATATCCTTATAGCTTATGTATTTTATACATAGTATTTTGTACCTCTTAATCACCTACTCCTTTCGTGCCCCTGCCCCATCACTTTCCTTACTGGTAACCACTAGCTTGTTCTCTATATCTGTGAGTCTGCTTCTCTTCTGTTTATTGATTTGCTTGTTTCATTTTTTAGATTCCACATATAAGTGATATCATACAGTATTTGTCTTTCTTTGACTTATTTCACTAAGCCTAATACCCTTTGGTCCATCTATGTTGCTGCAAATGGCAAAATTTTGCTCTTTTTTTGTGGCTGAGTAGTATTACATAGTATATATATACCACATCATCTTTATCCTTTCATCTGTTGATGGACACTTAGGTTGCTTCCATATCTTGGCAATTGTAAATAATGATGCTAGGAACATTGAGGTGCATGTATCTTTTCAAATTAGTGTTTTCATTTTCTTCAGATATATACCCAGGAGTGGAATTGCTGGATCACATGGTAGTTCTATTTTTAGTTTTTTGAGGAACTTCCATATTATTTCCCACAGTGGCTGCACCAGTTTCCACCAACAGTGTATGAGGATTCCTTTTTGCCACATCCTCACCAATATTTATTTGTGGTCTTTTTATTGATAGTTATTCTGACAGGTGTGAGATGATATCTCACTGTGGACTTGATTTGCAGTTCCCTGATGATTAGCAATGTTGAGCATCTTTTCATGTCTCTGCTGGCCAGCTGCATTTCCTCTATGGAAAAAAGTCTGTGCAGGTCTTCTGCCCATTTATTAGTCAGGTTTTTTTTTTTTTTGATATTGAATTGTATGAGCTGTTTATAGATTTGGATATAGCACCTTATCAGTCACATCATTTGCAAATATGTTCTTCCATTCAGTAGGTTGTCTTTTTGTACTGTCAGTGGTTTCCTTTGCTGTGCAAAAGCTTTTAAGTTTAATTAGGTCTCATTTGTTTATTTTTGCTTTTGTTTCCTTTGCCTTAGGAGACAGATTAAAAAAAAAACTTTCTAGATTTATGTTAACGTGTTCTGCCTATGTTTTCCTCTAGGTGTTTTATGGTTTCCAGTCTTACATTAGGTTCTTTAATCCATTTTGAGTTTATTTTTGTATATGGTCTAAGAAAATATTCCATGTTAATTCTTTTACATCTAGCTGTCCAGTTTTCCCAGCACCAATTATTGAAGAGACTGTCTTTTCTCCATTATATATTCTCATCTCTTTTGTTGTAGGTTAATTGGCCATAAATGTGTAGGTATATTTCTGGGCTCTCCATCCTGTTACATTGATTTATGTGTCTGTTTTTGTGCCAGTATCATACTGTTTTGATTACTGTAGCTTTGTATTATAGTCTGAAGTCAGGGAGTGTTATTCCTCCAGCTCTGCTGTTCTTTCTCAAGATTGTTTTTGCTATTTGGGTTTTTTTGCGTTTCCATACAAATTTAAAATTTTTTGGTTCTAGTTTTGTGAAAAATGTCATTAGTATTTTGATAAGGATTGCACTGAATCTGTAGATTGTCTTGGGCAGTATGGTCATTTTAACATTAATTTTTCCAGTCCAAGAACACAGTGTATCTTTCCATCTGTATTGTCTTCAGTTTCTTTCATCCATGTCTTTTTTAAAAAATTTAAGTACAGCTGGTTTGCAATGTTGAGTTAGTTTCTGATGTACAGCAAAGTGATTCAGTTCATATATATATATATATATATATATATATAAAATATTATTTTCCACTATGGTTACCTGTGCTATACAGTAGGACCTTGTTGTTTATTTTATATATAGTAGTGTGTATCTGTTAGTTTCAAGCTCCTAATTTATCCCTCTCCCCACTTTCCCCTTTGGTAACCATAGTCTGTTCTCTATGTCTGTGAGTCTATTTCTGTTTTGTAAATAAGTTCATTTGTATCATTTTTTTAGATTCCACATATAAGTGATATCGTATGATATTTGGTTTATCCCTGTACCTGGCATGTAGCCATTTTGAAGTCCCAGCTGAAATATTTACTAGAGCCTTATACTTTCTGGTCTTGAATTCCTATTTTTGCCTCCTTGGCACTTGAGAGTGTTCAAAATTCTTCCTTCCTTTCAGCATCTTTTTGTTTAACCTCTTAGATTTTTGCTCCATTCAGTGTATGCATCCAACACAAGCCTTGGGTGGGACGTGTCACACTTCTCTCCATTTCTTTTCTCTTTATGAACCTGAGCACTCAATTATTAGCTGCCTTAGGAGGCGGCCCAAGTTCTAATCTTTCTAACTTTGTCAGGAGCTCCACGTTTGTAGTCCTCTTCCCAGATTTTTACACGACGCCAAGAATTTGCAAATGCTTTGAAGATAAAAATGGCTTTACTTGGCTTAACCTTTCTTGGCTTCTTCTGTCCTAATTGCCTTGCAGCTCTCTGAGCCTTCAAATAGATATTTTTTGGTACTATATGCAATTTTTTCTAGTTGTTTTTGGAGGAAGAATTGCTCTTCCACAATCTACTCCTTCCTATCAAGAAGGTGAAGTCTCTCATGTACTTTTTGGTACATGAATTTTATCATTACATGAATATCTTCTGTGTTTTATCATTTCTACGAGTTTTTCTTTAAAGGCAGTTATCTTCTATGTATGTATATATGTGGTTTTGTGTGTGTGTGTGGGCTTGCATATGTTTTTAGTAGTGGAGGCTTTTCCATAGGGAAGTTTCATTTTCCTTTTTGCCAGAACTCCATTTTTGTATCAGTTTTCACCTTGGTTTCTGTGACTGGATTTTCTGTATGTGTAGTGGTGCATATTGGATCTTCACCCATGGATAGAATAAGAGCTAATTTCTCTCAGGCTCTGTTTCCAACATGGCTGGAGGTGGGTGACTGATTTATGCTACAATTTTGGACTGGTGGGTTGAGATTTTCTGATCTTCTTTCACTGAAGATAGACTGTTTTTCTTGTGTCTGGACTCAGTTGAGGAAATTACAGTTTGGCTCATGTGAACAAAATTGTGCAACAAATCATCATGTGTTAAAAAACAGAGTAACTCCATTGACACTTGATGAAGCAAATTTACAGCCATTATATGGAAATAGTGTTCCTTATAGAAAGTAATAAACTATCAGAACATTCTATCCACAAGAGATCTATAGGCTGAAAACAGAAATACATGACAGAATATTTAGTACAGAAATTAGTGAGGGGAATCGGGAAGATGGTGGAAGAGTAAGACGCGGAGATCACCTTCCTCCACACAGATACACCAGAAATACATCTACACGTGGAACAACTCCTACAGAACACCTACTGAACTTTGGCAGAAGACCTCAGACCTCCCAAAAGGCAAGAAACTCCCCACGTACCTGGGTAGGGCAAAAGAAAAAAGAATAAACAGAGACAAAAGAATAGGGACGGGACCTGCACCAGTGGGAGGGACCTGGGAAGGAGGAAAAGTTTCCACACACTAGGAAGCCCCTTCGCGGGCGGAGACTGCGGGTGGTGGAGGGAGAAGCTTCGGAGCCGCGGAGGAGAGAACAGCAGCAGGGGTGTGGAGGGCAAAGCGGGGAGATTCCCGCACAGAGGATCGGTGCCGATCAGTACTCACCAGCCCGAGAGGCTTGTCTGCTCACCCGCCGGGGCGGGTGGGGCTGGGAGCTGAGGCTCGGGTTTCGGTCGGAGCGCAGGGAGAGGACTGGGGTTGGCGGTGTGAACACAGCCTGCAGGGGATTAGTGCGCCATGGCCAGCCGCAAGGGGGTCCAGGAAAAAGTCTGGAGCTGCCGAAGAGGCAAGAGACTTTTTCTTCCCTCTTTGTTTCCTGGTGCGCGAGGAGAGGGGATTAAGAGCGCTGCTTAAAGGAGCTCCAGAGACGGGCGCGAGCCGCGGCTATCAGCGCGGACCCCAGAGACGGGAATGAGACGCTAAGGCTGCTGCTGCAGCCACCAAGAAGCCTGTGTGCCAGAACAGGTCACTATACACACCTCCCTTCCGGGAGTCTGTGCAGCCCGCCACTGCCAGGGTCCCGGGATCCAGGGACAACTTCCCCGGGAGAACGCACGGCGCGCCTCAGGCTGGTGCAATGTCCTGCTGGCCTCTGCCGCCGCAGGCTCGCCCCGCATCCGCACCCCTCCCTCCCTCCGGCCTGAGTGAGCCAGAGTCCCCGAAGCAGCTGCTCCTTTAACCCCGTCCTGTCTGAGCGAAGAACAGACGCCCTCCCGCAACCTACACGCAGGAGCAGGGCCAAATCCAAAGCTGAGCCACGGGAGCAGGTGAACAAAGAAGAGAAAGAGAAATCTCTCCCAGCAGCCTCAGGAGCAGCAGATTAAAGCTCCACAATCAACTTGATGTACCCTGCATCTGTGAAATACATGAATAGACAATGAATCATCCCAAAGAGAGGACGTGGAATTTGAGAGCAAGATTTACTATTATTTCCCCTTTTCCTCTTTTTGTGAGTGTGCATGTGTATGCTTCTGTGTGAGATTTTGTCTGTATAGCTTTGCTGTCACCATTTTTCCTAGGGTTCTATCCATCCATTTTTTTTGTTTTTTCTTAAAAAAAATTTTTTTTTAATAATTACTTTGTATTTTAATAACTTTATTTTATTTTATCTAAATTTATTTTTTTACCCTCTTTCCTTTCTTTCCTTTTCTTTCTTCCTTCCATCCCTCCTGCTTTCCTTCCTTCCCTCCCTCCCTCCTTTCCTCCCTTCCTTCCTCCTTTCTTCTTCCTTTCTTTCTCCTTCCTTCCTTCCTCCCTCCCTCCCTCCCTCCCTCCCTCTCTCTCTCTCTCTCTCTCTCTCTCTTTCTTTCTTCTTTTTCTCCCTTTTATTCTCAGCCGTGTGGATGAAAGGCTCTTGGTGCTGCAGCCAGGAGTCACTGCTGTGCCTCTGAGGTGGGAGAGCCAACTTCAATACACTGCTCCACAAGAGACCTCCCAGCTCCACATAAGATCAAACGGCGAAAATCTCCCAGAGACCTCCATCTCAACACCAGCACCCAGCTTCACTCAACGACCAGCAAGCTCCAGTGCTGGACACCCTATGCCAAACAACTAGCAAGACAGAAACACAGCCACATCCATTAGAAGAGAGTCTGCCTAAAATCATAACAAGTCCACAGACACCCCAAAACATACCACCAGACGTGGACCTGCCCACCAGAAAGACAAGATCCAGCCTCATCTACCAGAACACAGGCACTAGTCCCCGCCACCAGGAAACCTACACAACCCACTGTACCAACTTTAGCCACAGGGGACAGACACCAAAAACAATGGGAACTATGAACCTGCAGCCTGCAAAAAGGAGACCTCAAACACAGTAAGATAAGCAAAATGAGAAGACAGAAAAACACACAGCAGATGAAGGAGCAAAATAAAAACCCACCAGACCTAACAAATGAAGAGGAAATAGGCAGTCTACCGGAAAAAGAATTCAGAATAATGATAGTAAAGATGATCCAAAATCATGGAAATAGAATAGAGAAAATGCAAGAAACATTTAACAAGGACCTAGAAGAACTAA
The DNA here is from genome assembly GCF_011762595.2 of Tursiops truncatus. Taxonomy (NCBI): domain Eukaryota; kingdom Metazoa; phylum Chordata; class Mammalia; order Artiodactyla; family Delphinidae; genus Tursiops; species Tursiops truncatus. Next base: position 7,012,583 of record NC_047037.1, read on the forward strand.
AGATGAAACAAACAACAATGAACAACACAATAAATGAAATGAAAAATACTCTAGATGGGATCAATAGCAGAATAACTGAGGCAGAAGAACGGATAAGTGACCCGGAAGATAAAATAGTGGAAATAACTACTGCAGAGCAGAATAAAGAAAAAAGAATAAAAAGAACTGAGGACAGTCTCAGAGACCTCTGGGACAACATTAAACACACCAACATTCTAATTATAGGGATTCCAGAAGAAGAAGAGAAAAAGAAAAGGACTGAGAAAATATTTGAAGAGATTATAGTTGAAACCTTCCCTAATATGGGAAAGGAAATAGTTAAACAAGTCCAGGAAGCACAGAGAGTCCCATACAGGATAAATCCAAGGAGAAACACGCCAAGACACATATTAATCAAACTATCAAAAATTAAATACAAAGAAAACATATTAAAAGCAGCAAGGGAAAAACAGCAAATAACACACAAGGGAATCCCCATAAGGTTAACAGCTGATCTTTCAGCAGAAACTCTGCAAGCCAGAAGAGACTGGCAGGATATATTTAAAGTGATGAAGGAGAAAAACCTACAACCAAGATTACTCTACCCAGCAAGGATCTCATTCAGATTTGATGGAAAAATTAAAACCTTTACAGACAAGCAAAAGCTGAGAGAGTTCAGCACCATCAACCCAGCTTTACAACAAATGCTAAAGGACCTTCTCTAGGTAAGAAACACAAGAGAAAAAAAAGACCTACAATAACAAACCCAAAACAAGAAAATGGGAATAGGAACATACATATCGGTAATTACCTTAAATGTAAATGGATTAAATGCTCCCACCAAAAGACACAGACTGGCTGAATGGATACAAAAACAAGACCCATATATATGTTGTCTACAAGAGACCCACTTCAGACCTAGAGACACATACAGACTGAAAGTGAGGGGATGGAAAAAGATATTCCATGCAAATGGAAACCAAAAGAAAGCTGGAGTAGCAATTCTCATATAAGAAAAATTAGACTTTAAAATAAATACTATTAGAAGAGACCAAGAAGGACACTATATAATGATCAAGGGATCGATCCAAGAAGAAGATATAACAATTGTAAATACTTATGCACCCAACATAGGGCACCTCAATACATAAGGCAAATACTAACAGCCATAAAAGGGGAAATCAACAGTAACACATTCATAGTAGGGGACTTTAACACCCCACTTTTACCAATGGACAGATCATCCAAAATGAAAATAAATAAGGAAACACAAGCTTTAAATGATACATTAAACAAGATGCATTTAACTGATATTTATAGGACAGCCCATCCAAAAACAACAGAATACACATTTTTCTCAAGTGCTCATGAAACATTCTCCAGGATAGAACATATCTTGGGTCACAAATCAAGCCTTAGTAAATTTAAGAAAATTGAAATTGTATCAAGTATCTTTTCTGACCACAACGCTATGGGACTAGATATCAATTACAGGATAAGATCTGTAAAATATACAAAAAAAATATACAAACACATGGTGGCTAAACAATACACTACTTAATAACCAAGTGATCACTGAAGAAATCAAAGAGGAAATCAAAAACTACCTAGAAACAAATGACAATGCAGACACGACGACGCAAAAGCTATGGGATGCAGCAAACGCAGTTCTAAGAGGGAAGTTTATAGCAATACAATCCTACCTTAAGAAACAGGAAACATCTCGAATAAACAACATAACCTTGCATGTAAATCAATTAGAGAAGGAACGAAAAACCTGCAAAGTTAGCAGAAGGAAAGAAATCATAAAGATCAGATCAGAAATAAATGAAAAAGAAATGAAGGAAATGATAGCAAAGATCAATAAAGCTAAAAGCTGGTTCTTTGAGAAGATAAACAAAATTGATAAACCATTAGCCAGACTCATCAAGAAAAAAACGGAAAAGACTCAAATCAATAGAATTAGAAATGAAAAAGGAGAAGTAACAACTGACACTGCAGAAATACAAATGATCATGAGAGATTACTACAAGCAACTCTATGCCAATAAAATGGACAACCTGGAAGAAATGGACAAATTCTTAGAAAAGCACAACATGCGAAGACTGAATCAGGAAGAAATAGAAAATATAAACAGACCAATCACAAGCACTGAAATTGAAACTGTGATTAAAAATCTTCCAACAGGACCAGATGGCTTCACAGGGGAATTCTATCAAACATTTAGAGAAGAGCTAACACCTACCCTCAAACTCTTCCAAAATATAGCAGAGGGAGGAACACTCCCAAACCCATTCTACAAGGCCACCATCACCCTGATACCAAAACCAGACAAGGATGTCACAAAGAAAGAAAACTACAAGCTAGTATCACTGATGAACATAGATGCAAAAATCCTCAACAAAATACTAGCAAACAGAATCCCACAGCACATTAAAAGGATCACACACCATGATCAAGTGGGGTTTATTCCAGGAATGCAAGGATTCTTCAATATACGCAAATCAATCAATGTGATACACCATCTTAACAAATTGAAGCAGAAAAACCATATGATCATCTCAATAGATGCAGAGAAAGCTTTCAACAAAATTCAACACCACATTTATGATAAAAACCCTCCAGAAAGTAGGCATAGAGGGAACTTTCTTCAACATAATAAAGGCCATATATGACAAACCACAGCCAACATCATCCTCAATAGTGAGAAACTGAAAGCATTTCCACTAAGATCAGGAACAAGACAAGGTTGCCCACTCTCACCACTCTTATTCAACATAGTTTTGGAAGTTTTAGCCACAGCAATCAGAGAAGAAAAGGAAATAAAAGGAATCCAAATTGGAAAAGATAAAGTAAAGCTGTCACTGTTTGCAGATGACATGATACTATACTTAGAGAATCCTAAAAATGCTACCAGAAAACTAAGTAGAGCTAATCAATGAATTTGGTAAAGTGCAGGATACAAAACGAATGCACAGAAATCTCAGGCATTCCTATACAGTAATGATGGAAAATCTGAAAGTGAAATAAAGAAAACACTCCCATTTACCACTGCAACAAAAAGAATAAAATATCTAGGAATAAACTACCTAAGGAGACAAAAGACCTGTATGCAGAAAATTATAAGACACTGATGAAAGAAATTAAAGATGATACAAATAGATGGAGAGATATACCATGTTCTTGGATTGGAAGAATCAACATTGTGAGAATGACTCTGCTACCCAAAGCAATCTACAAGTTCAATGCAATCCCTATCAAACTACCACTGGCATTTTCCACAGAACTAGAACAAAAAATTTCACAACTTGTATGGAAACACAAAAGACCCCGAATAGCCAAAGGAATCTTGAGAACAAAAAACAGAGCTGGAGGTATCAGGCTCCCTGACTTCAGACTATACTACAAAGCTATAGTAATCAAGACAGTATGGTACTGGCACAAAAACAGAAATATAGATCAATGGAACAGGATAGAAAGCCCAGAGATAAACCTATGCACATATGGTCACCTTATCTTTGATAAAGGAGGCAGGAATGTACAATGGAGAAAGGACAGCCTCTTCAATAACTGGTGTTGGGAAAACTGGACAGGTACATGTAAAAGTATGAGATTAGATCACTCCCTAACACCATACACAAAAGTAAGCTCAAAATGGATTAAAGACCTAAATGTAAGGCCAGAAACTATCAAACTCTTAGAGGAAAATGTAGGGAGAATACTCTATGACATAAATCACAGTAAGGTCCTTTTTGACCCACCTCCCAGAGAAATGGAAATAAAAACAAAAATAAACAAATGAGACTTAATTAAACTTAAAAGCTTTTGCACAGCAAAGGAAACCATAAACAAGACCAAAAGACAACCCTCAGAATGGGAGAAAATATTTGCAAATGAAGCAACTGACAAAGGATTAATCTCCAATATTTACAAGCAGCTCATGCAGCTCAATAACAAAGAAACAAACAACCCAATCCAAAAATGGGCTGAAGACCTAAATAGACATTTCTCCAAAGAAGATATACAGACTGCCAACAAACACATGAAAGAATGTTCAACATCATTAATCATTAGAGAAATGCAAATCAAAACTACAATGAGATATCATCTCACACCAGTCAGAATGGCCATCATCAAAAAATCTAGAAACAATAAATGCTGGAGAGGGTGTGGAGGAAAGGGAACACTTTTGCACTGCTGGTGGGAATATGAATTGGTACAGCCACTATGGAGAACAGTATGGAGGTTCCTTAAAAAACTACAAATAGGACTACCATATGACCCAGCAATCCCACTACTTGGCATATACCCTGAGAAAACTGTAATTCAAAAAGAGTCAGGTACCAAAATGTTCATTGCAGCTCTATTGACAATAGCCAGGAGATGGAAACAACCTAGGTGTCCATCATCGGATGAATGGATAAAGAAGATGTGGCACATATATACAATGGCATATTACTCAGCCATAAAAAGAAACGTAATTGAGCTATTTGTAATGAGGTGAATGGACCTAAAGTCTGTCTTACAGAGTGAAGTAAGTCAGAAAGAGAAAGACAAATACCGTATTCTAACACATATATATGGAATTTAAGGGAAAAAAATGTCATGAAGAACCTAGGGGTAATACAGGAATAAAGACACAGACCTACTAGAGAATGGACTTGAGGATATGGGGAGCGGGAAGGGTAAGTTGTGACAAAGCGAGAGAGTGGCATGGACATTATACACTACCAAATGTAAAATGGATAGCTCGTGGGAAGCAGCCGCATAGCACAGGGAGATCAGCTCGGTGCTTTGTGACCACCTAGAGGGGTGGGATAGGGAGGGTGAGAGGGAGGGAGACGCAAGAGGGAAGAGAGATGGGAACGTGTGTATATGTATAACTGATTCACTTTGTTATAAAGCAGAAACCAGCACACCACTGTAAAGCAATTATAATCCAATAAAGATTAAAAAAAATAGAAATTAGTGAAAGTGGGGAAATTGAAAATAAATGTAATACACATCAACATTTCTAGCTTCAAGTCACTGTTGGAAGGGGAAGAGAAGGAAAATGGGCTTTAATATATTAAGTCCTTACTACGTGAAGGTACTTTACACATTTTATTTCATTTATTCCTCAAAACAATCTTATGAGGCAAAGGTTAGTTTTTCCATTTTACTGGTGAGGAAAATATGACTTAAAGAAGTAACTCACTTAAGGCCAAAGAGTGTGTAAATTAATTTTGATTTGATCAGTATATATTAAATGGAAACTGGGATACAAGTGTTGAAGAAGACAAAGTCCCTGACCTTCATAAATGGATGAGATACCCTTTTGGCCTCTCTTGATGTACCTGCTCTCCTCTGCTATTTTGTGTGTAGTAATCTTTTTACTTTATTTTTTTTATCTTTTTTTTTTTTAAAGATTCTTTTCTTGCAAGCTTACCCTCCTAGAACTTTATTTATTTGGTGGCACTGGGTCTTAGTTGTGGCAGGCAGGCTCCTTAGTTGTGGCTCGCTAGCTCCTTAGTTGTGGCATGCATGTGGAATCTAGTTCCCTGACCAGCGATCGAAACCAAGCCCCCTGCATTGGGAACATGGAGTCTTACCCACTGGACCACCAGAGAAGTCCCTGTAATAATCTTTTTAGATGTCTGTCTACAACTCTGGGCCAAGAGTTCCTATAGGATAGTGATAGAAACACATCCATCTTTGTATCCCTAGTGCTAAATGAATTAACAGATAGCAATCGTTAAATCCAATGTTCAGATAGAGGTGGATCTTATAACAAAAGCCGTGCTGTTTCCTTAACCCATGGAGCCATGGAAAGAGGTAACATGCTGGGAAAATCTGCCTAATGAACTATGACAATGATATGTTCTTCAATGCATGAGCTGTATATCAGCAGGGATAGGATGAATCAGTGTTCACTTTGATTTTGGAAAGAGAGTTGGCTTTGATAATTTATATAAATAATTTCCCCCTTTACACCACATATCATCAGCTTTTACTGAATAACTGGAAATAAAAGTGACTGATAGTGATACAAATTGATATCTTCTCCAAGTTGTTTTGCTTTTAAATATATTTCTCTTGTTATTTAAAGCACAATGATTTACGATAGAAAAATGGCTAAATTCTTCAATCTCATTTAAATAGTTTTGCCCATAAATATATCTCTTTTATTATTAAAACACAGTAAATTCTAATGGATGGTTGGTATAGCTACCCTAGGAAGGTGTGAAATTGCTTTATCAGATTAATTTAGTAAGACTCAGTTTTTGACAGCTTCTTCAGAAGGCTATAGCAGTAGATAACATACAGGCAAAGCTGTTACAACATAGGGAGCTAAATTATGGTGGTTTAAAATAGAATTTTGTTTATTCAAGTCTCACACAAGATTTTTGAGGTGAGTGTCCAGGTGAGGGCAGCTCAGCTCCACACAGGTGTCTTTCATCTCGTGGGTTCCTCCACATCCTCGGGCTTTGTGTTCATCTGCATGGTCAAGCAGAATCTCAGGCACAGTAGACTGGGAAGGAGGGGATGTCTAGGGCAAGTTATCTTTTCTCATAAGTAACTGAAGTGTAAGTTGCACACTTTACTTCTGCTCATGTTAAATTAGTGATAGCAGTTACATGGCTACACTTAGCTTCAAGGGCGGTCAGGCAATATTGTGTTAACTGGGTAACTCTTTCCTAAACTCTATTGCTGTAGAAGAACGGGAGAATGGATTTTGTAAGGCAATTAGCAGTCTCCATTGCTAATTGTAATCCTGGAATTGACAGGACAAAAAAAGAAGGGATGGGTTCTGGAAAATCTTTGGTATCTGTTACCCATAAATGACAATGTGCTAAGCAACTTTCAGAACTTTCATGCATTTTAATCCTGAGAAGAGTTACTTTAGCTTGTCTTGAAAAATCCCTATTCCAATTTGGGGTAGCGGACACAATATAATCTCCATCTCTTTTTTTCTGTGAATCACTCAGAGCTATATGACTTGCCCATTGCCCAGGTGTCCAGTCAGTTGGTTGTGGATCCCAAAGCACAGATACAAGGAGTTTTGCTTTGCAAAGTATTGAAATGATGGCAGACATGAATGACTTTCTGAGACATTCAGGCTCGGGTGTGAGTTTATTTAATAGAAATTTATCAAGTGTTGCTCATTGAAGATTCTACATACATTTAAGCTTGGGAAGCACTGTACTAGAAAATCAGATGTCTGATGAAGTTATCTAGCTCTTTATAGGACTTTAATAAGACTACCAAGATCCACACCTACCCTCCAGGGAAGTCTAATATCAGAGCAAGCCCTCACTACTCTAATATTTAGCTTACTTTTCCTTTATAGCATCTGGAGGTTTCCTTTTTTTTTCCCTGTAAACTTAAACAAAACAAAACGAAACCCAGTTCAGAGATGGTTATATTTTATGCAGCATTTCTAGACTTCTGTTGGCTGAGAAGAATTTAGATTATTTTAGTGCACTGGTTTTTGTTTTTTAAAAAAATTTTAACTGACCATAACAGTGCAAGACTAGAAATCAATTACAAGAAGGAAAAAACGGGCTTCCCTGGTGGCGCAGTGGTTGAGAGTCCACCTGCTGATGCAGGGGACACGGGTTCATGCCCCGGTCCAGGAAGATCCCATATGCCGTGGAGTGGCTAGGCCCATAAGCCATGGCCGCTAAGCCAGCACGTCCGGAGCCTGTGCTCCGCAACGAGAGGGGCCACGACAGTGAGAGGCCCACATAACACAAAAAAAAAAAAAAAGAAAAGAAAAGAAAACCTCTGCAAAAACCACAGAAACAGAGAGGCTAAACAACATGCTACTAAACAACCAATGGAACACTGAAGAAATCAAAGGGGAAATAAAAAAATACTGGAGACAAAAGAAAACAAAAACAAAATAACCAAAAACCTATGTCATAGCAAAAGCAGTTCTGAGAGGGAAGTTTATAGCAATATCAGGAAACAAGAAAAATATCAAATAAACAACCTAACCTTACACTTGAAGGAACTAGAGAAAGAAGAACAGCAAAACCCAAAGTTAGTGGAAGGAAAGAAATCATAAAGATCGAAATGGAAATAAATGAAATATAGACTAAAAAAACTGTAGAAAAGATCAGTAAAACTAAGAGCTGATTCTTTGAGAAGATAAACAAAATAAACATTTAACCAGACTCATCAAGAAAAAGAGATGGCCAAAATCAATAAAATCGGAAATGAAAAGGAGAAGTTACAACTGACACCACAGAAATACAAAGGATCATAAGAGATTTCTATTAATAACTATATGCCAATAAAATGGTCAACTTAGAAGAAATGGACAAATTCCTAGATAGGTATAATTTCCCGAGACTGAACCAGAAAGAAATAGAAAATATGAACCTTCCAATTACCAGTAATGAAATTGAATTGGTAATAAATAAAACTCCCCCCAAACAAAAGTCCAGGTCCAGACAGCTTCACGGGTGAATTCTACCAAACATTTAAAGATGAGTTAACACCTATTCTCAAATTATTCCAAAAAGTTGAAGAGGAAGGAGCACTTCCAAACTCACTCTTTGTGGCCAGCATCACCCTGATACCAACCCAGACAAAGAAATCACAATAAAAGAAAATTACAGGCCAATATCACTGATGAATACAGATGGAAAAACTGCAGATGGAATCCAACAATACATTAAAAGCATTATACCCCATGATCATCTGGAATTTATTCCAGGGGTGCAAGGATGTTTCATATCTACAAATCAATCAGTGTGATACACCACATTAACAAACTGAAGAAATGAAATCATATGATCATCCCAACACATGTAGAAAAAATTTTTGACAAAATTCAATATCCATTTATGATAAAAACTTTTAACAAAGTGGGTATAGAGGGAACATACCTCAACACAATAAAGGTCATATATGATAAACCCACAGCTAACATCATACTCAACAGTAAAAAGCTGAAAGCATTTTCTCAAATTCAGGAACAAGGATGCCCATTCTCACCACTTTTATTCAACACAGTATTAGAAGTCCTAGCCTCAGCAATCAGACAAGAAAAAGAAATAAAAGGAATTCAAAATGGAAAGGAAGAAATAAAACCGTCATCATTTGCAGATGACATGATACTATATACAGAAAATCCTTATGATGCCACTAAAAATTATTAGAACTAATAAATAAATTTGGTAAAGTAGCAGGACAAAAACTTAACATATGGAATTACGTTACATCTCTATATATTAACAATGAACTAGCAGAAAGAGAAATTAAGCAAAGAATCCTATTTACAATGCCATCAGAAAGAATAAGATACCCAGGAATAAACCTACCTAAGGAGGTAAAAGACCTGTACTTGGAAAACTATAAGACAGTGATGAAACTGACTCAAACAGATGGAAAGATATACTGTGTTCATGGATTGGAAGAACTAATATTGTTAAAATGGCCATAATTCCCAAGGAAATCTACAGATTCAATGTGATCCCTATGATAATAACAATGGCATTTGTCACAGAAGTAGCACAAATAATTTTAAAATTTGTATGGAAACAAAAACGACCTTGAAAAGTCAAAAAAGCCTTGAGAAAAAGAACAGAGCTGGAGGTTTCATGCTCCCTGACTTCAGACTACAGTACAAAGTTACAGTCATCAAAACAGTATGGTACTGGCACAACGGCAGACACACAGACCAGTGGAACAGAATCGAGAGCCCAGAAATAAACCCACACACTTATGGTCAATTAATCTAGGGCAAAGGAGGCAAGAATATACATGAGAAAAAAAAGTCTCTTCAATAAGTGGTTCTGGGAAAACTGCACAGTTACATGCAAAAGAATGAAATTAGAACATTTTGTCACACAATATACAAAAATAAAGTTGAAGTAGGTAATGACCTAAATATGAGACTGGAAACCATAAAATTCCTAGAGGAAAACATAGGCAGAACATTCTTTGACATAAGTTGTAGCCATATATATATATATATATATATATATATATATATATAAATAAAATCTGTCTACTAAGACAAAGGAAACAAGAGCAAAAATAAACAAATGGAACCTAATTAAACTCAAAAGCTTTTGGACAGCAAAGCAAAACATTGACAATACAAAAAGACAACCTGCTGAATGGGAGAAAATATTTGCAGATGATATGACCAATGAGGGGTTAATATCCAAAATGTGTAAACAGTTCATGCAGTTCAATATCAAAAACCAATCTGATTAAATATGGACTGAAAATCTGAATATTTTTGCAAAGAAGACATACATGTGTTCAACACATACATGAGAAGATTCTCAATGCTGCTATCATCAGGGAAATGCAAATCAAAACCACAATGAGATATCATCCCACATCTGTCAGAATGGCTATCAACAAAACACACACACACACACACACACACACACACACACACACAAACAAATAACAAATGTTGGTGAGGATGTGAAGAAAAGGGAACCCTCATACACTGTTGGTGAGAATGTAAATTGGTGCCGCCACTGTGGAAAATAGTATGGCCATTTCTCAAAAAACTAAAAACAGAACTACCTTATGACCCAGCAATTCCACTCCTGGGTATATATCTAAAAATACTGAAAACACTAATATGAAAAGATACAGGCACCCTAATGTTCCTAGCAACATTATTTACAATAGCCAAGATGTGGAAGCAACCTAAGTGTCCATTAACAGATGAATGGATAAAGAAGTTGTGGTAAACATATACAATGGAATACTACTCAGCCATTATAAATAATGAAAAATGCCACTTGCAGCAACATGGAGAAACCTTTTCTTGATAGCTGTGAAGTTTCTTGGATTATGTATTTCTACAGGGTAGACTATATCTGCCAAGGCGAGAATTTTTAACGAAGGGTTCCTTTCAAAGGAAGTCTTTAAAATATCAGAGTTCCTTATGTCTGCAGATTGAGATTTCAGTTTATCTGGAACAGACCTTGTTTAGGAATATTTTAGTATGGCCATTTAGCTTTTTTTTTTTCCTTTGATACCTCTCTCACTGGATTCCTTTTTTTTTTAACATCTTTATTGGAGTATAATTGCTTTACAATGGTGTGTTAGTTTCTGCTTTATAACAAAATGAATCAGTTATACATATATATATGTTCCTCATATCTCCTCCCTCTTGCATCTCCCTCCCACCCACTCTAGGTGGTCACAAGGCACTCAGCTGATCTCTCTGTGCTATGTGGCTGCTTGCCACTAGCTATCTATTTTACATTTGGTAGTATATGTAAGTCCATGCCACTCTCTCACTTCATCCCAGCTTACCCTTCCCCCTCCCCGTGTCCTCAAGTCCATTCTCTACATCTGTGTCTTTATTCCTGTCCCATCCCTAGGTTCTTCATAACCTTTTATTTTTATTTTTTTTAAGATTTCATATATTTCTGTTAGCATACGGTAGTTGTTTTTCTCTTTCTGAGTTACTTCACTCTGTATGACAGACCCTAGGTCCATCCACCTCACTACAAATAACACAATTTTGTTCCCTTTTATGGCTGAGTAATATTCCTTTGTACATATGTGCCACATTTTCTTTATTCATTCACCTGTCTATGCACACCTAGGTTGCTTCCAGGTCCTGGCTATTGTAAAAAGAGCTGCAATGAACATTGTGGTACATGACTCTTTTTGAATTACAGTTTTCTCAGGGTATATGCCCAGTAGTGGGATTGCTGGGTCGTATGGTAGTTCTACTTTTAGTTGTTAAGGAACCTCCATACTGTTCTCCATAGTGGCTGTACCACTTCATATTCCCACCAACAGTGCAAGAGGGTTCCCTTTTCTCCACACCCTCTCCAGCACTTATTGTTTCTAGATTTTTTGATGATGGCCATTCTGACTGGTATGAGATAATATCGCATTGTAGTTTTGATTTGCATTTCTGTAATGATTAATGATGTTGAGCATTCCTTCGTGTGTTTGTTGGCAATATGTATATCTTCTTTGGAGAAATGTCTATTTAGGTCTTCTGCCCATTTTTGGATTGGGTGGTTTGTTTTTTGGATATTGAGCTGCATGAGCTGCTTGTAAATATTGGAGATTAATCCTTTGTCAGTTGCTTCATTTGCAAATATTTTCTCCCATTCTGAGCGTTGTCTTTTCGTCTTGTTGATGGTTTCGTTTGCTGTGCAAAACCTTTGAAGTTTCATTAGGTCCCATTTGTTTATTTTTGTTTTTATTTCCATTTCTCTAGGAGGTGAGTCAAAAAGGATCTTGCTGTGATTTATGTCATAGAGTGTTCTGCCTATGTTTTCCAGCCTAGTGTGTGGCCTTACATTTAGGTCTTTAATCCATTATGAGTTTATTTTTGTGTATGGTGTTAGGGAGTGTTCTCATTTCATTCTTTTACATGTAGCTGTCCAGTTTTCCCAGCACCACTTATTAAACAGACTGTCTTTTCTCCATTGTATATTCTTGCCTCCTTTATCAAAGATAAGGTGACCATATGTGCGTGGGTTTATCTCTGGGATTTCTATCCTGTTCCATTGATCTATATTTCAGTTTTTGGGCCAGTACCATACTGTCTTGATTACTGTAGCTTCGTAGTATACTCTGAAGTCAGGGAGCCTGATTCCTCCAACTCCATTTTTCTTTCTCAAGATTGCATTGGCTATTCGGGGTCTTTTGTGTTTCCATACAAGTTGTGAAATTTTTTGTTCTAGTTCTGTGAAAAATGCCAGTGGTGGTTTGATAGGGATTGCATTGAGTCTGTAGATTGCTTTGGGTAGTATAATCATTTTCACAATATTGATTCTTCCAAACCAAGAACATGGTTATCTCAACAACTGTTTGTATCATCTTTAATTTCTTTCATCAGTGTCTTATAATTTTCTTCATACAGGTCTTTTGTCTCCTTAGGTAGGTTTATTCCTAGGTATTTTATTCCTTTTGTTGCAGTGGTAAATGGGAATGTTTTCTTAATTTCACTTTCAGATTTTTCATCATTAGTGTATAGGAATTCAAGAGATTTCTATGCATTAATTTTGTATCCTGCTACTTTACCAAATTCATTGATTAGCTCTAGTAGTTATCTGGTAGCATCTTTAGGATTCTCTATGTATAGTATAATGTCATCTGCAAACAGTGACAGCTTTACTTCTTCTTTTCCGATTTGGATTCCTTTTATGTCTTTTTTTTCTCTGATTGATGTGGCTAAAACTTCCAAAACTATGTTGAATAAGAGTGGTGAGAGTGGGCAACCTTGTCTTGTTCTTGATCTTAGTGGAATTGCTTTCAGTTTTTCCCCTTTGAGGATGATGTTGGCTGTGGGTTTGTCATATATGGCCCTTATTATGGTGAGGAAAGTTCCCTCTGTGCCTACTTTCTGCAGGGTTTTTATCATAAATGTGGTGTTGAATTTTGTTGATAGCTTTTTCTGCATCTATTGAGATGATCATATGGTTTTTCTCCTTCAATTTGTTAATATGGTGTATCACGTTGATTGATTTGCGTATATTGAAGAATCCTTGCATTTCTGGGATAAACCCCACTTGATCATGGTGTATGATCCTTTTAATCTGCTGTTGGATTCTGTTTGCTAGTATTTTGTTGACGATTTTTACATCTATATTCATCAGTGATATTGGCTTGTGGTTTTCTTTCTTTGTGGCATCTCTGTCTGGTTTTGGTATCAGGGTGATGGTGGCCTCGTAAAATGAGTTTGGGAGTGTTCCTCCCTCTGCTATATTTTGGAAGAGTTTGATAAGGATAGGTGTTAGCTCTTCTCTAAATGTTTGATAGAATTTGCCTGTGAAGCCATCTGGTCTTGGGCTTTTGTCTGCTCAAGATTTTTCATCACAATTTTAATTTCAGTGCTTGTGATCGGTCTGTTCATATTTTCTATTTCTTCCTGGTCCAGTCTCCGAAGGTTGTGCCTTTATAAGAATTTGTCCATTTTGTCCAGTTTATTGGCATATAGTTGCTTGTAGTAATCTCTCATGATTCTTTGTATTTCTGCAGTGTTAGTTGTTACATTTCCTTTTTTATTTCTAATTCTGTTGATTTGAGTCTTCTCCCTTTTTTTCTTGGTGAGTCTGGCTAATGGTTTATCGATTTTGTTTATCTTCTGAAAGAACCAGGTTTTAGTTTTATTGATCTTTGCTATTGTTTCCTTCATTTCTGATCTGATCTTTATGATTTCTTTCCTTCTGTTAACTTTGGGGTATTTGGTTCTTCTTTCTCTAATTGCTTTAGGCGTAAGGTTAGGTTGTTTATTCGAGATGTTTCTTGTTTCTTAAGGTAGGAATTTATTGATGTAAACTTCCCTCTTAGAATTGCTTTTGCTGCATCCCGTAGGTTTTGGGTCATCGTGTTTTCATTGTCATTTGCTTCTAGGTATTGTTTGATTTCCTCTCTGATTTCTTCAGTGATCTCTTGGTTGGTTATTAAGTATTGTTTTATTTAGCCTCTATGTGTTTGTATTTTTTACAAATTTTTTCCTGTAATTGATATCTAGCCTCATAACTTTGTGGTCAGAAGAGATACTTGATAGGATTTCAATTTTCTTAAATTTACCAAGGCTTGATTTGTGACTCAAGATATGATCTATCCTGGAGAATGTTCCATGAGCACTTGAGAAGAATGTGTATTCTGTTGTTTTTGGATAGAATGTCCTATAAATATCAATTAAGTCCATCTTGTTTAATGTATCATTTAAAGCTTGTGTTTCCTTATTTATTTTCATTTTGGATGATCTGTTGATTGGTGAAAGTGGGGTGTTTAAGTCCCCTACTATGAATGTGTTACTGTTGATTTCTCCTTTTATTGCTATTAGTATTTGCCTTATGTATTGAGGTGCTCCCATGTTGGATGCATAAATATTTACAATTGTTATATCTTCTTCTTGGATCGATCCCTTGATCATTATGTAGTGTCCTTCTTTGTCTCTTGTAATAGTCTTTGTTTTAAAGTCTATTTTGTCTGATATGAGATTTGCTACTCCAGCTTTCTTTTGGTTTCCATTTGCATGGAATATCTTTTTCCATCCCCTCACTTTCAGTCTGTATGTGTCCCTAGGTCTGAAGTGGGTTTGTTGTAGACAGCGTATATATGGATCTCGTTTCGGTATCCATTCAGCCAGTCTATGTCTTTCGGTTTGAGCATTTAATCCATTTACATTTAAGGTAATTATCAATATGCATGTTCCTATTACCATTTTCTTAATTGTTTTGGGTTTGTTATTGTAGGTCTTTTCCTTCTCTTGTGTTTCTTGCCTAGAGAAGTTCCTTTAGCATTTGTTGTAAAGCTGGTTTGGTGGTGCTGAATTCTCTTAGCTTTTGCTTGTCTGTAAAGGTTTTAATTTCTCCATCAAATCTGAATGAGATCCTTGCTGGGTAGAGTAATCTTGGTTGTAGGTTTTTCCCTTTCATCACTTTAAATATGTCCTGTCACTCCGTTCTGGCTTGCAGAGTTTCTGCTGAAGAATCAGCTGTTAATCTTATGGGGATTCCCTTGTATGTTACTTGCTTTTTCCTTTGCTGCTTTTTTTTTCTTTGTATTTAATTTTTGATAGTTTGATTAATATGTGTCTTGGCGTGTTTCTCCTTGGATTTATCCCTTATGGGACTCTGTGCTTCCTGGACTTGATTAACTATTTCCTTTCCCATATTAGGGAAGTTTTCAACTATAATCTCTTCAAATATTTTCTCAGTCTCTTTTTCTATTCTTCTTCTGGGACCCCTATAATTCTAATGTTGATGTGTTTAATATTGTCCCTGACGTCTCTGAGACTGTCCTCAATTCTTTTCATTCTTTTTTCTTTATTCTGCTATGCAATAGTTATTTACACTATTTTATCTTCCAGATCACTTACCCGTTCTTCTGCCTCAATTATTCTATTGATCCCTTCTAGAGAATTTTTAATTTCATTTATTGTGGTGTTCATCAATGTTTATTTGCTCTTCAGTTCTTCTAGGTCCTTGTTAAACGTTTCTTGTATTTTCTCCATTCTATTTCCAAGATTATGGATCATCTTTAGTATCATCATTCTGAATTCTTTTTCAGGTAGACTGCCTATTTCCTCTTCATTTGTTAGGTCTGGTGGGTTTTTACCTTGCTCCTTCATCTGCTGTGTGTTTCTCTGTCTTCTCATTTTGCTTATCTTACTGTGTTTGGGGTCTCCTTTTTTCAGGCTGCAGGTTCATAGTTCTTGTTGTTTTTGGTGTCTGCCCTCAGTGGCTAAGGTTGGTTCAGTGGGTTGTGTAGGTTTCCTGGTGGAGGGGACTAGTGCCTGTGTTCTTGTGGATGAGGCTGGATCTTGTCTTTCTGGTGGGCAGGTCCACCTCTCGTGGTGTGTTTTGGGGTGTCTGTGACCTTATTATGATTTTAGGCAGCCTCTCTGCTAATGGGTGGGTTGTGTTCCTGTCTTGTTAGTTGTTCGGTGTAGGGTGTCCAGCACTGTATCATGCTGGTCGTTGAGTGGAGCTGGGTCTTGGTGTTGAGATGGAGATCTCTCGGAGATTTTCCCTGTTTGGTATTACGTGGAGCTGGGAGGTCTCTGATGGACCAATGTCCTGAACTTGTCTCTCCCACCTCAGAGACAAGCCCTGATGTGTTTTTCTTCTATTTATTTTGAGTGAATTATAGGCCCTCCCCACTCTGATACTCACTAGGGTTTAAGCATGATCCTCTGCACATAATTTAAAAATCAAAACACCAACTGGCGGATTTAAGCAAACCCCCTATTTTTAGAACAGTATTAAAAAAAATTGCAGATTTTATTTTCGGCCACACAGCCAAGCAGCAACAGAGGCGGCTCCTGGGCATTCCTCCATCCCTCAGTGCAGAGCTGGGCTGACCATTTCCTTGCCCGGGCAGCTGCCTCTCCTCTGCTCATCTTTCAAATTTCCCTTTCTACAGGAAGTTTAGCTAGCCAACCATAGGCAAAGTTATTTTCCTTTATCTCTGTACACTATAGCATCTTCAATAAATCTGTCTATATTGGTTTAATCCATGTTGAATGTAGTTTATAAAGGGAAAGGACAAGTACCTTTGTATAGCATATACAGACAAAGCATCAGTCCATGGGGTCCAAAAGAGGGGCAGGGCAGACAATACTTTTCCCTGGGAACAGTAGCTCTAATTCCAGGAAGGGTTCTCAGCTGAAGTCTGTGCAGCCAGAAGCACCCTCCTCCAGCCCCAATCTCAGCCCCTGCTTCAGCTGGGTTCCCATTTCCCATGCCTCCCGACTTCCTTAACCCCTGATGAAGAGCCCCCGGAGCTAAGGCTAAGAAGATCATGTCCTTAGGGCATGCATCCCATGTTTGGGAGAAGAAATATACACCACTGAACATGGAGCACATGGGAGATGGAAGTGACACCATGGTGCAGGGAGGGGGAGAGGCAGGCACCCCAAGAGGTGGAAGGGCCTGGCCCCCAGCCAGACCTGAAGACGGCGCTGCTTCCAGGTGTTCTTAGCAAAAGAAGAAACTCCTACAACCTAAGGGGAGGAGTTGTCCCATTTATACACAACATTGTAAACATATATGGTCCTGTTGTTACATGTGATTCAGTTTGGTGTTTGCATGTCTGTCTGTCCATCTGTCAGGCTGGGGGCTGGATCTCAGGAGCCTTGCTGGGCTACCTCCCCTTCCTACTGCCCCCACCTTCCTACCCCAGGAATGGAACCTGGAACAGGTATGGTCCCCCATCTTGGTGGGATCTGGCAGGCAGGGCCTGAGCCTCTGCCTCCACTCTGGCTCCAGAGTCCTTGGTGAGTGCATGTATGTACGTGGAGAACCTGAGTGGAAGTGTGTACAAGGGGGAGGTCACATCATGGGGGACAGGGGGCGGAGAGGGGGGCTGTTGGAGGCAAGGCCTGCCTGGGGTGGCTGGTTCACGAGTGGATTCTCCGTGGGTCTCTGGGTGGAGATTCTCAGCAACCAGGGTCCGCAGTCAGCACCCCTCACAGAGCACATGCTAACCCTGGATGGTCTTCAGGGGCATCGAGTATGAGTCCATGCCGACAAGGCACTTGTAATGGTCCCCACAGGATAGCCGCCGTCCAAGCTCCCTGACCCGGCAGGGCCTCAGACATGGTCACAGCTACATCTTCGGTTGCTATTCCTTGCCGGTCTTCTGCACGGCCTCCTGCGTGCTGCTCTCACCGCTGCTGGTAGAAGGCATCTCTTTCCTCGCCTGTTTAGAGAACTCGGGCGTGGTGCATGTGCTGGGAGGGCCGTTTAGGACTGCCCCCTGGAGGAGTGTGCCTCTCTCCTCGGCTTCACCTGGCTCCTCGCCTGTGCAGGGGATGGCATCAGCCTCCTTGTACCATGGCTTCCCAAGCTCCAGAATGTCATCCACATCCAAGTCAGCATCCCTGTCCTGATTCTCTTGGCCGTGGTACATGAGGAAGCCAGAGCCTGGAAAACCACCTCCCAGGAGAGTGGTGGCCCGCCTCCACCTCCGTGGGCTCCACTCATGCCCCAGGGTGGTGCTGTTCTCATGCCCCACGTCCAGGGTATCAGTCGATCCAGGGCATCATTCACAGCCATGAAGGAGCCTCTGCCCTTTGTCTTGCTTCCTCCGTTTCATTTTCCCAATCAGAGCATTCAGTAGGGTCTGCGGGAAGGCCTACTTCCTCCTTCCTGCCGGCCCCCCGCCCTGCTAAGTCATTGGTTCAGACACTCAGCATAGCCGCCAGGGGGCTTCTCTAGCGGGACCCCGTGGCCGGGTATGTGGGCGGATTGCCCCTGGCTGCCTGGTGGCGGTGGCAGTCATGATGGCTCCTCTATAGTATATTGTATATGGTTCCATTAGGGATCTTAACCCATATTAGTAGTTTATCTAGATACCTGTTTCCTCCCTACACCATGAACACCTGGAGGACAGGAAATGCACTCTATTTCTGTTTCTCTATTGCCTATAACATCCAGAGGCACAGAGGTCGGTCTTGATAAATAAACCCATGTTACTGAATAATGAAATTCATTTCAAAACTTAGGGTGAAGCAAAGGGTTGAATCTTTCAGATAAACTGGTGTATTTCCTTCTAATAATAATGAAGGACACATACCTCATTCTCTGTCAGAAACAGAGCAAATTTCTGGTGAGCATTTCTATAGCTCCTCGGTATTCCCTTGTTTGCTTGTAGCTGCCCTTGGTCCTATTTTAATCATCTTTGATCTTTTTTTTTAACAAATAAATTTATTTATTTATTTATTTTTGGCTATGTTGGGTCTTCGTTGCTGCATGCGGGCTTTCTCTAGTTGCGGCGAGAGGGGGCTACTATTTGTTGCGGTGCATGGGCTTCTCATTGCAGTGGCTTCTCTTGTTGCGGAGCACGGGTTCTAGGTGCACAGGCTTCAGTAGTTGTGGTGCTCATGGTCTAGAGTGAAGGCTCAGTAGTTGTGGCGCACAGGCTTAGTTGCTCCGTGGCATGTGGGATCCTCCCGGACCAGGGCTCGAACCCGTGTCCGCTGCATTGGCAGACAGATTCCCAACCACTGTGCCACCAGGGAGGTCCCATCATCTTCAGTCTTATTCTGCCTGTGTTTTATTATAAGCAATCCCAAGTGTTTTTAAAGATGTAAAGACCTAAGTAAAAACCAAAGAACACCATGAGTCTGTGTTACTGACAAGGGCCCTTGGATCCTTTAATCAGTAGAAACTGATAAGAGGCCAGATGAGAATTTCAGGTAAGGCTTTATTGAGGCTACTTCTGTAGTTCCAAGGAGCAAAAACAAGAAACAGGTGTCTTTACTGTTCCCTGAGAGAAGCTCTGTGGGTCCTTAAATGGGATAATAGAAGGGGCAGGTCCATGGGTCCACAGGAGGCCCACCTTAGGCGGTCTGCTCACCTCTGTGGTGGTGCCGTGTGCAGGAATCATGCCACAGTACCCTGTTTTTTCTCCTGGCACCTCAGAAATGGCAGTTGGTTTGTGGCCTTTTTGTATCCTATTGTGCATAATTACCCCAACTGCACATGAGTGTAGTTATTTTTAGTCATTCATAGTGTCTTTGTATTTTGTTACTGGAGGAGACCTTTGTCCTGGTGCAAGCACTCTGGTAAAGAATCCCAGGTCCCAGCCTATCTCAGCTGGATTCAAGGGGTTGCCCTTAGCAGCATCTTGGGACCAGAAGGGACGGGAACCAATGCCCTTAATGTTTCTGAAGGAGGGGAGAACATTCACTTTTTTTTTAATCCATCAGAGTTAGAGAGGAATCTCCCTGAGCAATTTGTTAAGTCCTTAACTAGGACCAGTTTAAGGAAAGGTATTGAGATTCTCTGACCTGCTGGATGTGTTAGTACATTATACAGTCAAATTTGGAATATGTGATCCACATATTTTCCAGAAGGCTTTGAATTCCAACAATGCCTAAAACATTTACCAGCAATTTTTAGACCATAAGGCAGTTTTTTAAAACTGTAAGGCAATTTTAAACTGGAAATACAATTGACTTTCTAAATGCCGTGGGGAAGAAAAAAATTAGTGAATTAGAAACTGAACTGAAGTCAATTCTCTAATCTTTATTTCTTCTTCTTATACCCATCTACTTATCCACATCTATTTTCTCTCCCCACATGTTCCCTTTTCTATTACTCTAAGTCTAACATGCAGTTTTCAGTTTTTTAATACTTTTTTTGGAGTGACTCAGGAACACATGAGCTTTCTCTCCCTACTCCAGAAACTTCCACACCATTGCCTGTAAGCCCCATGGAAGCTTGAATTGCTTGATTCTTCATTTACCTTCTAGTTTAGGATATGTGTGGCTCAGAGGACCCAGAGAAAGAAGGGCCTTCATCTTCAAAGTTCCAAGATAATAATGTAATTATATGATGAATTCAAGTCTTTGAAAGTCTATGCCTGGAATCTAACTGCATCCTGAGTTCCCAAAAAACAAATTTGTGTCATCTGATCACTTTCTTTCTATTCACCATGAAACTTTTCTCCTTGTCCCTCCTAGTCTGAAAAAACACTTGTTTTGCTTAAATATTACACAAACATGTTTCACTGGGCAGAAAGAGGAGTGCAGAGGTCAGGAGGGAGGGTCCTCTAAGGTAACTAAGAAGCTCCTTAGAGTTTCCCATGTCTTTATTATAGAGCTGCCGGAGCTTTGATAGAAGTTACCTGCATGGCTGCAGGTACAACCCTACCTTTATAGACTAGCATGTCTTCTACTCCCTGGGACAGCCTGAAGGTCTTCCCATGACTTAACTGCCTTCCTATACCTTATATCTCAGGCCAGGGGAGAGTAAACTATAGCTCATGGGCCAAATTTTATGTTTTTTTTTTAATGACACTCCTGTTTAATGCTTTCAATGTTTAATTCTGATTTTATATTAACATTGTAACTCTTGCTTTTTTATTTTTTAAAATAAATTTATTTATTTTATTTATTTATTTTTGGCTGTGTTGGGTCTTCGTTGCTGCGTGTGGGCTTTCTCTATTTGTGGTGAGCAGGGGCTACTCTTCGTTGCAGTGTGCGGGCTTCTCATTGCAGTGGATTCTCTTGTTGCAGGGCACAGACCCTAGGTGCGCGGTGTTCAGTAGTTGTGGCTCATGGGCTCAGTAGTTGTGGCTCGCAGGCTCTAGAGCACAGGCTCAGTAGTTGTGGCACACGGGCTTAGTTGCTCTGCTGCATGTGGGATCTTCCCAGACCAGGGCTCGAACCCACGTCCCCTGCATTGGCAGGTGTATTCTTAACCACTGTGTCACCAAGGAAGCCCAAATTTTATGTTTTTATATGGTTTACAAATTAAGAATAGCTTTTACATTTTTAAATGGTTGACGAAAAAACTAAAAGAAGAATAATATTTTGTGATGCATGAAAACTTATGTGAAATTCCAATTCTGAAATATATATATTTTACATATTGTCCACAGTTGCTTTCATGCTACAAGGCAGAATTGAGCAGTTGTGACAGAGACTATGGACCTCACAAGGTCTAAGATATTTACTTGTTTGCTCTTTATAGAAAATACTTGCTGACTCTGTTTCTCTCTGCTCCTGTATTCCCTTGTCTGTGTAGGCTGTTTCTAAGTTGTTCCAGGACCCCTTGGATGTATAGGCCCATCCGTTCACTGTTTCCACTGGAAAAAAAAAACATTCCCATCAAATTTTTACATATATTTTGAGGATCTTTACTGAATTTTGGGGAAGGGACGTAGGAAGGGATCACAGGCATATTGCACATCTTGCCACTTTTCTTGCTATCGCACCTTTTTCTACTTCTTCCTTTCCCCCCTCTCCATCTGGCTTCACCGAGAATTTCCTCCAGGTCACTTCCACACACTCTGAGGTTCCCTGCAGGTCTCAGCATCTATCCCAGGCAGGCTTATTGAGGAGTGACTTCCAAACAAAGGTAGTACTGTCCCTGAAAAAGAATTCTAGTGAACATAATTTTCTCCATTTCATTACTATGGGAGAACAATAGTTCTGTAGAGATTTAGCTGAGGCTCAGAGCCTTTGCTAGGTGCTAATGACTTTGCTTTCTAAGACTCTTAAGCTGGATCTCAGTTGGATCCCAAGTCTCTTTATGGACCACTTTGTCCATGCATTCTTTCCGACCTCAGATCTCTGGATGGTCTTTCAGCTTTAATCCTCTTGCCTGTATCAGTGAAAGAAGAGATCAGAGGCTGTTCTTTCAGGCACTTTCAGCTACTTAAACCCATAATTATAGAAGTCTGATTTTTATTGTACAATGCTTAGCAATTTAGTTTTTAATCAAAACATCACACTCAGAACTTTAGTTGGAATGGTGGGTCAGTGATCTATTGTTACATGGAAGGATTGCTTAGTGAGTAGCTGGGATTATTAAAATATACAGCAGTGTCAGAAATTCTGGCTGGAGTCCTGATTGAGAGTGATTAGAGGTTATTTATCAAACTCTTCTGAAAGCTATTCTTTGTTCTCCTGATCATGGTTTTAGAAGAGAGTTCTTCTTGGGAGCATAGTTACAGACAGTAAAATATGTATGTGAAATACATATTTTATTTAATAATATAACATTTTATTTCTTTCAGCATATAGATAGAGAAATATAGGAAAAATATTTGCATATCACCATACATTTCTGATCAAGATAGAGTCATAAATTCTTCTCCAAACATGTTGGAATGATATATAACATATAAAAGACCCTGTGTGGGCTCGTAATCTAGAGGAACATCTCTCTGGGCAGAAAATCAAAGGTGTGATTGAGGTTCAAAGTATAGGTTTTCTGGGCTTCGGGTTACATGTATATAGGGACTGTATAGGGCTCACTGTTTAATGTCCCCTGCTCCGGAAATGAGGCATAAAGAGGCTATTGTGGGCTTATGACTAATTTGTGAGCCTGAGGGGTTGGGATTCAGCCTCACCAATATCAACCGAGCAAGTCTCCCACTGGCTCAGTGACTGAACTGGATTTGTTATATTTCCCCAAATCACTCTGGGATAAGGACTTTGAATCATCAATATAAGTCCACCTGGGATGGAGACGAGAGAGAGAGAAAGAGAGAGAAGGCAAAAGATCCCATTCAACAAATCTGAGATTCAAATTCTACAACAAATGAAGCAATTTTAAGCCAACAGCGAAGATAAAATAAATCAACAATCAGATGAAAAAATTAGTTTAGATAAAAATAATAACACAACAAATCCCAAAGCTATAAAGCAGATTGACAATTTTGACTATATAAAGATAAAAAGAAATTTGCATTGCAAAAGTCACTGCATTTACTGATGGCGACAGGATTTGACTGCTTAAGAAGACTCATAGGATCCCAAATGACAATGGCTTTCAAATCTACAGTTTATTTTAGGAAAATGATATAATATAGCAACAACATTAAAATAAGCATATGCATCACAGCCAAGGGCAGCCTGGAGAGGCTAGGTGCAAACTTCAACCATACTCTGTCTGGAGGGCTGTACCAGGATGTACTTTATCTCTCAGATCAGGAACCACTGATGTATGGTGGCTTCCTTCCTTCCACAAAATATCTCAGAACCAGGGAGCCCCCAAAGGAGCCTCAGATGGGGCTTATTCTTACCTTGCTGGTCACTTAGGCATATTCCTTCCATGTAAGAGCTTAAGTCAGAGCTCCTCTAGGAGTCTTAGTGAGGCTGGGTACAAATCATCAGTCTCACTGCTAACAATCAACAATGCTAACAAGCTGGTATAAACTACTATGCCAAAACTCACCTAAAACCCATGGTTTCAAAGCAACACTATTAATCAGTTCATTTCATTCCTTGATCAATGCTGTGCATGTGTTTCTGCCAAACAGTTCAGGCTAATTCCAGACCTGCAGGAAGTAATCCTTGCAACACAGCCACCATAAACAAAGTCAAAAGACAAGTGACAAACTAGGAAAATGAAGTGCAGTTTACATTGTAGAAAAAAGGTCAATTTCCCTAATGTATAAAGAATTTCTACAAATAAATATTGAAAAGACTATCAGCCCAACTGAAAAATGGTCAAAGGATATGAAGAGACACCTTACAGAAATGAAAAAATTCTTAAACATAAGAAAATAAGAATACGAAAAAGTGTTCAATTTTGTTCATGATAAGGAAATGCTTATTGAAACTATTGAAATGCCATTTCTCACCTATCGTTGGCAAATATCAGAAAGTTTGAGTACACATTGTGTTGGCAAGGCTATCAGCCAACCACTCTCCTCACAGCTGGTGGGTCCTTTCTTTCTTTCTCTTTCTTTCTCTCTTCCTTCCTTCCTCCCTTCCTCCCTCCCTCCCTCCCTTCTCTCTCCCTTTCTTTCCTTTTCTTTCCTTCTTTTCCTTCCTTCCTTCCTTCCTTCTTTCCTTCCTTCCTTTCGATATTTTTGCTTGTTTGATGTGGACCATTTCCAAAGTCTTTATTGAACTTGCTAGAATATTGACTCTTTTATGTTTTGGTCTTTTGGCCGCGAGTCATGTGGGATCCTAGCTCCCCAACCAGGGATCGAACCTGCACCCCCTGAATTGGAAGGTGACGTCCCAACCACTGGACCACCAGGGAAGTCCCAAAGTGAGTCCTTTCTTGAAAGGGTATCTGAGAATCACATTTCATTGTCTACTGTGGTAAGACAACTTTGATGGAGGATTTTTATATCCACAAGCCCTTATAACAGGAATGATTTTTCTTAAGGTATAAATCAGTCAGTGTCTTCCCATTGTACCCAGCCGACATCTTAATGTCTCTACTCCTTGTTCCTTGCATTCCAGGTATCTTTCACCTGGGATGCAAGAAATAACAATGCAAATAAAAATTGATAGGATAAGGTAGTCTACCTAATTAACTAATGACTAAAAAGAAAGCCTCTCAATTTTAGAAAGTTTAAAAGATGAAAAAAATATATATTCTGGATAAAAGTTATAAGATTCAACTCTGCTATTGTCATGTATAACAAAAGCAGCCACAGGACAATATGTAAACAAATGGGTGTGGCTGTATGCCAATAAAAGTTTATTTATGAACAGGATTTATTTATGGATTTAACAAATCCATAAATGTATGGATTTAACACATGGGCCATTGTTTGCTTATACCCCAAAGATATAAAGTAATAATTTCATTTGGGAAATTCTAGTCAGTGGGAGTTTAGAGGAGGGAGAACTTGCATTTAGCTAGCAAACATCTAAGAGGACTTCACGAGGATGATGATACCTAATATGGAACCTTAGCACTGGGTGAAATCTCAGCTTGGGGGTATGGTAGGGAGAAAGGTGAGGGTGAGGCAGGAGGGATGCTCTTGTTGGAGGAAAATATGTCAGCAAAAGCACAGTGGAGTTGGTTAACAAGAGGGTGTGTAGTAGCAACTCACTGGTTTAAGAATAGTATATATTAAGAGGACTAAAAGGGATATAGGTGGGAAGGCATGTTTGGGCAAGACCAAGAAAGGTTCAATCAGGCAGAGGAGAATGTGTTTATTATGTAGTCACCTTGGGTGGGTTGATGGTGAGCCACTGAGTCAGAGATTGGCATGGTCAGTCATGCCTTAGGAAGTCTGGTGCTCTGAGGGCCTGAAGCTTAAATAATTAGGGGGGTGCTCTTCAAGAATGAATTTGACATTAGGTAGGGGACCTTGGAAGGGGCTCATGTGAGTGTTGGGTTCTGAAATCTAAGTTTCACTAGCCTCCTAGAACATCCACCTGTGCAGGAGATATTAAATGGGGTGGCTACAATACTAGTCTTGGTAAGAAATAACAAGAATTAGACATGTAAATGGCAGAGGAAATTGGGAAGATGGGACAAACATCAGACTCTTTTGAGGTAAAAGTGTAGGGCTTGGCAACTGGGAAGCTAAAAATACACAGATTTACAGCATCTGCTGGAGGCAAAGAAGAGGAGGAGACAAAGATAGAGCTGAGATTTACAGTTTATAAGGGATAAAAAAAGGTGGTGATGACATAAACAGAAAAAGATAACACAAAAGGAGGTGCAGGTTTTCCAAGGAAGAGAATGCACTCAATTTTGAACAGAGTGAGTTTAAGATTAACTAGGTGAAAATGTTCAGCTGGCCATTGAAAACGTGAAAAAAGAGTTGGGAAAGAAGTCTGAATTTAGGGGTCACCGACATCAACATGAGTGTTGTGAGAGAATGAGATTATCCAGAGAGAGGATGCAGAGAGATCAGAAGTCTTTGGATGGAGCTGCCTCCTTATTTGGCAGAGGTTGAAATGGAAAAATTCTGCTTGTAGAACTCATATGCTATCTGGATGTCCTTATTTGCTTTCTGACTGCCATTTTTTTTAGTAGATTATTTGGAATGAATCTACTTTTTTTAGATTCCTCATTCTATGAATTTATTTTAAATAATGGGTGATATCCAGTGGGGTAACTAATGAAGAATATAGAGGAGGGCCACACATAACAGCATTGACAGTATCAGAGTTTGGGAAAGAGTCCCTGAATCACTTTTTTTTAAGAGTTATTCTCCATTTATAGTTATTATAAAATATTGGCTATATTTCCTGTGTTTTACAATATACCCTTGTAGCTTATTTTATACATAATAGCTTGTATTTCTTACTCCCCCATCCCTATATTTCCCCTCCCCCCTTCCTTCTCCCCAGTGGTAACCACTAGTTTGTTCTCTATACCTGCGAGTCTGATTTTTTGTTTTTTTTATATTCACTAGTTTGTTGTATTTTTTAGATTTCACATATAAGTGATATCATACAGTATTTGTCTTTCTCTGACTTATTTCACTTAGCATAACGCCCTCCAAGTCCGTGTTGCTGCAAATGGCAAAATTTCATTCTTTTTTATGGAATGAAACTACTTTTTATGCGTCTTTATTATCTATTAGAAGTTATAGGTATTGCCCTGAAATATATTTAAATAAATTATTTATATTCATTCTGACTTTAAGCACCTATTTCTTAAGACGACATTTACTGTGTTTTTTAGTCTTCTTTCATGAAGCTATGGAAGTTTGTGAAGTATATGCCCCCACCTCCTGACAGATAACCTTTAAACCTGTCTTACTTCCCTAGTATTTACAAGTACTCTACCTCAGAAGGGGTCAAACCTCTAGAACTGGAAGGAAAGAACTCTTCAGAGGCATGTAATTATAAATAACAGTTATGCTCTTTTACTGTAATCACTGTTCCATTTTAGAGCTTCCATCTGTCCCTTCATGATTCCTTCTGACACTACCAGGATCTAAGAAGTTTGCTGCAAGCTTCTGGGAAAAATACATATACTTCTTGAGAACGTTTAATTACCTGGTCTCAAATGGTTGGCACAAGAAACCAGGATATTTGTTATGTTGATATCTATCTGATTAGTTGACTTTCTTTCTTTAAGAAACATAGTTACATACACATCATATTTTATTATACACATCTATTATATTTTATTATACACATCATATTTCTCTATTGTCTTACTGATATTTTTCATGGGTTCTCCCAGTAATTACTTTTGCTGAGTATTTTGAGCAGCATATTCCCCTTCTCAGCGTTCTTGGGATTATTTGAACCATGGGAGAAGTACCTTTGCCAGAGAGTTTATTAGAAAAATACTATAAAGCTGTGGTTTCCAGCCTGGTTCATTATCAGAATCACCTGGGAGACTCAAATACACCAATTTACATTATCTGCAACCATCAATACTTTATGCTTTTTCTTGGGTTGGCATGCAATACTTTCCTTCTTCTTTCTCTCTTTATGTTTTACTGAGATATTTAATCTATTCCCATAGCTCAAAATATTACCTCTATTCTGATGATCCACAGATTTACATCTCTAGTCCAGTATGATTCACTTGTCTCAAATTTAACATGTCCTGAACTCATGATTCTCCACTCCACCCAACCTGTGTTTTCTCCATCTTTTCCTTATCAGAGGATAGCCACCATCTATGCAGATATGTAGGAAGCACCCTTGATTCTTCTCTCTTCCACACCCCACTCCAGCTCTATGCCAATCCACTACCAATTCCTGTAGATTCTTTTTTTAATATTTCATAACTGTTCATGGTAACATCTCAATTATCCAACACTATCTAGAAATGATATATTCAAGGAGCTTAAGTTTCCACATAAGCAAATACGAAACCCTTTAAACCCCAACCTTAACTATTTAACTACAGTTTGACAGAAATCATTCCAACATCCACATGTAACATCCATTCCAACATGTATGTTTTCACTCTTAAGTTAACATATTTAATGATTTACTAAAGAGCTGCAGTCATTATTATGTATAACATACTTTGATATTGCTGTAATAGATTCACACACCACTGCTACTACTAATAACAATAGTGGCGGCAACAACGTTTGTTGAATGTCATATGATATGCCAGATGCTACTCTAAGCACTTTACATTTATTAATTTATTTAGTTTTCATAGCAACCATATGTAGAGTAAGCCCCACTTTACAGATGAGGAAACTAAAACACTGAAATGTTAAGCAACATGCCCAAGATTACAATGGGAGAGCTCCTGATTTAAATATAGGTATAAGGGGCTTCCCTGGTGGTGCAGTGGTTAAGAATCCGCCTGCAAGTGCAGGGGACATGGGTTTGAGCCCTGGCCCAGGAAGATCCTACATGCCGCAGAGCAACTAAGCCCGTGTGCCACAAATACTGAAGCCTGCACGCCTAGAGCCCGTGCTCCGCGACAAGAGAAGCCACCGCAATGACAAGCCTGCGCGCCGCAAGGAAGAGTAGCCCCCGCTCGCCGCAACTAGAGAAAGCCTGAGCGCAGCAACGAAGACTCAATGCAGCCAAAAATAAATACATAAATCTAAAAATTTTTAAAAAATAGGTATAAGGGCAAATGGCAAATACATGGCCATAAAGTATAATTTCAAGACAAAGTCCAGAAACCTCTGTTTGAAAAGGATAAGGATACTGGCTATTCCCTTGTCAATCTCTCTCTCTCTCTCTCTCTCTCTCTCTCTCTCTCTCTCTCTCTCTCTCTCTCTCTCTCTCTCTCCCACACACACAAACACACACACTCACACACACACACACACACACGAGTTCACCTGTCCTGTCACTGATACGCATTTTTGTTGGCATGAGGCTGTCTTCACGAGTCAGACTCCCCACTGGCACTGAGCTACTCACTGTTGCTTCCACTCTCCTGTGAGAACGTCTACTGCTCTCCTTCCACGTTTTTGCCTTTCCCCTCCGCTGTCGCCACTGGGCCCTCCAGCACCACAGTGCAGAGCTTACTGTCTACTATATTCTATTCTCCCTTTCCCCCACCCCCCATTCTCACCTGTCTACTATATTTTATTCTCCCTTTCCCCCACCCCCCCATTCTCACCTGTCTACTATATTCTATTCTCCCTTTCCCCCACCCCCCATTCTCACCTGTCTACTATATTCTATTCTCCCTTTCCCCCACCCCCCATTCTCACCTTTTTTTTTTATCTCTTTTGAAGGCTGTGTTTTCCCCACATTTCTTAGGTTTTTTATCAAATATCTTTGGGTCAATATTGGTAACCAGCAGGGTCCCTACTAGGTCGATATTGCCAACCTCGGGCCACTTACTTGAGGCAAGAAAGGCACCTTGTGCACAAATTCTAAACACCTTGCTTGCCTCACGCCAGTTCTGGCCTGGCTACCCAATAAGAATGTTTCTTTTGTTGCTATTATGAAAAGGCATGGTCTCTGATTCTAATTTCTGATATTTATTTCATAATGAATCATCTCCATCTCCTCTCATTCAGGTTCAAGCCCATGTAATTCTGGACCCAATCATGTTGTAGTACCCTTCAGAAGGCTATAAATCTGTAACAGCTACAAGAGGATGGTTCAAATAATTCATCTGATTGTTAGATTCTGGGAACGCTTTCATTGGCCTGCATTAAAAAAGCTGAAACAGAACAGATACTACCACTGGGTAGATAGGGTGTACAATCATACCTGGGATCACTGGGATGAGCCCTGGGTACCCCCATTGTTAATGAGCTGCCTATTCTCTTCACTCCCATGTTATATATCTAGTGCATCTCTGATGCTTCCTACTTAACCCTCCAGGTCCTCTACTGGGACTAGAATCTTGTCCAAAGAGTCAGCCCACTTGATTGATATTTGCCAAGTTCCTGCAACCCTTCCTCCTTTGTACCCCATATATCCAGCTCATGGCTCCCCGGGAGTCTATTACAAATAGATGGATCATCTAGAATTGTCACACTGATTGTAGCCTCATGTTGACTATTCCACAGAAGACCCTAGAAGGGTGCACACTGCACTTCTGGCTACTCCCTTCCTCTCTGCCCCTGCCCCGAGTTCCCTCAGTCCCAGCTTCCTATCATTCACTGAATGCCCAAGATGCCTTCTAGCTGGGCTCATCCAAGTCAAAGCTCTAAGCATCCTAGGAACACATTTGAACACAGACTGGAGCCGCATAAGGGCAATGCTATGAAAGGAGGAAGTTTTGCTCAAGCACAAAAGCATTAACTGAAGAAGCAATGTAATCTATCGATAAGTACTCCAAGGTTTCTTAGACTTTTTAGAAAGTTACTACTTGTATTGGTCAGGGCCCTTCAGAGAAACAGAACTTGTATATGTTAGATAAAGAGATTTATATAGGTTATTAACTCACATGATTATGGAGGCCGAGAAGCCCCAAGAGCTGTAGTTGGCAAGCTGGGGACTTAATTCTGGAAGTTGTGGGTCTGTCTGAACTCTCATATGAGAGAACTGTAAATAGAAATAGTTCTGGAGGCTAGAAGTCCGAGGTCAAGGTGTTGGGAGGGTTGGTTCCTTCTGAGGCTGCCAGGGAAGGATTTGTTTCAGGCCTCTCTCCTTGGGGTGAAGGCGGTGATCTT
Source organism: Tursiops truncatus (assembly GCF_011762595.2). Classification (NCBI taxonomy): domain Eukaryota; kingdom Metazoa; phylum Chordata; class Mammalia; order Artiodactyla; family Delphinidae; genus Tursiops; species Tursiops truncatus. Next base: position 7,043,789 of record NC_047037.1, read on the forward strand.
TCCCTGACATTTCTTCGTATTGGAGAGGAGGAAAACTTTTTCCTCTACCCTTCTGGGTTCTTTTGTCGGTCCGCTGAAAATCCCATCACACTTTTATGCTTCTGAGATGGGTGATAGGAAGGTCTTATCTAAAGGGCTTCAGAACACGAATCCAAACAAATGGCAGATCTGGTATCCATCTGTTCGCTCTGCTTCTCTCACTTCGAGTGAAAGTTCCAGGCAGGCAGACCGAGAAAGCCCTGGTTGAGAAAGCCCTTTCCAGCCATCCGGGTGGCTATGTGGGCTGGGCAGCTTGGGGAGAAGACATTGGGGAAAAATTGTTTGTGGAACTGTTGACTTGCTGGGGACAGCAGTCGCAGGACCACCGGATCCCGGAGGGCTCGGAGAGCTCGGAGGACTCGGCTTCCGGGATACAGGCCGAGCCCAGCAGCCGGGCGGCGTTTGCCTCAGGCGCTTCCCAGAAACCCCCGCGGTTCCGGCTGCCCCGCCCCCGCCCCGCCCGAGGCCAAAAGGCGCAGGCGCGCCTGTCTGACCTCTGACCTCTAAACCCGCAACGCAGTGACAGAAGACCTCAGAGACGGGCAGAGGGAAGCGCGAGGTCAGCTTCCTAATTTTTTCTTCCAGGTGACCGGCGGTGGGCTCAGAGCTCCCGGAGAACTCGGTCACAGGAAGCAGGGACTCTGCAGGGCCAATTAGGACGGGAGAGAGGAGGCTAGAGGGTTAACAGAAAGGCTATTTCCTAGAGTCAGTGTATCCTTAGCGGAGTAGCGCTGTTACCGACCAGGGTTCTTGGCCTCTTTAACCAACAGAAATTGATTAGAGGCCAGACAAGAAATTCAGGAGCTTCAGCAGAGGGGAGCGAGAACAAGTAAGTTTCCGTTGCTTGCTCCCTCCCTGGGCGGGGGAGGGCAAGCTTGTTCCTTATATGGGGGTGAGGGTAAGGGTATGTCCAGGGGGGGTCAGGCTGGAGGTGTGGCTTAGGTGGTCTGCCCATCCCTTTGTGGTGTTGTGCGCAGGGGGCATGCGCAGTACCCTGCCTTTGCTCCCGACCCTCTGCTTTTGTTCCAGGCTCTTGAAAAGTGGCAGTTGGGTTTTTTGGTTTCTCTGTATCTTTTGTCCATAATTTGCCCCAACTGAACATGCAGGCAGTTACTTTTAGTCCCATACAGTTTGTATTTTGTTGCTGGAGGAGAGGTGTATCCAGGTGCAAGCACTGCAGCAAAGGGTCCCAGGTCCCAGCGTGTCTCATGACTACAAAAGGAAGCATTGTAAAATTTGAACCTTAGAGAAAGAAGGGAAATCATAACGCCTATACTGTAAAACCACCTTCAACAGCTTTGAAGTGAGAGATTTGAGGAAGCAGCCTCCTGAGATGCTTTTTAGAGATACCTGGAAGCTCTTTGTTTCCACTGCCAGTAGCATCATCCAAGCTTCGATGGTCTCTCATGTGGACTAATACAACAGTCTTCTAGTGGACTCACTTCCTTATTCTTGTCTCCCCATCCAGTGGTAAGTGGGTCTTAAATTGATTGTATATTGGATTCACCGGGAAACACACAAACTACTGGTAGTTGGGTCTCACCTGCAGAATTCTGATTTAATTGGTCTGGGGTGTGGCCTAGGTATGAGTTAAATAATTTCCCCAGGTGATTATAATGAGTAATCAGAGTTGAGACTCCATTCCACGTGCAGCGTGCAGAGCTAAATCCTTAATACCTTAATCAGCCTGCTTAAAACCTCTCAGTGTCCTTCAGTGGACCCCAGGCACTCACATTACTATCTCCACCCTATGCTGATCATGCTGCAGGCACCCCTGCATCTGCTGATTCTTCTGATGCATCCCCATCCCTTCATCTGCCTTACTCTGCCTTGCTTCTGGTTTCAGCTTCCTCCCTTTCCAAGTATTTGTGTGGTTTCAGCTTCCTCCCTTTCCAAGTATTTGTGTGATCCCATTTAATCCTCACAATATTCCATTAGAGTATCCATTGCTATCCCCATTTTGCTGATGAGAAAAGTAAACTCCAGAGAAATTAAGTAATATGCTTACATATTACTGTTCAGGTTAGAATTCCATTTTAGGTGCAAGAAATATTAGCTTATAAAAACCAATTTCTGAAGTATATTTACAATATTCTCTCAACCCAAGAATAAGTTTGTTGTGAACATTCCACATCAGTTTGAAAAGCCAGGTTTTAAGAATGTGCAGTTATTTATACTAGTTACACTGGTGAAGAAACAGGACACATGTTTTGTATAAATGGTTAGTGGTGGTGGTTGTTGGCAGATTCATTAAATGGTTCTGAATGCTGTTGGCACTGGTGGATTATGTCAGTTAAAACAATGCTTTTCAAAATATAATGTGAATAGGCGTCACCTGGAATCTTGCTTAAATGCAGCTGATGATTCGCTAGAACTGAGATTTGGTCTGAAATTGTGCATTTGTAACAAGCGCTCGAGGGATGCTTATGCTGTTGGGTCCTGCACCACTCTTTGAGGAGCAAGGGGTTAGGATATCAGAGATGTAAGTTATATTTATTGCACCAGTATCCCTGTAGCCTTCTGAAAGATTATAGCCTAAATTGTAGTCATAACCAATTGAATGCTTCGCAAAATTCATTGACAATTAGAAGGAAAAAAACTTCATCAGAGTTGATGTGCATGTGATTACTTTAAGCACTAGATACTCACTGTTCTGTTAATCTGGGGACAGGTTAGGGAAAACTTGTATAACTCTTCCGGAATCCTGGGTGAGGAATAAATTCTTACAGAATAGTGAATTGAAGCTCTGGTGATGGGGAAGCTCCAGGAAGAACACAAATGATGGCAGTGAAGAATCCATAGAAAGAAGATATTGCTACTTAAGGTGTAAGTTCTTTCCAGAAGTCAAACACAATACACAGGCTTCAGTAATAAATGACTTGCTATTCAAGTGTAGAACCATCCTTGGTAAATAGAAGACTTAATACATTTTTAAATAGTGGGTTCTTTTTTTTAAGAGAAAAATAGAGTTTTATTTTTCTCCCTATATTTCAAGCTGGCTTCTTAGGAGAAACAATTCATTTTATCAGTCTGTGAATAAACTAACTTCAGGGCTGTTCAGAAGAATTGAGACTTCTGAAAAGTTGAATACCCTGGAGTCCTTCTGCCAACTATGAGAAGAAAAATTCAGTGCCAGTAGGTACATAACAAAATTAATGAAGTTTAATGCTTCATGAGAATTTACAAAATCAAAGTTTTGAAATAGTTTTAACATTGGGAAAGGCCATAACTCCTGAAATCAGTCATTTTCTCCTTGTAACTGGGCCCGTGGGACAGTGGTATTTCTTTTGCCTTTTTGGCAGCATTATCAGTATGAAGCCTTGGAGAGGAGGAAGAGTAATCAGTAAAGAATAATTATTTCATTGTGTTTTGTGAAATGTGAAGATAAATATTTTTGCATGAATGGGATAGAGGGCAGTTTTGGAGGCTGTAGCAGATGTAAGCAAAAGGTTGAGCAGAAAGAAGGAACTTGCTGGGCAGTCTTGAAATATTTTCAGTATTTAAAAACAGCCTAAAGGAAATTCTTTGGTGATTAGACAACAGAGGCTTGTTATAACATCATGCCTTCCTTTTTTGTTTTTTTAACATTTTTATTGGAGTATAATTGCTTTACAATGGTGTGTTAGTTTCTGCTTTATAACAAAGTGAATCAGCTATACATATACATATATCCCCATATCCCCTCCCTCTTGCTCTCCCTCCCTCCCACCCTCCCTATCCCACCCCTCTAGGTGGTCACAAAGCACCGAGCTGATCTCCCTATGCTATGTGGCTTCTTCCCACTAGCTATCTATTTTACATTTGGTAGTATATATAACATCATGACTTCTTAATGTTGGCTGATATTATAGAATTTAAGGAGATAACACTGGTTATCTGACCAATTGGAAGTACTGATTGAGATTTATATGCCTTTGTTTAAAAATGATATAAATTATTATAATATACAGTAAGTTTCTCAAAATATTGGATTGTTGTGGACTTGGAATAATGAAAAGACTGTTTTGAAAGTTGGAAAGTTTGGAGGCTTTTTTTTTTTTTTTTTTTTTTTTTTTTGCAGTACTAGGGCTTCTCACTGTTGTGGCCTCTCCCGTTGTGGGGCATAGGCTCCGGACGCACAGGCCCAGCGGCCATGGCTCACGGGCCCAGCCACTCCGCGGCATGTGGCATCCTCCTGGACCGGGGCACGAACCCACGTCCCCTGCATTGGCAGGCAGACTCTCAAACACTGCGCCACCAGGGAAGCTCCTGGAGGCTATTATTAAAAATCAAGTGTATTACCTCTTGGAAGATAGACCTTGAACCAATGAACTTATTTGTAGTCAGTCAGCAAATATTTAATGAAGATCTTCATGTGCTGGATACTGGGCTGGACATTTTGTGGATACAGTAATAAAAAAAGTCATGGTCATTGCCCTTATGAAACTTATGGAAGAAAAGGGAAACACTGAAGAAATAACTAGCTGCACATAGTGTTAACATAAGTTATTCTAAGGTCTCTTAATACTAAATAAAATGTTAATGCATTTTATTTCCTTATTTATATGTTTAATTTAAGATAAAATTCTGAAGCAGAACCAACAAGTAGTTATTCGTGACTAATACAGGCAGTGAATGACCCTTGGTGCCCATCTGGTGGACATCCTCTGTCTTGGTTGTTATCCTACACACATGCCCCTTGTAGTTTTTTTCTTCAGGTGTATTCCTTGTAAGAAACTCATTAAAATGTTAATGTCCCAGAACATTGGTGAGATGAATCACTTTCACCAAAACAACATTTGTTATGTTTAAGTTTTGAATTCTTGACCCAGATATTTTCCATCTTAGGGCTCAGAGTTCAAGCTCTTGCTCTTCCACAATGAACAGTGTTGACTATTTGCATTTGGTACTTTGTTTTATGAATCCCGTTCTGATTTACTCTTTCATCATTTGTTCATCTTGGTTGTCATAGAGGGCTGTTAAGTGATCTCTGTTTACTCTGTATACGCTTTCTTCATTTTTCAGCTCACTCATTTGTACATTTCTTTAAGTGTTGAATATTGATTACATAATTTAACTTCCAGAAACAACACAAGTTATTTGATTAAGTAAACTAATGCTCAGAAAAAGTCACATCTGCTCATGTCTTCCTTTTTTTCTTGTTTTTTTAATAATAGCCAATTTTTTTTAAGTTAATAAATTTATTTTTGGCTGCGTTGGGTCTTTGTTGTTGCATGCCAGCTTTCTTTAGTTGTGGCGAGTGGGGGCTAGTCTTTGTTGCGGTGCGTGGGCTTCTCATTGTGGTGGCTTCACTTGTTGCAGAGCACAGGCTCTAGGCATGCAGGCTTCAGTAGTTGTGGCACACGGGCTCAATAGTTGTGGCTCACGGGCTCTAGAGCGCAGGCTCAGTAGTTGTGGCACATAGGCTTTGTTGCTTCGTGGCATGTGGGATCTTCCTGGACCAGGGCTTGAACCCGTGTCCCCTGCATTGGCAGGTGGATTCTTAACCACTGCGCCACCAGGGAAGTCCCTACTCATGTCTTTCATATGTAGTATTTTCTTTAAAGAAGTATAGTTGATTTACCTTGTGATAGTTTAAGGTGTACAGCAAAGTGATTCAGTTATACATACACATATATATATCTATTCTTTTCCAGATTTTTTTCCATTATAGGTTATTACAAGATATTAAATATGGTTACCTATGGTACAAAGTAGGTCCTTATTGTTTATTTTATATATAGTAGTGTGTATCTGTTAATCCCAAAATCCTAATTTATCCTTCCCCCCTTTCCCTTTTGGTAACCATAAGTTTGTTTTCTATGTCTGTGAATCTGTTTCTGCTTTTTAAATAAGTTTATTTGTATCATTTTTTTTAGATTCCACATATAAGTGCTATCATATGATATTTGTCTTTCTCTGTCTGACTTATTTCACTTAGTATGATAATCTCTAGGTCCATCCATTTTGCTGCAAGTGGCATTATTTTGTCCTTTTTTATGGCTGACTAATGTTCCAGTGTATAAATATACCACATCTTCTTTATCCATTCATCTGTTGATGGACATTTAGATTGCTTCCATGTCTTGGCTATTGTGAATAGTGCTGCTGTGAACATTGGGGTGCATGTATCTTTTAAAATAGAGTTTTCTCTGGATCCCAGGAGTCGAATTGCTTCATCATATGGTAACTCTATTTTTAGTTTTTAAAGGAACCTCTATACTGTCTCCATAGTGACTGCACCAATTTTATATGTAGTATTTTAATGGCAGAATTGGTGACATGTTTGGAGGTTAATCAGCAGTGTTCTGTTTCTTAAGCTGAAGCATGAGTTTATGGGTACATGTGGGTTCCTCTATTGTTATTCTTTATGCCTTATACATTTTATAATTATTCCTTTATATCTGTTCAATATTTAATAATAATAAAAAATTGAAATTTAGAGATTATTATCTTCAATAATAGAAACCTGGAGAGAACTATGGACCCTAGAGCTTTTGAGAACTTAAAGGCCACAATTAAGCATTATACTTTGTTTCCACTGACCACACACAAAAGTGAATATTTGCATAGTATTTACCATGATACAAAAGTTATATCAAATTTATTTTGTTGAATTTGTGTCTGTTTCCTAAAATCTTTTTATTTATTCAATTTATTTATTTTTGGCTGCATTGGGTCTTCGTTGCTGCATGTGGGCTTTCTCTAGTTGCAGCGAGCGGGGGCTACTCTTCATTGTGGTGCATGGGCTTCTTATTGCGGTGTGTTCTCTTGTTGTGGAACATGGGCTCTAGGTGTGCAGGCTCAGTAGTTGTGGCGCATGGCTTAGTTGCTCCACGGCATGAGGGATCTTCCTGGACCAGGGCTCGAACCTGTGTCCCCTGCATTAGCAGGCGGATTCTTAACCACTGCGCCACCAGGGAAGCCCTGTGAGATTTCCTATGAAGTTGACAATATTGTTGTAATAATTCAAGGGCTTATAGGCCGAAGTCAAATGTTGTGGGAAAATTCGTTTGTTAGACTGTGGCCAGAAAATTGTGTTTGTTCATTTTAATTTGTAAGTTATGTTTGTCAGAGCAGGTGATTTTATGCACCAGCTTTATGATAATCAACTCTTTGAGCTTATTTAATAAATTTGAAGGAGTTCAACAATTTAAAAAGGCTGTGAGGATTTTTCTCTACAACAACAACAAAAATATCAAAACCCCCCCTACATTTAAAACATTTCACAAGTAAATAAATAACAATGTAACTTAAAAACATATGTATAACCTTGATTTTCTGAGAAACTATCAATATATATAAATTAAGGTAAGGTTTTCCTGTGATCATTGAATATTTGGGTATTCTTTCACTGACCGTAAATATTACCCTCAGCTGGACTTTTGAAATATTGCTTAGAATTTATTTTTTACATGTAAGTTTATACACGCACATACACACAGGTGATATAGACAAAAATTAAAACATGCAGAAAAAGTGTATCACATGGGACTTACCTCTAGTCAGAGTACATCAAAATGAATTGCTTTGTTAGGGAGCGGGGTGCTTAGGCACTGAAACAGAAGTTAAAATTTAATTGGGAAACAGGTTGTGAAAAGTAGGCTGAGGCAGGAAGCCAGGATGGGAGCACCTGGGCTGTGAAAATGAAAAAGGATAGTGGGGGACACTCTGAGGTTAAATTGGCTTCTTCACAGCCAAGCACATGCTGTGGTCTTTACTTGGAACATTTTTCTTCCTCCTGCTACTCCCCTCCCTTCCCTCTTTCTTTGTATGGATGACTTAATTTTATCCTTAAGGTCTCAGGTCTAACTTCTCAGAACTGCTTTTACCATCTCCACCAAATAACTCTCAGAACCTTGTTTGTTTCTGTGGTAGCACTTCCCACTACTTTCAATCATTTATTTGTTTGCTTACATTGTGGTTGTCTGTCGTCCTTCTCCATTGCCCACTTCCATTTCATTTCCAGTCTCTCAACTCCATGAAGAACTATTGTCTGTCCTACTAGAGCATCTGGTACACAATAGCTACTCCATGGAGGTCTGGTGCCTTTTGTTGCTTTCAGGTAGCAATACAGGTACGTCATCTCTGACACAGGAGACTCCAGCAGACTTTAGAACATTTTTATACAGGAAGGTATGTAGATCCTTTGATCTCTACTCTCACCACTCCCTCTCCCATTCAGGCTTTTCTACGAATTTAACATAGGACTTTTTTGCAGGGGGTGTACATATTTACTATTCAAGAGCTTTCATAAGTCACTGGAATTGTGCTTCATAGTTAGAAACAGAATTCTCTCTTTCCCTAGTGATGACATAATGACTAGAAGGCAAGAAGCTTTCTATCTCTGTAGAGTTTTATCAAAGCATGGAGTGCTCCCATTCTACCATTGTAGCGAGCCTTGTTTAGCCTGGGGCAGTCTGCTGGCTGCTTTCAATGTTAGTTCAGTGCCCCCTGGGGACTTAATCCATTCATTCTATAATTAATTTCTAATTTATTATTGGGGGGGTGTTTACTATTCAGAAAGCATTCACTGAGTGCACATGCGTAGAGAACTTTGTATAGGGGGCTTATTCTCGGGACATAAAAATTGAAGATGACATTATTCTTGTATTTGAGTTGATCAAAAACTGTCTAGAAGACCACATATTCATATACGGAATGATGAAAAACAATTACAAATTATCTAAAACAGTGAAAAGTTAGAAACAATGTAAATGTTTAATAATGGGTGAATAGTTGAGTAAATTGTGATATATCTACATGTTAAGATTTGACTTTAAATTATATTGATAGTATAGATATGATTATATTATAAAGTTAAGTATGGAAAAAAGTCAGGATTCAAAACATGAAAAATGTAAACTGCAGGCTTCTTTTTCCTGTTTTATTTTCCTTGTAGCAATGAATACCATCTAACATGCTATATGATTTGCTTACTGATTAACTGATTGAAGTATAGTTGATGTACAATATTGTTAGTTTCAGGTGTACAACATAGTGATTTGACAATCAAATACATTACAAAATGATCATGAGTCTAGTAATCATCTGTCACTATGCAAAATTATTACAGTATAATTGACTGTATTCCTTATGCTGTACATTACATCCCCATGACTTATTTTATAACTGGAAGTTTGTATTGCTTAATCCCCTTCGCCTGTTTTGCCAAACCCCCTACCCATCTCCTCTCTGGCAACCTCCAATCTGTTCTCTGTATCTGTAAGTCAGTTTCCATTTTGCTTTGTGTTGGGCTGCACCCGACAGGCTTACAAGGCCTGTGCTTGCCCAACTTCAAGCCCAGAGTCAGCAACAGAGACATCAATGATTTAATGGATGGGGGAGCTTACATGTCTGAAACAAGATCCCGGAGCAACACCCCACCATGTGCAGTGGATGGCGGAGCAGTACATGGTGGCAGTCCTCGCTCTTGGGGACAGAGGGAGGTTGCCAGTTATAGGGGGAGTTGACATCAGGTTGGCTTATTGGGTTACCAGGGAAGCCAGCAGAGGGGCATGCCCCTCACGACCCCTTTGATAAGCATAGTGGAGATGTTCTGATCTAAAGCTAGAACAATCATTGGCTGGGGCCTGGGACAAGTATGTAGGAAGGTCAGTCATGTGAGTAGTGTGTAGGCGAAGCAGGCACTGATCAAGTAGGGGATGTACAGAGAGCAAGAGAACAGCCATTTTGAGTGGTCTGACCATACGTTTTGTTTGTTTTTGTTTTTAAGATTCCACATATAAATGAGATCATAAGGCATCTATCTTTCTCTGTCCAACATTTTCCTTAGCATACTACTCTCTAGGTCAATCCATGTTGTCACAAATGGTGAGATTTCATTCTTCTTTATGGCTGGGTAGTATTCCATTGTGTGTGTGTACGTGTGTATGTGTATAAATATATATAAATATATAAATATTTATGCACACACATTTTCTTTATCCATTCTTCTATTGATTGATATGTAGGTTGCATATCTTTGCTATTATAAACAATTCTGCAATGACCATAGGGGTGAATATATCTTTTCCAGTTAATGTTTTTGGTTTTTCTTAAAGGTAAATCCTGAAAGTTGAATTGGTGAATCGTATGGTAGTACTATTTTTAATTTTTTGAGAAATCTCCATACTGTTTTCCATAATGGCTGCCATAGTTTACATTCCCACCAACAATGCATGGGAGTTCCTTTCTCCACATTCTCGCCAACAATTGTTGTTTGTTGTCTTTTTGATGATAGCCATTCTGAAAGGTGTGAGGTGATATCTCATTGTGGTTTTGATTTGCATTTCCCTGATGATGGGTGATGTTGAAAATCTTTTCATGTGTCTCTTGGCCGTCTGTATGTCTTCTTTGGAAAAAATATCTAGTCAGGTCCTCTGTGCATTTTTATATTAGATCTTTTTTTTGATACAGAGTTATATGATTTCTATATATAATTTGGGATTAACCCCTTATCAAATATATCATTTGAAAATATTTTCCCCCATTCAGTAGGTTGCCTTTTTGTTGATGGTTTTCTTCACTGTGCAAAAGCCTTTAAATTTGATGAGTCATTTCTTTATTTTTGCTTTTGTTGTCCTTGCCTGAGGAGACATTTATAAAAAATATTGCTAAGAACCATGTCAAAAAGTGTACTGCCTGTTTTCTTCTAGGTGTTTTATGGTTTCAGGTCTTACATTTAAGTCTAATCCATTTTGAGTTTACTTTTCTGGATCATGTTAGAATATGATCCAGTTTGATTCTTTTGCATGCAGCAGTCCAGTTTTCCCAACACCATTTATTAAAGGGGATGTCTTCTCCTCATTGTATATTCTTAGCTCTTTTGTCATAAATTAGTTAACTGTAGTTTATTTCTGGGCTTTCTATTCTGTTCCATTTATGTATAGTCTGTTTTTATGCGAGTACCATGTTGCTTTGATTACTATTGCTTTGTAGCATAGTTTAAAATCAGAAAGTGTGAAACCTCCAGTTTTGTTCTTTCTCAAGATTACTTTGGCTACTGGGGTCTTTTGTGGCTCCATACAAATTTTAGACTCATTTGTTACAGTTCTGTGGAAAATGCGTTGGTATTTCAATAGGGATTACATTTGTAGATTGCCTTGGGTATTGCAGACATTTTAACAATATTAATTCTTTTAATCTATTAGCACAGTATATAATTCCATTTGTGTTGTCTTCAATTTATTTCATCAATGTCTTATAGTTTTCAGAGTATAGGTCTTTCACCTCCTTGGTTAAATTTATTCCTACATATTTTATTCTTTTTCATTTAATTGTAAATGGAATTGTTTCATTAGTTTTTCTTTCTTATAGTTCATTGTTAATGTATAGAAATGCAATATAATTCTGTACATTAATTTGTATCCTGTGACTTTACTGACTTTGCATATTAAGTTCTAGTAATTTTTTAGTGGCATCACTAGGATTTTCTATAATATGATGTCATTGACAAATAGTTTACTTCTTCCTTTCTATGTTGGGTTCTTTGTATTTCTTTTTGTTGTGTGGTTGCTGTGGCTAGGACTTCCAATACTATGTTGAATAAAAGTGGTGAGAGTGGGCATACTTGTCTTGTTCCTGATCTTAGAGGAAATGCTTTCAGCTTTTCATTGTTGAGTATGATGTTGGCTGTGGGTTTGTCATATCTGGCCTTTATTATGTTGAGGTACATTCATTCTTATACCCAGTTTGTTGAGAAGTTTTATCATAAGTGGGTATTGAATTTAGTCAAAAGCTTTTTCTGCATCTATTGAGAAGATAGTCGTATGATTTTAGTCTTTTATTTTGTTAATATGGTGTATCACGTTGATTGATTTGCAGATATTGAGCCATCCTTGCATCTCTGGGATAAATCCCACTTGATTATGGTATATGACCCTTTTAATATATTGTTAAATTCAGTTTGCTGATATTTTGTTGAGGAATTTTACACATATGTCCAAGAGAGATATTAGTCCATGTTTTAATTTTTTTTAATAGTTTTTGTTTGGTTTTGGTTTCAAGGTAATGCTGGCTTTGTAGAATGAATTTGTAAGCATTCTTCAACTTTTTGGACTAGTTTGAGAAGGATAGGTATTAACTCTTCTTTAATGTTTGGTAGAATTCCCCAGTGATGCTGTCTGGTACTAGAATTTTGATTGTTTGGAGGTTTTTTTTTTTTAATGATTCAATTTCATCACTAGTAATTGGTCTGTTCAGATTTCTATTTCTTCCTGATATAGTCTTGGAAGATTGTATGTTTCCAGAAATTTATCCATTTTTTCTAGGTGTCCAGTTTGTTGGTGTATGATTTTCACAGGAATCTCTTATTATATTTTGCATTTCTGTGGTGTTGGTTGAAACTTCTCCTCTTTCATTTCTGATTTCATTTATTTGAGCCATCTCTTTTTTATTGATGAATCTGGCTGAAGGTTTATTGATTTTATTTACTTTTTCAAAGAACCAGCTCTTAGTTTCACTGATCTTTTCTATATTTTTTTAAGTTTCTATTTTATTTATTTTTGCTCTGGTCTTTATTATTTCCTTTCTTTAACTAACTTTGGCCTTTGCTTTTTTTTTTTATAGTTCCTTTAGATGTATGGTTAGACTGTTTATTTTAGATTTTTCTTGTTTCCTGAGGTAGACCTGTATTGCTATAAACGTCCCTCTTAAAACTACCTTTTCTGCATTCCATAGATTTTGGAACATTGTGTTTTCAAATTCATTTTTCTCAAGGTATTTTTGACTTCCTCTTTGACTTCTTCCATGACTCATCACTTGTTTAGCAGCATGTTTTAGACTCCATGTGTTTGTATTTTTTCCAGTTTTCTTCTTATAGTTGATTTCTAGTTTTGTACTGTTGTGGTCTGAAAAGATGCTTGATATGATTCCAATCTTCTTAAATTTATTGAGATTTGTTATGTGGCCTAAGCTGTGATCTTTCCTGGAGAATGTTCCATGTGCAATTGAATATAATGTGTATTCTGCTGTACAGTAGGTCCTTGTTGTTTATTTTATATATAGTAGTGTGTGTATTTTAATCCCAAACTCCTAATTTATCCCTCCCTTCCCCCCTTTTCCTATTGGTAACCGTAAGTTTGTTTTCTATGTCTGTGAGTCTGTTTATGTTTTGTAAATAAGTTAATTTGTATTATTTTTTAGATTGCACATATAAGTGCAATCTTTATGTGACTTCATTTAGTATGATAATTTCTAGGTCCATCCATGTTGCTGCAAATGGCATTATTTCATTCTTTTTTATGGCTGAGTAATATTCCTGTGTGTGTGTGTACACACATATATACATACACACACACGTATACATCACTTCGTCTTTATTCATTCGTCTGTTGATGGACATTTAGTTTGCTTCCATGTTTTGGCTATTGTAAATAGTGCTGCTATGAACATTGTGGTGCATGTATCTTTTTGAATTAGAGTTTTCATCTTTTCTGGATATACTTCCAGGAGTAGTATTGCTGGATCGTATGGTAGTTCTAATTTTAGTTTTTAAGGAACCTCCATACTGTTCTCCATAATGGCTGTGCCAGTTTACATTCCCACCAACAGTGTAGGAGGGTTCCCTTTTCTCCACGCCTAAAAGGATAAAGTTTGACCATCGACTGTAGTTATTAACTTGGCAGTTGTTTTTACAAGTGCATTCACTTGCAAAGTTGGGAAACTTTAATCTGTTTTGATTGGATGACAGGCAAACAACATTGTATTTCTTGCGTTTTCAGCAATAATCTTTTTAGATCTCTTTGGTGTACCATAAATATTTTGTTAGGTTGTATTAGTAATCCATGAGCTAAGAAGAACTTTAGGAGGCATATAGAAGTTGTCTTCTTTAGTTGTTACTGTCCATGAGACGATTAAAACACAGAACACATGAGCAGTGGGTAGTGGGATACAATTTGGTATTGAAGTGCAAGGAAAGGGATTTGATTTAGAGATAACCAGTATGAAATAAAATTCAGGAACCTTTCTATTTCTAAGGATAACTTTAAAGAGTTGAATGTGAAAATCCTACCATTCTGAAAAAATCATCATCCACATATTTTTTCCATTTAAAATTTAAATTAAAAATACCACCTTTCTTTATAAGACATTCAGTCCCATGGAGAGAAAGAATTTCTTTATCTCTCAACCTCAGTGCTCCTTCATCTTTAGTATGCACCACCTGGGAATCTTGCTAGTGCAGATTCTGATTCAAGTCCCGACCCTAATTTCTGACAATGTAGGTCAGTGCTCCACCGTACTTGTTTACTCTGGGTCCACCACCTCTCCCGCTCCCTCCCAAATGACCCAAGTCTGTAAGAATAGAACCTATTTACGGAAAGGGTGCTTTAAAATTTTCTCTGCATACCCAGGTTTGTCTTGTACACCTCTTGCCACTCAGTGATGTTCAACGAGCACCAACTGATTGTGGCACCAGGAATTGTTTAAAAATATAGGTTTTCCTTAGTGCAACTTGGAATTATTTGCAGAGAATTTAGCAATACTCTTAGAGACATTTAAAAATAACACTCTAGTCTCTAAAAGTGGTAGTGTGGGGAAAGCATGAAACTGGGAGACATACTACCTTTGAATATAAACACTGGCTCAGTCATTTACTGCTTGTGATACCTGAAGTATGTAATTTCAGCTCTCTGAGTCTCAGTTTCTTCATCAGTAAAATGGTAGAGTTAATGCCTACCTTGCACTGTGGTTGTGAAAATTAAAGGAAAGGATATATGTAAAGCATCTAGTACAGGGTTTAGAATATAGCAGGCACAGAGTAAATGCTAAGTTCTTTTTTTAACCTCTTCTTCTACTATTCTTTGATCTGAGTCAGAGGAGTAAAATTTCTGCAGGTTTGAAAGTCACAGCCAAGGGAGAGTTAAGTAAAATCAGAAAAAGGTGCATACCCCTGTAATTAGTCTCTGCTTAAGATCTAAACTTACCTTTTGTATTTTGAAAAGGAAAAATATATTATGTAAAATGACTTTCATCATAAAATTAGCACAGTTGGTGTTTTGTATATAAAAGTTAAGCTTATTTAGAGGGAAACCACTTTATTATTTGGACTAAAAAATGTTCAACCTTTTTTTGGTTACAATTGGAGCTAAAAGTTACTCAGATTTATGAAATATGGCAGAGTTAAATCGTTAAATCTTGCTCACTTTTGAAAATCAAGCTGTATTAATTTGATTTGCTGCTTAACAATATTACTGCAAACTTAGTGGCTTAAAAGAGCACTCATTATCTCACAGTTTCTATGGATCAGGAATCTGGTCACAGCTGATTTTCAACAAGGATGCAATAAGGGCATCAGACGGGTCTGGGTTCTCATCTAAAGACTCCAGTGGGAAAGTATCTGCTTCTTATAAGCTCACAGGGTTTTTGGCAGAATTCAATTCCTTGGGGTTGTAGGGCAGAGGGCTCCAATTTCTTGCTGGCTGTTGGCTGGAGGCCACCCTTAGTCCCTGGAGGCTGTCTTCAGTTCTTTGCCACAGGGTCCTCCCCACATGGCCACTTGCTTCTTCAGACCCTGCAAGGGAGAGAATCTTTTTGTGAGGTGGACGTTACTGTCTTATGTAACATAATCATGCAAGAAACACTCCATCACTATTGGCTAAAAGCAAGAAATACATCCTGCCCACATTCAAGGGGGGATTATATAAGGGCTTAGATACCAAGAGATGGGGATCATGGGGGCACCATAGAGTCTGCTGCCACACAAGCATGTGTCTGAAAATAAAATGAATATTAACATATCAGTAAAAGAAAGCTAATATGATCATATATACATGTAGCAAATCATTATGTTGTACACCTTAACCTTATACAATGTTATGTGTCAATTCTATCTCAATAAAACTGGAAAAAATAAATTACAAAACACAAAAACAAAAGAAACAAAAAACAAAACAAAAAGAGAGCTAATTTTTTCCAACTTCTTATCCCCTTTGATGTTAACCATATCATGTATGGACAGTGTCTATATTCACAGAACAAACTGGTAGAACACAGGAGGAAAAATGGCCTGAAACTCATTGGATATAAATATGTGACTTGAAACTTAGTTTAATCAGTCTAATTTTATGAATAACTTTATCAGAAATTTCTGCTTTGATGTTTTCATGATGTTCACAGAGTATTGAAAACAAAAATTGTACCTATACAGACACCAATTTCTCTATTAAAAACTGATTTGGAATATTTTTAACAATGGTATAATTTTGGAATGTTTTTAAAGGTGGTACCTGTGCCACTTAATTTTGTGAATTGCAGGCAGGAATGAAGAGGCTTTGTCACCATAGTTTGATAGAGAGATCTGGAAAAACCCTGGGCTGCCTTCCCTAACTCCAAACCAGAAAGTCTTCTGCATCTGAGATTTTGATGGTATTTGCCCCAGTCAACCAATAAGTATGTACCTTAATTTTCAGCTTAGCCAATTCCTCAAGTAGTAGGCTCTCTGAATCTCAAAACCAGTTTGTAAATCAGAATTAATTTATTAGCTTATTCTTAATAAAACTGCTCCAGTTAATTTCTTCTGGACTTGAAATCAGAAATGTTATTAGATGAAAAACGTCTATGCTTAGTATCTTATCTCCAGTAGCAATCATATCATACAGTTCTAGTTTAAAATCCTTTATTAATATGTTTTAGAGACAGCTGGAAGCACTATATGCTGAGTAGCAATGTTCATATATATGTGTGTGTGTGTGTGTATGTGTATATATATATATATATATATATATGCATACACCTATATATTCTAAAACCATTCATGTAAAATTTCTCTGCTTTTGGAAAGGAAAAATTTACATATATAAATAAAGACAAAGATAAATAATAATACATTCCTTCGTTGTTTCTCATTCTAACACTTCACTCTTGAAATTATTCTTTATGATTTTGAATGTTTCTTTTTTTTTTTAATTGAATGTTTTCAAAATCTGCAAATCAGTCAGTGTGGTGTACCACATTAACAAATAGAAGAATGAAAACCATATGATTATCTCAATAGATACAGGAAAAACTTTTGATAAAATTCAACATCTATTTATGAAAAAAACTCTCCAGAAAGTGGGCATAGAGGGAACTTAGCTCAACATAATAAAGGCCATGTATAACAAACTCACAGCTAATATCAAACTCAATGGTGAAAAACTGAAAGCATTTCCTCTCAGATCAGGAATAAGACAAGGATGTCCACTCTCACCACTTGTATTCAACATAGTTTTGGAAGTCCTAGCCATGGCAATCAGAGAAGAAAAAAAAAAGAAAGGCATCCAAATTGGAAAAGAAGAAATAAAAGTGTCATTGTTTGCATATGACATGATACTATACATAGAAAATCCTAAATACACTATCAGAAAACTACTATAGCTCATCAATGAATTTGGTAAAGTTGCAGGATACAAAATTAATACAGAAATCTGTTGCATTTCTATACATAAGAACGAAGGGTCAGAAGGAGAAATTAAGGAAACAGTCCCATTTACCATGGCATCAAAAAAAATAAAATACCTAAGAATAAACCTACCTAAGGAGGCAAAAGAGTTGTACTCTGAAAACTGTAAGACACTGATGAAGGAAATTGAAGATGACACACAGAAATGGAAAGAATATCATGTTGTTGATTGGAAGAATCAATATTGTCAAACTGACTATACTACCCAAAGCAATCTACAGATTCAGTGCAATTCCTATCAAATTACCAATGGAATTTTTCACAGAACTAGAACAAAAAATTTTTAAATTTGTATGGAAACACAGACAACCCTGAATAGCCAAAGCAATTGTGAGAAAGAAAAATGGAGCTGGAGGAATCAGGCTATCTGACTTCAGACTACACTACAAAGCTGTAGTCATCAAAACAGTATGGTACTGTTGGACAAACATTATGGACAAAACCAGAAATATAGATCAGTGGAACAGGATAGAGAGCCTAGAAATAAACCCACACACATATGGTCAGTTAATATACGACAAAGGAGGCAAGAATGTACAATGGAGGAAAGATGGTCTCTTCAATAAGTGGTTCTGGGAAAACTGGACAGCTACACATAAAAATGAAATTAGAACATTCTCTAACACCATACACAAAAATAAACTCAAAATAGATTAAAGACCTAAATGTAAGACCAGATACTATAAAACTATTAGAGGAAAACATAGGCAGAACACTCTTTGACATAAATTGCAACAGTATTTTTTTTAGATTCGTCTCTTAGAGTAATGAAAATAAAAACAAAACAACATGGGCTTCCCTGGTGGCGCATTGGTTGAGAGTCTGCCTGCCAATGCAGGGGACACGGGTTCGTGCCTCAGACCGGGAAGATCCCACATGCCGCGGAGTGGCTAGGCCTGTGAGCCATGGCCACTGAGCCTGCGCGTCCGGAGCCTGTGCTCTGCAATGGGAAAGGCCACAATAGTGAGAGACTTGCGTACTCCCCCCAAAAAAACCCCAGCAACAACAAAAAACAAATGGGACCTAATTAAACTTAAAAGCTTTTGCACAGCAAAGGAAACTAAACAAAATGAAAAGACAAACTGCAGAATGGGAGAAAATACTTGCAAATGATGTGACTAACAAGGGATTAAACTCCAAAATATACAAATAGCTCGTACAGCTCAATATCAAGGAAAAAAGCAACCTAATCAAAAAATGAGCAGAATATCTAAAAAGACATTTCTCCAAAAAAGACATACAGATGACCATAAGGCACATGAAAAGATGCTCAGCGTCACTGCTTATTAGAGAAATGTAAATCAAAAATACAATGAGGTATCACCTCACACCGGGTAGAATGGCCAACATCAAAAAAGCTACAAATAATAAATGTTGAAGAGGGTGTGGAGAAAAGGAAACCCTCTTACACTGTTGGTGGGAATGTAAGTTGGTGCAACCACTATGGAAAACAGTATGGAGATTCCTCAGAAAACTTAAAATAGAGCTACCATATGATCCTGCAATCCCACTCCTGGGCATATATCTGGAGGAAATCATAGTTCAGAAAGTTACATGCACTGCAGTGTTCATAGCATTACTATTTACAACAGCCAAGATATGGAAGCAATGTAAGTGTCCATTGACAGATGGCTGGATAAAGATGTGGTATACATATATATATATATATCTCCAATGGAATATTGCTCAGCCATAAAACAGAATGAAATAATGCCATTTGTAGCAACATGGATGGGCCTAGAGGTTATCACACTAAGTGAAGTAAGTCAGACAGAGAAAGACAAATATCATATGATATCGCTTATATGTGGAATCTAAAAAAATGATACAAATGAACTTATTTACAAAACAGAAATAGACTCACAGATAAAATAGATAACCAACAAGGGCCTACTGTATAGCACAGGGAAGTATACACAATGTCTTGTAATAACCTATAATGGAAGAGAATGTGAAAAAAGAATATATATATATATAACTGCATCACTTTGCTGTATACCTGAAAATAACACAACTTTATAAATCAAATATATTTCAATAAAAATTTAGAAAATAAAAATAAAATAAATTAAAAAGTGTTTCTTTTTCCTTCTTACAAAAGTAGAACAAAATAATCACTGGTAATACCAGAACCAAGAGGGTATCAATAATATTTTGGTCTATTCCTGGCCATATTTTTATGTATATGCATGCATATACGTATTCATATATATATATTATATAAGCATATGAGATATTTATTATGTAGTATTATGTTATTAAATATTATATATATATTATGTGTGTGTTTAAGTGTGTATGTATTTTGAAAACCTGTGCTTTTGTCCCTTGGCAATATATCAACAAAATATGATCAACTGATAATTTAGGAGATTTATAATCATGGGTTTTTTTAAACATTTTTATTGGGGTATAATTGCTTTACAATGTTGTGTTAATTTCTGCTGTATAACAAAGTGAATCAGTTATATGTATACATATATCCCCATATCCCCTCCCTATTTCATCTCTCTCCCACCCTCCCTATCTAAACCCTCTAGGTGGTCACAAAGCACTGAGCTGATCTCCCTGGGCTATGCAGCTGCTTCCAACTAGCTATTTGTTTTACATTTGGTAGTGTATATATATCAGTGCTACTCTTTCACTTCATCCCAGCTTACCCTTCCCACTCCCCAGGTCCTCAAGGCTGTTCTCTATCTTTGCATCCTTATTCCTGTCCTGCCCCTAGGTTCATCAGAACCTTTTTCTTGTTGTTGTTAGATTCCATGTATATGGGTTAGCATACAGTATTTGTTTTTCTCTTTCTGAGTTACTTCACTGTGTATGACAGACTCTAGGTCCATCCACCTCACTACAAATAACAAAATTTTGTTTCTTTTTATGGCCGAGTAATATTCCATTGTATATATGTGCCATATCTTCTTTATCCATTCATCTGTTGATGGACACTTAGGTTGCTTCCATGTCCTGGCTATTGTAAATAGGGCTGCAATGAACATTTTGGTACATGACTCTTTGGGAATTATGGTTTTCTCAGGGTATAGGCCCAGGAGTGGGATTGCTGGCTCATATGGTAATTCTACTTTTAGTTTTTTAAGGAACCTCCATTTGTTCTTCACAGTGGCTGTATCAATTTACATTCCCACCAACAGTGAAAGAGTGTTCCCTTTTCTGCACACCCTCTCCAGCATTTATAGTTTGAAGATTTTTTGATGATGGCCATTCTGACTGGTGTGAAGTGATACCTCATTGTGGGTTTGATTTGTATTTCTCTAATGATTAGTGATATTGAGCATCCTGATATGTGTTTGTTGTCATTCTGTGTATCTTCTTTGGAGAAATGTCTATTTAGGTCTTCTGCCCATTTTTGGATTGGGTTGTTTGTTTTTTTGATATTGAGCTGCATGAGCTGCTTGTATATTTTGGAGGTTACTCCTTTGTCAGTTGTTTCATTTGCAAATATTTTCTTCCATTCTGAGGGTTGTCTTTTTGTCTTGTTTATGGTTTCCTTTGCTGTGCAAGAGCTTTTAAGTTTCATTAGGTCCCATTTGTTTACTTTTGTTTTTGTTTCCATTTCTCTAGGAGGTGGGTCAAAAGGATCTTGCTGTGATTTATGTCATAGAGTGTTCTCCCTATGTTTTCCTCTAAGAAGTTTTTAGTGTCTGGCCTAACATTTAGGTCTGTAATCAATTTTGAGTTTATTTTTGTGTGTGGTGTTAGGGAGTGTTCTAATTTCATTCTTTTACATGTAGCTGTCCAGTTTTTCCAGCACCACTTATTGAAGAGGCTGTCTTTTCTCCCTTGTATATTCTTGCCTCCTGTATCAAAAATAAGGTGACCATATGTGCGTGGGTTTATCTCTGGTCCTTCTATCCTTTTCCATTGATCTATATTTCTGTTTGAAGAAGCTGTCTTTTCTCCATTGTATATTTTGCCTCCTTTGTCAAAGATAAGGTGACCATAGGTGCATGGGTTTATCTCTGGGCTTTCCATCCTATTTCTTTCATCTGTATTTTTGTTTTTTTGCCAGTATCATACTGTCTTCATTACTGGAGCTTTGTAATATAGTTTGAAGTTGGGGAGCCTGATTCCTCCTGCTCTGTTTTTCTTTTTCAAGATTGCTTTGGCTGTTCAGGGTTTTTTGTGTTTCCATACAAATTGTAAACTCATTTGTTCTAGTTCTGTGAAAAATGCCATTTGTAGCTTGATAGGGATTGCACTGAATCTATCGATTGCTTTGGGTAGTATAGTCATTTTCAGTGCTGATTCTTCCAATCCAAGAACATGGCATATCTCTCCAGCTGTTTGTATCATCTTTAATTTCTTTCATCAGTGTCTTATAGTTTTCTGCATACAGGTCTTTTGTCTTCTTAGGAAGGTTTATTCCTAGGTATTTTATTCTTTTTGTTGCAGTGGTAAATGCGGTGGTTTCCTTAATTTCTCTTTCAGATTATTTGTCGTTAGTGTATAGGAATGCAAGAGATTTCTGTGCATTAATTTTGTGTCCTGCTACTTTACCAGATTCATTAATTAGCTCTAGTAGTTTTCTGCTGGCATCTTTAGGATTCTCTATGTATAGTATCATGTCATCTGCAAACAGTGACAGTTTTACTTCTTTTTTTCTGATTTGGATTCCTTTTATTTCTTTTTCTTTTCTGATTGCTGTGGCTAAAACTTCCAAAACTATGTTGAATAATTGTGGTGAGAGTGTGCAACCTTGTCTTGTTCCTGATCTTAGTGGAAATTGTTTCAGTTTTTCACCGTGGGGAAGGATGTTGGCTTTGGGTTTGTCACATATGGCCTTTATTATGTTGAGGTAGGTTTATGCCCACTTCCTGGAGAGCTTTTATCTTAAATGGGTGTTGAATTTTGTTGAAAGCTTTTTCTTCATCTATTGAGATTATCATATGGTTTTTTTCTCTTCAGTTTGTTAACATGGTTTATCACATTGATTAATTTGTGTATATTGAAGAATCCTTGCCTTTCTGGGGTAAACCCCACTTGATCATGGTGTATGATCCTTTTAATGTGCTGTTGGATTCTGTTTGCTAGTATTTTGTTGAGGATTTTTGCATCTATGTTCATCAGTGATATTTGTCTGTAGATTTCCTTTTTTGTGACATCTTTGGTTGTACTATCAGGTGATTTTGAGCCTCATAGAATGCGTTTGGGAGTGTTCCTCCCTCTACTATGTTTTGGAAGAGTTTGTGAAGAGTAAGTGTTAGCTGTTCTCTAAACGTTTGATAGAATTCACCTGTGAAGCCATCTGGTCCTGGGCTTTTGTTTATTGGAAGATTTTTAATCACAGTTTCAATTTCAGTGCTTGTGACTGGTCTGCTCATATTTCCTGTTTCTTCCTGGTTCAGTCTTGAAATTTGTACTTTTCTAAGAATTTGCCTATTTTTTCCAGGTTGTTCCTTTTATTGGCATATAGTTGCTTATAGTAGTCTCTCATGATCCCTTGTGTTTCTGCAGTGTCCATTGTAACTTCTTCTTTTTCATTTCTAATTCTGTTGATTTGAGTCTTCTTGCTTTTTTTCTTGATGAATCTGTGTAATGGTGTGTCCATTTTGTTTATCTTTTCAAAGAACCAGCTTCTAGTTTTATTCATCTTTGCTATTGTTTCCTTCATTTCTTTTTCATTTATTTCTGATCTGATCTTTATGATTTGTTTCCTTCTGCTGACTTTGAGTTTTGTTTATTCTTTCTCTGGATCGTTTAGGTGTAAGCTTAGATTGTTTATTGGAGGTTTTTCTTGTTTCTTGAGGTAGGATTGTATTGCTGTAAACTTCCCTCTTAGAACTCCTTTTGCTGCATCCCATAGATTTTGGATCATCATGTTTTCATTGTCATTTCTTTCTAGGTATTTTTCGATTTCCTTTGTGATCTTTTGGTTATTTAGTAGCATATTGTTTAGCCTCCCTGTGTTTGTATTTGTTTATAGTTTTTTTCTCCTGTAATTGATATCTAGTCTTATAGCTTTGTGGTCGGAAAAGATACTTGATATGATTTTCCTAAATTTACTGAGGCTTGATTTGTGACCCAAGATATGATGTACCCTGCAGAATGTTCCATGAGCACTTGAGAAGAAAGTGTAGTTTGTTGTTTTTGGATGGAATGTCTTATACGTATCAGTTAAGTCTATCTGGTCTCATGTGTCATTTTTTTTTGTTTTTTTTGGCTGCGTTGGGTCTTCATTGCTACGCACAGGCTTTCTCTAGTTGCAGCAAGTGCGGGTTACTCTTCGTTGTGGTGTGCAGGCTTCTCATTGTTGTGGCTTCTCTTGTTGCAGAGCACGGGCTCTAGGCATGTGGGCTTCGGTAGTTGAGGCATGCAGGCTCAGTAGTTGTGGCTTGTGGGCTGTAGGGCGCAGGTTCAGTAGTTGTGGCACATGGGCTTAGTTGCTCCACAGCATGTGGGATCTTCCTGTCCCAGGGATGAACCCGTGTTCTCTGAATTGGCAGGTGGATTCTTAACCACTGAACCACCAGGGAAGCCCCCTAATGTGCCTTTTAAAGCTTATGTTTCCTTATTTATTTTCATTTTGTATGATCTGTTCATTGGTGAAAGTGGGGTGTTAAAGTCCCCTACTATTATTGTGTTACTGTCAATTTCCCCTTTTTATGGCTGTTTGCCCTTGCCTTATGTATTGAGATGCTACTATGTTGGATGCATAAATATTTACAATGGTTATATCTTCTTCTTGTATTGATCCCTTGATCATTATGTAGTGTCTTTGTCTCTTGTACTAGTCTTTATTTTAAAGTCTATTTTGTCTGATACGAGTATTGCTACTCCAGCTTTCTTTTGATTTCCATTTGTATGGAATATATTTTTCCATCCCCTCACTTTCAGTCTGTATGTGTCCCTAGGTCTGAAGTGGGTCTCTTGTAGACAGCATGTATACACGTCTTGTTTTTGTATCCATTCAGCCAGTCTATGTCTTTTGATGGGAGCATTCAATCCATTTACATTTAAGGTAATTATTGATATGCATGTTATAATCGTGCTTTGAATTGATTTTCTCTAATATATTCCTACTCAACTTTTCTGTAACATGCACTTGCTAATATACTACACATTTTTATTTTAAATGGTCATAAAAACATCTCATCAGTTGCCCAATAATTTATAGAGTGTTTATCTTCTTACTGCTACCCTCACAAAGAAGGGAAGAATGTTTGATTAGAGATCAGAAAGCGCATGTCATCACTGTTTTCCCAATCAAGAAAGCAGCTTTACATTTTCTAAGTTTCACAACCTTTTCTTTATTTCTCACAAATTCCAACCAAAAAATACTGTCTTTTGGGAAGGGTGCCTACAGTTGTGCTGTCATTAATAACATTGTCTTGTCCACTTGTTCTGAATAGTTGTTCCTATAAACCATCTTTTCTAGAGTCTAAGAGTAAAGATTCTGTGTCTTTGCTTGTTTTAGAAATCCCACCACAATTTTACTGATAGTGGTGTAGTGATGTAAAGGTATCTTACTGCTATATGTGTATCAGTGACTTGCTTGTTTAAAACACTGCTATTTCGGTTGCTATTTCTGCATTTAAAAATTCCTCCAAAACTGAGCAGCTTAAAACAACCGTTTTTATTTTGCTCTTGGATTATGTAGTCAGGAATTCCGACAGGGCTTAGTGGAGTTGGATTGTCTCTGGTCCACTATGCTTTGGGCCTCAGATGGAAAGTCTAAAAGGCTGAAAGTGGCTGGACAGATGGTGGCTGGGCTTCTCTGAAGGCTTGCTCCCTCATCTGCCTGGTGCTTAGGCTGGAGTGACGAGGTGAGGACCTCAGCAGGTGTGCCTACACAAGACATTTCTATGTGGCCTGGCTTCTTTACAGCATGGCAAAAGGAAGGTAGTTGGACTCATATATGGTGGTGGCTCAGCGATCAAAATTCAAGTGTTCTGGCCTGGATTTTCACAACCCAGCTCACAAATCACACAGTTGTGAGGAGGCCATCCTCCTCAGATGGTGAGGGCAGGTGTAACTATCTGGTGTGAATCACATTGCTCTAAAGGGGGAGCACGGGGTGTGGTTATTGCTGTAGGTAATGATAGACTACCTGTAAGCCAGAAACCTGTGTTTGCTTTCAAACAAAGAAGTAAATATAGACATTTAAAACTTATTAATGATTCACCATACTTTATTGGTCAGGGCAATCAGAAGCCCACGCAGATTTGGGGAGAGTAAACATATATCCTCTCCTTTTGAGGGGAGCAGTACCAAAAAATTGGGGCTACATTTTAATATTGTCACAGTTTTCATACATAAAATTGTATTTTTATTTTTTCTTTTCTAGTTATGAAAAGAGATACTCTGCTTAATCAAATATGCTGTTTAACAGGTAGTTCTCATATATAATATCCATGACATGATATTATTGGATAAGTTGTATATTAACCTCTTTGACGTGTAGATGTTCAAAACATTTAAATAAAACATTAAGCTATATCAAATAGCATATTTAATTTTGCTCTGAAGGTGCATGGGACAGTTTAGGATCAAAATTATGAACACTAATTTTGTTGAAGGTGTGCTTGAGAACCATTAATAGAACACTGGACAATTAAACATGCTGTTTTTTCATTAGTGTGGTCAGGATGACGTCAGTCACATATCATGACTTCTTTACATGTCTGCATTGTAGACTGCCACGAGTCTTTTATTGCATCCTGGTAGATGATAATTTCACATTTGGAGTGGCTGGTTTCATGAATGAGAATCAAGAGTCTAAAATGTCCTTTGAAATACTTTCCATTATATGCATCTCCCTAAGAGGTTTTCAAGTGAAAAAAGGAGGACTCAGAACTGTGTATATAGTGTCATCTGTGTAGAAAGGAAACAAAAAAGACAAGCACACTGCTTACATAGGTGTAGAATATCTCAGAAAGAAGAGTGGGGCTTAGCCTCACATGTGGGAGGGAGGTTTTCCCTGCATGCTCTTTTGTACCCTTTATTTTTGTGTTATATTAATATAGTTCATATTCAAAAATTAAAAAGAGATAAAAGAATTGTATTTGTGTATTGCCTTTTCTTTTCAACATCTTTATTGGAGTATAACTGCTTTACAATGGGGTGTTAGTTTCTGCATTATAACAAAGAGAATCAGTTATACATATACATATGTTCCCATATCTCTTCCCTCCTGCATCTCCCTCCCTCCCACCCTCCCTATCCCACCCTCTAGGTGGTCACAAAGCACCGAGCTGATCTCCCTGTGCTATGCGGCTGCTTCCCACGAGCTATCTATTTTACGTTTGGTAGTTCATACACGTCCATGCCACTCTCTCACTTTGTCACAGCTTACCCTTCCCCCTCCCCATATCCTCAAGTCCATTCTCTAGTAGGTCTGTGTCTTTATTCCTGTCTTACCCCTAGGTTTTTCATGACATTTTTTCCCTTAAATTCCATATATATGTGTTAGCATACGGTATTTGTCTTTCTCTTTCTGACTTACTGCACTCTGTAAGACAGACTCTGGGTCCATCCACCTCATTACAAATAGCTCAATGTCGTTTCTTTTTATGGCTGAGTAATATTCCATTGTATATATGGGCCACATTTTCTTTATCCATTCATCCGACGATGGACACTTAGGTTGTTTCCATCTCCTGGCTATTGTAAATAGAGCTGCAATGAACATTTTGCTACATGACTCTTTTTGAATTATGGTTTTCTCAGGGTATATGCCCAGTAGTGGGATTGCTGGGTCATATGGTAGTTCTATTTTTAGTTTTTTAAGGAAACTCCATACTGTTCTCCATAGTGGCTGTATCAATTTACATTCCCACCAACAGTACAAAAGGGTTCCCTTTTCTCAACACCCTCTCCAGCACTTATTGTTTGTAGATTTTTTGATGATGGCCATTCTGACTGGTGTGAGATAATATCTCATTGTAGTTTTGATTTGCATTTCTCTAATGATTAATGATGTTGAGCATTCTTTGATGTGTTTGTTGGCAGTCTGTATATCTTCTTTGGAGAAATGTCTATTTAGGTCTTCTGCCCATTTTTGGATTGGGTTGTTTGTTTTTTGGATATTGAGCTGCATGAGCTGCTTGTAAATATTGGAGATTAATCCTTTGTGAGTTGCTTCATTTGCAAATGTTTTCTCCCATTCTGAGGGTTGTCTTTTGGTCTTGTTTATGGTTTCCTTTGCTGTGCAAAAGCTTTTAAGTTTCATTAGGTTCCATTTGTTTATTTTTGTTTTTATTTCCATTTCTCTGGAAGGTGGGTCGAAAAGGATCTTGCTGGGCTTTCCTGGTGTTGCAGTGGTTGAGAGTCCGCCTGCTGATGCAGGGGATGTGGTTTCGTGCCCCGGTCCGGGAAGATCCCACATGCCGCAGAATGGCTGGGACCGTGAGCCATGGCCGGTGAGCCTGGACGTCCGGAGCCTGTGCTCCGCAATGGGAGAGGCCACAGCAGTGAGAGGCCCGCGTACCAAAAAAAAAAAAAAGGATCTTGCTGAGATTTATGTCACAGAGTGTTCTGCCTATGTTTTCCTCTAAGAATTTGATAGTGTTTAGCCTTACATTTAGGTCTTTAATCCATTTTGAGTTTATTTTTGTGTATGGTGTTAAGGAGTGTTTGAATTTCATACTTTTACATGTACCTGTCCAGTTTTCCCAGCACCATTTATTGAAGAGGCTGTCTTTTCTCACTGTATATTCTTGCCTCCTTTATCAAAGATAAGGTGACCATATGTGCATGGGTTTATCTCTGGGCTTTCCATCCTGTTCCATTGATCTGTGTTTCTGTTTTTGTGCCAGTACCATATTGTCTTGATTGCTGTAGCTTTGTAGTATAGTCTGAAGTCAGGGAGCCTGATACCTCCACCTCCATTTTTCGTTCTCATGATTGCTTTGGCTATTCGGCATCTTTTGTGTTTCCACACAAATTGTGAAATTTTTTGTTCTAGTTCTGTGAAAAATGCCAATGGTAGTTTGATAGGGGTTGCTTTAAATCTGTAGACTGCTTTGGGTAGTAGAGTCATGTTCACAATGTTGATTCTTCCCATCCAAGAACACGGTATATCTCTCCATCTATTTGTATCATCTTTAATTTCTTTCATCAGTGTCTTATAATTTTCTGCATACAGGTCTTTTGTCTCCTTAGGTAGTTTTATTCCTAGATATTTTATTCTTTTTGTTGCAGTGGTAAATGGGAATGTTTTCTTAATTTCACTTTCAGATTTTTCATCATTAATGTATAGGAATGCAAGAGATTTCTATGCATTGATTTTGTATCCTGCTACTTTACCAAATTCATTGATTAGCTCTAGTAGTTTTCTGGTAGCATTTTTAGGATTCTCTATGTATAGTATCATGTCATCTGCAAACAGTGACAGCTTTACTTTATCTTTTCCAATTTGCATTCCTTTTATTTCCTTTTCTTCTCTGATTGCTGTGGCTAAAACTTCCAAAACTATGTTGAATAATAGTGGTGAGAGTGGGCAACCTTGTCTTGTTCCTGATCTTAGTGGAAATGGGATCAGTTTTTCACCATTGAGGACGATGTTGGCTGCGGGTTTGTCATATATGTCTTTTATTATGTTGAGGAAAGTTCCCTCTATGCCTACTTTCTGGAGGGTTTTTATCATAAATTGCTGTTGAATTTTGTTGAAAGGTTTCTCTGCATGGATTGAGATAATCATATGGTTTTTCTCCTTCAATTTGTTACCATGGTGTTTCACATTGATTGATTTGTGTATATTGAAGAATTCTTGCATTCCTGGAATAAACCCCACTTGATCATGATGTATGATCCTTCTAATGTGCTGTTGGATTCTGTTTGCTAGTATTTTATTGAGGATTTTTGCATCTATGTTCATCAGTGATATTGGCCTGTAGTTTTCTTTCTTTGTGACATCCTTGTCTGCTTTTGGTATCAGGGTGATGGTGGCCTCGTAGAATGGGTTTGGGAGTGTTCCTCCCTCTGCTATATTTTGGAAGAGTTTGAGAAGGATAGGTGTTAGCTCTTCTCTAAATGTTTGATAGAATTTGCCTGTGAAGCCATCTGGTCCTGGGCTTTTGTTTGTTGGAAGATTTTTAATCACAGTTTCAATTTCAGTGCTTGTGATTGGTCTGTTCATATTTTCTATTTCTTCCTGATTCAGTCTTCGCATGTTGTGCTTTTCTAAGAATTTGTCCATTTCTTCCAGGTTGTCTATTTTATTGGCATAGAGTTGCTTGTAGTAATCTCTCATAATCCTTTGTATTTCTGGAGTGTCAGTTGTTACTATCCTTTTTCATTTTTAATTCTATTGATTTGAATCTTCTTCCTTTTTTTCTTGATGAGTCTGGCTAATGGTTTATCGATTTTGTTTATCTTCTCAAAGAACCAGCTTTTAGTTTTATTGATGTTTGGTATCGTTTACTTCATTTATTTTTCATTTATTTCTGATCTGATTTTTATGATTTCTTTCCTTCTGTTAACTTTGGGGTTGTTTTGTTCTTCTTTCTCTAATTGCTTTAGGTGCAAGGTTAGGTTGTTTATTTGAGATGTTTTTTTGTTAAGGTAGGATTGTATTGCTATAAACTTCCCTGTTAGAACTGCTATTGCTGCATCCCATAGGTTTTGGGTCATCGTGTCTCCATTGTCATTTGTTTCTAGGTAGTTTTTGATTTCCTCTTTGATTTCTTCAGTGTTCAGTTGATTATTAAGTATTGTATTGTTTAGCATCCATGTGTTTGTATTTTTTACCGATCTTCTCCTGTAATTGATATCTAGTCTCATAGCGTTGTGGTCAGAAAAGATACTTGATACAATTTCAATTTTCTTAAATTTACCAAGGCTTGATTTGTGACCCAAGATATGATCTATCCTGGAGAATGTTTCATGAGCACTTGAGAAGAATGGGTATTCTGTTGTTTTTGGATGGAATGTCCTGTAAATATCAATTAAGTGCATCTTGTTTAATGTATTATTTAAAGCTTGTGTTTCCTTATTTATTTTCATTTTGGATGATCTGTCCATTGGTGAAAGTGGGGTGTTAAAGTCCCCTACTATGATTGTGTTACTGTCAATTTTCCCTTTATGGCTGTTAGTTTTTGCCTTATGTATTGAGGTGCTCCTATGTTGGGTGCATAAATATTTACAATTGATATACCTTCTTCTTGGATCGATCCATTGATGATTATGTAGTGTCCTTC
Organism: Tursiops truncatus; assembly: GCF_011762595.2. Taxonomy (NCBI): domain Eukaryota; kingdom Metazoa; phylum Chordata; class Mammalia; order Artiodactyla; family Delphinidae; genus Tursiops; species Tursiops truncatus. The sequence continues at coordinate 7,074,407 of NC_047037.1, forward strand.
TTTGTCTCCTGTAAGTTTTTATTTTAAAAGTCTATTTTGTCTGATACGAGAATTGCTACTCCAGCTTTCTTTTGATTTCCATTTGCATGGAGTATCTTTTTCCATCCCCTCACTTTCAGTCTGTATGTGTCCCTCAGTCTGAACTCGGTCTCTTGTAGACAGCATATATATGCGTCTTGTTTTTGTATCCACTCGGCCAGTCTGTGTCTCTTGGTGGGAGTATTTAATCCATTTACATTTAAGGTAATTATCGATATGTATGTTCCTATTCCCATTTTCTTAATTCTTTTGGGGTTTTTATTGTGGGTCTTTCCTTTCTCTTGTGTTTCCTGCCTAGAGAAGTTCCTTTAGCATTTGTTGTAAGGCTGGTTTTGGGGTGCTGAACTCACTCAGCTTTTGCTTGTCTGTAAAGGTGTTAATAATTTCTCCATCAAATCTGAATGAGATCCTTGCTGGGTAGAGTAATCTTGGTTGTAGGTTTTTCTCCTTCATCACTTTAAGTATGTCTTGCCATTCTCTTCTGGTTTGCAGAGTTTCTGCTGAAAGATCAGCTATTAACCTTATGGGGATTCCCTTGTGTGTTATTTGTTGTTTTTCCCTTGCTGCTTTTAATATGTTTTCTTTGTATGTATTTTTTGATAGTTTGATTAATATGTGTCTTGGCATGTTTTTCCTTGGATTTATCCTGTATGGGACTCTCTGTACTTCCTGGACTTGATTAACTATTTCCTTTCCCATATTAGGGAAGGTTTCAACTATAATCCCTTCAAATATTTTCTCAATCTCTTTCTTTTTGTTTTCTTCTTCTGGGACCCCTATTATTCAAATGTTGGTGTGTTTAATGTTGTCCCAGAGGTCTCTGAGACTGTTCTCAGTTCTTTTCATTCTTGTTTCTTTATTTTGCTCTGCAGTAGTTATTTCCACTGTCTTATCTTCCAGGTCACTTATCTGTTCTTCTGACTCAGTTATTCTGCTATTGGAGTGTAAGTTAAGTAAGTTATGTAAGTTAAGCAAAATGAGAAGACAGAAAAACACACAGTAGAAGAAGGAGCAAGGTAAAAACCCACCAGACCTAATAAATGAAGAGGAAATAGGCAGTCTGCCTGAAAAAGAGTTCAGAATAATGATAGTAAAGATGATCCAAAACCTTGGAAAAGAATAGACAAAATACAAGTAACGTTTAATAAGGATCTAGAACTAAAGTGCAAGCAAATATGACAACACAATAAATGAAATTAAAAATTCTGTAGGTGATCTCCACGTCTTACTCTTCTGCCAACTTGAGGCTTGGATTCTGCCTTTTCTTCTCATCTCCCACTTATTCCTCTTTTCAATGAAGCTGATTTCCTAGCATGCCATTCAAGACATACTTAAAAGGTGAAAAATGGCTTTTGTTATGGTCACTGATGACTTCCATATTGCCACTTGCAATGGTCACTTTTCAGGTCTCACTTTACCAAACTTCTGAGTAGCATTAGGCCCAGTTCTCTACTTTTCCCTCTTGAAAATTCTCTACTCTTGGGGAAACACCCTCTCTTGGTTTCCTTTTACCTCTTTGTTCCTCCTCACTCTCTGTTGTAAATGTTGTAATCCCTTGTATTGGTCCCATATCCTCTACTCTCTTCTGTCCATATTCTCTGCCGAGATGCCCCCATCTTTTCCATTGTTTAAATATCATCTGTACACAGGTAGTCTTGCTTTCACAACACAAACTTGGTTTTCTCCTAGTTTTTCTCATTGCACTAAACTTCCCCATGTCTTTGTTACTTGAGCCAGAACCTGAGGGAGGGGTCATTATTTCTTCTCTCAACTACCTCTGTCTCCCATCACATCTTATCCATTAAGAAATTCTGTCATTTCTTTTCCAACATGTATCTCAAACCCATCCACTTTCCCCATCTGCATTGCCACCATCATGGTCCAGCCAACTCTTCTCTGAACTACTGGATTACTCTTTCCACAGTTTTCCTCACTTTTGCTCTTGCCACACCACCCTCCCAACATCTGTTTTCCATACAGCAGCCAGATGACTTTTTTCTTCCAATGACACAGAGTAGATCATGTCATGCCTCTCTTCATGGCTTCTGCGGCTCTTAGCAGCACACCTTAGCACAGCCTACAGTGTGTTGGATGAACGAGGCTGGCTGTCTCTCCAAGCCTGTTCTGTGTACTTTTCTCCCCAGTTGATCACAGTGGTCTTCTCTGAGTTCCTGGGCTATGGCAATTTCTTTCGCATCTCAGGACCTTTGTTCATGCTGTCCCTTTCTCTTGGGAAGCTCTTTGCTTGCTTTTCTCATGTCCAATTCCTTATCTAAAACATCTTAATTCAAACCTCTCTTTCTCAAAGAATTCTTTTCTGGCCAGCCCATGTGGAAGTGCCGTTGAGACAGCAGAAGCAAGAATAACTACAGTCCTGCAGCCTGTGGAACAAGAACCGAATTCACAGAAAGATAGACAAAATGAAAAAGCAGAAGGCTATGTACCAGATGAAGGAACAAGATAAAACCCCAGAAAAACAACTAAATGAAGTGGAGATAGGCAAACTTCCAGAAAAAAAATTCAGAAGAATGATAGTGAAGATGATCCAGGACCTCAGAAAAAGAATGGAGGCAAAGATTGAGAAGATGAAAGAAATGTTTAACAAACACCTAGAAGAATTAAAGAACAAATACCGAGAAAAATTAAAGAACAAACAAACAGAGGTGAACAATACAGTAACTGAAATGAAAAACACAATAGAAGGAATCAGTGGCAGAATAACTGAGGCAGAAGAACGGATAAGTGACCTGGAAGACAGAATGGTGGAATTCACTGCCATGGAACAGAATAAAGAAAAAAGAATGAGAAGAAATGAAGTCAGCCTAAGAGACCTCTGGGAAAACATTAAATGCACCAACATTCACATTATAGGGGTCCCAGAAGGAGCAGAGAGAGAGGAAGGACCCAACAAAATATTTGAAGAGATTATAGTTGAAAACTTCCTTGACATGGGAAAGGAAATAACCACCCAAGTCCAGGAAGCATAGAGAGTCCCAGTCAGGATAAACCCAAGGAGAAACACGCTGAGACACATAGTAATCAAACTGACAAAAAGTAAAGATAAAGAAAAATTATTAAATGTGATTAAAAATCTTCCAACAAACGAAAGTCCAGGACCAGATGGCTTCACAGGTGAATTCTATCAAACATTTAGAGGAGAGCTAACACCCATCCTTCTCAAACTCTTCCAAAAAAACGGCAGAGGAAGGAACACTCCCAAACTCATTATACAAGGCCACCATCACCCTGATAGCAGCACCAGACAAAGGTACTACAAAAAAAGAAAATTACAGACCAATATCACTGATGAATATAGATGCAAAAATCCTCAACGAAATACTAGCAAACAGAATCCAACAACACATTGAAAGAATCACACACCATGGTCAAGTGAGATTTATCCCAGGAATGCAAGGATTCTTCAATATACGCACATCAATCAATGTAATATACCATATTAACAAATTGAAGAATAAAAACCATATGATCATCTCAGTAGATGCAGATAAAGCTTTTGACAAAATTCAGCACCCATTTATGACAAAAACTCTCCAGAAAGTGGGCATAGACGGAACCTACCTCAACATAATAAAAGCCATATACAAGAAACCCACATCAAACAGCATTCTCAATGGTGAAAAACAAAGCATTTCCTCTAAGATCAGGAACAAGACAGGGATATCCTCTCTCACCATTGTAGTTCAACATAGTTTTGGAAGTCCTAGCCATGGCAATCAGAGAAGAAAAAGAAATAAAAGGAATACAATTTGGAAAAGAAGAAGAAAAACTGTCACTGTTTTCAGATGACCTGATACTATATATAGAAAACCCTAAAGATGCCACCAGAAAACTATTAGAACTAATCAATGAATTTGGTAAGTTTGTAGGATACAAAATTAATGCACAGAATTCTCTGGCATTCCTAAACATTAACAAGAAAAGACCAGAAAGGCAAATTAAGGAAACAATTCCATTCACCATTGCAAGAAAAAGAATAAAGTACCTAGGTATAAACCTACCTAAGAAGGTAAAAAACCTGTACTCAGAAAACTATAAGACACTGATGAAAGAAATCAAAGATGACACAAACAGATGGACAGATATACCATGTTCTTGGATTGGAAGCATCAATATTGTGAAAATGACTATAGTACCTAAAGCAATCTACAGAGTCAATGCAATCCCTATCAAATTACCAATGGCATTTTTCACAGAACTAGAACAAAAAAATCTTAAAATTTGTATGGAGACACAAAAGACCCCAAATAACCAAAGCAATCTTGAGGGAAAAAAACAGAGCTGGAGGAATCAGACTCCCTGACTTCAGAGACTGTACTACAGAGCTACAGTAATTAAGACAGTATGGTACTCACACAGAAACCAAAATATGGATCAGTGGAACAGGATAGAAAGCCCAGAGATAAACCCATGCACCTATGGTCAACTAATCTATGACAAAGGAGGCAAGGAGGGTATACGATGGAGAAAAGACAGTCTCTTCAAAGTGGTGCTGGGAAAACTAGACAGCTACAGTAGAAGAATGAAATTAGAACACTCCCTAACACCATACACAAAAATAAACTCAAAATGGATTAAAGACCTAAATGGAAGCCCAGACACTGTAAAACTCTTAGAGGAAATCATAGGAGGAACGCTCTGACATAAATCACAGCAAGATCGTTTTTGACCCACCTCCTACAGTAATGGAAATAAAAACAAAACAAAGAAAGAAATGCCTTCCCCCAGGTATTTGCCACTATAGTGTCTATGATATTCCATATGACCACTCAGTTTTTGAGTTCTTTTGAGATTCTGTGGTGTTTTCCAGCAGGTGAAGGGTGATGACTTTTTGACTGTAGAGATGGTGAGAGGACAGAATAATATGTGTCTCGTTACCAGCAAGGGAAAGGGGAATGTACATCATTTTCAAATTATATGTGCAATAAAAGAGACAAGAACAAGTTCAGGAAAGGACTAATGATTATTATCTTGGCTCAAGGGAATTGACAGATGGGGGAATAATACCCTTTGAGAGAAATAGGCATCTATTTACCATCTTCCAATTCCCTCAAAGATATCTAATTACCTCCAAAAGCAACATTCATTACAGTTTAAGTACTGTGTATTTCATTGGAGTTTGAGCAGGTAGGACTGTAAGAGGTCTTTAGAGTGTATCTGGTTCATCTTTCCTTTTCTAAACTTTCATCAAGAGTTGGAGAAGTTAAATGATCTGCCCAAGGTAATCCAGCCACTGGGCGGACATGTTGGGGTTTAGAATCCAGATAGTCTGCCTTCTGCTCCAGAGGGATTTCCACCACATTTTATTAATGCCTGAGCATTGAATTCCTAAAGGCAAAGGAGCCTGAGAACTCTATGGACCCAATGAAGCCTTAAAAAAATTTTCCTCAGCTGTTGCTAAAATTTTAGTTATATATCAGATTTCTTCTTGTTTATTTTTTTACATGCAGGCTTTAACTTTCCTTTCTTATAAAACAACCTTTAAAATGTATATGGCAGTCATTTAAAATAGAAAATAGAGATCAGTAAAAATGATAAAGATAAAAATCGTCCACAAACTTCTCCCCATCCCTTGGATAATAGCATTTTGATGTCATATTTTATCTTTACAGGGTGGTTCAGAACAAGAGAATTGTCTTCTTTAATCTTGATTCTACCACCTTGCTACCAAGAAATGTCGAAGAGAATTGTGGAGTTTAAGTTTCTATTAAATTTAACCTCTACAAGTTTTTCTGGAAGCTGAGGCAGGGTATGACAACAAAGTAGGTACATAGTTTGGGCTTAAATACTTTTCCACTTGTTTTAAGACATCTTCAGTGGCTTGCTCTGTTTCTCTCACAATAGGCCTAAGACAAGTCTCAATAGATGCCCTGATGCAGGAAAGTGTCCCTGAGGGGAAAGTGTATTCATTAGACTAGTTAGTGAGGGGGAGATAAACCAAACAGCAAGAAAGAAATTCCAGAATCATCAGCTTAGTGTATTGCCTAGGATTCTAAATATTGCCTCTCTGCCCAGACCCAGCAGATCTAGAAAATCAGAGTAGGAGCTCTAGGATATTAGGGGAAACTCTCAAGTGATGAATTAGCCTCAGTGTAGAACAGGCAGCTGTTCTACACTGTTCTACAGTGACCTCCAATGTGTTTACTGGAATGTAAAAGTAGATGAATATATGTAGATATGTTTTTAAAACTTTAGGTCTCTGAATATATGAAGCCCATGCTCTGTTATTCACCTCATTTGATTTTAGCCCTGTGAAATGGATGTGTGTGGGGGCTGCTGTGGTTTTTCTTCTTTTGTTGTTGTTGCTGTTGTTATTTTTCCCTTAAGCACAGGGTCTTTGCCTGAGATCCAGCTTAGGAGCTTGGAGGAGAGGAGCCCAGCTGAGAAGTGATGCTCCAGTGTGTGTGGGCACTGTCCTAGGTGGTTGCTGGTGAATTAGACTTTCAAAGCAGGAAAGGATGACAAAAAATAGTTTCAGCTCCCCTTCAGCAGGAGCAAGACACCAATACATTTTGTTATTTAGTCCCTGGGGGGTAAATTAAAATTATATTGTTTTTCCAATACTCCTTGGAACCAATAGTGAGATAATAATGACCTGGAGTGTTTTAGTGTGGGTGTCACTGGATGTACCAGCATTTTCCTCCTTAGTTTCTTACATCCGAATCTTCAAACATTGAATTTAAAATAAACGCTCCTCTCTCCTTGTGGTCAAATAGAAAGCTTTTGAATGTAAACTTTGTAATCAGATCCGATTATGATCTATCTTATGATCTCTCTGCAACCTATTTATCTGCCTAAGCCCCAATTTTCCCTCATAGTGTAATTATGAAAATTAAATGAGACAGTTAGGCAGATGGTTTTGCACAGGGTCTCAGGCTAAACAAATATCTCCTGGCAGGTGAGAGGAAGGACATGAAGGACGACAGAGAGAGGGAGGGAAGAGGTTTGAGGGTGATTTATGAACTGGGATTGCTATGCTATTGGGGCAAGATTAACTCAGGTTTTAACCACCAACATTCCTTTATTACATCAAATGATGTTTTTCCACTGTGACTTTTTATAGTTTCTATTGTTAGACATTTAAATTTCAAAGTGTAGTGATTAAATAAGTTGTGATGGTAGCAAATGTGAACAACAGCTATGGAATTTTAAAAGCTGTAAATGCATCTTTAAAACATAGTAGACTTCGGGCATCAGCCAGCATCATCCTATGTCGTCAAATACTTGTACTTTTCAATGACCTTGGAGCCTTTAGTGTTTTCCCTTCTCCTACACCCCCTGATGTGTTTCTTTGCTTAATCAGGAATGAAGCTGAACTTTTCTGCCACCTACTGCTTCTCAATGTATATGGATGGCTTCCTTTGAGTTGTGCTCAAAATAACATCTGATCTGAAAGCAACACTAGGAAATTCAATCATCTGTGAAAAGAAGAGTAAAAAATAAAAGCCAAGCCAAGCCCCTGGAAAGTTCAGCTTCAGCTCTGGGAAATACAAAAAGGGGATTTGAGTGAGTCTATTTCTGGAAATCTGACTGCTCCAGCACAATGTGCTGAACAGCATGAGGGATTCTTTTGTGGCTAATGTACACTTCGAGAGCCTTGCTACATTGTTGCTGCCTTTTAACCCGCTAGAGGGCAAAGTCCATCTCAGCTGCCTGTTCTACACTGAGGCTAATTCATCACTTGAGAGTTTCCCCTAATATCCTAGAGCTCCTACTCTGATTTTCTAGATCTGCTGGGTCTGGGCAGAGAGGCAATATTTAGAATCCTAGGCAATACACTAAGCTGATTCTGGAATTTCTTTCTTGCTGTTTGGTTTATCTCCCCCTCACTAACTAGTCTAATGAATACACTTTCCCCTCAGGGACACTTTCCTGCATCAGGGCATCTATTGAGACTTGTCTTAGGCCTATTGTGAGAGAAACAGAGCAAGCCACAGCAGAAGAGCCTGCCAGTGCCTGCTAGCATCAACATGTGCTGTAAGGTGCGTGGAGCTGCTGCTACTCCCAGAATTACTACTTCCTCCCTCCCCACTCACGCTTTCCTAAACCCAGGGTTGACACCTGGGTATGAAGCATCATTGAAAGTTTCTTCCAAAAAAAATAGCTATATCATCTTATATTCCTCAGGGCTTCTGGATTCAGGTGTACTCCATTCTTTTCTGATTTTCCTATCTGGCCTGATTTAGTTCCTCAGGAGATATGGATTCCATCATAAACATCACAGGCAGACTCCAGCTCCTAATAGGTCTGTCGGCCTATTAGGAGCTGGAGTCTTATCTATAACTTTTCTTATCTATAGCTATACTGAAAGGTACATTGAGAAAATAAACCCTGGCAATTATCAGCTTAACTCAGTGAAAAACAACCACCAAAAAAAAAAAAAAGTGCTTTCGTTTGTAATTATCTGGCTAATTCCAGGTGAAAAATTTCATTTTGCCTTGGACTGCCAGGATAATTGCCTCATTTTTTCCACTTTGCTTTGCTAGTGACCTAAATGTTACTCTGAGCTTTGAATTCTTTGGTCTCTTGTTCCAGCATTTTGTGCTTCAAATGTTTTTGCCCCTCCCCATTTTCTCTATTACCTGTAACCAAGGAAACTGATGCGTACTAAAAGCTTTCTGGTAAATGTACCTTCTATCATTTTCTTCTTCATTGCTGGCTTTAAAAATTCCATTTTTTTCTGTGGATTTTATAGAAAACAACAATCCTTTGAAAGGAGAAACCATTGGTTCAGGTAAACCCAAGGTAAGATGTGCAAAAAGAATAAGCTTCGGCAGCTCATGAAATCACCCTGGAATTATGTTATAGGGAAAGACTCTATTTTGACAGTCTGTTTTGTTTTATACTTTGGAGTGGATAGTTTGGGTAAAGTAGTCAATATAACTGAGCTTGGATGACATCACTGAAAGTAATAGAAAAAAAATCATGATTAGTCTTCCCCAAGTCCTTTGGGCATATGCCATACAATATGGTAGCCACTGGCCGCAAAATTTAAATTATTTAAGTTTAAATTGATTAAAATTAGATAAATTGAAATTTCAGTTCCTCAGTCACACTGGCCACATGTCAAGTGGCCAGCAACATGTGGTCAGGGGCTACTGCGTTGAATAGCACAGATATAAAATATTTCCATTGTGACAGAAAGTTCTATCAACAACACTGCTCTAGTTATCACTTTGCTTAAGTTTTTTCCCATCCAGGAATATCAGCTTCCCTTACCGCTGCCTCTGCAAAACTTACTAGTCTTACTGAAGCATTCTCACCTCTATCATGCATTGGAAGTCTATTCCACACCGCATTTTCCAGTTTTTATATATCTTGGGCAGAATTTGTAGAGTTTAGAACATATTGTGTAGTCAGTATTATTAACTTATTATTTATGTGTTAGTCTTAGATTTTAAACTAGATTAAAACCATATTAAAGGCAAGAGTTATGCCTCATAGACCTTAAACATCCTCTAGACCATATTTATTATTATTTGTTTTTTTCAAAGTATGCTCTGGGACTAAGCTCAGGGATTTTATATGCATCTTCTAGAATGTGGGCTCTTGTAAGGCAATGTCATTATTTACTTATTTATTTATATATTTTTTTGGCTGAGTTTACTTCTACCTTGTATTTTTTTTTCTTATTAGTCATACATTTTATACACAGCACTGTATACATGTCAATCCCAATCTCCCAATTCATCACACCACCACCCACACCCCCTGCCGCTTTCCCCCCTCAGTGTCCATACGTTTTTCTCTACTTCTGTGTCTCAATTTCTGCTCTGCAAACCAGTTCATCTGTACCATTTTCCAGGTTCCACATATATGTGTTAATATACGATGTTTGTTTTTCTCTTTCTGACTTACTTCACTCTGTACGACAGTCTCTAGATGAATCCATGTCTCTACAAATGACCCAATTTCGTTCCTTTTTATGGCTGAGTAATATTCCATTGTATATATGTATCGCAACTTCTTTACCATTCGTCTGTCGATGGGCATTTAGGTTGCTTCCATGACTTGGCTATTGTAAATAGTGCTGCAATGAACGTTGGGGTGCATGTGTCTTTTTGAATTATGGTTTTCTCTGGGTATATGCCCAGTAGTGAGATTCCTGGGTCATATGGTAATTCTATTTTTAGTTCTTTAGGAAACCTCCATACTGTTCTCCATAGTGGCTGTATCAATTTATTTTCCCACCAACAGTGCAAGACGGTTCCCTTTTCTCCACACCCTCTCCAGCATTTGTTGTTTGTAGATTTTCTGATGATGCCCATTCTAACTGGTGTGAGGTGATACCTCATTGTAGTTTTGATTTGTATTTCTCTAATAATTAGTGATGGTAAGCAGCTTTTCATGTGCTTCTTGGCCATCTGTATGTCTTCTTTGGAGAAATGTCTGTTTAGGTCTTCTGCCCATTTTTGGATTGGTTTTTTTAAAAAAATTGAGCTGCATGAGCTGTTTTTATATTTTGGAGATTAATCCTTTGTCCAATGAATTATTTGCAAATATTTTCTCCCATTCTGAGGGTTGTCTTTTCATCTTGTTTATGGTTTCCTTTGCTGTGCAAAAGCTTTGAAGTTTCATTAGGTCCTATTTGTTTATTTTTGTTTTTATTTCCATTACTCTAGGAGGTGGATCAAAAAAGATCTTACTGTGATTTATGTCAAAGAGTGTTCTTCCTATGTTTTCCTCTAAGAGTTTTATAGTGTCCGGTCTTAAGTTTAGGTCTGTAATCCATTTTGAGTTTATTTTTGTGTATGGTGTTAGGGAGTGTTCTAATTTCATTCTTTCACATGTAGCTGTCCAGTTTTCCAAGCACCACTTACTGAAGAGACTGTCTTTTCTCCATTGTATATCCTTGCCTCCTTTGTCATAGCTTAGTTGAGCATAGGTGTGTGGCTTTATCTCTGGGATTTCTATCCTGCTCCCTTGATCTATATTTCTGTTTTTGTGCCAGTACCATATTGTCTTGATTACTGTAGCTTTGTAGTATAGTCAGAAGTCAGGGAGTCTGATTCCTCCAGCTCCGTGTTTTTCCCTCAAGACTGCTTTGGCTATTTGTAGTCTTTTGTATCTCCATACAAATTTTAAGATTTTTTGTTCTAGTTATGTAAAAAATGCCATTGGTAATTTTATAGGGATTTCATTGAATCTGTGGATTGCTTTGGGTAGTATAGCCATTTTCGCATTATTTATTCTTCCAGTCCAACAACATGGTATATTTCTTCATCTGTTGGTATCATCTTTAATTTCTTTCATTAGTGTCTTTTAGTTTTCTGCATACAGGTCTTTTGTCTCCCTAGGTAGGTTTATTCCTAGGTATTTTATTCTTTTTGTTGCAGTGGTAAATGGGAGTGTTTCCTTAATTTCTCTTTCAGATTTTTCATCATTAGTGTATAGGAATGCCAGAGATTTCTGTGCATTAATTTTGTATCCTGCAGCTTTACCAAATTCATTGATTAGCTCTCATAGTTTTCTGGTGGTATCTTTTGGATTCTCTGTGTATAGTATCATGTAATCTGCAAACAGTGACAGTTTTATTTCTTCATTTCCTATTTGTATTCCTTTTATTTCTTTTTCTTCTCTGATTGCCGTGGCTAGGACTTCCAAAACTATGTTCAATAATAGTGGTGAATTTTGTATCTGGCTTATTTCACTTAGCGAAATGTCCTTCAGTTTCATCCATGTTGTCACAAATGGCAGGATTTCTTTTTGCTTTTATGGCTGGATAGTATTGTATTTGTGTGTGTGTGTGTGTGTGTGTGTGTGTGTATCACATTTTCTTTATCCATTCATCTGTCAGTCAACACTTTGGTTGTTTCCATATTTTCAATATTGTGAATAATGCTGCAGTGAACATGGGAGTTCAGATATCTGTTCAAGATCCTGTTTTCATCTCTTTTGTATATATGCCCAGAAGTGTGATTGCTGGGTCATACAGTAATTCTATTTTTAATGTTTTGAGAAAACTCCATGCTGTTTTCCATGGTGGCTGCACCGATTTGCATTCCCACCAACAGTGTACAAGGGTTCCTTTTTTTCCACATCCTTCTCAACGTTTGTTATCTGTTGTCTTTTTAATAATAGTCCTTCTGGGCTTCCCTGGTGGCACAGTGGTTGAGAGTCCGCCTGCCGATGCAGGGGACACGGGTTCATGCCCTGGTCCGGGAGGATCCCACATGCCGTGGAGCGGCTGGGCCTGTGAGCCATGACCGCTGAGCCTGCGCGTCCAGAGCCTTGCTCTGCAATGGGAGAGGTCACAACAGTGAGAGGCCCGCATACTGAAAAAAAAAAAAAAGTCATTCTGACAGGTGTGGGGTGGTGTTTCATTCTGGTTTTCATTTGCATATCCCTGATGACTGGTGATGTTGAGCACCTTTTCGTTGGCCTCTTGGCCATTTGTGTGTCTTCTTTAGAGAAATGACTATTCAGATCTTTTGCTCATTTTAAAAATTAGGTTTTTTGGCTATTTGAGTTTTAGGAGTTATTGGTATGTTCTGGATATTAACTCCTTATCAGATATATGATTTGCGGGTGTTTTCTCCTATTCTGTAAGTTGCCTTTTCTTTTTTTTCTTTTTTTTGTGGTATGTGGGCCTCTCACTGTTGTGGCCTCTCCCGTTGCAGAGCACAGGCTCCGGACGCACAGGCTCAGCGGCCATGGCTCACGGGCCCAGCCGCTCTGCGGCATGTGGGATCTTCCCGGACCGGGGCACGAACCCGTGTCCCCTGCATTGGCAGGTGGACTCTCAACCACTGCCCCTGCCTTTTCATTTTATTGATTGTTTCCTTTACAGAGCAGAGGTTTTTAGTTTGATGTGGTCTCACTTGTTTATTTTTGCTTTTGTTGCCTGTGCTTTTGGTGTCCTATCTAAAAAATATTTTTGCCAAGACCAGTGTAAAGGAGCATTTCCTCGTTTTCTTTTAGGAGTTTTATGGTTTCAGGTTTTCATGAGGGCTTTGATTTGCATTTCTCTCATGACTAATGATGTTGAACATCTTTTCATCCTATATTGGCTATTTTCATGTCTTCTTTAAAAGTTTTTGTTCAGATATTTTGCCATCAAAATAAGTCAGACTGTGTGTCTTATTAATGAATTGTAATATTTGTATATATATGCTGAATATGGATATAGTAAATATTTTCTTTGAGTTTGAGAAAAAAATAGTGGTGAAGTGGAAATCCTTGTCTTGTTCCTGATCTTAGAGGAGATGCATTCAGTTTTTCACCATTGAGAATTATGTTTGCTGTGGGTTTATCGTATATAACCTTTATTATGTTGAAGTAGGTTCCCTCTATGCCCATTTTCTAGAGAGTTTTTATTATAAATGGGTATTGAATTTTGTCAAAAGCTTTTTCTGCATCTATTGAGATGATCATATGGTTTTTATTCTGCAATTTGTTAATATGGCATATCACATTGGTTGATTTGCATATATTGAAGAATCCTTGCATTCCTGGTATATATCCCACTTCATCATGGTGTATGATCCTTTTAATGTGTTGTTGGATTCTGTTTGCTAGTATTTTGTTGAGGATTTTTGCATGTATATTCATCAGTGATATTGGTCTGTAGTTTTCTTTTTTTGTAGTATGTTTGTCTGGTTTTGGGATCAGGGTGATGGTGGCCTCGTAGAATGAGTTTGGGAGTGTTCCTTCCTCTGCAAATTTTTGGAAGAGTTTGAGAAGAATGGGTGTTAGCTCTTCTCTAAATGTTTGGTAGAATTCGCCTGTGAAGCCATCTGGTCCTGGACTTCAGTTTGTTGGAAGATTTTTAATCACAGTTTCAATTTCATTACTTGTGATTGGTCTGTTCATATTTTCTATTTCTTCCTGGTTCAGTCTTGGAAGGTTATACTTTTCTAAGAATTTGTCCATTTCTTCCAGGTTGTCCATTTTATTGGCATAGAGTTGCTTGTAGTAGTCTCTTAGGATGCTTTGTATTTCTGCGGTGTCTGTTGTAACTTCTCCTTTTTCATTTCTAATTGTATTGATTTGAGTCCTCTCCCTCTTGTTCATGATGAGTCTGGCTAATGGTTTATCAATTTTGTTTATCTTCTCCAAGAACCAGCTTTTAGTTTTATTGATCTTTGCTGTTGTTTTCTTTGTTTCTATTTCATTTATTTCTGCTCTGATCTTTATGATTTCTTTCCTTCTGCTAACTTTGGGTTTTGTTTGTTCTTTCTCTAGTTCCTTTAGGTGTAAGGTTAGATTGTTTATTTGAGATTTTTCTTGTTTCTTGAGGTAGGATTGTGTCCCTATAAACATCCCTCTTAGAACTGCTTTTGCTGCATCCCATAGGTTTTGGATCATCGTGTTTTCATTGTCATTTGTCTATAGGTATTTTTTGATTTCCTCTTTGATATCTTCAGTGATCTCTTGGTTATATAGTAACGTATTGTTTAGCCTCTATGTGTTTGTATTTGTTACGTTTTTTCCCCTGTAATTGATTTCTAATCTCAGAGTGTTGTGGTCAGAAAAGATGCTTGATATGATTTCAATTTTCTTAAATTTACTGAGGCTTGATTTGTGATCCAAGATGTGATCTATCCTGGAGAATGTTCCGTGTGCACTTGCGAAGAAAGTGTAATCTGCTGTTTTTGGTTGGAATGTCTTATAAATATCAATTAAATCTGTCTGGTCTACTGTGTCATTTAAAGCTTGTGTTTCCTTATTAATTTTCTGTTTGGATGATCTGTCCATTGGTGTAAGTGAGGTGTTAAAAGTCCCCCACTATTACTGTGTTACTGTTGATAATCTCTTTTAGAGTTGTTAGCATTTGCCTTATGTATTGAGGTCTCCTATGTTGGGTGCATATGTATTTATAATGGTTATATCTTCTTCTTGGATTGATCCCTTGATCATTACATAGTGTCCTTCCTTGTCTTTTGTAACTTTCTTTATTTTACAGTCTATTTTATCTGATATGAGTATTGCTACTCCAGCTTTCTTATCTCCATTTGCATGGAATATCTTTTTCCATCCCCTCACTTTCAGTCTGTATGTGTCCCTAGGTCTGAAGTGGGTCTCTTGTAGACAGCATACATATGGGTCTTGTTTTTGTATCCATTCAGCAAGCCTGTGTCTTTTGCTTGGAGCATTTAGTCCTTTCATGTTTACGGCAGTTATCGATATGTATGTTCCTATTAGCATTTTCTTAATTGTTTTGGGTTTGTTTTTGTAGGTCCTTTTCTTCTCCTGTGTTACCCATTTAGAGAAGTTCCTTTAGCATTTGTTGTAGAGCTGCTTTGGTGGTGCTGAATTCTCTTAGGTTTTGCTTGTCTGTAAAGCTTTTGATTTCTCCATCAAATATGAATGAGATCCTTGCCTGGTGGAGTAATCTTGGTTGTAGGTTCTTCCCTTTCATCACTTTAAGTATACAACTCTTTTGGCTTTTAGAGTCTGCTGAGAAATCAGCTGTTAACCTTATGGGAGTTCCCTTGTATGTTGTTTGTCATTTTTCCTGTAGTGCTTTCAGTAATTTTTCCTTTTCTTTAATTTTTGCCAATTTGATAACTATGTGTCTCGGCATGTTTCTTCTTGGGTTCATTCTGTATGGGACTCTCTATGCACCCTGGACTTGGGTGGCTCTTTCTTTTCCCATGTTAGGGAAGTTTTTGACTATAATCACTTCGAATATTTTCTCGGGACCTTTCTCTCTTCTCCATCTGGGACCCCTATAATGCGAATGTTGTTGTGTTTAATGTTGTCCCAGATGTCTCTTAGGCTGTCTTCATTTCTTTTCATTCTTTTTTCTTTGTTCTGTTCCGCAGCAGTGAATCCCACCATTCTGTCTTCCAGTTCACTTCTCCATTGTCCTGCCTCGGTTATTCTGCTATTGATTCCTTCTATTTTAGTTTCATTTCAGGTATTGTATTGTTCATCTCTGTTTGTTTGTTCTTTAATTCTTCTAGATCTTTGTTAAACATTTCTTGCATCTTTTTGATCTTTGCCTCCATTGTTTTTCTGAGGTCCTGGATCATCTTCACTATCTTTATTCTGAATTCTTTTTCTGGAATGTTGCCTATCTCCATTTCATTTAGTTGTTTTTCTGCGGTTTATCTTGTTCCTTCATCTGGTACATAGCCCTCTGCCTTTTCATCTTGTCTATCTTTCTGTGAATGTGGTTTTTGTTCCACAGGCTGCAGGATTGTAGTTCTTCTTGCTTCTTCTGTCTGCCTTCTGGTGGATGAGGCTATCTAAGAGGCTTGTGGAAGTTTCTTGATGGGAGAGACTGGTGGTGGGTAGAGCTGGCTGTTGCTCTGGTGGGCAGAGCTCAGTAAAACTTTAATCCGCTTGTTTGCTGATGGGTGGGGCTGGGTTCCCTCCCTGTTGGTTGTTTGGCTGAGGTGACCCAACACTGGAGCCTACCTGGGCTCTTTGGTGGGGCTAATGGCCGACTCTGGGAGGGCTCACGCCAAGGAGTACTTCCCAGGACTTCTGCTGCCAGTGTCTTTGTCACTTGGTGAGCCACAGCTCCCCCGCCTCTGCAGGAGACCCTCCAACACTAGCAGGTAGGTCTGGTTCAGTCTCCTGTGGGGTCACTGCTCCATCCTCTGGGTCCCGATGTGCACACTACTTTGTGTGTGCCCTCTAAGAGTGGGGTCTCTGTTTCCCCCAGTCCTGACGAAGTCCTGCAGTCAAATCCCGCTAGCCTTCAAAGTCTGATTCTCTAGGAATTCCTCCTCCTGTTGCCAGACCCCCGTGTTTGGAAGCCTGACGTGGGGGTCAGAACCTTCACTTCAGTGTGTGGACTTCTGTGGTATAAGTATTCTCCAGTTTGTGAATAACCCACCCAGCAGTTATTGAATTTGATTTTATTGTGATAACTCTCCTCTACCGTCTGATTGCGGCTTCTCCTTTGTCTTTGCATGTGGGGTATCTTTTTTGGTGAGTTTCAGTGTCTTCCTGTCAATGATTGTTCAGCAGTTAGTTGTGATTCTGGTGTTCTTGAAAGAGGGAGTGAGAGCATGTCCTTCTATTCTGCTATCTTGAACCAATCTGAAATGTTCATCATTTATTATTGTATTCTCAGTGTCTGACACATAATAGATGTCCAATAAACCTAGAAAAAAGAGCGTACTATTTCACCTGACTTTGACAGCAGTGTGAAATAGGTATTATCTTCATTTTTACAAATTCAGGAATTGAGGTTCAGGAAAGTTCAGTAATCTGATGAGCCACAGTGCTGATAAACAGTGGATATTTGTACCCCAGAGCTCCTGCATGTGACTTTTCTCTCACTTGGTTTCTCATCCTCCTCTCCAGAAGAGTAACCTGGATTTCTTACATGGCAGCTCAAGGGTCCTTGTAAGAGCAAGAGGTCTGAGATGTTCCAAAACGTCACTTCCTCAACATTCAGTTGGTGAAAGCACTAGAAAACCCAGTGGAGATTCACAGGGCAATGGTGTACGCTCCACCTCTGCGTGGAGGGGTGGCGTGTGCAAGCAGTGAGAGATTGCTGGAAATTGTCTTTGGAGACTAGCTACCACAGGGAGTCACCATCTCTATAGGGTCCGAGTTTCCTAGTACTGTGGTTCCTTCTCTAATAATTCTCCCACCTCAGAACATCTTTCTCTGAGATTTGAAAGGCATGGAAAGCAAAGCTGTAACCTGCTAGAACATTCCCATTAAAAGAAGTGATCTGGGTTTGATTTTTACAAATAAGTAGACCTGTAAAAATCTTAAAACGGCCTCTTATTCCAGAAAGAGGCAACTATGGTTGTCAGCAGATTTCGCAAGGAACTGGTGTTTTCGTCTTGCTTGGGAATGCTTCTGTCTCCCAAGGAGAGGCCTTGGATTAATGCTACTATCCTGGGATTCTCACAGCTAGAATCCTTGCCTGCAAGGTAAAGTCCCTCAAACTGCAAAGCTAAGACAGTTGCCTCTTCCTTCCAAAGTGGAAACAAGCAATTTCAGGAACAGGTGGGAAGATATTTCCCCTCAAAGGATTCTTTTGGCTCCCTTCTACAAGACACTCAGCAACTTCAGAATTTTACAATCAAATAATGTCTTTTTAGCATGTAATCATCTGTTATGGAGAGCTGGGCTTTTATAGTTGTGTTAATTACTCAGGTTGGAAGTAAGACCACTTTAAAGAAAATCTTCTGGATTTACTGGGGTGATGTTTGAAGCAATTCCTTGAAAGTAGGAAATGTAACAGGGAGTCTTGTGGATGTTTTTTTCCCTGTTGCTGTCAGGGAAGAAAGTTGGAGGAATGCCTCTTTAGGGACCGAAAAGGAACAGTCCACACGAGAACATGGAAAACCATAGAAGATTTGAGTTCAGTTCAGCTTCTGTCAGCTAATTGTATTTCGGTGAGTAATTAATTATTCAACACAGTGGGTGTTTTCAGCAGTCTCTCCCTCCCCCCGTGTGTGTTTCTTTCTCAAGTTGTCCTGGTTAAAAAAGAATCTGGCAAAAGCAGCTGAGCGAAGCATCCTTTCAGAAAACACAAAATAAAACTAAAATAAGAGAACCAGGCTCAGTTTGAAATTTGTCTGTGTCAGTTCCTCAGAGACGCAGTGGGCATGGCTGTCTTTTCTGTGGGCTCCCTTGATCCTGTATTCCAAAGTAGCTGGAAAGGTGTTATGACCTTGATGCGGGAAAATAAGAGTCCCCAAAAAGACCTAGCCCCAAGTTGGCAAGCACTGATTCTGAAATATGCATAATTTCAAGAGCAAACGAGTCCTCTCAATTTCAAAACAAGTAGGCTGGGATTTAGATACTACATTCTCCATAGCTTTGCTCTGATGTGATTCACTTTGCAGTGAAATTACAAATAAGTCTCTAGACCACCAGGTACTGGAGGTCTCAGGAGGATTTGGCTACCCTGCTGTTCCATTTACTATTGCTGTGTAGTGATCAATCCCAAACCAATTAATTTAAAATAACAACCATTTTTGTATGCCCCCAAATCCTCTGTGTTGGCAATTCAGTAAGGGTATGGTGGGGATAGATTGCTTTGCTTTGTGGTGGCTGGGCCTTCAGCTGGGTAAACGCAAATGGCTGAGAGCTAAAGTCCATTTCCAAAGATGGCTTCTTGACTCACACGTCAGGATGTTGGCTGGAACCTTTGCTGGGTGTCTTAAGTGGAGCATCTGTGTATGGTCTTTCCATGGGGCTTGGCTTCCTCACAGCATGGAGGCTTTTGGGTGGTTGGACTGCTTACAGGGTAGCTCAGAGCTTTAAATGTGAAAGTCTGCATGAACAAGGCAGAAGGTGTAGTGCCTTTTATGATCTAGCCTCAGAAGTCAGAGTGTCACTGCTGCCGTTCTCCATTCACCAAAGCAGTCATAGATCACAGGTTTGAGGGGAGGGGACATAAGTGCCACTTCTTGATGAGTTAGTGGTTAGGTCACACTGTAGAAGAGTATGTTTCAGAGAGATTATCGTGGCCATTTTGGGAAATACAATCTTCCATTTCCCTGATTCGACTAGAACAGGACTTAGGACTGAGTGTTATGACTTGCCTTGAGGATTAAATCCACCTACCAATTACTCAGATTTATACTATACTGTGTACAAGATAATGGACCAAAAAGTTCATGTCTCATGGACATGGAAGATTGTATATATCTTCTCACAAAAGGGGCAAAGGACACAGCCATTGAGTTTTGGGGAGGTTTGTTACATATCAATGGCTGGATGATACAGGTTATAAAATCAGTGTACATTGTTCAATTTAATTTTCATGTATATATCAAATAACCACTTAGAATATATAATTTTTAAATAGTATTACTTAAATGTTGACACAGTTGTGTGTATATATGTGTATGTATGTGTATAAAAATCTAGAAGTACATCTAACAAGAGACATACAATACCTTTATGAAGGAAAATATAAAAATTTGTTGAAATATATGTAGAAGATCTTGTAATGGAACAATAACAAATTTTTATAGATAAGTGTTTCAATATAGTTAATATGTTGGCTTTTCTCACATTGGTCTACAAATGTATTCCAATCAAAATCCCAATAGGGATTTTTGTTTGTTTGGTTGGGGTTTGCTTTGTCTTGTTTCATTTTTGTTTTAGTAGCTTAATTCCCCTTTGCTTAAGTTAGCCCCTGGGTTTCTGTCACTTGCCACCAGAGAACCCTAACTCATAAACTGGGTTCATGTACATCATCCATTCTCCCTTTCCTCAACTCTACCCTGCTGATGGGGATGATTTTTCAATATAGGCACAAATAGCATGTGAGAATTAAATGGATATGATTTTTCACCATTCCCTTTGACAAGATGTGTTTGAAAGTTAAAAACAAGATTTCATCAGTATCTCTAAGGTTACTAAAAGTATAATGGAAATCCTCCAAAATGACTTTTTTCACCTCACAATTATTCATCAATCATTCATTCTTATTCTCCAATTAGTTATTGAGTGTCCGTTGTGAGAGACATGCTGTGATAGGTGCTAGAGATAAAATGGGAGGACAACAGCAACAACAAACATGATTCCAGACCTTATGGAGTTGGTGTTCTATGTAGGTAGGGAGACAGATGTAGAAATAATTGCACAAAATACTTCTAGATTGTAGCAACTAATACGATGAAGACCAAATGAACGCTATTTATCTCATTAGATGCAACCACATGGACAAGATGCTGGAAAATTTCAATGTAAGCCTCTGTACTTTACAGTTTTAGAAGAATATAGGGTTATTTTTGTAAACATTTACCTTCCAACAGAATTCACAATATTTGGAATCAGACCGTTATAGATTGATTTTTATGGCTTCAATATCACAACAAAACTTTGCCTTCACCACCTATCATATTTCATTTCTTCTGCTTATTAATAGCCTTAATTTCTTGCATTAAATGACAATTAAGTAAAAAAGTATCTGAGACTAACGTGATGAAAAGATAACTCAATTTTTGGGAGTAGATTAGATTTAGAGAGAGTAATTCAGTAAACATTGATTTAGTGATTTTAATGGAAAACTGTTCTTTGGAAAATGAAGGGAAAATTAAAAGGTAACTAATGTGATATGTAAATAAATGTCATTATCAACTTGAATGAAAGTTTAAGGTATTTTAATGCTATTTTTTTAAACATCTTTATTGGAGTATAATTGCTTTACGTTGTTGTGTTAGTTTCCACTGTATAACAAAGTGAATCAGCTATATGTATACATATATCCCCATATCCCCTCCCTCTTTTTTTTTTAACATCTTTATTGGAATATAATTGCTTTACAGTGGTGTGTTAGTTTCTGCTTTATAACAAAGTGAATCAGTTATACATATGTTCCCATATCTCTTCCCTCTTGTGTCTCCCTCCCTCCCACCCTCCTTATCCCACCCCTCTAGGTGGTCACAAAGCACCAAACTGATCTCCCTGTGCTATGCAGCTGCTTCCCACTAGCTATCTGTTTTACATTTGGTAGTGTATATATGTCCATGCCACTCTCTCACTTCTTCCCAGCTTACCCTTCCCCCTCCCTGTGTCCTCAAGTCCATTCTCTACATCTCCATGTTTATTCCTGTCCTGGCTCTAGGTTCGTCAGAACCATTTTTTTGTGTGTGTGTGATTCCATATATATGTGTTAGCATACGGTATTTGTTTTTCTCTTTCTGACTTACTTCATTCTGTATGACAGACTCTAGGTCCATCCACCTCACTACAAATAACTCAATTTCATTTCTTTTTATGGCGAGTAATTTTCCATTGTATATATGTGCCACATCTTCTTTATCTGTTCATCTGTCGATGGACACTTAGATTGCTTCCATGTCCTGGCTATTGTAAATAGTGCTGCAGTGAACATTGTGGTACGTGACTTTTTTGGAATTATGGTTTTCTCAGGGTATATGCCCAGTAGTGGGATTGTTGTGTCATATGGTAGTTCTGTTTTTAGTTTTTTAAGGAACCTCCATACTGTTCTCCATAGTGGCTGTATCAATTTACATTCCCATCAAAAGTGAAAGAGGGTTCCCTTTTCTCCACACCCTCTCTGATGCTATTTTTTCAAAAACTAACTTCTCCATCTATTAATTACTCAGACCTGTCTGACTTCCACATCATCCCCCACCACTTTCTGTGGTGAATACCAGACAGCTTGAGAAAATTCTTACTGCTTCCTGACCACAAAGAATACTTTTCTACCATAATTTAGAAAGAGACATGTACACAGTGTTCATTGCGGCACTATTTACAATAGCTGGGACATGGAAGCAACCTAAGTGTCCATCGACAGATGAAGGGATAAAGAAGATGTGGCACATATATACAATGGAATATTACTCAGCCATAAAAAGGAACAAAACTGAGTTATTTGTAGTGAGGTGGATGGACCGAGAGTCTGTCATACAGAGTGAAGTAAGTCAGAGGAGAAAAACAAATACCGTATGGTAACACATATATATGGAATCTAAAAAAAAAAAAAATTGTTCTGATGAACCTAGGGGCCAAACAGGAATAAAGATGCAGATGTAGAGAATGGACTTGAGGACACGGGGAGGGGGAAGGGTAAGCTGGGAAGAAGTGAGAGAGTGGCATGGACATATACACACTACCAAACGTAAAATACATAGCTAGTGGGAAGCAGCCGCATAGCACAGGGAGATCAGCTCGGTGCTTTGTGACCACCTAGAGGGGTGGGATAGGGAGGGTGGGAGGGAGACACAAGAGGGAGGGGATGTGGGGATATATGTATACATATAGCTGATTCACTTTGTTATACAGCAGAAACTAACACACCATTGTAAAGCAATTATATTCCAATAAAGATGTTTAAAAAAAGAATACTTTTTGCTTTGCCTTTGATTCTTCCTTCACCAACAGCTATTCTTCATAGAATGTCCTTTCTTTCTTTTACCATTTAAGAATGGATTATTTTAGTTAATTTGCCAGTAATTTTTCAGAAACCCTAGTTACCTAGGTCAGAATTTGGTTCCTTCAACCAGGCTGTGTGTCCTTATATAATTTAAATCATCCCAAAGGAGCTACTGGCTGAGATTACAGCAACATCCAGAAGGTTGGAGGAGCATAGATCAGTCTGTGTAACTCTGGAGCCACATGTGTTCAGACTTCTAAAGATCTCTTGAAGTATTTGAAGCAGCTGAATAGTAGTCTCTCAGGTTTGTTTCCCTCTTGTTTCAGTGTTTCTGTACTATTGAGGTCTTCATCGTCTATGTCTTATATTTAATAAGCCAATATCTACTGCACCCCATTCTAGACCTTGTGCTAATGGTTGTGGGCACAAGGTTGTTTCAGATTGGGCTCCCTGGGAAACAGACTCTGAAGCAGATATTAGAATGCAAAAGGTGTATTTGGGAGTGTTCTTAGAATCAGCATCTGTGGAAGGGAAAGGAAAGAGCTGGATGGGGTAGATGGAGAGGTTGGACTGTGATGCAGTCTCAGTGGAGACCACAGCAAACCATACAAGGAGGTCTGAAGAATGACCCTTCAGAGTTGCCTTCTGCTAGGGCAGGAAGTCTAGGGCTTTATACATCTGTATCACCATTAGTAACCCCTGGTAGCGGGTGCAGCTTTGGGCAAGGTAGCTCTTTTCAGGTTTTAGTTTCATATAATCCCCAAAGTGGCTGGCAGCAGAGGGCTCTCTGCCAGTAGCTTTCCCAGAAACTGCGGTTACTGAAGGGAAATCTGGGCAGGACATCACAGCATCCAACACAGATGGCAGACAGAGAGTTAAGTGTCTACTAGGAGTGACAGTTGAATAAACATCTAACTCCAGTATTGTGTGATAAAGACTCCTAAGAGTGTGTCATAGGAGGCAAAGTTAATGTTGCCTAGTGAAAGTTTTAGGAAGCAGTAACATCCAAGTTCTGAGAAATTATTGGGAATTAGAGGGACAAAGATGAGGTGGTGATAAGGGGAAAGACTGAGAAGCCAGGAGGCAAGAACAGAAGGAACGCTTTTTTAAAAAATTTAATTTAATTTATTTGATATACATCAGGCTGTTATTAGTTATCTGTTTTGTACATATTAGTGTATATATGTCAATCCCAATCTCCCAATTCATCCCACCACCACCACCACCCCCGCTTTCCCCACCTGGTGTCGAAACGTTTGTTCTCTACGTCTGTGTCTCTATTTCTGCCTTGCAAACTGGTTCATCTGTACTATTTTTTAGATTCCACATATATGCATTAATATACGATATTTGTTTTTCTCTTTCTGACTTACTTCACTCTGTTTGACAGACTCTAAGTCCATCCACGTCTCTACAAATAACCCAATTTCATTTCTTTCTATGGGTCAGTAATATTCCATTTTATTTATGTACCACATCTTCTTTATCCATTCGTCTGTCAGTGGGCATTTAGGTTGCTTCCAGGTCCTGGCTATTGTAAATAGTGCTGCAGTGAACAATGGGGTGCATGTGTCTTTTTGAATTATGGTTTTCTCAGGGTATATGCCCAGTAGTGGGATTGCTGGGTCATATGGTAATTCTGTTTTTAGTTTTCTAAGGACCCTCCATAGTGGATGTATCAATTTACATTCCCATCAACAGTGCAAGAGGGTTCCCTTTTTGCCACACCCTCTCCAGCATTTGTTTGTAGATTATCTGATGATGCCCATTCTAACTGGTGTGAGATGATACCTCACTGTAGTCTTGATTTACATTTCTCTAATAATTAGTGATGTCGAGCAGCTTTCCATGTGCCTCTTGGCCGTCTGCATGTCTTCTTTGGAGAAATGTCTATTTAGGTCTTCTGCCCATTTTTGGATTGGGTTCTTTGTTTCTCTGATATTGAGCTGTATGAGCTGCTTGTATAGTTTGGAGATTAATCCTTTGTTCGTTGATTCATTGGCAAATATTTTCTCCCATTCTGAGGGTTGTCTTTTCATCTTGTTTATAGTTTCCTTTGCTGTGCAAAAGCTTTAAGTTTCATTAGGTCCCATTTGTTTATTTTTGTTTTTATTTCCATTACTCTAGGAAGTGGGTCAAAAAAGATCTTGCTGTGATTTATGTCAAAGAGTGTTCTTTCTATGTTTTCCTCTAAGAGTTTTATAGTGTCTGATCTTACATTTAGTTCTTTAATCTGTTTTGAGTTTATTTTTGTGTACAGTGTAAGGAGTGTTCTAATTTCATTCTTTTACATGTAGCTGTCCAGTTTTCCAGCACCACTTATTGAAGAGACTGTCTTTTCTCCATTGTATATCGTTGCCTCCTCTGTCATAGATTAGTTGATCATAGGTGTGTGGATTTATCTCTGGGCTTTCTATCCGGTTCCATTGATCTATATTTCTGTTTTTGTGCCGGTAGCTTATTGTCTTGATTACTGTAGTTTTGTATTATAGTCTGAAGTCAGGGAGTCTGATTCCTCCAGCTCTGTTTTTCTTTCTCAAGATTGCTTTGGCTATTCGGGGTCTTTTGTTTTTGTTTTTGTTTTTGTTTTTGCGGTACACGGGCCTCTCACTGCTGTGGCCTCTCCCACTGCAGAGCACAGGCTCCGGACGCGCAGGCTCAGCAGCCATGGCTCACGGGCCCAGCCGCTCCGCGGCATGTGGGATCTTCCCGGACCTGGGCACGAACCCGTGTCCCCTGCATCAGCAGGTGGACTCTCAACCACTGCGCCACCAGGGAAGCCCTATTCGGGGTCTTTTGTGTCTCAATACAAATTTTAAGATTTTTTGTTCTAGTTCTACAAAAACTGCTGTTGGTAGTAATTTGATAGGGATTGCGTTTATTCTGAGGATTGCTTTGGGTAGTATAGCCATTTCACATTATTAATTCTTCCAATCCAAGAACATGGTATATCTCTCTATGTGTTTGTGTCATCTTTGACTTATTTCATCAGTGTCTTATAGTTTTCTGAGTTCAGGTTTCTTACCTCCTTAGGTAGGTTTATATCTAGGCATTTTATTCTTTTTGTTGCAGTGGTGAATGGGATTGTTTCCCTAATTTGTGTTTCTGATCTTTCATTGTTAGTGTATAGGAGTGCTAGAGAATTCTGTGCATTAATTTTGTATCCTGCAACTACCAAATTCATTGATTAGCTCAAGTAGTTTTCTGGTGGCATGCTTAGGATTCTCTATGTATAGTATCATGTCATCTGCAAACAGTGACAGTTTTACTTCCTCTTTTCCAATTTGTATTCCTTTTATTTATTTTTTTCTCTGATTACCATGGCTAGGACTTCCAAAACTATGTCAAATAATAGTGATGAGAGTGAACATCCTTGTTTTGTTCCCGATCTTAGAGGAAATGCTTTCAGTTTTTCACCATTGAGAATGATGTTTGTTGTGGGTTTGTCGTATATGGCCTTTATTATGTTGAAGTAGGTTCCCTCTATGCCCACTTTCTGGAGAGTTTATTTAAATCATAAATGGGTGCTGAATTTTGTCAAAAGCTTTTTCTGAATCTATTGAGATGACTGTATGGTTTTTATTCTTCAGTTTGTTAATATGGTGTATCACATTGATTGATTTGCGTATATTGAAGAATCCTTGCATCCTTGGGATAAATCCTGCTTGATCATGGTGTATGACCCTTATAATGTGTTGTTGGATTCTGTTTGCTAGTATTTTGTTGAGGATTTTTGCATGTATATTCATCAGTGATATTGGTCTGTAATTTTCTTTTTTTGTAGTATGTTTGTCTGGTTTTGGGATCAGGGTGATGGTGGCCTCGTAGAAGTCTGGGAGTATTCCTTCCTCTGCAATTTTTTGGAAGAGTTTGAGAAGGATGGGTGTTAGCTCTTCTCTAAATGTTTGATAGAATTCACCTGTGAAACCATCTGGTCCTGGACTTTTGTTTGTTGGAAGATTTTTAATCAGTTTCAATTTCATTACTCGTGATTGGTCTGTTCATATTTTCTATTTCTTCCTGGTTCAGTCTTGGAAGGTTATACCTTTCTAAGAGTTTGTCCATTTCTTCCAGGTTTTCTATTTTATTGGCATAGAGTTGCTTGTAGTAGTCTCTTAAGGATGCTTTGTTTTTCTTCCGTGTCCATTGTAACTTCTCCTTTTTCATTTCTAATTTTATTGATTTGAGTTCTCACCCTCTTTTTCTTGATGAATCTGGCTAATGCTTTATCAATTTTGTTTATCTTCTTAAAGAACCAGCTTTTTGCTTTATTGATCTTTGCTATTGTTTTCTTTGTTTCTATTTCATTTATTTCTGCTCTGATCTTTATGCTTTCTTTCCTTCTACTAACTTTGGGTTTTGTTTGTTCTTCTTTCTCTAGTTCCTTTAGGTGTAAGGTTAGATTGTTTATTTGAGATTTTTCTTGTTTCTTGAGGTAGGATTGTGTCCCTATAAACATCCCTCTTAAAACTGCTTTTGCTGCATCACATAGGTTTTGGATCGTCGTGTTTTCATTGTCATTTGTCTCTAGGTATTTTCTGATTTCTTCTTTAATTTCTTCAGTGATCTCTTGGTTATTTAGTAATGTTTTGCTTAGCCTTCATGTGTTGGTGTTTTTTATGTTTTTCCCCCTGTAATCGATTTCATAGTGTTGTGGTCAGAAAAGATGCTTGATATGATTTCAGTTTTCTTAAATTTATCAAAGCTTGATTTGTGACCCAAGATGTGATCTATCCTGGAGAATGTTCCATATGCACTTGAGAAGAAAGTGTAACCTGCTGTTTTCCATTGGAATGTCCTATAAATATCAATGAAGTCTATCTGGTCTACTGTGTTATTTAAAGCTTGTGTTTCCTTACTAATTTTCTGTATGGATGATCTGTCCATTGGTGTAAGTTAGGTGGTAAGTTCCCCCACTATTATTGTGTTACTCTTGTTTTCCTCTTTTATAGCTGTTAGCATTTGTTTTATGTTTTGAGGTCTCCTATGTTGGGTGCATATATATTTATAATTGTTATATCTTCTTGGGTTTATTCCTTGATGATTATGTAGTGTCCTACCTTGTCTCTTGTAACATTCTTTATTTTAAAGTCCATTTTGTCTGATATGACTATTGCTACTCCAGCTTTCTTCTGATTTCCATTTGCATGGAATATCTTTTTCCATCCCGTCACTTTCAGTCTGTGTGTGTCCCTAGGTCTGAAGTGGGTCTCTTGTAGACAGCATATATATGGGTCTTGTTTTTGTATCCATTCAGCAAGCCCGTGTCTTTTGGTTGGAGCATTTAATTAATTCATGTTGAAGGTAATTATTGATATGTATGTTCCTATGACCATTTTCTTAATTGTTTTGGGTTTGTTTTTGTAGGTCCTTTTCTTCTCTTGTGTTTCCCACTTAGAGAAGGTCCTTTAGCATTTGTTGTAGAGCTGGTTTGGTGGTGCTGAATTCTCTTAGCTTTTGCTTGTCTGTAAAGCTTTTGATTTCTCCGTTGAATCTGAATGAGATCCTTTCCGGGTACAGTAATCTTGATTGCAGGTTCTTCCCTTTCATCCCTTTAAATATATCGTGCCATTCCCTTCTGGCTCGTAGAGTTTCTGCTGAGAAGTCAGCTGTTAACCTTCTGGGAGTTCCCTTGTATGTTATTTGTCTCTTTTCCATTGTTGCTTTTAATAATTTTTCTTTGTCTTTAATTTTTGTCAATTTGATTACTGTGTGCCTCGGTGTGTTTTGCTTTGGGTTTATCCTGCCTGGGACTCTCTGCACTTCTGGACTTGGGTTGCTATTTCCTTTCCCATGTTAGGGAAATTTTCAACTGTAATCTCTTCAGATATTTTCTTGGGTCCTTTCTCTCTCTCTTCTTCTCGGAGCCCTATAATGCGAATGTTGGTGCATTTAATGTTGTCCTAGGGGTCTCTTAGGCTGTTTACTTTTTTTTTTTCATTCTTTTTTCTTTATTTGGTTCTGTGGCAGTGAATTCCACCATTCTGTCTTCCAGGTCACTTATCCGTTCTTCCGCCTCAGTTATTCTGCTATTGATTCCTTCTATTGTATTTCATTTCAGTTATTGTATTGTTCATCTCTGTTTGTTTGTTCTTTAATTCTTCTATGTCTTTGTTAAACATTTCTTGCATCTTCTCGATCTTTGACTCCATTCTTTTTCGAGGTCCTGGATCATCTTCACTACCATTCTTACGAATTCTTTTTCTGAAAGGTTGCGTATCTCCAGTTCATTTAGTTGTTTTTCTGGAGTTTTATCTTATTCCTTCATCCTGTACATAGTCCTCTGCCTTTTCATTTTGTCTGTCTGTCAGTGAATGTGATCTTCTTTTCACAGGCTGCAGGATTTTAGTTCTTCTTGCTTCTGCTGTCTGACTTCTGGTGGATGAGGCTATCTAAGAGACTTGTGCAAGCTTCCTGATGGATGGGACTGGTGGTGGGTAGAGCTGGGTGTTGCTCTGGTGGGCAGAGCTCAGTAAAACTTGAATCTGCTTGTCTGCTGATGGGTGGGGCTGAGTTCCCTCCCTTTTGGTTGTTTGGCCTGTGGCAACCCAGCACTGGAGGCTACAGGCTCTTTGGTGGGTCTAATTGTGCACTCCAGGAGGGCTCATGCCAAGGAGTACTTCCCAGAATTTCCGCTGCCAGTGTCCCTGTCCCTGTGTTGAGGCACAGCCACCTCCTGCCTCTGCAGGATACCCTCCTACACTAGCAGGCAGGCCTGGCTCAGTCTCCCATGGTGTCACTGATCCTTCCCTGTGGGTCCTGACACACACACTACTTTGTGTGTGCCCTCCATGAGTGGAGCCTGTGGAGTCTCCTGCTAGCCTTCAAAGTCTGATTCTCTGGGAATTCCTCCTCCCGTTGCCAGACCCCAGGTTGGGAAGCCTGATGTGGGGCTCAGAACCTTCACTCCAGTGGGTGGACTTCTATGGTATAATGTTCTCCAGTTTGTGAGTGACCCACCCAGCAGTCATGGGACCCGATTTTATTGTGATCATGCCCCTCCCACCATCCCATTGTGGCTTCTCCTTTGTCTTTGGACATGGGGTATCTTTTTTGGTGAGTTCCACGGTCTTCCTGTCGATGATTGTTCAGCAGTTAGTTTTGATTCAGGTGCTCTCGCATGAGGGAGTGAGCACACGTCCTTCTATCAAGAAAAGAAGGAATGCTTATGGAACTACTTGTAGACCAAATTCTTGGCGCCAGGTTAGATATAGATGTCCTAAAAAGGGTAACGTATAAGTTGAGATTTGCAAGGAGAAAGGGGTGTGTGTGTGTGTGTGTGCATGTGTGTGTATATGTGCACGCGTGCATTCGTGGTGAGAGCCAGGTGTTATAGATGAGAAACATATGAGAAAACTGGGAAGGAGGAAGGGAGGGAGGGCAAGGAGAGCTGGAGGGAGAGAATGGAAGGGAAGAAGAGAGGAGAGGAGAAAGAATTGGGAAATTGAAGTTTGGCTGGAGATTGGAGTTTGTGACTGAAGGTTCTTGTCTGCTCATCATCATGTTTGATGTCATCTGTTCTTTATTCCAGATACCTCACATTATTATTTATTCTCTGAAGGTTTATGGATGGCACACTTAGGGACAACTGAGTCTGAAATAGTTTCATTTTGAGACCTTGTCACGTAACTACCATGTTGTATCAGTCAGATTTTGACATTGAATAAGGGATTTATTATTGAGTTGGATCTTATATAAATGTGGGAGCTGGTGGGACAAGCTGTGCAGGCTGTTGTCTCTGCATCTGATACTTGGCTGGAAGTCTCTGTGGTTCATCCATATCTACAATCAGGAAGGAAGACTAGATGCAAATAACAGCAAGGACAAATGAAAGCCTATGAAAGTGAATTAGAACCCATGTCTGTCTCTCACCACCTTCAATCTTAACAAAGTGGGTGACCTGCAGGAAAGCAGACTTCCAGATCTGCAGGAAAAGCTGGTGTCTGTCATCAAGGAGCTGCACACGCGTCTGGCTCAGGACCTGGAGAAGCTGAAGGAGGAGAACCAGTCGAGCTGGAGGAGCTGCAGATGTGTGTGCTTCCCTGTGCCAACCAGGTAGGTCAGAGGTCAGTGACAGCATGTGTGAGCTGCCACAGTACCTGGGGCTCTACACTGGCCTTCAAAGTGTGATGGCTGCTACTTCATTTCTGCCTTCCAAATCTTGTGTGAATTTCTTTAGTGGCCAATGCTAACCTGGAATCACATAGAGAAGGGAATTCTGGGAAGCATTATTTTAGCTCCACCAAGTTGATACTGTACAAGAGTACTACACATCATTTAAAAAAAACTTAAGTATAATGACATACAACATCATATTCGTTTTGGTGATTCGACATTTGTGTATATTATGAGATGATCATCACAGTAAGGCTAGTTACCGTCTGTAGCCATTTAAAGTTATTATAATATTTTTGACTATATGCTGTATTCTGTATATTATATCCCCATGACTTATTTATTTTATAGCTTCAAGTTTGTGCCTCTTAATCTCCTTCACTGATATCATTCATCCCCCCACCTTCCTCCTCTCTGGCAACCACCAGTTTATTCTCTGTATCTATGAATCTGGGTTTTGTTTTATTTGTTCATTTGTTTTGTTTCTTTATATTCCACATATAAGTGAGATCATATGGTATTTGTCTTTCTCTGTCTGATTTATTTACCTTAGGATAACACCCTCTAGGTCCATCTATGTTGTCACAATAGCAAGATTTCATTCTTTTATATGGCTGAATAATATTCCTGTGTGTGTGTGTGTGTGTGTGTGTGTGTGTGTGTGTGCGTGCGCCACATCTTCTTTATCCATTTATCTGTTGATGGATACTTAAGTTGCTTCTGTATCTTGGCTATTGTAAATAATGCTGCAACAAATATAGGGGTGCGTATACCTTTTCAAATTAGTGTTTTTGTTTTCTTTGGGTTCTCAGAAATGGAATTACTGGATCGTAGGGTAGTTCTATTTTTAATTTTTGAGGAACCTCTATACTGTTTTCCATAGTGGCTGCCCCAATTTACATTCCTACCAACAATGAACAAGAATTACTTTTTCTCCACATGCTCACCAACACTTGTTATTTTTTGTCTTTTTAATAATGGCCATTCTAATAGGTGTGAGGTGATAACTCATTGTGGTTTTGATTGCATTTCCCTAATGATTAGTGAAGTTGAACATTTTTTTTATGTGCCTGTTGGGCATCTGTATGTCTTCTTTGGAAAAATGTTCAGGTCCTCTGCCCATTTCTTAATCAAATTGTTTTTTTAATATTAAATTGTATCAGTTCTTTATATAAAGATATATAGAGATATAAAGATTCTGGATATTAACCCTTATCAAATATATGATTTTCAGATATCTTCTCCCATTCAGTACGTTGCCTTTTCATTTTGTTATTGATTTCCTTTGCTGTACAAAGCTTTCAAGTTGTTGTAGTTCATTTGTTTATTTTTCCTTCTCTTGACCTTCCTGAGGAGACAAATCCAAAAAGATATCACTAATGATGTCTTTGAGCTTACTGCCTATGTTTTCTTCTAGGAGTTTTAGGGTTTCCCATCATATTCAAGCCTTTAGTCCATTTTGAGTTTATTTCTGTGTATGGTGTGAGACAGTGGTCCAGATTCACTCTTTTGCATGTAACTGTCCAGTTTTCCCAATATCATTTATTTAGGAGACTGTCTTATCCCCATGGTATAGACCGTAAGTGCCTGGGTTTATTTCTAGGTTCTCTGTTCTGTTCCACTGATCTTTGTGTTTGTTTTTGTGCCAGACCATACTGTTTTGATTACTATGGCTCTGTAGTATAGCTTGAATTCAGGGAGCATGATACCGTCAGTTTTGTTTTACTTTCTCAAGATTACTTTGGCCATTAGGCGTCTCTTGTGGTTCCATAAAAATTTTAGGATTATTTATTCCAGTTCTGCAAAAACTAGTGTTAGTATTTTGATAGGGATTGCATTAAATATATAGATTGCTTTGGGTAGTAAGGGCATTTTAACAATATTCATTCTTCCAATCCATGAGCATGATATATTTTTCCATTTATTTGTGTTATCTTTAATTTCTTTCATCAATGCCTTTGTTTTCAGAGTACAAGTCTTTCACCTCCTTGGCTAAATTTTTTCCTAGAAATTTTATTCTTTCTGATGTAATTGAAAATGGAATGTTTTCTTAATTTCTCTTTCTGATAGATTGTTATTAGTGTATAGAAATGCAGCAGATTTCTATATGTTAATTTTATATCCTGCAACTTTACTGAATTCATTTATTAGTTAGAACAGTTTTTTGGTGGAGTCTTTAGGGTTTTATATATGTAGTATCACGTAATCTGCAAATAATGACAGTTTTACTTCCTCCTTTCCAATTTGGATGCCTTTTATTTCTTTTTCCTGCCTGATTACTCTGGCCAGGACTTCCAATAATATGTTGAATAAAAGTGGTGACAGTGGGCATCCTTGTCTTTTTCCTGATCTTAGAGAAGAGGTTTCAGCTTTTTACCATTGAGTATGATGTTAGCTGTGGGTATGTCATATGTGGCCTTTATTATGTTGAGGTATATTCCTTCTATACCCACTTTGTTGAAAGTTTTTAATCATAAATGGTTGTTCAATTTTGTCAAGTGTTTTTTTCCTGCATCTATTGAGATGATCATGTGATTTTTATCCTTGATTTTGTTAATATGTTGTATCATGTTGATTGATCTGTGGATGTTGCACTATCCTTGTATCCCTAGAATAAATTCCACTTGATTGTGGTGTATGATTTTTTTTAATGTATTGTTGAATTTGGTTTGCTAATAATTTGTTGAGGATGTTTGCATCTATGTTCATCAAGGATATTGATCTTTAATTTTCTTTTCTCGTAGTAGCTTTGTCTTGTTTTTGGTTTTAGGGTAATGCTAGCCTTATAGAATCAGTCTGGGAGCATTACTTCCTCTTCATTTTGGGGGACTAGTTTGAGAATGATAGGTATTAAATGTTCTTTAAGTGTTTGGTCAAATACAACTGTGAGGCCATCTGGTTCTGGACTTTTGTTTTTTGGGAGTTTTTTGACTACTGGTTCAATTTCGCTACTAGTAATCAGTGTATTGAGATTATCTATTTCTTCTTGATTCAGTCTTTTAAAAAAATTTTTATTGTATATTGGAGTATAGTCAATTAACAATGTGTTAGTTTCAGGGGTACAGCAAAGTGATTCAGTTATGCATATACATATATCCATTCTTTTTCAAATTATTTTCCCATTTAGGTTATTATAGGATTCAGTCTTGATTGTATGTTTCTAGGAATTTGTCCATTTCTTCTAGGTTGTCCAGTTTATTGGGCAGTCATTCCTAGTAACCTCTTATAATCCTTTGTATTTCTTTGGTGTCAGCTGTAACTTCTTTTTCATTTCTGTTTTTGTCTATTTGGGCGCTTTAATTTTTTTTCTTGATGAGTCTGGCTAAAGATTTGTCAATTTTGTTTATCTTTTGAAAGACCCAGTTCTTTTTTTTTAAAAATTGAAGTATAGTTGATTTACAATGTTGTGCCAATCTCTGCTGTATAGCAAAGTGACTCAGTTATACACATATATATGTTCTTTTTTTATATTCATTTCCATTATAGTTTATCACAGGGTATTGAATATAGTTCTCTGTGCAATATATTAGGATCTTGTTGTTTATCCATTCTAAATGTAATTATTTGCATCCACCACCCCCAAACTCCTAGTTGATCCCTCTCCCTCACCCCTCCCCCTTGGGAACCACAAGTCTGCTCTCTACTTTTATGAGTCTGTTTCTGTGTTGTAGATAGGTTCATTTGTGTCATATTTTAGATTCCACATATAAGAGATATGGTATTTGTTGACAGACCCAGTTCTTGGTTTCATTGATCTTCTGTTGTCTTACTCTGTATTTCATTTATTTCCACTCTGATCTTATCGTTTCCTTCCTTTTGCTAATTTAGGGCTTTGTTTGTTCTTCTTTTTCTAGTTTCTTTAGGTGTAAGTTTAGATTGTTTATTTTTCTTGTTTCTTGAGGTAGGCCTGTATCACCAAAACCTTCCCTCTTAGAACTGCTTTTGCTGTGTTCCATATATTTTGGTATGTTTTATTTCCATTTTCACTTGTCTCATGGTATTTTTTGATTTCCTCTTTGATTTCTTTGTTGACCCATTGATTATTCAGTAGCATGTTGTTTAGTCTCCATGCATTTGTGTTTTTTCCAGTTTTCTTTTTGTAGTTGATTTCTAGTTTCATACCACTGTGGTTTGAAAAGATGCTTGATATGATTTCAATCTTCTTAAATTTATTGAGGCTTGTTTTGCAGTCTAACACATGCTCTATCCTGGATAATGTTCCATGTGCACTTGAAAAGAATGTGTATTCTGCTGCTTGGGATGGGATGTTCTATCTATCAATATTAAGGCTATCTGGTCTGATGTATTCTTTAAGGCCAGTGTTTTCTTATTGATTTTCTGTCTGGCTGATCCATCCTGTGGTATAAGTGGCATATTAAAGTCCCCTACAATTATTGTGTTACTGTCAATTTTTCTTTATATGTCAGTTAACGTTTGCTTTATATATTTAGGTGCTCCTATTTTGCCTGCATAAATATTTAGAAGTGCTATGTTCTTTTGTTTGATTGATCCCCTTATTATTATATAATGGCCTTCTTTGTCTCGTTACAGCCTTTGTTTTAAAGTCTGTTTTGTCTGCTATAAGTATTGCTACCCTAGCTTTCTTTTTGTTTCCATTTTCATGTAATACCTTTCCCCATCTCTTCACTTTCAGTCTGCTGAGAGGTGGTATAAAATATCCAGCTCCCTTGACCTTAGCTGGAAGAAATCTGAGGCATGTAATTTTATACAATTTTCCAGTATTTTCTTGTAGAATTAAACTCCAATTACCCACAGTGTTAACTTACCTGATACACGCCGTTTATTGACTGCTTTCCTTTCTGTAATCTTTTTCCCTTTTCCTACACAGGTGTTCCTTGCACTTTAAAAATAAACTACTTTGACATGAATCTTTGTATCAGAATCTGCAGAAATTTCTGCGGGAAACTGAACTAAGAAGAATGGGAAGCATATGGAATTGAGATGAAGACAGCTGAGCATAGGGTAATAAAAAGAGGGAAAGAGCTAGTAGGAGAAGTTGGATGGGAAAAGGGAACTGGATGAATGGGAAATAAATAAGGTGGAGAAACTACTGAGATCTTAGGGACAAAGAGAAAGTTGTTAACATAACTTGAAAATAAAACCATTGGAGAGCTTCTTACAAAAAACATCTGTTTACTGCACATAAATCAGGTCTATGATTTAACTGTACCACCCCTGTGTTGGTTGGGGGTCAGAAGACATACTAATAATCAGTTGCAATCTTTAAAGGCCTCCAGTCCATTTTGAAGCAAAACTTAATGGTTCAGGAGACTTTTTATAAGAAAAGTCTAATTTCACAAACATCTCAGTTACATGATCCTCTTGGGTCTGACTTCTTCTTCCCCTCTTTCCATTTGCCTATCGAGAGTTAAGAAGGTGTTTTTTTTGTTTTTTTTTTTTTGTCACTTTGTAGTACATTTTTCCCTTTTGGATTTTGAAAAAGTCAAACTGAGAGCCACATTTGTTATTCTCAGTACTTGTAATAGGACTTGGCATTTTCCAAAGTGGAATAAAAATTTAGGCTGAATATGCTGATAGGAAATTTCTTGTTGAATTTCTTTATTGAATGGCTCAGGAAATAATTAGTGAACATTTAAAGCATAATTAAGTTAGTGAATAAACCTTTAGTTTCATACAATAACCTCTCCTGCCAGAGGGCTCTCCTGGGGATGTATCTGAGTTTCTTTTAGCTTCCACTCCTCAAACAGTGAACCCCTAACTGTTTCCTCACCTGGCACTATTTCTTCTGATTTGTTTGTTCTCTTATCTCCTTACTGGTTTGGAGTTGCCTCCTGTAGAAGGAATTGTGTCATTGTAGTAATGTATTAAAGAGAGACCACATACCTAGAATATTTCAGAAGACATTTCAGTGTCACCAGTGCCAATAAACGTTTGCATCTTCTTGGGAAACAGTGGTGCTGTTTATCCAACAATGACTTTTCAGAGAACCTTTGTAGATACTTTTCCTCTGTTTATTTTTTGGAAGCTGACCTGAGCAGGTTGAAACATTTCTATTGTTTTGATAACAATAATATGTAGAAGAATGGCAGGCTTTAGGAACAGTGTTTTGTTACTGCTGGGAACCATAGAACCACCTTACCCTCAGATTACTGTTGTTTACAATCATAGATTAACAAAAGGAACACAGACCTAACTATTTGTGTAATAAACAATAGCCAGCATTCTCTTAGCTAATGAGATCATTTAAGCTGCTAGGGTACAACCTATTTTAAAATTGGATTAAAACAGTGGGCATTGAGTAGAGACTAAGTTATAGCTTTGGTCCAAATCTTATGATAATTTTCTTTACCTTGTGGCATCAGTGACTTCTCTAGCAGGTGCAGCTGAAAATTTAATATCAATAAGACTGGGACATTATTTTCACCTTCATGATATTTTTACCAGCTATACTCATGTGTACTTTATATTTTTTTATTTTTTATTATAGACAAGGTGCTGTATAAAATATAAATTGTAGCTCATCATTTCTTTTTTTATTTTATTTAAAAAATTTATTTCAATTTTATTGAGATATAATTGACATATAGCACTGTATAAGTTTAAGATGTGCAATATAATGACTTTTTTACATATATTTCAAAATGATTACCACAGTAAGTTGGTAGTTCATCATTTCTTAAGTCAAATGCATTCAAAAAAAGATTTTGAAAATCTTTTTTTTAATTCAATTTTTATTTTATACTGGGTATAGTTGATTTACAATGTTGTGTTAGTTTCAGGTGTACAGTAAAGTTATTCAGTTATACATATATATATCCATTCTTTTCAGATTCTTTTCCCATATAGGTTATTACAGAATACTGAGTAGAGTTCCCTGTGCTATACAGTAGGTCTTATTGATTATCTATTTTATATGTAGTGTGTATATGTTAATCCCAAACTCCTAATTTATCTCTCCCTCCCACCTTTCCCCTTTGGTAACCATAAGTGTGTTTTCGAAGTCTGAGTCTGTTTCTGTTTTGTAATAAGTTCATTTGTATCATCTTTTTACATTCCACATATAGGCATGTCATATTCACTGCCATAAATAGCTTTGTTTTCTAATTCATATTAAAGTGGATGCATAAATACGAAAAGATAATTTGGTTTCTGAATCACCTAAATTCATTTCATAAGCCATACTTGAGGAATATTGTTGTAGGAGAAATGCTTTCAGTGATTCTCTTTTTTAGCTATGAAGCAAAGCTTATGGAACTGGTGATCATGGTGACCATCTGTGTCTAAATTCCGCTAAAGAAAAGATTTTCTTCATATCACATATCATCTGACCACAATGGAATGAAAGTAGAAATCAGTAACAAAAGAAAAACTGGAAAATTTACAAATATGTGGAAGTTAAATAACAATCTTGGATAGACAGTGGGTTGAAGAGGAAATAAAGGGGAGAATAGAAAATATTTTGAGATGAATGAAAGCAAAACCATAACATACCAAAAGCTATGGGATGCAGCAAACTTGGATGGACCTAGAGATTATCATAGTAAGTGAAGTAAGTCAGACAAAGACAAATGTCATATGATAACACTTACATGCAGAATCTAAAAAAATGATACAAATGAACTTATTTACAAAATAGAAACACTCACAGACTTAGAGAATGAATTTATGGTTACCAGGGGGGAAGGGTGGGTGGGAGAGATATATTGGGAGCTTGGGATTGACGTACACACTGCTATATTTAAAACAGATAACCAGCAGGGACCTACTGTATAACTCAAGGAACTTGGCTCAATATTCTGTAACAACCTAAATGGGAAAAGAATTTGAAAAAGACTGGATACTTGTATGGGTATAACTAAGTCACTTTGCTATACACCTGTAACTAACACATCATTGTTAATCAACTATACTCCAATATACAATAAAAAATTTTTAAAAAGCCACATTTATTGGAAACAGCAAAAGCCATACTGAGGGAAGTTCATAGCAATAGATGCCTACATTAAAAAAGGAAAAAAATCTCAAACAACCTAACATTATACCTTAAGCAACTAGAAAAGGAAGAATAAACTAAGTCCAAAGTTAGCAGAAGGAAGGAAATCATAAATATTAGAGCAGAAAAAATGAAATAGAGAATAGAAAAACAATAGTAAAAAATCAGCAGAACTGATAGTTTTTTTTTGTTTTTGTTTTTGTTTTTTTTTTTGCGGTACGTGGGCCTCTCACTGCTGTGGCTTCTCCCGTTGCAGAGCACAGGCTCCGGACGCGCAGGCTCAGTGGCCACGGCCCACGGGCCCAGCCGCTCCGCAGCATGTGGGATCTTCCCGGACCGGGACATGAAACCATGTCCCCTCCATCAGCAGGCGGACTCTCAACCACTGCACCACCAGGGAAGCCCAGAACTGATAGTTTTTTTAAGAAAGGTAAACAAAATTGACAAACCATTAGCTAGACTAAGAA
Source organism: Tursiops truncatus (assembly GCF_011762595.2). NCBI lineage: Eukaryota > Metazoa > Chordata > Mammalia > Artiodactyla > Delphinidae > Tursiops > Tursiops truncatus. The sequence goes on from NC_047037.1 coordinate 7,113,798, forward strand.
AAAAGGAGAGAAGATTCAAATAATAAAATCAGAAAAAAGAGGATACATTACAACTGATATTGCAGAAATACAAAGATCATAAGATACTACTATGAACAATTTTATGCCAACAAATTAGATAACCTGGAAGATATAAATTCCTAGAAAGATACAACCTACCAAGACTGAATCATGAAGAAATAGAAAATCTGAAAAGACCTATAACTAGTAAGGAGATTGAATCAGTAATCAAAAACTTCCCCACAAAGTAAAGCCCAGGACTAGATGGCTTCATGGGTAAATTATACCAAACATTTAAGAATTAATACCAGTTCTTCCTAAACTCTTCCAAAAAGTTGAAGAGAGAGAATGCTCTCAAGCCCATTCTATGAGGCTAGCACTACCTGGATACTAAGTCAGATAAAGACACTACGTAAAAGAAAACTACAAGCCAATATCCCTAATGAACGGAGTTGTAAAAATCCCCAACAAAATACTAGCAAACTGGATTCAACTGCATATTAAAAAGATCATATATTAATACCATAACCAAGTGGGATTGATTCTTGGGATGCAAGGATGGTTCAACATAATCAAATCAATTACTATGATATACCAACTTAACAGAATGAAGGATAAAAACTAAATGATCATTTCAATAGATAGGAAGATCATCTTAACTTCACTAATCATCAGGGAAATGCAAATCAAAGCCATAATGAGGTATCATCTCATACTTGTGAGGATTGATATTATATTGAAACAAACAACAGAAGATACAAAGTTCTGGTGTGGATGTGGAGAAATTGGAAGCCTTATATACTGTTGGGATTATAAAATGGGACAGACGCAGTGGAAAAAGGTATGGCGTTTTCTCAAAAAAAAAAACCTAAATAGAAATGCCATATGATCCAGCAATCCCACATCTGGGTATATGTTCAAAAGAATTGAAATCGGGATCTTGAAAAGATATCTTCAGTCTCATGTTCATTGCAGCATTATTTACTATAGCCAAGTTGTGGTAACAACTGAAACATCTATTGACGAATGAATAAAGAAAATGTGGTACATACATTTAATGGCATATTACTCAGCCCTAAAAAAGAAGAAAATGTTGCCGTATATGACAACATGGGTGAACCTGGAGGATATTATGGTAAGTAAAATTAGCCAGCCATAGAAGGACACATACTGCATGAATCCATTTGCACGAGGTATCTAAAATAGTGAAACCCATAGAAGCAGAGAGTAGAGAGATGTTGGCAGTGGCAAGGGGAGGGGGATCTGGGGAGCTGTTCAATGTATATAAAGCTTCAGTTGTGCAAAATGAGTAAGTTCTAGGAATCTCCTGTATAACATAGTGCCTATATTTAACAATACTGTACTGTGCACTTAAAATTTGCTAAGAGAAAAGATCTCATAAGTGTTCTTACCACAGTAAAATAAAAATAAATAAAATTATCAGTGATTTTTAAAAAAGAATAGATTTTCTTGAACAGAGAGCTGAACAGTGCTTTTACTGGCACCCAGTCTAAGCCTAACCCTGTACTCTTGACTTCAGTGTCAGAAAGCGACTTCTGTCCAGCTCCAGAGCTCCTGTCACAGATAATGTGACACACAATTAAAGAGAAGGGGTAGGAAGAGCAGGATTCATTCTTCCATTCATCCGACAGACTTTTATTGAGAATCCACTCCATTTTAGACACTAAGAATACAAAATTAATGAAACATTGTCTCTGTCACTAATGGGGTGTACAATTCAACAGGGGGAAGCAGACACATAAATGAGTGCAATACAATTTTATGGAATCTAAAAGTGAAAGTAGGAATCAGTACTTGGTGGAGCCAAGGGGAGAGAGGGGACGGTTCTCCCTGGGAAAGAGGCGGGGAAAGTTTTCAGAGAGGTAGTGACACTTGAGTTTAGAACTGAAAGATGAGAAGTCATTTTCAGGAAGGCTTGGAGGGGAAATTTCAAAGAGTCAAGGCTAGCAAGTGTGAAAAAAGCCTGGAGTCTTTGTTGCAACTTTTGGTTTACCTAAGGGCTGAACTACTGGATACCAAGTGTCAGGGGAGTGAAGTGAGACAGGAGGCTGGAGACACAGGAGGAGCTACCCTAAGAGGATCCTTATAGATTATGCTGAGAGATATGGAATTTTCTGTAGACGAAATCCATTGCAGAATTTGAAGCAAGGGGGTATTAGAATCAGATGTGCATTTTAGAAATATAATTTCCTGTATGGAAGAAATCTATTTGGAGTCAGTGTGTAAACATGTTGGATGTGGTTTGTCACACGTATGATCTTGAGATATAACTTGAGATATAACACTGCCACACGTATGGGGCTTACGCTTCCTGTTATGCTGTATAGTCACATTCTGACAGTTTCTCAGCTTTTATTTGTTTAATGGGTTTCAGTGTAGAGTTGATTGTTTTTGGAGATCTAAATGATAGAATCGTGGTGGGTTCTAAGGAGTTCCACACAGATGGTTGACGAATGCAAGGACTGATTTCCTGTGAGCCACATTCCTCTAGAGATGGATGACAACCTAAAGGAAAAACGCCTGTTAGTGTTGAATGGTAGCAAGGAGAATAAATCTGGATACCTCTGTCAAGGCATTGAGTGTGATGAAAATGGTTCCTTTTTACCTAGTCTCTCCTGGTATTTCCATTCTGGGGCCCAGGGTTACAGGCAATAATAAGCTCCTTCCCTGTTTAGACTATCCAGAGCTTGTCTACACTCATGGCTTTTCTGGTGAAATAGGAGAATGCCAAGAGTGATGTGAACTGATGTGGGGAGAAGGGGGGCAGATTTCCTTCCTAGTTATTTTAGTAATTGTTTGCTCGTTGGTATTTTCTTAAAATTATGCCCTGAGTGTCTAGAAGTATATGCCTTTCCTCTCATCTCTTACACATAGGTTGTTTATGGATTGACTAAATGTGGTTTTATTTTTTCCCATAAATATTAGACTAACATTCTAGTGCCTGGTTTGATAAATACTCCTGGGTAACAAAGGCAGACACACAAATCCAAGCCAGGTTGCAAAGGAAAGTGAGATAAAACAAAACACAACATGCAAAGAAATTAAATAAAAATTGTCTGGGTTGGGCTTCCCTGGTGGTGCAGTGGTTGGGAGTCCGCCTGCCGATGCAGGCGACACGGGTTCGTGTCCAGGTCCGGGAGGATCCCACATGCCGCCGAGCGGCTGGGCCCGTGAGCCATGGCCACTGGGCCTGCGCGTCCGGAGCCTGTGGTCCGCAACGGGAGAGGCCACAGCAGTGAGAGGCCCGCGTACTGGAAAAAAAAAAAAAAAATTGTCTGGGTTAATCAGTAAAGTTATATCTCAAGCGGTATTTGGAAGGGCAAGATTCAGTCTTATAAAGTTAAAATCTTCCTTTTTTTTGTTAGGCTCATTTAAATATATAAATTACAAAGCTGATAGTAGTGTATATATTCTTCTTACAAAAAATTTTAATATAGATAAATCACAATCTCCCCCCTTATAACATTGCTCAAAATTCAGCCCCCTTTTCAAAAGTAACCACAAGTAGCAATCTGGTGTGTGTCATTTTTATGGTTTTCATTGTCTCCAAAAACCAAACCATATCAGATCAATTCAAACACCAACCAACCAGTTAATAAACAAACAAAAAAAAACCAATTCCAGTTTTCACACCTTTCTCTTACCTCTCAGTTCAGTCCTCCAGAGTCATGTAGGAGAAACAGGGTTTAGTTACCAGTTTCAATTAAAAGAGCAGGTTTGGGGACACATTTTCTATGTGTAATTTGATGAAGGAAGCATGGACACCCTGGTGGTGGTTAACATCTGAGAGCTGGAACAGAACATATGCCTCATTTTGGTGTTTTTCTGGATCGTTCTTAATTCTAGGTGCACAACCAAAGGCTAAAAGATTCTGCGATCCTTGTTATCATAATGGCATGTTGTCTTTTCTTTGATTCAGATCTGTCCATGTGATTTCTCTTCAATAAATATGTTTCTGAGTTCCTACTACGTCTGAGGCATGACTCTCATCCTTGAGGAGCTTATAGCTGGGAATGGGTCCCCCTAGTAGCACTTTTTAAATAAGTTTTATTGAGATATAATTCATGTACCATACAGTTCATCCTTTTTAAAGTGACAGTTCAGTGGTTTTCAGTATATTCACAGAGCTGGGCAGCCATCACCACAATCAATTTTAGAATATTTTCATCATTAAAGAGAAACTCTATTCATTAGTAGTCACTCCCCATCTCTCTCCTCAACTCCCCAGCTCTATGAAACCACCCATATACTTGCAGTCTCAGTGGATTTGTTTATTCTAAACATGCCATATAAATAAAACCATACAATATGTAGCGCTCTGTGCCTGGCGTTCCCTTAGCATAATGTTTCAAGGTTCATTCATCCTGTAGCATCAGTACTTCATTCCTTTTACTGCCAAATAATATTCCATTGTATGGATATACCATATTTTATTTATCCATTCATCAGCTGATAGACACTTGGGCTGCTTCCACATTTTGACTATTACGAATAATGCTGCTATGAGCATTCTTATAAAGTATTTTGGTAGACATATGTTTTCATTTTTCTTTGGTGTATACCTAGGAGTAGAATTGCTGGGTCATATGATAACTATATTTAATCTTTTGAGAAACTGCCAGACTGCAATGCTTCTCAAACTTTAATATGCAAAACCTCACTTAGGGATCGTACTAAAATGAAGATCTGATTCCATATGTTTGGGGTGGGGCTCAAGAATCTGCAGTCCAACAAGCTCCCTGGTCCGAAGTTTATACTTGGTGTATCAAGGACCTGGTGTGTGCATATTTTATGGTTGAATTAGACTTTTTTTCATAAAAACATTTTATTCCTGTATGTCTACTTGTATATTCTTTAAGTATACATAATTAATAATTTCTAGTTACTCAAAAGTCCATTTATTTATAAAGTCATTCTTTTGGTGTTATGTCTTATAATGTGTATCTTTAAAATGGCCACTAAAATCCTATTTGCTAAATACAATGGTTATGAAGCAAAAAAGAAGAGCATATCCCCAAATGACTGTCAAATGCATGTTCCAATAGAGATCCTTAAAATTGGCTCTTTTAATGATCAAACTCTCCCTACTCTGCCTTCCTCCTCTCAGCCTTTTTGTTTATGCACTTTTCTCATCCTGCATACATCCAGCTAGATTGTAAGCTCCTTGGGGCCAGGGCCAGTGTCTTACTCATTTTTGCCAACTTCCACTCCCCCCAGTCATCTGTAACCTAGTTCCCTGCATCTTATTTCCCACAGAGTAGAGCTGATTTCAAAAGATTCTATTCATGGAATACCTGGGAAGTTTGTCATCCTTGTTCCTAATTCTAGTTACACATATCCTCTTAAACTATGAACCTTCTAATCTCCATTAAAAGTATTATTTTAAAAAGCTCGTATTCTTTCAGTGAAAAGGAACATATAACCTTTTTACTTCTGCAGAGAGTTTCATAAAATCTCAACTCATCTACAACATATACTTTTTTAAATACCCTAATTCATTTAACACCATTTCATGTAGCCCTTCATCCTTTCTTCACAATCAAAATATTTTATATTTGTACTTTCTAAATGTATATATTCTAACCTTGTTACAAATATAATTTAAAGAAGATGTATTATAAATGTAATATTTGCTCCTGGGAATACAAACCTTGAAGAAACACACAAAGGATCAAGTACTCGCAACATATCTAAATAAACAAGAGGAGAGCATTCCACAGGCAAAATAATGAACAGAGAGCTACACCAAGTGTCCGTAAGGACAGACATGCAAGAGAAATCAGTGCCTCTCCACGACTGATCAAGGAAGAAGTTTCCTAATGGTGTTTGGTGTTTGTTCCAGGAATCAGTAGAAAGACCCAATGACAAGAAATGACTGAAATCTGACTTAATGGAAAAGGTGGTTATCAAGTTTTAGAACTGAAAGAGACCTCAGATATTTACAAGTTCAAGCCCCTACTTTAACTATGACAAAACAAATGTCCAAGCTTTGTATTGGTTGACTTAGACTTTAAGAATTATTACCAATTCTTCAGAATGAGGAATAAAATTTAGGGTCAAAGAAAATACAAATGAATTTCTGGTCTCCTGAACATTCTCAAAGAAAACTAAATAATTCTGGGTGGTTGGTGCCCTTCCTTGCACACTGCGTTCAGGGTGAGAGAGGTGGTGATTTATGGGTCCCTGGGTTCAACACGGGCCCCAGTCTAGGATCTATGACTGTGGCACCTTGTGTAACCAGTGGACTGGCCTGTGGGATTTCAGAATTAGTAAAGAAGAGGCAGTCTGGAACTGGGTTATTGAGTCAAAATTGGGAGCAATATGAAAAGTATGAGTCAGGATGGAGAGTCAATATCTACCTTGGCCAAGAGCAGGAGAAAGGAAGGCAAGATCTGGAGGACTTTCCTGAGCCCAAACCTGCAGGGAGTGACTTTCTTTTATATTTCCCATGACCTCAAAATGGGACAAGCCCTGAGAACTTGAAGTGCAGGAACTAACAGAGAATATGTTTTCTTATTGTTCTTTGTGCCTCTTCTAGATAAAGAGGAAATAGAACATTTCACATTCTCCCCAGAGAATACTGTCCTTAGCACCAAAGACAGGTAGCTTACAATACTGGGTAAGAACAGAGTCAAAATGTCTTGAGTTGGAATCTAGACCACTTCCTATTCATGGGTCACTGAACAAGTTGTTTACCTCTTGGAATCTGTTTCCTCATCTGAAAAATGAGGGAAATAATAGTAGTAACCCCATGGAGTTGAGATGAGGATTCAAGAAAGTTGTACATATAAAGTGCTTAACATAATTCTTGGAACTTTGTAAATAATAGCATTAATTATAATCACCAATCATTGAGTAGCGGGGCTTAACAACTCATGATTTCTATTTACAGTTGCCTGTGTTCACTTAACAGCCTCTGTTCATAATGCCAGGCACCACTCTAGGCACAGTGGGTATAATTATAAACACAAGAAATTACTTGTCTAAAATTGCTCTCAGTTTTGTGGTGGAAATAGAAACACATACAAAAAAGTTTAATGTGATATAATTAGTCATGTTCTAAGGTATGAACTAAGAGTGTGGGGCACTGCAGTACTTTCTTTTCTGCTAAATTTTTCGGTTGGGCAAAGGGTACATATAAAGTGGGAACTTGCTTCCATGAGAAAAATCTATAGGTTTCAGACTTCTTTGGACAGAAATGTAATTGAGTTAAAGAATGCCTCTTTCTAAAGAAGATGTGATGCATATATACAATGGAATATTACTCAGCCATAAAAAGAATGAAATAATGCCATTTGCAGCAATATGGATGGACCTAGAGATTATCATACTAAGTGAAGTGAGTCAGACATAGGAAGACAAATATATGATATCACTTATATGTGGAAGCTTAAAAAATGAACTTATTTATAAAACATAAAGGAACTTACTTATAAAACAGAAACAGACTCACAGAAAAGAAATTTATGGTTACCAATGGGGAAAGGGGGGTTAGGGAGGATAGATTAGGTGTTTGGGATTAATAGATACAAAGTACTACGTATAAAGTAGATGAACAACAAGGTCCTACTGTACAGCACAAGGAACTACGTTCAATACCTTGTAATAACCTATAATGGAAAAGAATACGAAAAAGAATATATATAACTGAGAATATATGTGTGTGTGTGTGTGTGTGTGTGTGTATATATATATATATATAAAATTGAATCACTTTGCTGTACACCAGAAACTAACATTGTAAATCAACTATACTTCAATAAAATTTTTTTTTTTCAATTCAGAAGGGGAGGGGAAAGGTCCTGGAATAGATTCAAAACCGTATGGAAACAAGAGGAACATTATTATAAAGAAATAATACATTATTTATTATATAATATATATTATTATTATAAAGAATTAATAATGGAAATGTTATAAATGAAAGAGACTCCTCAACAATTGATCTTCATTTTCCATAGTTTCTATCAATTTTTGTCCATATATATCAAGCGCTTCATTTCATCCTTATGAGTTTTAAGTGAATTCATGTAAAAGAGTTGATAAATAATACTTGGTTCTTAGCAAACACTCAATAAATATTTTATTACTACTACTAGTAGTTGTAATATAATTTTAACCCCTGCATCTTTCTTGAAAATCTCTACTCATTTGGCTTCCTTAATAGCAAATCCTCCTGTACCTCCTTCAACCTCTGTGACCAATTCTTTTCCAGTTTCCTTTAGGAATCCCACCCTGTGCTCATGAATGTTGTTTGTTCCTAGGGGTCTGTCTTTGGCCTGCCTCTCTTATCACTGTAAGTACTACATACAACTTTCTCCTGTCACTTTAATCATAAGCTGTACTCTGATGAAATAAAAATCTGTAACTTTAGCCCTGATTTTCCTTCAAGCTTTCTCCTCATACATCTCCAGCTGCCTTCCCCAAACTGTTACCTGGATATTTGAACCAACATATTATTGGCTCAAAATTTTGACCCTTATCTACTCCACACCCTTTGACTTTGGACTTGGCCATGTGCCCTGCCTTCCTTTGGCCACTGGCATGTGGGTGGAATTGATATATGCCAGTTCTGAGCTCGAGCCTTAAGAGGCTTGGTGTGTTTCCACTTGCACTTTTCCATCTCTGCTATCTTCATGAAAAAATTCCCTTAGCTAGCCGGTCAGTCCAAAGAGGATGGATGAAACCTGGAGTAGAGCCTCCCCATCCAACCCAAGACAGGTGATGGAAAGTGGACCTTTCCATCAAAGTATAAAGCAAAGTTGCTCTGCTGAATCCAGCCTGGATTAGGCAAACCTCAGTCAATCACAAGATATACAAGTGATAATAAGTAAATACTTTTTTAAACTAGTGAGTTTTGTGGTGGTTTTGCATAAATAGCCAGCCAATAGAAATAATGTACTACAGCCATCTCAAATTCAGTCTGCCTGAAATTAAGCTCCTTTTCCACCATCTACCATAAACCTGTTCTTTTGTCCTGTATTTCTTTTGTTGATTGGTTGCCTCATCACTCATTTTTATCACTCAGTAAGACATCAGGATATTCTTGACTCTAACCTTTTCCTTACCCTCTACATTCCCTAAGTCTCCAAATTCTGTCAATTTCATTTTCTAACTAATTCTAATACCTGTTTTCTTCATCTGCATCCTCAATGTTGCTGCCTTTCATTGGCCTAAAACTTTTTCTACTGGGCTATTTCAATGGGGCCCTAATGGGTCTCCCTGCCTCTGTTCTCACTGGCCTCTGATCCAACACCTGGTACCCAGAGCGCTATATTGAATTAGTCATGCCACCATGCTGTTTCAAATCTTTCACTAGCCGTCATCACTGCCAAGAGAAGTCCATGTTCCTTAGCATGACTCCAGACTTCTTCATCTGGTTTTCATCTGCCTACCCAAGTTCATTTCACACTTCTTTCCCTATATACTTTTCATCCATTAGTTTAAAACTATGTTAATTCCTCCGAACGTATCATGGGCCTTCCTACCCATGTGCCTTTATAAATTATATGGCCTTTGGAATTTTCTTCTATCCTTTCTCCATAGATAAACCCACCTTCATCCTTTAAAATGCATCGTAGGCATTAGCTCATCTTGGAAGCCTTGCTGGCTGCCTCAGACAGAGTCAATCATTTCTTCTATTACTTGGAAGTGTTTATGTTACTAAACTTATCACTCTGTGTTATGATATCTTTGTCTCTTCTACAAAACTCTTAAGTACTGAGTGGGCATGGACGGTACCCATAATTTCTGGTTCTTAGCACAGAGCTTGATGTATAACAGAGTCAACATGTGTTTTCTTGGATGAATGATGTTGTGGAAATGATGTAATTTTATTTGCAGTGTCCTAGTAGAGATGGGAAAGTCTGATAGGCTGGTACAGGCAGCCCTCAACGACAGCCAGAGCCAGGAAGCTACCTGCCCTGTACTAAGAATGTGGTGTGCAGTCATATGGTCCTGTATCCTGAGCAGCCTTTTGGAAGCGGGGGACAGGGTATGAGGGATTCAGAGAGAAGGCAGGAGGCTGGATGGTGATGGATGTGATCTCTTTTGGTTATGCCTCAATCATGAGTGTGATTGGATTCTTTGGGTGTTCATAGCCAAAGGGGGGCTGAGTTCTGTCTGCTCTACAACAAGGGACCTTACTGAGATGTTACTCCCAGATGGAAGAGCAGAAGAGTTGATTCTCTATGAGGAAACTGGCCAAATGGGAGACAGGAGATGGGGAAGGGAGGCGATCAGATACATTCCTCTCCCTTCTGCCTTCATGGATGGTATTTGGGGACAGTTTTCTATGCAGCTTGTTTGGAGATGTTAGGACAGCTGAGTGACCATCTGTATCTCTTTGTGGCTCGTGAAGCAGTAGCTGGTGTGGTAATGTATCACCTATTTACATGCCCTCTGTCTCTGTTTCCCTTACTGTTCAGTGATTGCGTCTCTTAATAAAGTGTCAACACTCAGGCTTGTTTTCTAGGTCATTGAGGGCTTTTGCTAGGTTGCTTATAATATAGAATAATTGTGGGCAAGTAGAAATCGACTTTGAAAAAGGTCATAAACAGGAAGTAGGCCTTGGAAATGTCTCAGGATTACACTTCCTTCTTACAGCTCAGCGGAGAAGGGATTAGTTCCTTTGATGTAATATCAGCGATAACACAGTTGAGAGCTACACTGACCTCACCTCTGGACAGAGAAGGAAGTGACCCATGCATTTCCATTCCCATGGTGCCTCATTCCTTCCTTAAACAAGGCAAGAAGAAATCTGCTTTGTCTAGTCTTTGTTTTGGCCTTCCTCTTCTTACCACAGGGGGTGCAAAATGCTTTGAAAATGAAAAAGTATTTTCTGATTATGAAGAAAAATATGTGCACTTGTCTAGAACTTGGAAAATTCAGAAATTTGTCAAGAAGTAAACAAAAAGCTCCTGTGGTTCCCTAACCCATAAACAACCAGTTAAAGTTTTGTACGTTTCTTTCTTAATTTTTAGAAACGTGTGCATGCTTATATGTACGTACAGGCTCACAAGAGTAATTTCCCTTCTCCTGGAAATCTCTCTCCACTCTCCACTCCCTGAAAGTCTCTTCAGCCCTTAAGATAAACTCACTTGGAACCTCTTTTCATGAAGGCTTCTTTGATTTTCCATATCAGAGATTCTAAAACAGGTTATATTTTGCCTGATATTATAGTTATTTTTGTTTATAGGTACATATTTTCCCAACTAGATTATAAGCTTCAAGATTAGAGGACGGGGTCCATATCTGATTCATCTTTGAAATCCCACATACCTGACAAGTTTTGAATTAATATTTGATAAATGAACAAATAATACATATATATATTATATATATAATTCAGCCGATTTTTATGTTTCAACACTTCCATCACAGTATTATTTCCTATACATGATTACCATTTTACTGTATGCTTTTCTCATTTATGAATTATTTCATATGAATATGTCTCATTTCACCAATTAGATTGTAAAGTTTCCAAAGGCAAGGACCTTTGCTTCTATTTCTTTGGTGTTCGTCATAGCATTTATCACACTGTTGAATATAGAGCAGGTATCCAGCAAAGCTTTGTTGAGTTTTTCCAATGATAGAGCCCAGCCGTCAGATGTGGCATGTTTTTTAGCCCCTAATGGGCCAAAAGCAAATCAACTCTAGGGTTGGAAAATGATTGGAATCTGTATCTGTGATGTTCCATGGCAATTGAAAGGGGCTTGTCCATGCATGTCTGAGAATGGTTATAGTTTATTCCTGGCGATCAGTCCCTCTCATTGAGAAAAAGGACCAAATGTGTTATAGATACTTAATAACTCCAGAGAAGACAGCTTTTGAGAAAATGTAGTTCCCACTGTTTAAAGTTAGAACCTTGCAGTATAAAACTATTGTTTGTTGATTTCATAAGATTGAAATTCACTTATGTGAGAGAAAATACTTAACAAATTCAAAATTTGGAGAACAGAACGATCAATTACACTGACTTATCCAAAATGAGATATGGCCCGAGAATGTAATTTCTGGAGTTGGTACCACTCCCCGTTCACCTGAGTGGCATGAGCATTTTTTAGGATATTCCCATGAGAGTTTTGAATTAACCCAGTTCCAATCACTACTTGTCCACTTGCTTCACATGTAACCTTAGACAAGTCACTAAATCTCTTTAAGCCTCAGTTTTCTTCTCTTTGATGGGGATAGCAAAACTACCTACTTTATAAGATTATTAGAAGATTAAGACTAAGATTAAGGTAGTCCATGGAAAAGATTTAGCAAAATACCAGCCTATCACCACTGTTCAATAAAGACTAGCATTTATTACGTTTATTACTTTTTTCTCAGACTGTTAAAAATAAGAAATAAATTAGCATTCATTAGTATTTAATTGAGTGATTTTCCTTATCAAAGTCAGTATGCATTTCTTTTTCCTTCTTTCACCTGTTTCTCCTGCTTATGCTTTGCACTATTAGAGCGATGACAGCCACCTTCACCGGGGTTCTTACTGTTGAAGAGGCTTCTGTCCCCTCCTTGACACAAATCCTCCTTAAGTGTGGCAAATATTAATTACTGACATCAGAAATAGAAGGGCTGTGAAGTAGGTAGAAGTGTGTGTGAGGGCAGTCAGCAAGACAGCTCTTCTTAGAAAATATGTGCAAGTGACAGGCATCATAGCATCATTAATCGTTCTAATATGGGACAGGCTCACATCTTCTGAGCATAAGACTACTTGTCTTAAAACGGGCAAAGCAACTTGATGAAATGGTACTGTATAACTGGGAAAGTTAAATTTCATTAATAACTATTAAAATAATGAGCAATGCAACACACCCCAACTCATTTTCTGTGAGAAAAAAAGAGAAATTGAGAACACATTACATAATAATGAACTAATTTTTAAGTCTACATGCACTTCTAGTTAATAACAGCAAAGTAGACAAGATAAGAAGTGTAGTATCATAAAGACGAGAGAAGGCATACTGACTTTGATAAGAGAGAACGCTCAATTTAATACTAATGAATGCTGACTTCTTTCTTTTTTTGACAGTTTGAGAAACTCTTGTCTCTATGCTGCAATGAAGCTCATTGATTTTGTCTTAATAGGCTTTGGAAAATTGTAAAAATCTTTTGCCTTGTGGAGAAGACAATGCAGATGACTATTAGAATTTTTTTTTAACCTCCTTGATTCATGTCCTTTTAAAAAAGAGATACATGATAGCTCTTGCTTCCCACTCCCTTAACTAATAATTGGCTGACCCTATTTTTCTTCTCTTTAATGTGCTTACCTCTGCAGAGCATTCTAGAATTTGTTTGATTGGAAAGATCCTTTCACCCAGGGGATTTAATTAAAGAAAGAACCATGCTCACAGAGATGCAGAAGCAGGTGATTCGTAATATAGCCTCAGTGTAACTAAGACTGCCCACTTGCTGTAGGACTTGGGATCTTTCTTACCCCTGCCTGAGAGCAGATGCAGGTAAGTCAAGCTGATGATTCACTATTAGGCTTGTACGTGAGACCGGATGGGTGGCCTTATCTCTTGATGTGTTTCCTAGGAAACAAGTCATGTGCCTAGGGAGAGATGTGTGTGGCTTCTCTGAATGAAGAGATGCTTTCAGGAGGACCTTCAAGATGGCGGAGGGGTAAGACGTGGAGATCACTTTCCTCCCCACAAATACATCAGAAATACATCTACATGTGGAACAACTCCTACAGAACACCTACTGAACACTGGCAGAAGACCTCAGACCCCCCAAAAGGCAAGAAACTCCCTACGTACCTGGGTAGAGCAAAAGAAAATAACAGAGACAAAAGAACAGGGACGAGACCTCCACTTCTGGGAGGGAGCTGTGAAGGAGGAAAAGTTTCCACACACTAGGAAGCCTCTTCACTGGTGGAGACGGGGGAGGTGGGGGTGGAAGGGGGAAAGCTTCAGAGCCACGGAGGAGAACGCAGCAATGGGTGCAGAGGGCAAAGCAGAGAGATTCCCACACAGAGGATTGGTGCCGACCAGCACTCACCAGCCTGAGAGGCTTGTCTGCTCACTCGCCGGGGCAAGTGGAGGCTGGGAGCTGAGGCTCGGGCTTTGGAGGTCAGACCTCAGGGAGAGGACTGGGGTTGGCTGCGTGAACATAGCCTGAAGGGGGCTAGTGTGCCACAGCTAGCTGGGAGGGAGTCCAGGAGAAAGTCTGGACCTGCCTAAGAGGCAAAAGACCATTGTTTCAGGGTGCGTGAGGAGAGGGGATTCAGAGTACTGCCTAAATGAGCTTCAGAGATGGGTGCAAGCCGTGGTATCAGCGCGGCCACCAGAGATGGGCATGAAATGCTAAGGCTGCTGCAGCCACCAAGAAGCCTGTGTGCAAGCACAGGTCACTATCCACACCTCCCCTCCAGGGAGCCTGTGCAGCTTGCCACTGCCAGGGTCCTGTGATCCAGGACAACTTCCCCGGAAGAAAACACAGCATGCCTCGGGCTGTTGCAACATAATGTTGACCTCTGCCGCTGCAGGCTTGCCCCGCATTCCATACCTCTCCCTCCCCACAGCCTGAGTGAGCAGGAGCCCCCTAATCAGCTGCTCCTTTAACCCCCTCCTGTCTGGGCGAAGAACAGATGCCAGAGGGCGACCTACAAGCAGAGGCGGGGCCAAATCCAAAGCTGAACCCAGGAGCTGTGTGAATAAAGAAGAGAAAGGGAAATTTCTCCATGCAGCCTCAGGAGCAGTGGATTAAGTCCCCACAGTTAACTTGAGGTATGCTGCATCTGTGGAATACCTGAGTAGACAATGAATCATCCTGAAATTGAGGTGGTGGAATTTCAGAGCAACTGTACACTTGGGGTTTGCTGTATGTGACTGACTAGTTTCTGAATTTTAAGTTTATCTCAGTATAGTTTTTAGCACTTCTTATCACCGGTGAATTTGTCTATTGGTTTGGTTGCTCTCTTCTGTTTTTTTTTTTTAAATTATATTTTTAATTTTTTATTTTAATTTTTTTTATTTTTTACTTTAATTTTTATTTTTTCTCTCTTTCTTTCTTTTTCTCCCTTTTTTTCTGAGCCATGTGGCCGACAGGGTCTTGGTGCTCTAGTTGGGTGTCAGGCCTGAGCCCCTGAGGTGGGAGAGCAGAGTTCAGGACATTGGACCACCAGAGACCTCCCGGCCCCATGTAATATCAATCAGCAAGAGCTCTCCCAGAGATCTCCATCTCAATGCTAAAACCCAGCTCCACTCAACAACCAGCAAGCTCCAGTGCTTCACACCCCATGCCAAACAACTAGCAAGGCAGGAACACAACTCCACCCATTAGCAGAGAGGCTGCCTAAAATCATAATAAGTTCACAGACACCCAAACATACCACCGGATGTGGTCCTGCACACCAGAAAGACAACATCCAGCCTCATTCACCAGAACACAGGCACCAGTCCCCTCCACCAGGAAGTGTACACAACCCACTGGACCTACCTTACCCACTGGGGGCAGACACCAAAAACAATGGGAACTATGAACCTGCAGCCTGTGAAAAGGAGACCCCAAACACAGTAAGTTAAGCATGAAAGAGTAAGGTAAAAACCCACCAGACCAAACAAATGAAGAGGAAATAGGCAGTCTACCTGAAAAAGAATTCAAAGTAATGATAGTAAAGAATGAGCCAAAACGTTGGAAATAGAATGGAGAAAATACAAGAAGCATTTAACAAGGACCAAACAAACAATGATGAACAACACAATAAATGAATTAAAAATTCTCTAGAAGGAATCAGTAGCAGAATAACTGAAGCAGACAAATGGTTAAGTGACCTGGAAGATAAGATAGTGGAAATAAGTACCACAGAGCAGAATAAAGAAAAAAGAATGAAGAGAATTGAGGACAGTCTCAGAGACCTCTGGGACAACATTAAACACACCAACATTCAAATTATAGAGGTCCCAGAAGAAGAAGAGAAAAAGAAAGGGACTGAGAAAATATTTGAAGAGATTATAGTTGAAAACTTCCATAATATGGGAAAGGAAATAGTCAATCAAGTCCAGGAAGCACAGAGAGTCCCATAAGGGATAAATCCAAGGAGAAACACACCAAGACATATATTAATCAAAAATTAAATACAAAGAAAAAATATGAAAAGCAGCAAGGGAAAAGCAACAAATAACATACAAGGGAATGCCCATAAGGTTAACAGCTGATGTTTCAGCAGAAACTCTGCAAGCCAGAAGGGAGTGGCAGGACATATTTAAAGTGATGAAAGGGAAAAACCTACAACCAAGATTACTCTACAGCAAGTATCTCATTCAGATTCGGCAGAGAAATTAAAACCTTTACAGACAAGCAAAAGCTAAGAGAATTCAGCACCACCAAACCAGCTTTACAACAAATGCTAAAGGAACTTCTCTAGGTGGGAAACACAGAGAAGGAAAAGACCTACAATAACAAACCCAAAACAGTTAAGAAAATGGTAATAGGAACATACATAACGAGAATTACCTTAAATGTAAATGGATTAAATGCTCAAACCAAAAGACACAGATTGGCTGAGTAGATACAAAAACAAGACCCGTATATATGCTGTACAAGAGACCCACTTCAGACCTAGGGACACATACAGACTGAAAGTGAGGGGATGGAAAAAGATAATCCATGCAAATGGAAATCAGAAGCAAGCTGGAGTAGCAATTCTCATATCAGACAAAATAGACTTTATTTTTTTAATATTTACAACTTTTTATTTTGCAATAATTGTAGATTAACAGGAAGTTGCAAAAACAGTTCACCCAGTTTCCCCCAGTAGTAAGATCTTACACATAACTATATTACATCTTGAAAACCAACATACTGACAATGATACAATACTGCTAACTAGACTACAGACCTTATTCAGCTTCACCAAATTTTACGTGCATTCATTTCTGGGTGTGTGTAGGTCTGTGTAGTTTTAGCACAGGTATAGATTCATGTAATCAACATCACAATCAAGATACAGAACTGTTCCATTAGCACAAAGGAATTCCTTGTGTTATCCGTTTATAGTCACCCATATCCCATAGCCCCTCCAGTCCCTATCCCTGTCAACCATTAATCTGTTTTTCACTTCTATAATATTGTCATTTCAAGAATGTTATAAAATGTAGTCATACAGTGTGTGACCTTTTAAGACTGTTTTTTTTCACTCATCATTATACCCTTGAGGTCCATCCAAGTTGTGTGTATCAACAGTCTGTTCCTTTTCATTGCAAAGTAGTATTGCATGGTGTGGATGGTTGGTTTAACCACACACACAACTGCAGGTCATCTGGGTTGTTTCCAGTTTGGGGCTATTACAAATGAAACTGCTAAGAATGTCTGTATAGAAGTTTCTGTGCCAAAATAGGTTTTATTGCTTTGGGATAAATGTCCAGGACAACAATTTCTGGGTAATATAGTACATTTATGTTTAACTTTACTAGAAATTTCCAGACACTTTTATTCAGAGTGCCTTACCATTTTACATTCTGTTCAGTAATGTATGAGAGATCCACTGTGTATGCTCAACAGCACCTGGTGTTATCACTTTTTTTAGCCATTCTGATAAGTATGTAGTCATAATTCACTGTGGTTTTAATTTGCATTCCTTGATGACTAATGAAGTTCAACATCTTTTCATGTGCTTGCTTGCCATCAATGTACCCTCTTTAGTGCTATGTCAAAAAGACTTTAAAATAAAGACTATTACAAGAGACAAAGAAAGACACTACATAATGATCAAGGGATCAATCCAAGAAGAAGATATAACAATTGTAAATATTTATACATCCAACATAGGAGCACCTCAATACATAAGGCAAATGTTAACAGCCTTAAAAGGGGAAGTCAACAGTAACACAATGACAGTAGGGGACTTTAACACCCTACTTTCACCAATGGACAGGTCAACCAAAATGAAAATAATAAGGAAACACAAACTTTAAATGACACATTAAACAATATGGGCTTAATTGATATTTATAGGACATTCCATCCAAAAACAACAGAATACACATTTTTCTCAAGTACTTATGGAACATTCCCCTGGATAGATCATATCTTGGGTCATAAAGCAAGCCTTGGTAAATTTAAGAAAATTGAAATCGTATCAAGTATCTTTTCTGACCACAATGCTATGAGACTAGATATCAATTACTGGAAAAAAAACACAAAAAATTACAAAAACATGGAGGCTAAACTATACACTACTAAATAACCAAGAGATCACTGAGGAAATCAAAGACAAAATCAAAAAATACCTAGAAACAAATGACAATGAAAACACGACGATGCAAAATCTATGGGATGCACCAAAAGCAGTTCAAGGAGGGAAGTTTATAGCAATACAATCCTACCTCAAGAAACAAGAAACATCTCAAATAAATAACCTAACCTTACACCTAAACAGTTAGAGAAAGAAGAACAAAAAAACCCAAAGTTAGCAGAAGGAAAGAAATAAAGATCAGATCAGAAATAAATGAAAAAAAATGAAGGAAACAATAGCAAAGATCAATAAAACTAAAAGCTGATTCTTTGAGAAGATAAACAGAATGGATAAACCATTAGCCAGACTCATCAAGAAAAAAAGGGAGAAAACTCAAATCAGGAGAATTAGAAATGAAAAAGGAGAAATAACAACTGACACTGCAGAAATACAAAGAATCATGAGAGATTACTACAAGCAACTCTCTGCCAATAAAATGGACAACCTGGAAGAAATGGACAAATTCTTAGAAATGCACAACATTCCGAGACTGAACCAGGAAGAAATAGAAAATATGAACAGACCAATCGCAAGCACTGAAATTGAGACTGATTAAAAATCTTCTGATAAAAGCCCAGGACCAGATGGCTTCACAGGCAAATTCTATCAAACATTTAGAGAATAGCTAACACCTATTCTTCTCAAACTGTTCCAAAATACAGCAGAGGGAGGAACAGTCCCATACTCATTCTACAAGGCCACCATCACCCTGATACCAAAACCAGACAAAGGATGTCACAAAAAGAGAAAACTATAGGCCAATATCACTGATGAACAGAGATGCAAAAATCCTCAACAAAATACTAGCAAACAGAATCCAACAGCACATGAAAAGGCTCATACACCATGTGGGGTTTATCGCAGGAATGCAAGGATTCTTCAATATACACAAATCAGTCAATGTGATAAACCATATTAACAAATCGAAGGATAAAAACCATATGACAATAGATGAAGAAAAAACTTTTGAAAAAATTCAACACCCACTTATGACAATAACCCTCCAGAAAGTAGGCATAGAGGGAACTTACCTCAACATAATAAAGGCCATATATGACAAACCCCAAAGCCAACATAATTCTTAATGGTGAAAAACTTAATCCATTTCCACTAAGATCAGGAACAAGACAAGGTTGCCCACTCTTACTGCTATCAGTCAACATAATTTTGGAAGTTTTAGCCACAGCAGTCAGAGAAGAAAAAGAAAGAAAAGGCATCCAAATTGAAACAGAAGTAAAACTGTCACTTTTTGCAGATGACATGATACTATACATATAGAATCCTAAAGATGCTACCAGAGAACTACTAGAGCTAATCAATGAATTTGGTAAAGTAGCAGGATACAAAATTAATGCACAGAAGTCTTTTACATTCCTATATACTAATGATGAAAAATCTGAAAGAGAAATTAATTTGTCCCAATTACCATTGCAACAAAATACCTAGGAATAAACCTACCTAAGGAGACAAAAGACCTGTGTGCAGAAAACTATAAGACACTGATGAAAGAAATTAAAGATGATACAAACAGTTGGAGAGACATACCATGTTCTTGGATTGGAAAAATCAACATTTTGAAAATGACTGTATTACCCAAAGTACTCTACAGATTCAGTGCAATTCCTATCAAACTACCAATGGTTTTACAGAACTAGAACAAAAAATTTTGCAATTTGTATGGAAACACAAAAGACCTCAAATAGCAAAACAATCTTGAGAAAGAAAAATGGAGCTGGAGGAATCAGGCTTCTTAACTTCAGACTATACTACAAAGCTACAGTAAACAGACAGTATGGTACTGGCAGAAAACCAGAAATATAGATCAATGGAACAGGATAGAAAACACAGAGATAAACCCACGCACCTATGGTCAACTAATCCATGACAAAGGAGGCAAGGATATACAATGGAGAAAAGACAGTCTCTTCAATAAGTGGTGCTGTGAAAACCAGACAGCTACATGTAAACGAATGAAATTAGAACACTCCCTAACACCATACACAAAAATAAATTCAAAATGGATTAAAGACCTAAATGTAAGGCCTGACACTATAGAACTCTTAGAGGAAAACATAGGCCGAACACTCTATGACATAAATCACAGCAAGATCCTTTTAGACCCTCCTCGTAGTGAAATGCAAGTTAAAAAAAAAAAAAAAAGTCGGACCTAATGAAAGTTAAAAGCTTTTGCACAGCAAAGGAAACCATAAACAAGACAAAAACACATCCCTCAGAATGGGAGAAAATATTTGCAAATGAAGCAACTGACAAAGGATTAATCTCCAAAATATACAAGCAGCTTATGCAGCTCAATATCCAAAAAGCAAACAACCCAATCCAAAAATGGGCAGAAGACCTAAATAGACATTTCTCTAAAGAAGATAATACAGACTGCCAACAAACACATGAAAGGATGCTCAATGTCACTAATCATTAGAGAAATGCAAATCAAAACTACAATGAGGTACACCTCACACCTGTCAGAATGGCCATCATCAAAAAATCTACAAACAATAAATGCTGGAGAGGGTTTGGAGAAAAGGGAATCCTTTTGCACTGTTTGGGAATGTAAATTGATACAGCCACTATGGACAACATTATGGAGGTTCCATAAAAACTAAAAATAGAACTACCCTATGGCTCAGCATCCAATGACTGGACATATACCATGAGAAAACCATAATTCCAAAAGAGTCATGTACCACAATGTTTATTGCAGCACTATTTACAATAGCCAGGACATGGAAGCGACCTAAGTATCCATCAATGATTGTATAAAGATGTTGTGGCACATACATGCAATGGAATATTACTTGACCATAAAAAGAGATGAAATTGAGTTATTTATAGTAAGCTGGATGTACCTAGAGTCTGTCATACAGAGTGAAGTAAGTCAGAAAGAGAAAAACAAGTACCGTATGCTAACACATATATATGGAATCTAAAAAAAAAAAAAAAAGTTTCTGAAGAACCTACGGGCAGGACAGGAATAAAGATGCAGATGTAGAGAATGGACTTGAGGACATGGGGAGTGGGAAGGGTAAGTTGGGACGAAGTGAGTGAGTGGCATGGACATATATACACTACCAAACGTAAACTATATAGCTAGTGGGAAGCAGCCGCATAGCACAGGGAGATCAGCTCGGTGCTTTGTGACCACCTAGAGGGGTGGTATAGGGAGCGTGGGAG
This sequence comes from Tursiops truncatus, assembly GCF_011762595.2. Lineage (NCBI taxonomy): Eukaryota > Metazoa > Chordata > Mammalia > Artiodactyla > Delphinidae > Tursiops > Tursiops truncatus. The sequence continues at coordinate 7,135,255 of NC_047037.1, forward strand.
GGAGACGCAAGAGGGAGGTGGTATGGAAATATATGTATACATATAGCTGATTCACTTTGTTATAAAGCAGAAACTAACACACCACTGTAAAGCAATTATACTCCAATAAAGATGTTTTCAAAAAATGAATTGCTTTCAATCATTTGTCTTGGTGGTGCCTCCTGTCTTCGTTCTTGCACAGTCTCTCTCTGGCAGTGACAGTTTCATGGCTCATGATAGAAGACAGGGAGATTTCTTTTCTAATCTCCACCCCCTGCTTTTAAGTGACCTTAAAAGCATTGCCAAAACTGACTATCCCTTCTCCAAAGGTGAGGTGCTCAAACTTTGGCATCCAGCAGAATCCTCCTGTGAGCTTTTTCCAAATACATACAGTAGGGGTCCTTCCCAACCGCTGAATCAGGAGTTGAGACTAGGCATGTGATTTTTGAGGAAAAAAATCTTCGTGTGATTCCATGTATACCACAGATCGCTGTTGTAAACCTTGGATTATGTTCCTACAGAAGCTCAGGAGTTTTCAGCTGCGGCTGCCCATAGGAATCATCTGGAGATTTAAAACACCACTGCTGAGCTCCATCTGTGATTTAATTGGGACCCGGGCTTTGAGGTTTTTAAAAGCTCCTTAGGTGATTACAGCATTCAAAGGTCCAAAGTTGTGGACCTCTGTCCTAGCTACATACCCAGCTAGGTGAGAAGCACTTTGAGCATTCAAAGTGCCATATTTTATCTAACACTAATTTTCTAACACTAATTTTTTCTTAGCTTTAATTAATAGATACCTTGATAGGACTGATAGACTGGGAGTGCTACATGTGAGACTGCTATACATAAAGGATAACCTATAATCATTTGTTCATTCATTCATTCACACATTCATTGAGTATTGTTCCTACCATGTGCCATACTCTGTTCTAGGGGCCACAGCAGTGGACAAGAAATACAGAATCATTGCCTTTGTGGTGATTCATAGACCCAGTGTTTCACGTTCTCTTTGTCAGTTGGCTGCTGGGGTTGTGTATACCCTCTTCATCTGACTTCCTCTTAGATGTCCCAGATGCCCCATTTTTATGAACTTGTTCTTCCCTGAAGGAATCGCGTTTTCCCACCCTCTGGGTCTTGTCCCTATTGCTGTCTCTCTGCCTGGATGTCCCTTCCTATTCCTCATTAACGAGCTAGCTTCTATCCATCCTTCCATGCTCATCTTGGCTAGCATCTCTTTTGGAAGTCTCCTAGGACTGGGGTAGATGTCTCTTCTTCATGCCCCACAGGCCCTTAAATTGGGTAAGATGGGTCACAAAAGAAATCTACGATACAAGAGGAGGAAAATATATTGTAGTTGATGTCAAAATTGCATATATTAATTGAGTAAATTCTTGGTGGACATTTGGAAAAACAAAGATGACGAGAGTAAGATGACTGTGTGCTTACAGTTTGTGGCTGTGCACATGAGGTGAGCTCAGGGCAGCACTGGGTTCAAGCTATGGGAGCAGAGATTCTAATGAGGACTGGAATGTACAGCTTTCTCTTCTAGTTGCTCTGGCCCCTCCTCCTTTTAATGGTGTTATATGGAGAAAAAACAAATGCAAACAGCTCTAACAAGAGACTTTAATAAGAGCAATGATCTAACTGGCTCTAATTAGAGGAAGTAGTTTTGGAGGGTTCTGTGAGGTTCATAAAGGATGAATCAAAGAGAGATTTTGGGGGTGTTAAGTAAATGGTTGAATGGAGCATGTGAGCTGGGAAATTTTAGGAATATTGCAGATCTGTTGTCTTTTCTGCTGATGTTGTTATAACCGGGGTAAATAAATTGCTTGTAAATTTGCATTGTCTCTGTTGTTCCAAATGGTGCCATCGCTAGATGGGAGAAAGCCCAAGGACAGGAAAAGAATGGAGTTCTTGCCCTTGATTACATCCTTCACCTCTTTCTGTTGCTGAGGAGGGCTGAGTCCCTCCCAAGGGGTTATCTAGGTATTTGCTTTTCAGATTGCTTTTTATCCTCTATTCCAATTGTTGGTTTATTTCTTCTGTCTCCTACCCTGGATGTAAATTCCTTGACAGCTACGACCATGACCTTAACGTGATCTTGCTCATGGGCTACAAGAACTGGCATAGAGTTGGTACTCTGAAATGTATATTGGTCAATATGCTCTTACTTCCACAGGGTTCGTTAAAAGTTTTGCCATTTTGAAATATCTTGAGCAAAGTAAGGAGGGCACTAGGAAAATTCAAAAACCTAATCTTAGTGCCTTTATCACTACTTCCTAAAACTTTATTTTAAACCTCTGGAGAGCAACTTCTAGGGGACTTTATGATTTATATCTTGCTATTACTCAGGGACTTTCTGACTGTTTTTTTGAAAACTATTCTTAGGCTTCTGTTCAGTGCCTGAGAGAGGTCCCTCAGGTTTCTCAAAAAACAAGTGTAGGTGAGTTTCCACCCTGGAGAGGAAGTGGATGGTGGTGTAATAGGGAAGCTGACATTTCCTTCTTTGAACATATTTGTTTGGCTGTGTGAGGGGGAGGGGAGTCATAACAGTGAGGTGCCGCTCAAATGACTTAGAATTAGGGGGACTAATGTAGACCCTGGAGAGTGAAATAATAACTGGTTTGTAGCACAGTCGATCCCTTCAGAAATAGGTGAAGTCAATTTAACAAGATTGAATGGCCTCTAGGCTACAAGCCTTGACTAAAGGTATTTACATATATGGGAAAAGAAGATAACAGAGAGAAGTGGCTAGTCAGTTTCGTTAATGTAGAAAAGAAAGGTCAGAGAAATGGGACTCTATCCATGCAAACACTCTCGAGGGTAAAAAAAGCCCCATATCTTAGCAACTAGCATGAGCACTTGTTACCAAATGCATGTATGTTCCTATTGTGAAAATGGATATTTTGGGCAGCCTTTTGGTAATAACCAAAGCAAGAATCATACAATTAATCTACCTACTTTAGTCCCACACTCACCAGGAACTCTTCTGTCTACAACTTGCCTTTGCATGGAGGTCTGCATATTGGAAGAAAATGTGCTTATCACAATAGAATGGATATTCTATGCTGAAAGTAACATGCCTTGTTGTAAACATAATAATAATTGATATCCTTTTCTTTTTCCATTTCATTTATTTATGTCAAATATTGCTTACATATATTAAACTATCAGAGGCATACTTTTATAATCATCACCATATCTACCTGAATGGTTGACCTCTTTATTATTGTGAAATGTCCATCTTTGTCTCTAGTAGTTCTGACATTATAGCTATGTTATCTGATATTAGTATAGCTATACCAATTTTCTTTGATTCCTGTTTTCATAGTATATTTTTTAAATCTTTTCATTTTCAAACATTTGGCATACTCATATTTAAAATGTGCTATGAGAAACAGCACACACTTTTTAAAATCCAGTTCACAATAATAATATATGTAAAAACATATATATTTGAATTTATACCTACTGTGTTTCTTTTTTTTAATTCAAACAGAAAGTCACAAAAATTATAATCATTCTATCAGTTCACTCAGTCCCATGTAATTTTTTTTTATCTTGATCTTTTGTTAGCACTTTTATGAATTCATCAGTTTTCCATTAGAGTTCTGAAAATGCTTATTCATTCAGTTCAGCAGTATAGTCAGTTACCAGAAACCTGTACTTGTCAGAGTCTTTTCCATGAATTCCTTGAAGATGAAACCCTTTTATAGGAAATTTTTGCAAAAGCATCAGAGTACGCCCAGAACTGTCTGTAAATGACAAAAGACTTAAAAATGACCACGGTTAAAGATTTGATGAAAGTTCATAATAATTCAATTGACAAGGAAATTTAGTTATTTCTGAGATATACATTTTAAAGTAATAACTAGAATTATGACATAACATTATACCAGAACATATAAGATTTTTAGGAATTTCATGTAATGTCTGAAATATTTATATTAACATATTTCCATACAAATAACCTAAAGAAAGTTTAGTTTGTTTTTTTTGGAATTTTTGATTTTATTTTTTTATACAGCATGTTCTTATTAGTCATCAATTTTATACACATCAGTGTATACATGCCAATACCAATCGCCCAATTCAGCACACCACCATCCCCACCCCCCAGCGGCTTTCCCCACTTTGTGTCCCTACATTTGTTCTCTACATCTGTGTCTCAACTTCTGCCCTGCAAACCGGTTCATCTGTACCATTTTTCTAGGTTCTACATACATGCGTTAATATACAATATTTGTTTTTCTCTTTCTGACTTACTTCACTCTGTATGACAGTCTCTAGATCCATCCACATCTCAACAAATGACTCAATTTCATTCCTTTTTATGGCTGAGTAATATTCCATTGTATATATGTACCACAACTTCTTTATCCGTTCGTCTGTCGATGGGCATTTATATTGCTTCCATGACCTGGCTGTTGTAAATAGTGCTGCAATGAACATTGTGGTACATGACTCTTTTTGAATTATGGTTTTCTCTGGGTATATGCCCAGTAGTGGGATTTCTGGGTCGTATGGTAGTTCTACTTTTAGATTTTTAAGGAACCTCCATACTGTTCTCCATAGTGGCTGTATCAGTTTACATTCCCACCAACAGTGTATCAGGGTTCCCTTTTTCCATCATTGTTTTTAGTTAATGCAAGCTAGGTTCTCCAAGTTGTCTCTCTACTTTGATATTTACCTTCCTTCACAATCTGGTTTCTGTGTCATTTACCAGAAAAGTATTTAACATGATTGTTCATGAAAAGGAGCTAAAATATTGTTGCAAAAGCTATTGCATGATTGCCATATATCTAGTCCAGATTTTTAGAGTAGACCATCCTGTGCCTTTCAAGAAGTCTATGTGCCTTCTCATGAGTCTCCATATTTCAAAAAGTTAAATGTTTCAATTATGTCTCCCAGCTTATAAAGCTTTTATGCACTTATTGTTTCATCTGATCCTCATACCAACCAAGTAATGTACTGGCACTGATTTCTTTTTTTACATGAGGTTCTAAGGTGGTTGTTTTTTCAAGGCCATAGAGCTACATACTGATATAAATAGAAATTGAAAGCAATTTTCTACATCTAAGACCAATTAAATGCCCACATCTTAAATGACATGTCAGACTGGGGAAAGGCATAAAAATTTCTCCACATCAATCTCAGTGAAGGGTCCTATTGAATATCCTTTGTGATCACTTTTCTAACCTTGGAAGAATCATTCCCCCATTACAATATACTCTGCTACTGGCTTTATTTTATTTATTTGGTTCACTTCCCAGTTACTTCCTTATATACTTCCATAACAAAGAGAAATCACTATTTAAAATTAGATATTTTTAGGAGAGGAGATCCTGGTAAAGGACACCTTAGTTTTCTGCTGGTCTTCTGTGTCCCCAAGAGAAAAGATTGGCCATTTGTTATGTTTGACACATGTTCAGTTGATCCATCCAACATAAAGTAGATTTGGCACTAAATATAGAAATAATAGCCAGAGAGAACTGAATACAATAATAAATAGCAAGAACAGTTGTTAGCTTTTTCAGGGCATTTCAAGAGAGAGTAGGAAAAGAGAACTAGGGGAGAGGTATTAAGAAATTGGTTCGAGTCTGGGATATAAACTGGAGCACAGCAGCTGCTGTGGCAGAGGCAACAAAAGAACTTTGGGAAGATTTGTCTCAGAATTAATTTTAAATCTTTGGTTTTTTCCCATTATTGTGACACTTAAACACCTTCTTTCCTTTCCTTCTCTCCAAACCTTCGGGAAAGTCAGCTCTACACACAAATGCTTTTTGTGAGGAGTTTGCTTTTATAGAAATCAAGGGAAAAGGCCAAATCAAGTTTGGGTCAATGCAGTGTTGGGAGAAGTTTATAATATGAGGATCGTGGTGAAATTATGTAGGAATTGAATAATTTATCTCTAGAAGAAGCAGATAATTGGAGACCTGGGGACCACAAGAACAAAAGCTCTCGGTGCATTTGCAGGAATCTTAAAGAGAGCGTTGGATATCCCACTGCTGTGGCATTGGGTTTAAGCCAATCTTCATTTCAAGGGGAAGGGTGATCCTAGCTGGCTTCTGGATTACTTACAAAAATACTTCTAATTGATGGTTTATTCCCTCCATAATCTTAATTTGATTCACATTTTATTACCTTCTGGCCAAAACCTGTGAATTAAAATTTTATTAAGTTAGAACATAAAGGACTAATTTGTTCAGGGTTACTGCCCATTATGCAGTAAAGCCAATAGAAGGAAGTAATTTATTTAATAAATGAAGTCCAGAGACTGTCTCAGAAGTAGTTCATGTTAAACACTCATTGTCAGTTTAGTAGGCAGTTTTGGAATTTCTTTTAAAGATATAAAATATCAGTTAAATTATATGTCCTTACTTGAAAACTGAAGCTGGTACATATTTTAATATAGGTGATGACCCCTCCTATTTACAAAGCAGATGTAGACATGTATGAAGACAAACCAAGAATTACCTAAGTTTGCTTATAAGAAACAGCAAAGCCATGTGATGTCACTAATAATAGCTACTATAATTAAACATTTTACTGTATGCTAGGGGAAGGGCTAAAAATTTTATCATATATCTCATTTAATTTTCAAAACTCTACAGAGATAAGTATTATTATTCTTATTATATAAATGAAGAAACAAAGGTTCAGAGAGGGTAATAACTTGCCTCAGGTCACATAGGTAGACAGTGTTAGAGTTTGGACTTGAACTCAGGTCTATTTCATTCCAAAACTTGTATATAATATCTAGTGAGTCCTGACAAGACCACAGTCCACACAGGACTGTTTTAACAAAACACTATCACTTGGTATATATCAAAAGGATTATTGCATGCTGCCGGCTTCAATCATTTGGAATATAAATCTATGTAGGAAATAAAATCACCACCAACAACTTAGACTTGGGAAATATTATTTTATGAGAAAATTGATTTCCTCCTTGCATATCACATTTTCTATGGAGCCTAAATTATATACCAGTATTCCTAGTGTATATTCCTAGAAATTTGATCAGATTAGGTAATCTTCTGACCACCTCACTTCCTAAACCCTTCCTAATCTTTTTCCCAGTTGCTTACCTTGATTTCCAGCTTCTTATTCCCTAAACTTTTCTTATTAATCAACACACAGATGTTGAGAAGCTGTTACATGCCTTGAAGGTGAAAATAAAGAAGTATAAGATTTTTGAGGTGGATCCAGAAGTTTGAGTAAAACAAGAGAAAGAAAGATAGGAAGGGATGAGGTAGGATGAGAAATGGAGGGAATAATTTAACAGTGGTGCCTGACATACAGCAGGGACTTAATAGATGTTTGTTGGATGAATAAATGGATAAATGAATAAGCAGTCAAGTGAATGGATAGATAAATGAGTGGATGGATGTCTAGATAAATGAGTGGATGGATATCTAAATAAATGAATGGATGGATATGTGAATGTATGAATGGATGGAATACATTGATTTAGAAAAGATGGGTTTGGAAAAGATGAGTACAGAAAATCATATCTTGTCTATATGGACTTGATCCTTTAATAGAGAATCTGTTAAATAATTTGGCAATGGTTCCAATCATTTTTTTTTTCCTTGGTGGTACATGGGCTTCTCGCTGTTGTGGCCTCTCCCGTTGCGGAGCACAGGCTCCGGACACGCAGGCTCAGCGGCCATGGCTCACGGGCCCAGCCACTCCATGGCATGTGGGATCTTCCCAGACCAGGGCACGAACCCATGTCCCCTGCACCGGCAGGCAGACTCTCAACCACTGCGCCACCAGGGAAGCCCGGTTCCAATCATCTTAAAAGGGCACAAAGCAATCTACAGATTTAATGTAATCCCTATCAACATACCCATGACATTTCTTACAGAACTAGAACAAATAATCATAAAACTCATATGGAACCATAGAAGACCCTAAATTGCCAAAGCAAACTTGAGAAAAAAGGACAAACCTGGAGGTATAACCCTCCCAAACTTCAAATTGTAGTACGAGCCTACAGTAATCAAAACAGTATCATACTGGCATAAAATAGACAAATAAATCAATGAAAAAGAGAGACCAGAAATAAACCTATGTACTTATTATCAATTAATCTGTGACAAGGGAGGCAAGAATATACAGTGGAGAAAAGACAGTCTCTTCAGTAAATGGTGCTGGATAAACTGGACAGGTACATGTAAAACAATGACATTAAAACATTTCCTTACACCATATACAAAAATAAACTCAAAATGGTTTAAAGACATAAGAATGGAAACCATACAACTCCTAGAAGAGAGCATAGGCAGAGCACTCTTTGACATAAATTGTAGCAATATTTTTTGGGTCAGTTTCCTAAGGTAAAAGAAGTAAGAGCAGGGCCTCCCTAGTGGCGTAGTGGTTGAGAGTCTGCCTGCTGATTCAGGGGACATGGGTTCGTGCCCCGGTCCGGGAAGATCCCACATGCCACGGAGCGGCTGGGCCCGTGAGCCATGGCCGCTGAGCCTGCGCGTCTGGAGCCTGTGCTCCGCAATGGGAGAGGCCACAACAGTGAGAGGCCCGCGTACCGCAAATAATAATAATAAAAAATAAAAAAAGAAATAAGAGCAAAAAGAAACAAATGGGACCTGATCAAACTTACAAGCTTTTGCACAGCAAAGGAAACCATCAACAAAATGAAAAGACAACCTATGGACTGGGAGAAAATATTTGCAAATAATGTGACTGACAAGGGATTAATATTCAACATACATAAACAGCTCATACAACTCAATAAAAAAAGTCAAAAAATGGGCAGAAAACCTGAATAGACATTTTTCCGAAGAAGACATACAGATGGCTAAGAGGCACATGAAAAGATGCTCAACATTGCTAGCTATTAGAGAAATGCAAATCAAAACCACAATGAGGTATCCCTTCACACCTGTCAGAATGTCTATCATCAAAAAATCTACAAATAACAAATGCTGGCAAGGATGTGGAGAAAAGGGAGCCCTCTTACACTCTTGGTGGAAATGTAAATTGGTGCAGGTACTATGGAGTTTCCTCCAAAAATCTAAAAATAGAACTGCCATATGATCCAGCAATTCCACTCCTGGGTATATATCTGGAAAAAATGAACACACTAATTTGAAAAGATACGTGAACCCCAATGTTCACAGCAGCACTGTTTACAACATCCAAGACAAGGAAGCAACCCAAATGCCCATCAATAGACGATTGTGTTAAGATGTGGTGTACAAAACTGCAATGAAGTACCACCTCACACTGCTCAGAGTGGCGATCATTAAAATCTCTACAAATAACAAATGCTGGAGACGATGTGGAGAGAAGGGAACCCTTCTACACTGTTGGTAGGAATGTAAGTTGGTACAGCCACTATGGAGAACAATATGGAGATTCCTCAGAAAACTGAAAACAGAGTTGCCATATGATCCAGAAATTCCACTCCTGGGCATGTATCCAGACAAAACTCTAATCCAAAACAATACATGCACCCCTATGTTCATAGCAGCACTATTCACAGTAGCCAAGACATGGAAACAACCTAAATGTCCATCGACAGATGAATGGATAAAAAAGATGTGGTATATATATACAATGGAATACTACTCAGCCATAAAAAGAACAAAATAATGCCATTTGCAGCAACATGGTTGCAACTAGAGATTATCATACTAAGTGAAATAAATCAGAAAGAGAAAGACAAATAACATATGCTGTCACCTATATGTGGAATCTAAAATATGACACAAATGAACCTATCTATGAAACAGAGACTCGCAGACATAGAGAACAGACCTGTGGTTGCCAAGGGAGAGGGGATTGAAGGACGGATGGAGTGGGAGGTTGGGATTAGCAGATGTAAGCTATTATATATACAATGGATAAACACAGAGATGTAGCACAGAGAACTATATTCAGTATCCTACGATAAACCATAATGGAAAAGAATATATAAAAAAAGAATGTATATATATGTATGACTGAATCACTTTGCTGTACAGTAGAAATTAACATGACATTGTAAATCAACTATACTTCAATAAAAAAAGAAAATGCGGTATATACATACAATGGGTTATTACTCAGCCATAAAAATGAATGACATTTTGCCATTTGCAGCAACGTGGATAGATCTAGAGAATATTATGCTTCGTGAGGTAAGTCAGACAAGACAAATACTGTATGATACTACTTACATGTGTATTCTTAAAAAAACACAAATGAATGCATATGCAAAACAGAAACAGACTTGCAGGTATAGAAAACAAGCTGTTGGCTACCAAAGGGGAGAGGGTAGGAGGGAGGGACAAATTATGTGTATGGTATTAACAGATACAAACTACTATGTATAAAATAGATAAGCAACAAGGATACACTGTATAGCACAGGGAATTATAGCCATTATCTTGTAATAATCTACAATGCAGCATAGTCTTTAAAAATACTAGATCACTATGCTGTACACCTGAAATTAATACAATATTGTAAATCAACTATACTTTAATAAAAAACAAAGGGCACAATGTGACAGATCCTGACTTATGTTCCTACCTATTGTTTAGGTTTGAACAAGTCATAAGTCACCTAGGGACTAGATGGTGGAATAAACAAGGGCCCTTCAGTGTTGGTACCAAGCAGGAAAGCTTATAGAGACAAGCGTATAAAATGTTTTCAATTTGATGTAGAAAACCTGAGTGTTTAACTAAATCCTAAGTATCACATACGCTGTGATATTTAAAAAATAGTGCTGAATAGAAAGAAGAAAGATGTTTACACAAAAGCTCTGATGACACTAAATGAGAGAATGGGGTGAGAATGGTTAAACAGCTTAGCAAGGAACAAGCTTATGGCTTTGGAGCCAAAAGGTGGAATAATGCCAAGCTGTGTCTTGCCTTTGCAGCACTAGCACTTTTCATCTCCATCAGTAACAGAAGATCACCCCCCAGCGTGCTCTGCCAATCTCCTGGGCCCAGAGAAGTATGTGGAGTTTTATTTTTATTTTTTTTCTTTCCTTGATTCTAAAAGATTGCTGCACCAGTTTTAGAATGAATATTGCCTGTAGCCAGACCCATGCCGATTTTTGAAATATGGTTCTTTTTTTTGTTTTTGTCATTGTCTGACTTTGGACAACCATTGCTAATTTGAATATTGATTAAATACCATATGTTGTAACAGAAAGAGATTTTCATGTTCCTTGGCAAGTTTCTGAGCCTCAGTTTTCTGAGGTTGAGGATGGTGAGGCTAACTCACAATGTTCCTTTAAGGATTATGTCAGGTATCCTTTGTGAAAAATTTTCTTGACTTACTGTGACCCGTTCCATGAATTTCTGTGATCCTATAAGATTATACTTATATTAAATCCTGTATCCTGGAGGCTGGGCTTATCAAATAGAGTTGCCTGCTATTTCACTATATAGATGGAGACAGCAAATCATTTCAGAAAAATTTCTTTGCTTTGAGAAGGAGATAGTGTTTCTCTGAGACATGTAATAGTAAGGACAGTAGATCCCCTTTGTAACAGGTTAGAGGCTAGAGGAGGTCAGTGTTAAGATTGTGGAGACTTTGTGAGCCAAAGGTTCAAGGCCAATATGTGTCCTTTAATGAGACGGTATCTAAGGGATTGAGAGGATCTTTACTGAAGACCTTTGTGGAACTAAATATACAATGGGAAGAAGGAGTCTGTAATGGAGACCCAGTTTCAGTGCTGAGACTTTTGATAGCTTGAGATTGGCGTAGGTATGGCCAACTGTTAAACTGAAGTTAGAGATGGCTCATAGTTTGGGACAGGTGGTCCTCCCTTATCACAGGAGATAAGAGTGTGGTAGCCAGGGTGTGTCTGTCTTTTCCACGGTCTCTTGGAAAATTTAGATGTGGAACAGACATTAAAGATAACCACAATGGTTCTCTGATAATATGGCATGTGAAACCCAAATACTTCCCTTGGATATTAAAAAGAGAGAACTTCCCTCCCCACCAAAATCAAGGCTGAATCTGATCAGGCCTCTAGATCCATAGGAAATAAAGAAATTAATGTAAATTTACAGGAAATAAGCATAGGAACATGTTATATGACAACATGGGTTTGTGACCTGTAAAATGCAATATAGAGAGAAACTACAAGATGAAGCACCTGGTTTCTACAATAAGTGAATCAGAGGGAGAGTGAGGGAGTAAAAAAGAGATTAAAAGAGATTGAAGGGACATAGTAACTTACTGTTGACCTATTGAACTACATGAAACTTTTAGATCCTGGTTTGAACACACAAACTGAAGATGCAGAGGGGAGACAGAGACAGAAGGCTGAGTCGTGATTGGTTATTCAATGATATTAAGAAATTAATTTTTCTTAAGTTGACATAGTATTATAATTTTTAAAGGAGTCTTTATCATTTCATGCATAAATACTTGAAACTTACATACTTAAATATTTATGAGCAAAATGATGAGAGCTCAAGTGAGAGAGAGTGTGCCTTGTTGGCACCACAAGCTAGTGTAGCAGGTCATGGGTCTGACCCTGGGAGCACTAGAGAGAATGCAGTTCCTTCCTCCAGCTGGGACAAGGCACATGTTCCCTGGTTCCTTTCCTCAGTCCCTCTTTCTTTAGCAATATCAGCGTTTATTCCCAATACATGGTTTTCTGTGCTTCAGATACTGTAGTTGATTTCACTTATACCTAAACAATTTCTCCAGAACTGAGAAAACCTAGAGTTAGTTAGGGTTAGAAGAAACAAATATTGTTCGCCATGCTGTAGGAGGCAGGATGTGTTAGGTGCTCCTGGCATGCTTGCCATTAGGGGTACTCATTTGCACTGTAAGAAGCTCCACAGCGGAGTTTCCATTGTTTACAGTGTTTCAGCAACAGCATGAGATGGGCTGGTGGAATGCAGCTGGGGTAACTTTGGATTTGGTAAAAGATCTGTTCCAGTCAAGAGTGATTCACAGGTTCCCGTCTTCTGGTGAGACTAGCCTCGTAAAGATTGTATGAGCCTCCGTATTTTAGCTCTGAAGCATAAAGGAAATGTTAAACTTTCAATCTCTTCCCAAATACTGTACTCCAATGAAGACTTTGGCCATTTGTCCCAATGGAAAAAGCAGTCCAGTTCAGATTCATCAAATCCATCCATTCATCTATTTATTCATTGAATCTACTTGTCCATCGATCCATATTTATTATATATCTACTTCTTATCTATATATCTTTATGTAATTTCTTTGAGAATTTTGATGAAAAATTGATTTTATGTGGTATTTGTCATAATTATTGATCACCAACATCAACATTTTGGGGAACATCATATTTCAGTGGAAAAAGTTATGTTAGGAGGAGTCACAGTAATTTTAAATCTTAACTTAGCATATAACCTCAGAAAACTATACTTTTCTGTGCTGAAGTTTCTGTACCTGTAAATTGTTAATAAAATACTTTTCTCTGAAAAAAACTGCCCCAGGAAAGAATCACCAGTGATGTTATATCATGTTCCAAAGACTGTTTAAACAGATGGGATATTATTATAATATGTTAAATGAAAAGAAAAGAAGGTAATACTCTTCCAGAATAATCTCAAATTTTTAACATACAAAGACATGCTGAATTCAAATATATGAAAATTTTTGTGTTTCTCTAATGTCCCAACTTTCTCTAATTAAATATATTTATGATCAGAAAAAATGCTATAAAATAGGGAATCTGTGAAGATATAATGAGGTAACAGTTGTGAAAAGCCTAAAAAGCTAATACATAATGTAATTATTCAAAAGTGCTATTTTGTTTACCAAGTTGCAGAAGATCAGAGAAAGGTAATCCAGTGGGTAGATAAAATAGATAAATAATGGTATCCTATTGTAGTCAGTGTAGCTGTATTAGATTCAGCAATCATCTATTAACCACTTTTTATGAATAAGGCACGAGGCTAGGTCCAATAAAGCTATTTAAATGAGGGAAGGTAAATCAAAAGAATGAACTTGGCTTTCGGGTAGGTTATTTGACCTGGAATGAACAAAGAAGAATTGGAACAGATAGTCTGATAAGAAAATCCAAGTGTGGAATGTTAGTGCTGGAAGGAGATTTAGAAGGCATTGAATCCAAGCACCCACGATTAACAAATGAAGGTGAAGGTAGAGTGTATGCATGCTTGCCTAAACTCAAAGAGAGAGTATCAGAGTTAGCACCAAGACACAGGTTTAAGAGGTAGGATTGTGTTCACTGGCATTTTACAGAGAGCTAATGTGGGGTGGCCTCAAGCTAGCTGTGTTCCCTAAAGTCACTGCTTCTCTTAAGGTAAACGTCTATTACTGAACCCTCTCCCAATGACTTCTGGTAACTCTCCCTTCCCCTCCGTACCATGGATTTAGGGTCCCTGCAGATCTGATGTTTGAGTCCAGCATTACTGCACTACTCTTCAGCCTGCCCACACTTTTATAATGAGTTCCTACTGAAAACCTCCTATTTTGAGTATGCCATCTGTTTCCTGCTGAGGCCCTGACTAGTATAGTGCTCAATAACTATTTTTGAATGAATGATTGAAAAACAGATTTTTTAGGACAAAGGGGTACTTTCACAGGTTTATATTAAATTTTATACATATCCTCATATCATGTCCAATGAATGAGACTGTAGTAATTCTAACTTTTTTTTTTAATTGGAGTATAGTTGCTTTACAATGTTGTGTCAGTTTCTGCTGTACAGGAAAGTGAATCAGTTATATTCACTACAGATACATGTGTCTACTCTTTTTTAGATTTCCTTCCCATTTAGGTCACACAGTGCATTGAGTAGAGTTCCTTGTGCTGTACAGTAGGTTCTCATTAGTTACCTATTTTATTTATAGTAGTGAGTAATTCTAACTCTTAAAGAAGGTTTCAGTGACTGTTCACATTCTGCAGAATTTAGAATGTTTCAGATTACTTTAAGTGAATTTAAATATAAAATTCTAAGCTACTTGGCATGTAAAAATAGCTTTCTCATCTTTTATTCTTATAAATGTATTTTATATTCATAAAGATTTAATTTCTTACTAAACTGCACAGAGCTGAATTGACAATAATTAATTTAAAACAAAGCAAGGGAATACCACTTTTCAGTAGTTTTAGATGCTCAATAACTGAAGGTATCTCATTAGCAAATAAAAGACTAATAATTTTATTTAGTTTAAATAAATGGTTTTCCATTATTTCTTAGCATGAAGACCTGTGGAATGGTTTCATTTCAACCTGGACAAGAAAAGAAAGAACAGGAATCAGCATAATGAAGCTCTGCCTTCTCATGAGATTTTAGAAGCTCGGAAAGTGCTTTCTGATTAATGCTAGTTACTGGCTTATAGAAATAGTTTGAAAAGGTGGCATATAGATGTTGATTTGTCTTTATACTGAATCTTTGTTTACCGAGTGACCACATTGCTGAAAGTAAATTGCTAAAGGTAGCCGTCAAGTTGCTGTCACTATATCTTTGCCTCCTAGAAAGTTCACTTGGACTACACAGTATAGAGATGAGTGGTCTCTTCTTAAACGGGAGTGTTGTGGGAGGGTTGGTGGGGTGGAACAAAGTCTTCCTTTGGAAATTTGTAAGATGGGACCAGGCCACTGGTAAGTTATAAATCTGTCGGTTTGGCTAGGGTGTAATTGCTCAGAGTTCTACTAAAAGATCAATGGATTGTCATTGTATCTTGATTTCTATTTTCTCTCATCTCTGTCTAGTCACATAGATTGTGTGTGTTTGTGTGTCCGCACATCTCACCTACCTCTAAGATACCTAGTAAAAAATGCATCTGATCACTCCATCACGCTTTGGTTTGAAAGCCCAATGTTTTGCTTCTATCTGGCAACTTTAATTTCAAGAGGAGTTAGAATTTAGCTTTTCCGAAGGAACAAATTTCTAAATGGAATTTAAGTTAATTAATTAGACTGTATTGGTTAACTATTGTTAAATAGCAAACAACTACAAAACCTCAGTGGCCTATAACAAAAAGCATTATTTTTTTCATGTACCTGCAGGTCAGCTGGGAGTCAGGTAAGCTAGGCTGGGATAGGCGGGCCAGCTTTTTTGATCTTGGCTGGACTCACTCATGTGTCTGTGGGTTAGCTGGGGGTTAGTTGATCTAGGCTGGCTGATTGGAGCAGCTTGGCTGGATGGCTCTGTTTCACGTGTTATTCATCCTTGCTTGGGATTAGTAGGCAAGCCCAGACATGAACTTCTCAGATATGACAGAAGCACAAGAAGGCAAACAGAAACACTCAAGACCTTTTAAGGCCTAGGCTGGAACTGGCACAATTTCATATTGTGAAATTTCTCACAATTTCAAAATATACAAATCAATTTTCACTGCAAAGTAAAGGAGCTGTTACAGTGGAGGATTACTGGACTGAATGTCAATATTATGACATAGAAAAAAATATATATATATTTGTGTGTCATCTTGGGCATGTTACTTCTTGTCTCATATGTAAAATGGGATAGTAGTAGTAGTGTTCGGAAATTATGTGAGATAGTATATGTAATGCACTTAGAATGGTATATGGTTCAACCAAAGACTATATATGTGTTTGCTTTCTTCATGGTATTTTATTGTGTGTATGCAATATAATTAATTTAGCTAGTTTCCCATTGATCAAAGTATAGCATTTTCAATTCCTCTGCTATTCCAATGTTGTTGTCAATATCCTTACATATCCATTACCATTGGCAAAAAAAAGAAAAAAGATGCAATTTACTGCAAAGTCCATCCAATCCAAGACCATTTAATGTAATTAGTTTTCTCAGTTTTCTATTTAAACGCAATGGTAGTATTATTTTGCAGAGTACCAGAGCTGGTTCCCTTTATGTGATATTTCTTTAGAACTTAAGTTTCCCCACTGTATTCCAAAACCCAATCTACTTCATCTTGAGCAATTTAGGGAAAATTCTTCAATTCTAGGGTATTTTTACTCCTTTGCAAAGAATGCTAATCAAAATGCTTGCTGTTTTTTAATTTCACTTTGATAAGTTCAGTTAAGGCCTCATAATTTCAGAAATTTAAAAGTACAGTAATTAAAGACACATTGAAGACAATATGCAAATATTTCAGTCCAAAGGCAACACACCCAAGTCTTCATTAAGCTTTACTAATTACATAGTAAAAGTAAAACCAAATAAAATTCTTTTAAAGTAGCAGTCCAGAATTTGGGCCTAGACCTATGAAAGGCATTTCCCTAGCTGACAGTTATGTGAACTCTGAAATTAACCAGAGCTAATTTGCTAGTAAAGGGGACAAGGGGTTGCATATACCAGTGTTGGTTTATATTTTCATGAAGTCTTTTTTTTTTTTTTTTGGCTGCACTGCACGGCATGTGGAATCTTATTTCCTTGACTGGGGTTCGAACCCACACCCCCTGCACTGGAAGGCAGAGTCTTAACCACTGGACCACTGGGGAAGTTCCTTTCATGAAGTATTTTTGGTCCCAAAACTTTGGCTATTTGTTTTATGGCACTCAACTTTTGGGCAGATACATAGGTCATGTGTACACCTCGGGCAATGTGAATAGTTTGGTAAGCTGGACAAAAAGGTAAATATAGGTGACTATAAAGGTCAACAAGAGCTAGTTTATGACAGGTCTTGATTCCTCAGCAGAGCCAAGGTTGTGCTCACCCTAGGTGTGTTGAGGCCTGTCTGGAGCACTGGAGGGGTGGGATCACCAGGAATTTATCTGTATGGATGATAGGAGACCTCCTGGGAACAACTCTTTCTGAAAAGGTAGAGTGTGGACATTGGTACAATCATAGCACAGAAGCATTGGCAGGGAGAAGGTGGTTTTAAACACTGTATGCAGATCTTCATCAATTACTGCCTGCATGGATTGGCCTTGAGTTTTAGAGAGGAGGGAGGAGGCTACCAATGACACTGAAAGTTAAGTTTCTCTAAAATTCTAAATGATATGGAAGGCACAGGCATTCACTCTTTTGAAATGTGTAGGGAGAAACGTTTATGCCTCTTTCCTCAAGTTCCTATCTCAGTACGTTATGGGCGTGAGGATTGAATGAACTTTTGTTCCATACCCCCTTAGGCAGGGCACAGAAACACTTCTGGCTCCTCTTGGTCTTGCTAAGGGAGGTGGACGAGCTAAGCACATTGGGGAAACTTTGTTCACTGGGATTTATCCACTACAGAGCGGAGTGCTCACATGTGGCATAGCATCTTCATTTTCTACTTCCTGGCAGTTTTTGTCTCCATGCATTTATCCTGGGAAGGGCCCATAGCCCATATTCTGAAGAAGGTCCTGTGAGCTAGACTACACCCAAAAGGTGAATCTATACAGATATAGAAAACAAACTTGTGGTGACCAAAGGGGAGAGGGAAGGGGGGAAGGACAAATTAGGGGTATGGGATGAGCAGACACAAACTACTATGTGTAAAATAAACAGCCAACAATATATTATATAGCGCAGGGAATTATAGCCATTATCTTGCAATAACCTACTATGGAGTATAATCTGCAAAAAAACCTGAATTACTATGCTGTATACCTGAAACTAACATAGGTTTTGGATCACTGTGTTTTCATTGTCATTTGTCTGTCGGTATTTTTTGATTTCCTCTTTGATTTCTTCACTGATCTCTTGGTTGTTTAGTAACGTAGTGTTTAGCCTCCATTTGTTTGTGTTTTTATGTTTTCTTTCCTGTAATTGATTTCTAATCTCGTAGCGTTGTGGTCAGAAAAGATACTTGGTATAATTTCAATTTTCTTAAGTTTACTGAAACTTGATTTGTGACCCAGTATGTGATCTATCCTGGAGAATGTTCTTTGCACACTTGAGAAGAAAGTGTAATCTGCTGTTTTTGGATGGAATGTCCTATAAATATCAATTAAACCTATCTGGTCTATTGTGTCATTTAAAGTTTCTGTTTCCTTATTTATTTTCATTTTGGGTGATATGTCCATTGGTGTAAGTGAGGTATTAAAGTCCCCCACTATTATTGTGTTACTGTCGATTTCCTCTTTTATAGATGTTAGTAATTGCCTTATGTATTGAGGTGCTCCTATGTTGGGTGCATATATATTTATAATGGTTATATCTTCTTCTTGGATTGATCCCTTGATCATTATGTAGTGTCCTTCCTTGTCTCTTGTAACATACTTTATTTTAAAGTCTATTTTATCGGATATGAGTATTGCTACTCCAACTTTCTTTTGATTTACACTTGCATGGAATATCTTTTTCCATCCCCTCACTTTCAGTCTGTGTGTGTCCCTAGGTCTGAAGTGGGTCTCTTGTAGACAGCATATATATGGGTCTTGTTGTTTTTTTTTTAAATATTTATTTATTTATGTGGCTGTGCTGGGTCTTCGTTGCAGCACGCAGCATCTTTGTTGCAGCATGCGAACGCTTAGTTGTGACGTGCAGGATCTAGTTCTCAGACCAGGGATCAAACCCGGGCCCTCTGCATTGGGAGCACGGAGTCTTAACCACTGGACCACCAGGGAAGTCCCTGGGTCTTGTTTTTGTATCCATTCAGCAAGCCTGTGTCTTTTGGTTGGAGCATTTAATCCATTCACGTTGAAGGTAATTATTGATATATATGTTCCTATGACAATTTTCTTAATTGTTTTGGGGTTGTTTTTGTAGGTTCTTTTCTTCTCTTGTGTTTCCCGCTTAGAGAAGTTCCTTTAGCATTTGTTGTAGAGCTGTTGTGGTGGTGCTGAATTCTGTTAGCTTTTGCTTGTCTGTAAAGCTTTTGATTTCTCCATCGAATCTGAATGAGATCCTTGCTGGGTAGAGTAATCTTGGTTGTAGGTTCTTCCCTTTCATCACTTTAAGTATATCATGCCACTCCCTTCTGGCTTGTAGAGTTTCTGCTGAGAAATCAGCTCTTAACCTTGTGGGAGTTCCCTTGTATGTTATTTGTCATTTTTCCCTTGCTGCTTTCAATAATTTTTCTTTGTCTTTAATTTTTGCCAATTTGATTACTATGTGTCTTGGAATGTTTCTCCTTGGGTTTATCCTGTAATGGACTCACTGTGCTTCCTGGACTTGGGTGGCTATTTCCTTTCCCATGTTATGGAAGTTTTCGACTATAACCTCTTCAAATATTTTCTCAGGTCATTACTCTCTCTCTTCTCCTCTGGGACCCCTATAATGTGAATGTTTTTGCATTTAATGTTGTCCCAGAGGTCTCTTAGGCTCTCTTCATTTCTTTTCATTCTTTTTTCTTTATTCTGTTCCGCAGCAGTGAATGCCACCATTCTGTTTTCCAGGTCACTTATCTGTTCTTTTGCCTCGGTTATTCTGCTATTCATTCCTTCTAGTGTAGTTTTTATTTCAGTTATTGTATTGTTTATCTCTGTTTGTTTGTTCTTTAATTCTGCTAGTTCTTTGTTAAACATTTCTTGCATCTTCTCGATCTTTCCCTCCATTCTTTTTCCGAGGTCCTGGATTATCTTCACTATCATTATTCTGAATTCTTTTTCTGGAAAGTTGCCTATCTCCACTTCATTTAGTTGTTTTTCTGGGGTTTTATCTTGTTCCTTTATCTGATACATAGCCCTCTGCCTTTTCATCTTTTCTATCTTTCTGTGAATGTGGTTTTTGATCCCGGGCTGCAGGATTCTAGTTCTTCTTGCTTCTGCTGCCTGACCTCTTGCACACTTTTAAAATTCTAGTCATATCTATTCTGATGGCCAACTTTGGTGCTTGAAATGTACTCTTTGATTGGTTTGATGATTTTAAATCTTTTATTTTGTTCTTGTTGACTGTGAGCAGGGAGCTTTAGCATCTATTCTTAGCATTTTGACAACTTTTTCATTACTGATTCCTGAATCTATCAATTAAAATGATATTGTTTTCTGTGTCCTATGTGTTTGTGACAGGAGGGGGTGAGGGGCAATGAATATGTATACAGAGCAAAGTGATGGATGTACGTATGGATGAATGGAGGGAAGATTTAGCAATAACATAGGAATTTCAAGTTTTAATCCCCATTAGGTAATAAACCCCAGAAATATATATATTTTTGATTAACATAGGAATTCAAATTCCTAGTACATTATATGTCATCGTGGAGACTAAGGTTTTTTTGATGAATAAATATTTTCAATATGTGTGTGTTAGTATCTATGCAACATGTAAAAGAAACAGTCTACAGGAAGTTGCCTTGGGGGAGAGCCTCAGAGGGAAGGAGTAAAATGAGGACAAGGCAGAGAAAAATTGAACTGAAGACAAAGGATTTATTTTAATTTATTTTTTTATTGAAGTATAGTTGATTTACAATGTTGTGTTAGTTTCTGGTATACAGCAAAGTGAGTCTGTTACATATATACACACACACACACACACACACACACACGTCATTTTCAGATTCTTTTCCGTTATAAGATCCTGAGTCTAGTTCTCTGTGCTATAGAGTAGGACCTTGTTATTTATCTATTTTATATATAGTAGGGTGTATGTGTTAATCCCAAACTCCTAATTTATCCCTCCCTCCTTCCCCTTTGGTAACCATAAGTTTGCTTTCTATGTCTGTGAATCTATTTCTGTTTTGTAAACAAGTTCATTTGTGTCATTTTTTTAAGATTCTACATATAAGTGATATCGTATGATATATATATATATATTTTAATTTAGAAGACAAAGGATTTTTTTTAATTTTTGGATTTTATTTTTTTACACAGCAGGTTCTTATTAGTTATCCATTTAATACATATTAGTGTATATATGTCTATCCCAATCTCCCAGTTCATCCCTCCACCCCCCCACACCACCACTTTCCTCCCTTGGTGTCCATATGTTGTCCTCTACACCTGTGTCTCTATTTCTGACCTGTAAACCAGTTCATCTGTACCATTTTTCTAGGGTCCACATATGCATAAATATACGATATTTGTTTTTCTCTTTCTGACTTCCTTCACTCTGTATGACAGTCTCTAGATCCATCCAGAGAGAAGACAAAGGATTTTGAAGAGGGAGAGTGACATGAATCTGTCACTTTAAACTCTAAAGCGACCATCCATTAATTTAGGGGCTTTTCTTGGGTTTTACTTTTTCTTTGTTCAATGATGCCTCTTCAAACAGTAAGAAACTGTGCATGCATTTCCTGGGAATGTTTATTGAAGAAAAGGAATTCAGAGCAGAAGACAGAACAGACTCTTGGCTGCATATGAACAATTTGTTCCAAAAAATCAGATTTAAATATTACCATAGTGATAAAATGAAAATGTTTTCAACATCTGCCTTACTGAGACCCTGGCCTCTTAGGCTTCATCACGGCGATGGCCCCATGTCCTTTGATGAGGCTGTCAGAACTGGAGGGTTGGGGGGCATGTGGAGATGGCCCCTGCTTGGTGGTGGTGTTCCCATGTCATCACCTCAGAACCACAGAGAGTTGCCAACGGATGCCGTCAGACTCATTGTAAGAATCCTGAATATCAAAAGAGACATCTTTTTCAGAATGGAGAGCAGCACAAGCCGTCCATAGGGAACAGAGCTGTAGGCAGCCTGACATATTTTCAAGCTGAAAGCTGTGTAGTGCTTTTTCTTCCTTAAAAATAGGCCTTTGCTGTAAAATAAAATGCCGTAATCAATCATTGGATTTCACCGTTATAACTTGTTCAGTTCCTTTAAATTAAATTGTGGTTAAAACCTGAAACAGACACACTTTTTAAAAAAATAAAATGAAAGTATAAGATTGATGAGAAGAAGAAAGAAGTTGTGATTCTCCCTGCCCTTCCTACCCAACACTGATAACAGTGACAGTGCATTTTCAAGAAGTGATAAGGTGTGTTTTGTCACCTTAATATGCTCAAAAGACATCTTTTCACATCCTGTTTTCTGTGATGTGGTTATTTCTCACAAATTCTTGCCATAGGCTTTTTTTTCCCTTGAGAGTATATTATGAAACTGCTGCAATAAAAATATGTTTATCCAGAAATAGACACACAGACATAGAAAACAAACATATGGTTACCAAAGGGGAAAGTGTGGGTAGGGATGAGTTAGGAGTTTGGGATTTAGCAGATACACACTACTATACATAAAATAGATACAAAACAACGTCCTACTGTATAGCACAGGGAGCTATACTCAATATCATGTAAAAACCTATAATGGAAGATATATATATCTTCTGCTTGCATGATTTTATTGAAGGCTTCCTGCCCCTCATTTTCTCTAATCTCTTTTCCTGGACATGTTGGATGGATTGATCCTTTCATTTTTTTTTCTTTTCTCCCGTCTTTTATATTTCTTTGTCCTTTTTCCTCTCTCTCTCTCTCTATCTCTCTCATTCTCTCTCACACACAGAGACACATACACATACACATGCATGCACACACGCACACATCTTTGGCATTATCTTCCAACCCTTCTCTTGACTTCTTTATTTCTGATATCATGTTTTTCTTCTCTGAGGTTCCTTTCTTATTCCCTGAATGCTCTTTTTTGATAGCATCTTGTTCTCATTCCATGTGTGCAGTGTATTCTGTGATCTCTGAGTATATTGGTGTATGTATATGTAAGAAGTTTTCTTCTCCTAGCAATCTAGGTTTTTTGGTTTTTTCTTTTTCAGTTTGTTCTTTTTTTCTATTTATTTGTTGTAGTCTCTGTCTTTTGGGTTATAGACTTTCCTCAGATGTTTGGCAATCCTTGTTTGCCAATTCTTATTTAAGAGTCAGGGATGAAAAAGCTGCTTTAGAAGCTCTGAGGACATATGTAGAGCTTGTAGACTGAGAACAGCAGTGTAGAGTGATCCGGTTGGAAGTCTGTTGGGAAACTCTTAGTATCATAATCTTTGATTCTGCCTCATGGGCTGCTCGGATTCCAGTGAGAAGGAGCTTTGGTTTCCTGCCTGAGAGCCTGGTGAAGAAAGATTGGCTGCTGCTTCTTTTTTTTTTTAATCACTCAGCGTAATTCTCTTGAGTTCCACAGAGTTGTAGTGTGTATCAAGAGGTAATATAGATGGAATCATAGAATATGTAACCTTTAGAGATTGTCTTTTTTCACTCAGCATAATTCCTTTGTGCTCCACCAAAGTGGCTGCATGTATTCATTTTTATTGCAGAGTAGTATTCTGTGGTATGGAAGAGCTGCCATTTTAACCATTCACCCACTGAAGAACATTCGGATTGTTTCCAGCTTTTGGCTCTTATGAATAAAACTGCTGTGGACTTTAATGTGTAGGTTTCTGTGTGAACATAAATTTCATTTCCCTGCGAATGCTGAGCAATATGATTACTGGGTAATATGGTAAACGCATGTTTAGTTTCAAAAGAAACTACCAAATGGTTTTCCAGAGTGCAGTGCCATTTTGCACTTGTACCAGTAATGTACGGGTGTGATCTAGTTTCTCTGTATGTTCTCCAGAGTTTGGTATTTGCTCATGGTTAAGCTGTTTGTTTTTCAGATTGTCCTTTGGTGTCTTATCTATGAATGATTAGATTAACCCAAGGTCACAAAGATTTTATCCTGTTTTCTTCTAGAAGTTTTTTTTTTAACATCTTTATTGGAGTATAATTGCTTTACAATGGTGTGTTAGTTTCTGCTTCATAACAAAGTAAATCGGCTATGCTGTACATATATCCCCATATCTCTTCCCTCTTGTGTCTCCAGCCCTCCCACCCTCCCTATCCCACCCCTCTAGGTGGTCACAAAGCACCAAGCTGATCTCCCTGTGCTATGCAGCTACTTCCCACTAGCTATCTAACATTTTTTAGTGTATATATGTCCATGCCACTCTCTCACTTTGTCCCAGCTTACCCTTCCCCCTCCCCGTGTCCTCAAGTCCATTCTCTAGTAGGCCTGTGTCTTTATTCCTTCTTGGCCCTAGGTTCTTCATGACCTTTTTTTTTTTTTAGATTCCATATATCTGTGTTAGCATACGGTATTTGTTTTTCTCTTTTTGACTTACTTCCTTCTGTATGACAGACTCTAGGTCCATCCACCTCACTACAAGTAACTCAATTTCCTTTCTTTTTATGGCTGAGTACTATTCCATTGTATATATGTGCCACATCTTCTTTATCCATTCATCTGTCGATGGACACTTAGGTTGCTTCCATGTTCTGGCTATTGTAAATAGACCTGCAATGAACATTTTGGTACATGGCTCTTTTTGAATTATGGTTTTCTCAGGGTACATGCCCAGTAGTGGGATCCCTGGGTCATATGGTAGTTCTATTTTTAGTTTTTTAAGGAATCTCCACACTGTTCTCCATAGTAGCTGTATCAATTTACATTCCCACCAACAGTGCAAAAGGGTTCCCTTTTCTCCACACCCTCTCCAGCATTTATTGTTTGTAGATTTTTTGATGATGGCCATTCTGACTGGTGTGAGATGATATCTCATTGTAGTTTTGATTTGCATTTCTCTAATGATTAATGATATTGAGCATTCTTTCATGTGTTTGTTGGGAAGCTGTATATCTTCTTTGGAGAAATATCTGTTTAGGTCTTCTGCCCATTTTTGGATTGGGTTGTTTGTTCTTTTGATATTTAGCTGCATGAGCTGCTTGTAAATTTTGGAGATTAACCCATTGTCAATTGCTTCATTTGCAAATATTTTCTCCCATTCTGAGTGTTGTCTTTTCATCTTGTTTATGGTTTCCTTTGCTGTGCAAAAGCTTTTATTCATTAGGTCCCATTTGTTTATTTTTGTTTTTATTTCCACTTCTCTAGGAGGTGAGTCAAAAAGGATCTTTCTGTGATTTATGTCATAGAGTGTTCTGCCTATGTTTTCCTCTGAGAGTTTGATTGTGTCTGGCCTTACATTTAGGTCTTTAATCCATTTTGAGTTTATTTTTGTGTATGGTGTTAGGGAATGTTCTAATTTCATTATTTTCCATGTAGCTGTCCAGTTTTCCCAGCACCACTTATTGAAGAGGCTGTCCTTTCTCCACTGTATATTCTTGCCTCCTTTATCAAAGATAAAGTGACCATATGTGCCTGGGTTTATCTCTGGGCTTTCTATCCTGTTCCACTGATCTATATTTCTGTTTGTTATTGTTTTCTTTTGTTTGTTTTTCAGAATGTCCTTTGGTGTCTTATCTACAAATGATTAGCTTAACCCAAGGTCACAAAGATTTTATCCTGTTTTCTTCTAGAAGTTTTAGAGCTTTAGGTTTTATATCTAGGCCTTGGACCTATTTTGAGTTAATTTTTATGTATAGTATAATGCATGGATCAAGTTTCCTTTTTTTATAAGTAGATATTGAATTGCTTCAGCATCATGTATTAAAAAAAGCTATTCTTTCTCCATAGAATTGCTGCATCTGTCAAAAATCAATTGGCCATATTTTTGAGGGTGTGTTTCTGGACTGTCTATTCTGCTCTGTTGATCTCTGTATGGTTTTGCCAATTCCACAGCTTTATAGTGAGACTTGAAGTCAGGCTGTGTGAATCTTCCAACTTTCAGCTTCTTTTTAAAAATTATTGTGATTATTCTAGTTCCTTTACCTCTCCATATACATTTTACAATCAGCTTATCAACATCTACAAATATCTTAGGAAGATTTCGATTGGGATTGTAATGAGTAATGAATCTATAGGTCCATTGGGGAGAACTGACATCTTAACACTACTGAGTCTTCTAATCCACAAGCATGGTATAAAACTCCATTTACTAAGGTCGTTGATGATTTCTTTGATCAACGTTTTACCATTTTCAGCACATAGATCTTGAACGTATTTTGCTAGATTTATACCTAAGTATTTCATATTTGTGCTGCTATTATAAGTGGCTATGCCAGGCGTCAATTTGTTTTCCATATCCCAGGTGATATGCTTCAGCTCTTAATCCTCAGAGTCTAGGACATTGTCTAGCATAGACTAAGAACTTAATAAATATTTGTTGACTATTGGTCTTGATGTTAGACAATTTGAGTTCTATTCCTGGCTCTAATCACTGTGATATCTTGGGTAAGACACACAATCTCCCTGGGCCTCATTTCATCCATCTGAAAATAATGCATTGCAGGGGGTGGGGGGGGAGCTTCAAGATGGCGGAGGAGTAAGACGTAGAGATCACCTTCCTCCCCACAAATACATCAGAAATACATCTACACGTGGAACAACTCCTACAGAACACCTACTGAACGCTGGCAGAAGACCTCGGACCTCGCAAAAGGCAAGAAACTCCCCCACGTACCTGGGTAGGGCAAAAGAAAAAAGAAAAAACAGAGACAAAAGAATAGGGACGGGACCTGCACCTCTGGGAGGGAGCTGTGAAGGAGGAAAGGTTTCCACACACTAGAAGCCCCTTGGTGGGTGGAGACTGCAGGTGGCGGAGGGGGGAAGCTTCGGAGCCGCTGAGGAGAGTGCAGCAACAGGGGTGCGGAGGGCAAAGCGGAGAGATTCCCGCACAGAGGATTGGTGCTGACTGGCACTCACCAGCCCGAGAGGCTTGTCTGCTCATCCGCCGGGACAGGAGGGGCTGGGAGCTGAGGCTCGGGCTTCGGTCGGAGCGCAGGGAGAGGACTGGAGTGGGCTGCGTGAACACAGCCTGAAGGGGGCTAGTGCGCCACAGCTAGCTGGGAGGGAGTCCAGGAAAAAGTCTGGAGCTGCCAAAGAGGCAAGAGACTTTTTCTTGCCTCTGTGTTTCCTGCTGTGTGAGGAGAGGGGATTAAGAGCGCTGCTTAAAGGAGCTCCAGAGACAGGCGCGAGCCGTGGCTATCAGCGCGGACCCCAGAGACAGGCATGAGATGCTAAGGCTGCTGCTGCAGCTACTAAGAAGCCTGTGTGCGAGCACAGGTCACTATCCAAACCGCCCCTCCCGGGAGCCTCAGCAGCCCGCCACTGTCAGGGTCCCGTGATCCAGGGACAACTTCCCCAGGAGAACGCACGGCGTGCCAGAGGCTGGTGCAACGTCACGCCGGCCTCTGCCGCCCCAGGCTCACTGCGAACTCCATACTTCTCCCTTCCCCCAGCTTGAGTGAGCCAGAGCCCATGAAGCAACTACTCCTTTAACCCCGTCCTGTCTGAGCGAAGAACAGATGCCCTCAGGCGACCTACACACAGAGGTGGGTTCAAATCCAAAGCTGAAACCCAGGAGCTGAGTGAACACAGAAGAGAAAGGGAAATTTCTCCCAGCAGCCTCAGGAGCAGGGGATTAAATCTCCACCATCAACTTGATGTACCTGCATCTGTGGAATACCTGAATAGACAGTGAATCATCCCAAATTGAGGACTTCGGGAGCAACGATATTGCCTTTTTCTCTTTTTGTGAGTGTGTATGTGTATGCTTCTGTGTGTGATTTTGTCTGTATAGCTTTACCATTTGTCCTAGGGTTCTCTCTGTCCTTTTTTTTTTTTTTTAAGTATAGTTTTTAGCACTCGTTATCATTGGTGGATTTGTTTTTCAGTTTGGGTACTCTCTTCTTTCTTTCTTTTTTTTTTATTCTTTAAAATTATTTTTGATATTTTTATTTTTTATTTTAACAACTTTATTTGATTTTATTTTACTTTATTTTATCTTCTTCTTTGTTTCTTTTTTTTTTTTCTTCCTTTTATTCTGAGCCGTGGATGACAGGCTCTTGGTGCTCCAGCCAGGTGTTAGGGCTGTGCCTCTGTGGTGGGAGAGCCAACTTCAAGACACTGGTCCACAAGAGACCTCCCAGCTCCACGTAATATCAAACATCGAAAATCTCCCAGAGATCTCCATCTCAACACCAGCACCTAGCTTCACTGAACGACCAGCAAGCTACAGTGCTGGACACCCTATGCCAAACAACTAGCAAAACAGGAACAAACCCCATCCATTAGCGGAGAGGCTGCCTAAAATCATAAGTGCACAGACACCCCAAAACACACCACCAGACGTGCACCTGCCCACCAGAAAGACAAGATCCAGCCTCATCCACTAGAACACAGGCACTAGTCCACTCCACCAGGAAGCCTACACAACCCACTGAACCAAACTTACCCACTGGGGGCACACCAAAAACAATGGGAACTACAAACCTGCAGCCTGCGAAAAGGACACCCCAGACACAGTAAGTTAAGCAAAATGAGAAGACAGAGAAACACACAGCAGATGAAGGAGCAAGGCAAAAACCCCGCAGACCTAACAAATGAAGGGAAATAGGCAGTCTACCTGAAAAAGAATTCAGAATAATGATAGTAAAGGTGATCCAAAATCTTGGAAATAAAATGGACAAAATACAAGAAATGTTTAACAAGGACCTAGGAGAACTAAAGAGCAAACAAACAGTAATGAACAACACAATAAATGAAATTAAAAATTCTCCAGCAGGGATCAATAGCAGAATAACTGAGGCAGAAGAATGGATACGTGACCTGCAAGATAAAATATTGGAAATAACTACTGCAGAGCAAAATAAAGAAAAAAGAATGAAAAGAATTGAGGACAGTCTTAGAGACCTCTGGGACAACATTAAACACACCAACATTTGAATTATAGGGATTCCAGAAGAAGACAAGAAAAAGAAATGGACTGAGAAAATATTTGAAGAGATTATAGTTGAAAACTTCCCTAATATGGGAAAGGAAATAGTTAAGTCCAGGAAGCACAGAGAGTCCCATACAGTATAAATCCAAGGAGAAACACGCCAAGACATATATTAATCAAACTATCAAAAATTAAATACAAAGAAAAAATATGAAAAGCAGCAAGGGCAACACAACAAATAACACACAAGGGAATACCCATAAGGTAAACAGCTGATCTTTCAACAGAAACTCTGCAAGCCAGAAGGGAGTGGCACGACATATATAAAGTGATGAAGGAGAAAAACCTACAACCAAGATTACCCAGCAAGGATCTCATTCAGATTTGATGGAGAAATTAAAACCTTTACAGACAAGCGAAAGCTGAGAGAATTCAGCACCACTAAACCAGCTTTACAACAAGTGTTAAAGGAACTTCTCTCAGCAAGAAACACAAGAGAAGGAAAAGACCTACAATAACAAACCCAAAACAATTAAGAAAATGGGAATAGGAACATACATATCGATAATTACCTTAACTGTAAATGGATTAAATGCTCCAACCAAAAGACATAGACTGGCTGAATGGATACAAAAAGAAGATCCGTATATATGCTGTCTACAAGAGACCCACCTCAGACCTAGGGACACATACAGACTGAAAGTGAGGGGATGGAAAAAGATATTCCATGAAAATGGAAACCAAAGAAAGCTGGAGTAGCAATTCTCATATCAGACAAAATAAACTTCAAAACAAAGGCTATTACAAGAGACAAAGAAGGACACTACATAATGATCAAGGGATCAATTCAAGAAGAAGGTATAACAATTGTAAATATTTATGCACCTAACATAGGAGACCTCAGTACATAAGGCAAATAC
The DNA here is from genome assembly GCF_011762595.2 of Tursiops truncatus. Classification (NCBI taxonomy): domain Eukaryota; kingdom Metazoa; phylum Chordata; class Mammalia; order Artiodactyla; family Delphinidae; genus Tursiops; species Tursiops truncatus. The sequence continues at coordinate 7,165,508 of NC_047037.1, forward strand.
TAACAGCCATAAAATGGCAAATTGACAGTAACACAATCATAGTAGGGGACTTTAACACCCCACTTTCACCAATGGACAGATCACCCGAAATGAAAATAAATAAGGAAACACAAGCTTTAATTGATACATTGAAGAAGATGGACTTAATTGATATTTGTAGGACTTTCCATCCAAAAACAACAGAATACACATTCTTCTCAAGTGCTCATGAAACATTCTCCAGGATAGATCATATCTTGGGTCACAAATCAAGCCTTGGTAAATTTAAGAAAACTGAAATCGTATCAAGTATCTTTTCCGACCACAACGCTATGAGACTAGATATCAATTACAGGAAAAAATCTGTAAAAAATACAAACACATGGAGGCTAAAAAATACACTACTTAATAACCAAGAGATCACTGAAGAAATCAAAGAGGAAATCAAAAAATACCTAGAAACAAATGACAATGGAGACACGACGACCCAAAACCTATGGGATGCAGCAAAATCAGTTCTAAGAGGGAAGTTTATAGCAATACAATCCTACCTTAAGAAACAAGAAACGTCTCAAATAAACAACCTAACCTTACACCTAAAGCAATTAGAGAAAGAAGAACAAAACAACCCCAAAGTTAGCAGAAGGAAAGACATCATAAAGATCAGATCAGAAGTAAATGAAAAAGAAATGAAGGAAACGATAGCAAAGATCAATAAAACTAAAAGCTGGTTCTTTGAGAAGATGAAAATAAATCATTGAGTCTAGATGATATGCAAGCATTTTTGCATCCTACTTACCCTGTGAATATAAGACTGAGCCAAGTTGACATGAATTGCCAAAGCTCTGTCCCCCCCTACTATTCTGGATGACATATCTGAGCTAAGCAGAAAAATTAGATTAAAAGTTAAAGTTACCACTCCACTTTACAAATGAATTGAATACTCTTGACATTAAATGTTTAAACCTTTAAAATGAATATTTATTGGGATTAGTGGGGCACGATGGAAAGAGAAGAAAGTCATGGTGATACCTGCTCTTTCCTTCTCCATTTCACAGCCCTAGGAGTATAATTTACGGTAGAATATTCTCATAATCTGGGCATCCCAGATGGATGTGTCAGGCATTAAATGCTCTGATAATGATCACTCCTACGTAATCAACTTGATTTTATTTGGTACTCTTTTAAGTTATAAGAAATCAACAGCAGAAACTAACACACCATTGTAAAGCAGTTATACTCCAATAAAGATGTTAAAAAATTTTTACAAGGAATCAGGTTGGTCTTATGAAATCATGCAAAGTAAAAAGTTATGACAACCAAAGCAATTCCCCTTACCTTCTCTCCATCATCCATGTGAAATATTGCCTGTTTCATTCCTCACTGGCATCTCAGTCTCAGGTTGTACAGCAGAAGTGATTTTATTTTCATGGGCTATTTACTCCTAAGATTGTTTCAGAGAAGTGGTGGCCTAATTTTTATGGGCTTAAATATTTTATCATACTTAGGGAGATAAAATTTGGTAAGGCTCTATTTTAATCACTCTTGTGGTCAGGTCTCACTGACCAGTACAAAAAGTCTTATCCTTTCATGTATGCAAATTATTGCATTCTAAATTAAAATTTTGAGTACCACTGTCATCCTTTTCCAAAGTGAAGATAATTTTAATCAAATTTTTTTCTTTTTAGAAAAAAACTTAAAAAAGAACTTGTCACATTCACTATTAGTATTCCTTCTCTACCTCTGCAGTTAGGATTGTATTTCTGTAATTCAGTGGAAACTTCTTGCAAAAGTTATCTATGGCTTCATTTTGGTCTTCCTTATTATAGACTTCTCTGAGTCACTTAAAGCCTTTGGCCACCATTTTTCTTGGTATTTTCTCTTCCCTTGGCTTCCATAACACATCTTAAAATGTTTTTTTGTTTTTTACCCTCTCTGGCTGTTTTTTTTCTTTCTCCTTTACCCATTTTGCCTTGGAGTGGCTTTGAAGTTATGAAGAGGAGTGAGTGACCTAGAGGGATTGTTGACCAGAGACCAGTTGGGGGCAGGCAGGGAGCAGTCATGGCAGATGTCAGTAAGAACAAGTGACAAATGAAGACCTCCCCAGTGCTTTGGCACTACATAGCCCTTCTCGGACTATGGGCACAAACACAGCAGAAGTATGAAAGGACCTGAATTGACAGAGGTTAATTTCTCACACCTAGTAGGATGAGAGCTCAAAATAGAAATTAAATTAATTTGTAGAAATAAAGTTATAGCTTGGCAAATCTCACTTTGTGGCCTGAGATTCAAGTTTACCAAATACAGCAGTTTCAAATTGCTCTCTCTTTCATATGTTTTGACCCTGATAATATTATGAAGAAGATAAATCAATTATGGTTACTTTCCAGAGTTAAGTGACTTTCCCAATATCCAGGAAATCCAATAGCAATAAGGCAGGAATTAGATTTCAAGGCCTCTGCTCCACAATGCCGTGCTCTTTCCATTAGACCACATAAACTTAGGGGTTAACTGGTTATTTAATAATAGCAGAAGGAATCTAATGATCTATCATCAGTGAGACTAATGCCGAGTGAGATCCAGAAGGAAAAAAGCTGTACTCAGTAGCATAGAAACTATGTTTATATGAAATACTTTTGAGTCAAACCAGTTGACCCAGCCATCAATAGAGCTGATTGCTATGCGATATGAACTGAGTCATCCTACTTTGTCATTTTCATGTGTAAGAATGATTGCTGCAGCTTTCAAAAAGAGGAATATTACAAGTTGAAGTTAACCTCTTGTGCAGCTCTTTTCATTTTCCAGGTAAGAGAACAGAAGTCCAGAAAGGTTATGACTCTTGCAAGGTGACAAAACTGGTTACTGGCAGAAACAGAGTCAGGACCCAGGTTTAAGATGGTGCATTTTCCCTAAAACTATATTACTTTGGGGAAACTGAAATGGTCAGGTTGTTTCTATTTTGGCTGAGCTACAGAGGCTGAAAGAAGTGCAAGGATATTCAAATCAGGTCAGATTTACTGTGTCCTGAGCTTCCTGGGCTAGATGTTCCTCCCTGTGTTCTGCTGCCCATTGTCAGAGCATTTCAGTAAGCCTATTAGAGGCTATTTGTGTTATTAACCTTTCCTTGGGCAATCTGAATATTTTTAGCTTCTGAAGGAAGAGGTTGTCCCAAAGAGCACTGGCTTAGGGTGTGGTGGGTGGTAAATATATTTTCAGTCTATTAGCTTTCAGTTTTCATTATCATTTTCAAATATGCAGTTCTCTGTAAAAGACTTGAAAGTCAAGACAATTTTTGCCAGCTCTATAAGGAGTCCAGGTATTAGATCCATAATGTGTTCTCCTGTGGGATGGCCATCTAAATTGCTGGACTTCCCGCTTGCTCATTACTCTTTAATTTTTCTTCTTTTACTAATGCTTTTCATTTATTTCAACCTCAATTGTTTCCCCTGTTTCTCCTCATCACCACCGCCCACAAATTGCATAGTGAGTGTACTTTGTTCCAAACAAGGATACTGTCTTAATTCATCAACCATGTGGTCAATTAATTAGCCTAAATCCTTGAACTCCTGTCAAGTCTTGCTGAGTTGGCAGGTTCTTCTCCATGCTTCCTTTTTTTTTTGCGGTACGCGGGCCTCTCACCGCTGTGGCCTCTCCCGTTGCGGAGCACAGGCTCTGGACGCGCAGGCTCAGTGGCCATGGCTCACAGGCCTAGCCGCTCCACGGCATATGGGATCTTCCCGGACCGGGCCACGAACCCGCGTCCCCTGCATCGGCAGGCGGACTCTCAACCACTGCGCCACCAGGGAAGCCCCTTCCTTTCCTTTTATGCTTTGTCTTTTTGACTGTGGTTTGGTTAAGTTCCAGTGATGAATAATGTGGTTTTGATGCAGGTTAGAGTGTTTTAAATTGGAGCATATAGTCTCCTTCTGTGTCATACTAAAAAATGTATTAACAACATTTAGTCTGTCTTTACCTAGTAATCTACATAATTTCCCAAGACTCAGTTTTAATTACTGAAGTGTTTTAGGGCGGGTGAATTTTGGCTGTTATTGCTGAAGTTCAGGCACTTAGCCCTAAATGAGGCTTGGTTCTAGTGAGTGAGGAGAGTTCAGACCATGTTTAGAAAATGGACCAGTCCCTCTGCAGTCATATATGTGAACAAATTGCATGAACTCTAAATTCTGTAAAATTAATCCGAATGAGTGTGGGGTCTTTCACAAGGTCTGTATTACTTTCCTATGTCAGTTTACTCCCTAATACACAAAAATAGAATATTCTGTGTCTTTTTATGATTCCAAGAGTAAGAATTAACCAAAAACTGTCTCCCTCAACTTCTGGATGGCTCTTACTTCCTGAATATTTCTGATTTCATTTCCAGTGTAAACATCAGTACTATGATTAATATTTTTCCTCTGCAAAGGGCCTGCTTATCAACAACCAGTGAGACGGATTACAAGTCTGAAAAATGTACTGTTAAAATAACAAAGGTTATTTGTTAACAACTTTAAAAGGTTTCAAATCCACCATAAAATCTTTGTTGGGAACCAAATGGGGATGGGCCTCAGTCTTGTAGCATATATTGTACAGATATCTTTTGACCTGGTGGAGACACATCAACAAGAAATTAATTTCCCACTTGAAGCTGAGAATAAAGTCATTTATTCTTACTTCTCGTCCTTCGAAATAAATGGTCCTCTTGTTCATATTCTTATGTATGGACTTCCCACATCATCAGCTGTCTAATTTCATCTTTTTTGTAGTATACTTTTGGTTCCTTGCTTCATGAAAGGCAGGTCCATTGGAAGAACTTCGGTGGGGAGGTCAGGTCAGAGACCTAATCACCTTTTTTTTTTAACTAATTTTATTATTTTTTAAATTATTTATTTATTTATTTTGGCTGCGCCAGGTCTTAATTGCGGCACACAGGATCTTCGTTGCAGCGTGCAACGGTCTTTAGTTGGACCATGCAGACTTCTTTGTTGTGGCATGCGTGTGGGATCTAGTTCCCCAACCAGGGATCGAATCTGGGCCCCCTTCTTTGGGAGCTCGGAGTCTTACCCACTGGTCCACCAGGGAAGTCCCTAATCACCTTTTTTTTTTTTTTATTAGAGTGTCCATATGGACAGGGAAGCCAAATCTAAAATCTCCATGTGAATTCCTGGGAAATTTCTGAGGGAAGGAGCCAACAGCAAAACGATACTGTGCTTCTTTCTAATGAAAGCCTTCATTTCTTAATCCCTAGAAAGGACAAAAGTCATATCTTAGTTACCAACAACTTAGATGACTAGGTTTTCTACATTTTGGTAAGATGCAGCTTTACAGGTTGGGAAGAATATTTATTGGGGAATATAGAAATCTAGTCGGTCCTTAGATACATATTAGCTGTATGACATAAGACGAATGAATACTCCAGGCCTCTAGATTAGATTACCTCAAAGTTTCCTTATAGCTATAATGTCCCATGACTATTCTACAAGAGTTGGGAGTATGGGGCCCAGGCAAGAGCATGATGCTTATACAACACCAAACAGAATAGGTTTGACCAAATAGGCTCAATAAACCTTCTGTGTGTCTAGATCATTCCCACCTCCTCCATCTAGTCCTATTTAAAGGAACAAGGTCTCAACAGGACCCTGTAAGTACCTGCAAAACAATTTGCATATGCTATTTAGAGTTCTCCTATTATCATGGTTTTAATTGGAAGGATTACTTCTTACTGAGTCATTCTTTTTGACTTCCAACAGTTGTATTTTTCAATTCTGTTCCTTGAAACGTTTAATAAATGTTCTTCATAAAAAAGTTCTGTAATGAAGTGGATTTAACAAACACTGTATCGTGTAGTCCTCTACCAATTCACTTTGTTCTTTGGATACTAAAAGTTCATTGATATCCTTCTGTAAAGATCCCTGCTTAATTTTATTTAACACACCATGGTAGGCAGAATAGTTGTCTCCAAGTATGTCCATGTTCTAATCCCCAGAACCTGTTAATATGTTATGTTACATGGCAAGGGAGAATTAAGTTTACAGATGGAATTAAGGCTGCTAATCAGCTGACCTTGAGATGGGAAGATTATCCTGGATTATCTGAGTGGGGCTCATGTAATCAAAGTGTCTTTAAAAGTAGAAGATGGAACCAGAAGAGTCAGTTTCAGAGTCAGAGAAAGACTTGACTAGCTGTTGCTGGCCTTGAAGATGGAAGGGGGTGACTACTAGAAGCTAGAAAAGACAAGAAAATGACTCTACCCTAGATCCTCCAAAAGGAACACAGCCCCACTGACACTTTGATTTTAACCCAGAGAAACCCACTTTGGACTTCTGGCCACCAGAACTGTAAAATAATAAATATATGTTGTTTTAACCCACGAAGTTTGTAGTAATTTGTTACAGCAGCCGTAAGATCCTAATACAGTGTTTTCCAAAGTTATATGATCATGTTGTGTCTTGGGTATTGTGTGCAAATTTGGGACAAAATCTGGGGGGAATGCTGGTCTCAGACCTTCATTCTTCTCTAGATAAGCCACATCCAACACAACTTCCTGTAATGATGGAAGTGTTTTATTTCTGTGCTGTTCAATAGGTAACCACAGCTACAGGTAACTACTGTTAGTTCTCAACCAAGGAGCTTCCTGGATGTGAACCCGCCCCTGTACACGGAGGGCAAGCAGAGACTGAAGAAAGAGGGGAACACTCCACATTATTAAGCAAGGAAGCTTACATCTGAGGCCTCTCTTAGGCATCACAAGAGAAGTAGATCTCCCTACCTGCTTGCCTACACCTTAAAAGTTTACACAGAGGCCTTAACTGGGTTCAGTTGCATATACCGTCCAGATGGTCTCAGCAGCACCTTACTCTCTCAAGGCTTCATCCTTGGAACAACTCCCCCTGTGGGAACAGTGGGCAGAATGTATTTTCCAAGGACAAGGTAGGGGGTCAGGAGCCTCCGATTGTTTGGGTCCAGCTCTCAGGTCAACCAGCGGTCACATCCTCTTGATGACCTCCTCCAATAGCTACTGAGCATCTGAACTGTGGCTGGTGAAACTGAGGAACTGAAATTTAAATTTTATTTTAATTTAAAATTTCAATAGGTACATGTGGCTAGTGGCTACCATATTGGACAACACAGCTTTATTTATTTTAAACATCTTTATTGGAGTGTAATTGCTTTACAATGGTGTGTTAGTTTCTGCTTTATAACAAAGTGAATCAGTTATACATATACATATATCCCCATATCTCCTCCCTCTTGCGTCTCCCTCCTATCTTCCCTATCCCACCCCTCCAGGTGGACACAAAGCACCGAGCTGATCTCCCTGTGCTATGTGGCTGCTTCCCACTAGCTATCTGTTTTACATTTGGTAGTGTATATATGTCCATGCCACTCTCTCACTTTGTCCCAGCTTACCCTTCCCCCTCCCCATGTTCTCAAGTCCATTCTCTACGTCTGCATCTTTATTCCTGTCCTGCCCCTAGGTCTTCGGAACCACTTTTTTTAAGATTCCATATATATGTGTTAGCATGCAGTATTTGTTTTTCCCCTTCTGACTTACTTCACTCTGTATGATAGTCTCTAGGTCCATCCACCTCACTGCAAATAACTCAATTTCGTTTCTTTTTATGGCTGAGTAATATTCCGCCATATATATGTGCCACATCTTCTTTATCCATTCATCTGTCGATGGACACTTAGGTTGCTTCCATGTCCTGGCTATTAGACATGGAGCTGCAGTGAACATTGTGGTACATGACTCTTTTTGAATTATGGTTTTCTCAGGGTACATGCCCAGTAGTGGTATTGCTGGGTCATATGGTAGTTCTATTTTTAGTTTTTTGAGGAACCTCCATACTGTTCTCCATAGTGGCTGTATCAGTTTACATTCCCACCAACAGTGCAAGAGGGTTCCCTTTTCTCCACACCCTCTCCAGCATTTATTGTTTGTAGATTTTTTGATGATGGCCATTCTGACCGGTGTGAGATGATATCTCATTGTAGTTTTGATTTGCATTTCTCTAACGACTAGTGATGTTGAGCATCCTTTCATGTGTTTTTGCAATCTGTATATCTTCTTTGGAGAAATGTCTGTTGAAGTCTTCTGCCCATTTTTGGATTGGGTTGTTTGTTTTTTGGATATTTAGCTGCATGAACTGCTTGTAAATTTTGAAGATTAATCCTTTGTCAGTTACTTCGTTTGCAAATATTTTCTCCCATTCTGAGGGTTGTCTTTTCGTCGTGTTTATGGTTTCCTTTGCTGTGCAAAAGCTTTGAAGTTTCATTAGGTCCCATTTGTTCATTTTTGGTTTTATTTCCATTTCTCTTGGAGGTGGGTCAAAAAGGATCTTGCTGTGATTTATGTCATAGAGTGTTCTGCCTATGTTTTCCTCTAAGAGTTTGATAGTGTCTGGCCTTACATTTAGGTCTTTAATTCATTTTGAATTTATTTTTGTGTATGGTGTTAGGGAGTGTTCTAATTTCATTCTTTTACATGTTGCTGTCCAGTTGACAACACAGCTTTAGATCAAAATTTGCAAATTCAGTTGCCAGCCAGGATATATAAATATGAGAAGCTGATCAAATATAAACAAGACAACAGTGGAAGCATTATGATCAATGACACTGACTCTTTGGCCTCAGTGTTCCAGAGGTTGACAAGGATTAGTGGAGAATGGGAGGAAAATTGTCCTTAGAGGGTATGCCTTGGCTCAAGGGACAGGGCTACCCTGCTCCTGAAGGTTATTGCAATGAGGGAACAAAGCTTATTTTCAGAAATAATTTTTCAAGAGAAGCTGAGAATTTGGATTCTTATCTTAACTACTCTGATTTCTCAAAGTTTCAGATAAAAGCAAGCATAGGTCTGGTGCATACCAACCTGTAGACTTCTAGTTTAGAAGCCCTGAAAACAGATGGTGCAGAAATGTTTGCATTATTTTAACCCTGAGGCCCTGGCCTAAGGAAGAGGTGTATATTAGCATTCAAGGTAGGGCTGTTGAGTACGGTTGTATAGACTGGGCACTGCCCAAGAACACACATACCATGAGTCCCCATTGACATGGTCCACATGAAGGATGTATATGTTTTATTCAGATAGTTTTTTGGCAGATAACAGCAAAGTATTTTGTTCTTAGAAAGCCAGCACATTATGACAACTTTGCAATAGATGGAAGTAAATTGCCTTGAAGAAATTGTTTTTTGCTTATTTTTTACATACTGTCTGGGCTAATGGCAACTCTGATGAGGAGAAGTATGAGTTCAAAGGAGAATATGTAAGAAGGCTGAAAATCAGATACAATTCAGCTTTATGAGCCCATTGTTTATAAACTCTAAACTCCTTTTTTTGCACATTTATTAAGAGGACAGGTCTGTATCTTTCCACAAAGGTGCCAGACCACTGATACTAGCCGGGTATTCCTACTATGTTCCTCTTCTCAGAGAGCACTCGACTTTGCCCATGACTGCTCTTCACTGCAGTGGCTTATGTAATTGATTTATCTTCAGTCCCAGGGCCTGCCAACACAGAACCCTCACAGAGAAGCTGCTCAGTAGATTCTTGTTGAAGGAATATTCTTTCTCTCATATTCCAACTACAGGTGTCTTTTTTCTTTCTACTTCTACATGTTTTTTTCCCTCTCAACCCTTCTCTGTTTTTGCCTCTCTTTGACCCTGTTTGCCTCTGAGTCTTTCTCAGTCTCTTTCTTTCTTCCTTCATCTTTCTATCTTTCCTCACTCCTCCTCTCACAGCATCTCCTCGTCACCTTGTGAATTGCTTCCATCTCCCTCTTTCACTTTTTTCTCACTTTTTACTCTGCTCACTATTTCTAGCTCTACCCTTGATTGTCTGTTACCCCCACTGGGGCTTTCGAATCCACAAAATTGAGACAGCAAGAGGTGTGACACATTAACCTTAATTTTCCAATTGTTTCTTTGTCGGATGCTTTCAGGATTTTCCTCTTTCCAAGGTGTGGATCCAGGTTGGAGAATGAGTGGCAGGTGCTTCCAAATACAGAAACCTTTCTCAAAGCACCAAGGTAAGGCCGTTAAAAAAGTCACTGACCTTCAGCCTCAGGAGACTCTGGTGGCAGCTTGCCTCTTCTTATTCTTTCTCTTTTTAATATTAGGAAACAAGCTAGTTTCATCAAGGTGGAATTTCCTGCTGCAGATGAGAGTCAAACAGCTGCTTATTTTAGTTTCCATGGAGTCCACTCTACTTGGGTCAGAAGAAGCTTCGGGGGAGATGAGTCTGGCTGTAACATCCCACCAGCCCAGCTGGAGAAAACAGTAGGGATGAGGATGTGTAAATGAGGAAATAAAGCTGGCTATGCCTTGCTTGCTTTCAGCCTTGCTTTCAGATTCTCAGCAGTGAAGAAGCTGCCCTACCTGACACAACCTACTTTGCTTTGAATTATTCTGGACCGGGTTGCATGGACCAGCCACACGCGTTCAAGGGAAAGGCTTACTTAGTTTCTCTTCAGGCTGTCTTAAAAATTTAGAATGTTTTAGAAGCAAATGTTCTTCATTTTCAATTAGACACCCATCATTCTGTCATCATATTTATGCTTGGGCTCAGATGTATGGCTGGCAGTGCCGACTATAATTGAAAGGTCCCAGAGTCCCCTTTCTCTGGTGAGGTAGGTGCAAATCAGCTACTCATAGCAACTGAACTTGGAAGAAAGTGTGTTTGCAGGAGGTACCAAGGTCTTTTGCTGTTTTGTAAATTACAAAAGGAACTAGTTCTGGGCCATCTAGGGGACGTCTTGTTTAAATCATGATTGAGTTTGCAAGAGGGTCTTTCATCTGATGACTGCCTCAAGTTGGCCTCAATGCTTTCCTTGTAACCAGCCAAACGACTTCTTTCCTTGGTTAATCAAAACTCTTGCCTTGAAAAGATACATGCACCCCAATGTTCACAGCAGCACTATTTACAATAGTCAAGACATGAAAGCGACCTAAATGTCCACTGACAGATGAATGGATAAAGAAGATGTGGTATGTGTGTATACACACACACACACACACACACACACACACACACACACACAATGGAATATTACTCAGCTGTAAAAAAGAATGAAAAATGCCATTTGCAGCAAAATGTATGGATCTAGAGATTATCATACTAAGCGAAATAAGTCAGAGAAAGACAAATATCATATGATAGCACTTATATGTGGAATCTAAAACAATGATACAAATGAACTTATTTACAAAACAAATAGACTCACAGACATAGAAAACAAACTTATGGTTACCAAAGGGGAAAAGGGAGAGGGATAAATTAGGAGTTGGGGATTAACAGATAGACACTACTATATATAGAGTAGAAAAACAGCAAGGTCCTACTGTATAGCACAGGAAACTATATTCATGATCTTACAGTAACCTATAATGGCAAAGAATCTGAAAAAGAATATATATTATGTTATATTTATAAAACGGAACCGTTTTACTCGATACCTGAAACTAATACAACGTTGTAAATCAACTGTACTTCAAAAAAAAAAAGTGTATGCACACACACACACACACACACACACACACACAACTCTTGGCTTGCCTTACATTTGACTTAGTAAAGCTGGAGATTTGGGAGGTAAACACATATGCTGTCCCTCACTCCTTCTGCCTTAGCCCTGCTGGCCTTTTTAATTCCCTTGAATTCCCCACATCCCACATTTCTTCCTGCCACTGCTTTTTTTTTTTTTCCTTTTCTTTTCCTGAATGCTCCTTCTTATTGTCTTACTACTTCCCTTCTGCTCAGCTCTCAGCTCTCCCCAGGGGTTGCTCCCTCAGAGAAACCTTCACTGACTTCCTGTCTACTAGAGCATGACAATAGCCTTCCAAATATAGGACTTCATATGACATAAGCTCTCCTTCATAGATTTGTCCAGGTTGTGATTCAATATTTCCTTCCATTATCACTTGTTTAATGTCTGTCTCCCTTACTAGACTGTATGTTCCCCAGATACAGGGGCTGGTTTTCGTTACTTTGCATCTGCAGTGTTTGGCAGTGAACTTAACACAGGGTGAGCACTGAATAAATATTTGTTGAGTGAATACATGGATGAATGAACTATAGCACTGCAATGTCATCATAATGAATCACCTTAGCCACGATCCTGGTTTGTTATCATTTAGCAACTGCAGGGAACAACTTAGCAAGTAGGTACAGGCCAATAGGACCCAGAGAGAGAGAAATCTTTCTGGTGGGGTAGGGATACTCCCAAAGGCCATAAGAAGCAACCCTGAGAGGATAAGGAAAAGGGAGAGGGTCAAAGGAAGAAAGTGCAGTGGTTCTGGTGAAACCAATTGAATTCCTCCCCACTGATAGGATTAGTTATAGTTAGCTGCCACTGGTTGAGAGCTTCGAAGCACCAAGAATCACTGCATATCTGATATGGATTTTCAGAAGGAAGAGAGCAAACCTCCAAGAAAGAGGCTCACAGAGGCAGTGAAAATGGATCAAGTGTGGTGTGAGGATGGATCAGGGCTATCTGACCACACTCGACATTTCCTGCATTCTGTATGCAAGGGCTACCAAGTGTGGATAAAACCTATTAGAGATTGCAGTGGGAGACTGATGCAAAATCACAGTGAAATTGGAAAATATTCATAGTGACAGCATTGGGGTCAAGTATCCGGGGGCAGCAAGAGTGTCCCGTGGTTGTGGCCACAATAACAGCATCCTAATCAGAGTCTTCGTGTAATAAAGTATTGGACTGAGAGGAGAGGCCCTTGGTTCTTAACTGTTTTCCGAGTCTGCTTTTTCAGTCTTCCTGCTGGGGCTGGGATTTACTATTACATGATACGCATGGGTTTTTGGGTCATTGTGCGTTATGTGAGAAGTGACTTATTAATAAGGTGAACATGAAAGCTTGAATAAGGACTACTGCAACTTTAAGAACGCTGAGTAGAATAAGAATAATAAATGCAATGAGGGCTGTGGTAATACTAATGCTTATTAGGGCCAGGGTTGCTCCTCTGATTAGATGGATTAATAGGTGACCATCTGTAATCTTAGCTGTTAGCCATATGGCCAGGACTATTGATTGAATAAGTAAGCTAATAGTTTCAATAATTACTGGCATGGGGATAAGGGGAATTGGTGTTCCTTGTGGTAAAGTGGGCCAGAGATGCTTTTGTTTTATAGTGGAAGCCAGTGATTACAACTCCTGCTCATAAAGGAATTGCTATAACTAAATTTCTTGAAAGTTGTTTCGTGGGCATAAATGAGTGGTAAGAGACCTAGCAAGTTTGTTGAGCCAATAAATAAGATTACTGACATGAGATTTAGTGTTCAAGTTTGTCCTTTATAGTTGTGGCTAGCCATTATCTGTTTTGATGTGAGTTGAACTCGTCACTGTTGAATAGAGATTGTGCAGTTATAAAACATTTGGTTGTGTGTGGGCAATAGAAAGCTTGGAAGTATAATGACTAAAATGGCAATAGGTAATCTTATTATAGTTGGGGTGATGAAAGAGGCAAATAAATTTTTATCCATTTTGTTTCTCAAGGGGCAGAGTGTTTTGGTGTTTTAGTTGATTTTAGTTTTAGAACTGAAGGATAAGTATATTTTGAAATTTTTCAGTTGAGATACAATAAATAGAACTAGAATTATTGATATAATAGTGATAAATCATGTTGATGTATCTAGTTGTGGCATGTTATTAAGGGGAGTTTTTAACTCCCAGTCTTTAACTTAAAAGGTTAATAATACTCAGCTTCTTAATGAACTTATAGTATGGATGCAGATCATTTCTCAAAGCATTTTAGAAGGTTATTAGGTAACCTTCCTGTTAACCTCCCAGTAAATTATTTTTCTGTTTACCCAGAATCAATCCCTATTGCTTACAAGCAGGAAATGTTGGACTGCCATATGAAATGTGACAGAAAATGCCAGGAAAAGTCTCTCTCTGGTGTACTTTCTGAACAAACACCAGTCAAACCAAATGCCATGTCCTGCCATGGCCAGAGGTGGGAAGGTGTGGGTGCTCTTGGCAGACCAGCAAAGCCTCAGCAACCAGAGATTCCAGAACGAGCCCTTTGTGGTGCAGGGTTTCCTCTGTGGGATGATAGTTCTCACGGATGTGCATCTTCTTGAGACCTACCTTTCTGCTAGATTGCCGGAGCCCCCAGACTTCTGGTTTCCAGAGCTGAAAAGGATAATCTAATTCAGTGGTTTTCACATGGGGCATTTTTAACCCCTAGGTGACATTTGACAATGCCAAGAGATGTTTTTGATGTCACACTTGAGGAGAGGGTTGTTAGTGAGTAGAGGCCAAACATCCCACAAGGCACAGGAAAGCCCCCCCCCCCCCCGACCAAAACAAAGAAGTATCTAGCCAAAATGTCAATGCGTCACTGTTGAGAAATCCTGATCTAAATAATGTGTCTGAGAATCTCTTGTTTCTCAGGAGTCTTGTATTGGAAAATATCTTGTATTGGAAAAATGTTAGCTTCATATTTTGAGGTAGTGTGTAGAACTGCATAGTCCAGTGGAGTATTGATTATCTACATATAGCTATTGAGCACTTGAGATATGACTAGTCTGAATTGAGGTGTGCATGTGTAAAACACACATTAGAGATTTTGGATATAAGCTATCCTGCTCATATTGAAAAGAACAGAAGCTAAAAGAAATAATTTTTCACTTATTCTTTAATTCCTCCATCCAATAGACATTTTTGAACTTATGCTATATGCTAATCATTGGGCATATTAAACATAAGTACCACTTCCTTTGTGAAGAGCTCATAATCTATTGAAGAAGTCAAAGAGTTAAGGAAAGGGATTGCAGAAGAGTGTGTACGTTAGTGTTTGTATAGAGGAAAGCGTGATTAGCTGCCTAGATGAGCCAGGGACCATGCCTGTAGGGAGGTGATGAAGTATTATTGGAATCTGTTCTTCCATACCTTTGAGGATGTGCAGTTCCCTCTTCTGCCTCTTACCAACTGGAATGTTAGTCTTCACCTCTCTACCAGCCAACACCCTGTCTTGAGCTGAATAACTGAGCCCTAGCTAGACCACTGTAGCTCAAAGACATCCTTTGTGATTTTGAACTTTTAACAGTCTTGATTTGTTGCTCCCCATAGGTACTTGATAAGGTAGTTCTTGCCAGGGCTCCCTTGTTCTATTGTAAACTACACGAAGCACTGAAACGGAAGTGCACAAATGTGTTTGTTGAATGCAAGAATGACCATCCCAGAAAGTCTCATTAAGTCCTGCCTATAGATCTTTCTGGGATTTATAGGACAATATGGCAACACACAGGCTCCGTATAGACTTCTTCACTAAATGATCCAGCTGTTCACTGTCTCCCCTCTGGCCTTTGCCCTTGATGTTCCCGTCCCATATTCCACATTGCCCTTTGCATGCATAACTCCTGTTTAGCTTTTGGTCTCAGTTTCAAAGCCATTTCATTTGGTAAGCCACCTCTGACAACTGCCACCCTAAAAGATTAAGTTCTCCTTTTCCCAAGGCACTGTTGGTGCTTCTACATTAACTCAGTTCAATGTCCCATCTTCTTCATTAGACCATGAGCTCCAAGTGGCAGTGTCTGTGTCTCATTTGCTCACTGCTAAAAATATTCTTAGCATCCAGCCCCAAGTGTTACACATAGTATGTCTTAGGTTAAGTCCCCAGAAGCAGACACTGGGGTGAGGACCGTGTGCAGGTGATTTTATTAGAAAGTGTTCCCAGGAGAAAGAGAGTGGGGGGAACAGGGCAGGGCAGAGGGGAAGCTGAACAAGGGTGTAGTTTCAGGTGATGACCCACCTGACGTGAGGATGAGGAGAGCCTCATTCTGATCTCCCTGAGAGCCCTGAATCTTTTTTTCTTTTGGCCGTGCCATGCCGAACCACTGGCCCGCCAGGGAATTCCCAGAGCTCTGAATCTTACACCTTGAGAGCTATGGAGAATAAATTGAGAACTTTCAATATATGCCTACTAATATTTCTGGAGGAAGAAAATGAAGAGAAGGTTGAGGTGAGGAAATAAGATTTGAAACACTAATGGCAGAATGAAAGACAGATAGGAGGTTTTTTAAAAAATTAATTTATTTAATTAATTTATTTTTGGCTGCATTGGGTCTTTGTTGCTGCGTGCAGGCTTTCTCTAGTTGTGGTGAGCAGAGGCTACTCTTCATTGTGGTGCCTGGGCTTCTCATTGTGGTGGCTTC
The DNA here is from genome assembly GCF_011762595.2 of Tursiops truncatus. Classification (NCBI taxonomy): domain Eukaryota; kingdom Metazoa; phylum Chordata; class Mammalia; order Artiodactyla; family Delphinidae; genus Tursiops; species Tursiops truncatus. The sequence continues at coordinate 7,181,655 of NC_047037.1, forward strand.
TCTTGTTGCAGAGCACAGGCTCTAGGCACACGGGCTTCAGTAGTTGTGGCATGTGGGCTCCATAATCGTGGCTTGCGGGCTCTAGAGCGCAGGCTCAGTAATTGTGCTGCACGGGCTTAGTTGCTCTGCAGCATGTGGGATCTTCCCGGACCAGGGCTCGAACCCGTGTCCCCTGCATTGGCAGGCAGATTCTTAACCACTGCGCCACCAGGGAAGCCCCAGATATGAGTATTGAGAATGGAAGGGCATGCTCAATACTGACTAAAATTAAAACCCCACACCTGATACTTGGTAGTGAAATGGCAGAATATCAAGAATAAAAAATACATTCTTAAAAGTACCATAGAGAAAAGACTATTTAGAATATCAAATAATGACACAGCCAACTTCATATCATTAACGGGAGATGCCAAAAACAAGAATGGAATATCTTCAAAGTAGTGAGGGAAAATAACTGATGACATATTTTTATATCTAGCTAGATTATCATGAAAGAGGGAGAAGAGGGTAAAAAAAACATTTCAGACATACAGTGACTATGAGTGTTTTCCAGCCATAGCCTTTTACTGTAAAAATGTTAAATAGTTTTCTCCAGGAAGTTGAAAATTAAACCCCGAGGGGAATGAGATACAAGATATTAAATATTTGTACACAGAAATTTAGTGTGAATTTTTTATAGTTTTCATTAACTATTGAATGTAAAAATAATGCAGAACAAATATTGTGTGTGAATAAAAAGGAAAAGAGTTATATTCTAGGTAGCAATGACAATGTGGGCACATTGTTCTGTGGAAAGTTAAAGGGTGTTAAGGTCAATGTCATTTTCAGGAGGAAGAAAGAAATCTTGAATAGCTTCAAATTTAGGAAAATGAAGACCCAAATAATTATGTTAAACAATTTAAGAGTAACCTCTATTTTTCTTCAGAAGAGGGGGAAAAAAGGAAGTATCCAAACATTTATTAATCCAACAAAATGCAACCAAAGAGAAAGTAGGTGAAAAATAAGGTGGTAGAAAAAGAGAGTATAGTTTACAGCATGATATTTACTGATTCTTCTGGTGGCATCTTCAAGTCTTTCTCAGTTTTGCCTGTGAAACTATAGAAATAAAGATCACATGATCTCACATATCAGCATGTTCTTAATCATCCTGATAGCCCTTTGACTCTGGTCTCTGGGGAGAATGCTCTAGCATCTCTTCATAATCCTACTCAGAGATGCACTGTCAGTTTTCACTCCTCAGTGGAATCTGAAATTAAGACTCAAGAACTTGGTGGAAGTGACATATTCTTCTTCATCTGCCTTTCTTTTCCATCTCCCACCTCTCTCCCTGGGAACTGCAATCAGGTTCCTGCAAAAGCACCACAAATTAATCCCCTGGTGGGACATATTCTTTGAAGCCCAAATCAAATCACATGATCTGAAAAGTGGTTCCTGTATGGGAATATGGAATCATGTATTCTTAGTAGAGATGAAAAGAGAACAATATTGAACATTTGGTCATCATAAACTACAGGGAGAAAGTGAAAGTATATTATGTTGTTAATATGAAAGAGATAAAACATACCTAATTTTCTGGATGATCAATAAACTTATTGAACTGTTGTGTGACCAGTTTTCCAGCTTACTGTACTAGGTACTGTAGAGATACATTTACCCATATATATGACTTTCATCTCATCATACTATTTAATATATCACTTAATTGAAAAATTGATATTCTTTTTAAACTAGAAAAATTTTAATTCATTATGTTTTACTGATTATAAAATTAAACATGTTTTGGAGCAATCTGGATAGAACAGAAGAGTTAATAAAAATACTACTTGAGATAACTACTAGTAACATCTTGGTATAGTTTTTCTTTCAGTCTTTTATTTAAGAACTTGAAAAAAATGTTGGCTCTCCCTTTTCTTAAAAACAAATTTAATCTTTAGTGGCTTTCTGCATTATTCTTGGAGTCCCTAGGAACAAGCATATAGTAAGCACTCGATGAATGATTGGATAGATGCATGAAGGAATGGGGTCATGAGTAAATGACTACATATGTGAATGATACTCATCAGGAGGAAAACCATTTATTCAAATTCAGGGCTCAATTACAGAGACGCTAGTGCACAAAGGATGAAAAGGGAATACATTATGAAGGTGGGTTATAGGTGGAGTAATATAAATTCTAAGAAATAGCGGTGCATTACTGTGCATTACTGTGAAAAATGACAGCCATCAATCCCAAGTACAGAATTCATACTTTGGGGGAAAAAATGGAGTGATTTTCAAATGACTACTAATGGCATCTATGTCATCTTCATGCATCTCAGCCTGTGGAATTACAAACAACACATGCCAACAAATATAGCTATAATTGGGGAGTTTCCCTATTCTGTGCAATTATTGTTCACTTTATATTATAAAATGACACCATTATACATAATATAAATGACACTTGAGTTAAGCTGGGCTTCTCATTTTTTTTTCCCCCAAGCTTCACTGAGAGCTAACTGACATAAAACATTGTGTATGTTTAAGATGTGCAACATAATGATTTGAAATATGTGCGTATTGGTTTTTTTAAACTTATTTATTTTTGGCTGTGTTGGGTCTTTGCTGCTGCCTGCGGGCTTTCTCTAGTTGCAGTGAGCAGGGGCTACTCTTTGTTGTGGTGCACGGGCTTCTCATTGCAGTGTCTTCTCTTGTTGTAGAGCACGAGCTCTAGGTGAGCAGGCTTCAGTAGTTGTGGCTCGCGGGCTCTAGAGCGCAGGCTCAGTAGTTGTGGCGCACGGGCTTAGTTGCTCCGCGGCATGTGGGATCTTCCTGGACCAAGGCTTGAACCCATGTCCCCTGCATTGGCAGGCAGATTCTTAACCACTGCGCCACCAGGGAAGCCTGAAATATGTGTATATTGTGAAATGATTAGCACGGTAAATTTAGTTTATATATCATCACCTCATATATTTACATTTGTATGTGTGTAGTGAGAACTTTTAACATCTACTCTTTAGCATTTTCAAGTATACAATATAGTATTCTTAACTATAGTCACCAGGCTGTACCTTACATCCCCAGAACTTATTCATCTCATAACAGGAAGTTTGTACCCTTTGACCACCTTCACCCATTTCTGCCCCATCCCTACTCCCCAGCCCTGGCAACCACCAGTCTGCTCTCTGTCTCTATGAGTTTGTTTTTTTTAGATTCCACATATAAGTGAATTCATACAGTATGTTTCTTTCTCTGTCTTGTTTCACATAGCATAAAACTCTCAAGGTTCATCCATGTTGTTGCAAATGGCAGGATTTCTTCTTTTTATAACCGAATACAATTCCATTTTACACACACACACACACACACATCCCTAAAACGTATCTTCTTTATCCACTCATCCATTGATGGACCCTTAAGTTGTTTCCATGTCTTGGCTATTGTAAGTAATGCTGCAATGAACATGGGAGTGCAGATAGTTCTTCAAGATAGTGATTTCATTTCCACTGAATATATACTAAGAAGTGGGATTGCTGGATCATATGGTAGTTCTATTTTCATTATTTTGAGAAACCTCCATATTGTTTTCTGTAGTGGCTCTACCAATTTACATTCCTACTCGCAGTGCACAAGAGTTCCCTTTTATACACTTAGCCAGCACTTATCTCTTGTCTTTTGAATGACAGCCATTCTAACAGGTGTGAGGTGATATCTCATTGTGGTTTTTATTTGCATCTCTCTGATGATTAATGTTGTTGAGTACCTTTTCATGTACCTTTTGGCATTTTGAAAATCTTCTTTGGAATAATGTTTTTTTTTTTTTTTACTCATTTTTTTTTTACCCATTTTTTTTTTACCCATTTTTTTAACCCATTTTTATTTTTATTTATTTATTTTATATATGACTCATATATCTATTAAATTCTTAAATTAACAGAATCAATTTTTTCATTAAGTTGGCACCTAGCCCAGTGTTCCTTTTTTTTTTTTAACGTCTTTATTGGAGTATAATTGCTTTACAATGGTGTGTTAGTTTCTGCTGTATAACAAAGTGAATCAGCTATACATAAACATATATCCCCATATCCCCTCCCTCTTGTGTCTCCCTCTCACACTCCCTATCCCACCCCTTTACCCATTTTTAAAATGAACTTTTTTTGATATTGAGTTGCATATATTCCTTTTATAATATGGATATTAAACCCTTATTTGATATGTGCTTTGCAAATATTTTCTGCTCTCTCTTTTTTCCTTGAGTAGATTAGGTAAAGATTTGTTATTTAAAATAATCTTCTCAAAGAACCAACTCATAATTTTTTTAATCTTTTCTATTATTCTCCTATTTTCTATTTTATTTATTTCTGCTCTAATCTTTATTATTTCCTTTCTTCTACTAACTTTGGGCTTAGTTTGTTCTTTTTTTTCTAGTTCCATGAGGTGAAAAGTTAGGTTGTTATTTGAGATTTTCTTTTTTGATGTATTGATTTCTTACTATAAACTTTCCTCTTAGTACTTTGATACATCCCATAAGTTTTGGTATACTGTGTTTTCATTTGTCAAGATATTTCTTAAAAATTTACTATTGATATTTTTCTTTGATCCATTGGTTCAGGAATGTACTGTTTAATTTCCTTAAATCCATGTATTTGTGAATTTTCTGACTCTTCTCCTGTTATTTATTTCTAGTTTTTTACCATTATGTTCAGAACAGATACTTGATGTAATTTCCATCTCCTTGAATATGTTCAGACTTATTTTGTGGCTTTATATATAATCTATCCTAGCAAATGTTCTGTGTGTACTCAGGGAAAATGTGTATTCTGCTGATGTTGGATAGAATGTTCTATATATGCCTTTTATGTTCATTTGGTCTGTAGTTTAAATCCACTGTTTCCTTATTGATTGTCTGTCTGGATGATCTGTCCATTGTTGAGAGTGTGATATTAAAGTCCCCAACTATTATCATATTGCTGTTTGTTTTTCCTTTTAGTTTTGTTGATATTTGTTTTATATATTTACATGCTCCAATGTTGGGTGTATAAATATTTATAATTGTTATTTCTTCTTGATGGATTGACCTCTCTATCATTATGTAAGACCTTTTTTTGTCCCTTTCAACCATTTTTAGCTTAAAGTCTAAAGATGTGAGCATAGTTGTCTCTGCTTTCTTTTGATTACTATTTGCTTGAATTCTCTTTTTTCATCCCTTCACTTTCAGTCTATGAGTTTCCTTAAAGCTAGAGTGAGTTCCTTATAGGCAGCTTATTGTTGGATCTTGTTCTTTTTATCCATTCAGCAATTCTATGTCTTTTTATTAGATAATGTAATCCATTTATGTTTAAAGTAATTATTGATAAGTAAGGACTTAACTATTGTCATTTTAGTATTTGTTTTCTGACTTTTTACCTTGTGTCCTCTCTTGCTGTCTTATTTTGTGATTTGATTACCTTCTGCAGTGGTATGCTTTGAATACTTTATCATAATCTTTTGTATATTTGCTACAGGTTTTTCCTTTGTGGTTACCATGAGACTTAGGTAATATAGCTTATATTTATATATAACACTCTATTTTAAGGTGGTAACAACTGAACTTTGATAGCATACAGAAACATTATACTTCCTCTTCCCTCACATACTAGATTATTGATGTTACAGTTTACATCTTTTTTGTGTTATGTATCCAATACCAAAATTATTGTAGTTATGGTTAACATTAACATGTTTGTTTTTTAACTTCTCAACTAGAGTTGAAAGTGATTTCCATAAAACCATTCAATATTAGAGAATCTGAGTTTGCCTATATGTTTACCATTCCTAATGTCTTTTATACATTCATGTTTTATGATGTTAATTAGCATCCTTTTATTTCCACTTGAAGATCAGCCTTTAGCATTTCTTGGAAGACAGGTCTAGTGGTGATGAACTCCCTCAGCTTTTCTTTGTTCAGGAAAGTCTTTATTTCTCCTTTATTTCTGAAGAAGTTTTGTTGGGCATAGTATTCTTGGTTGATAGCCTTTTTCTCTTTTAATATTTTGACTATATTATCCCAGTCTCTCCTGGCCTGCAAAGTTTCTGTTAAGAAATCCATAGTCGTATGAGGAGTCCCTTATATGTAATGAGTCACTTTTCTCTTGCTACTTTCATAATTGTCTTTGAGTTCTGACAACTTAATTATGTTTCTTAGTGTACTCCATTTTGGGCTCAACCTATTTGGGATCTTTTGGGCCTCGTGAATGTGGATGTCCATTTCTTTCCCCATGTTTGGGAAGTTTTCAGCTATTATTGCTTTAATAGACTTTCTGTCTCTTTCCTTCGCTTCTCCTTTAGGTAGTTAGCTAAGGTCCTAGAACAATACTGTGAAATTTTAACAACAGTGATTTGTTTTTTAATACATCTTTATTGGAGTATAATTGCTTCACAATGCTGTGTTAGTTTCTGTTGTACAACAACGTGAATCAGCCATATGCATACATATATGCCCTATCCTCTCCCTCTTTAGCTTCCCTCCCACCCACCCTATCCCACCCCTCTAGATCATCACAAAGCACAGAGCTGATCTCCCTATGCTATGCTGCTGCTTCCCAGTAGCTATCTATTTTACATTTGGTAGTGTATATATGTCAATGCTTCTCTCACTTCACCCCAGCTTCCCCCTCTCCACCCTGTGTCCTCAAGACCATTCTCTATGTCTGTGTTTTTATTCCTGCCCTGCCACTAGGTTCATCAGTACCATTTTTTTCCCTTAGATTCCATATATATGCGTTAGCATACGGTATTTGTTTTTCTCTTTCTGACTTCCTTCACTCTGTATGACAGACTCTAGGTCCATCCACCTCACTACAAATAACTCAATTTCGTTTCTTTTTATGGCTGAGTAATATTCTGTTGTATATATGTGCCACATCTTCTTGATCCATTCGTCTGTCAATGGACACTTAGGTCATGTCCATGTCCAGGCTATTGTAAATAGGGCTGCAATGAACATTGTGGTATGTATGTGTCTCTTTGAATTACTGTTTACTCAGGGTATATGCCCAGTAGTGGGATTGCTGGATCATATGGTAGTTCTATTTTTAGTTTTTTAAGGAACCTCCATACTGTTCTCCGTAGTGGCTGTATCAATTTACATTCCCACCAACAGCGCAGGAGGGTTCCCTTTTCACCACACCCTCTCCAGCATTTACTGTTTCTAGATTTTTTGATAATGACCATTCTGACCAGTGTGAGGTGATACCTCACTGTGGTTCTGATTTGCATTTCTCTAATAATTAGTGATGTTGAGCAGCTTCCCATGTGCCTCTTGGCCATCTGCATGTCTTCTTTGGTGAAATGTCTATTTAGGTCTTCTGTCTGTTTTTTAATTGGGTTGTTTGTTTTTTTGATGTTGAGCTCCATGAGCTGTTTGTATATTTTGGAGATTAATCCTTTGTCCATTGTTTCATTTGCAAATATTTTCTCCCATTCTGAGGGTTGTCTTTTTGTCTTGTTTATGGTTTCCTTTGCTGTGCAAAAGCTTTAAGGTTAATTAGGTCCCATTTGTTTATTTTTGTTTTTATTTTCATTACTCTAGGAGGTGGGCCAAAAAAGATCTTGCTGTGGTTTATGTCAAAGAATGTTTTCCGCTCCCAGGCCAGGCCCCCCACCCTCCAATGCACTCTCCAGGCTGCACTGACCCTGGGGGCATAGGTAGGAGGCTGGGGGAGAGCAGGAGACGTAGGCAGGTGTGGGGGGAAGCCCTCCAGGGCCAGAGGAGCAGGAGAGGCAGGCAGGGCATTTGCCCCGCCTACTGAACCCGGGAAGCCTGCTGAGACTAGAGGCATGCCTGGCCCCTTCTGTTCCATTGAGCCTAAGCTCCCACCCCCCCACCTCCCCCACAGGGCCTTTTCCAGCCCTGTGGGTCCTAAGCAAAGGCCCTGCCCACTGTCTAAACACCACCCCTAAGCCCCGCCCCCACAATCAAGGCCTTTTCTGCCTTTTTATTTCTCCTCTTTTTTACAATTGTGGTTCTGTTTCACCTTCCAGTTGCTGTTTCATCTATATTTTTATTTTTATATTCTTTCTAACATATCTGTTAGTTTCCTAGTCTAATTTTATTTTTTACTCTTTGTTATTGTTCTCCGTTTCTTTTTCTTTTTTCTTTTTTTGCCACCCCACAGCGGCTCCTGGCATCTTGGTGTATGAGCTGTGGGTTGGGCCGAAGCTTCTGCAGTGGGAGCTCTGAGTCCAAACCACAGAGAACCTCAGACCCCAGGGAATATTTATTGGAGTGAGGTCTCCTGGAGGCCTGCATCTCAGCACCAAAACCCAGATCTACCCAACAGCCTACAAACTCCAGTGCTGGAAGCCTCAGGCCAAACAACCAGTAAGACAGGAACACAATCCCATCCATAAAAAAAAAAAAAAAAGAGACAGCAAAAAAAATATGTCACAGATAAACAAGCAAGGTAAAAACGTACGAGACCAAATAAATGAAGAGGAAATAGGCAATCTACCTGAAAAAGAATTCAGAGTGTTGATAGTGAAGTTGATCCAGAATCTCGGAAATAGAATGGACGCACAGATTGAGAAAATATAAAAAATGTTTAACAAAGGTCTAGAAGAACTAAAGAACAAACAGAAATGAACAATACAATAACTGAAATGAAAAATATACGAGAAGGAATCAATAACAGAATAACAGAGGCAGAAGAATGAAAAGTGAGCTGGAAGAATGGTGGAAATAACTGCTGAGGAGCAGAATAAATAAAAAAAAATGAACAGAACTGAAGACGTCTCAGAGACCTCTGGGGCAACACTAAACACACCAACGTTTGAATTATAAGGCTCCCAGAAGAAGAAGAGAAAAAAAAAGTGAGATTATAGTGGAAAACTTCCCTAACATGGGAAAGGAAATAGTCACCCAAGTCCAGGAAGCACAGAGAGTCCCATACAGGATAAACCCTAAGAGAAACACACCAAGACACATACTAATCAAACTAACAAAAATTAAATTCAAAGAAAAAATTAAAAGCAGCAGGGAAAAAACAAAAATTAACATACAAAGGAATCTCCATAAGGTTATCAGCTGATTTTTCAGCAGAAACTCTGCAAGCCAGAGGGAGTGTCAGGATATATTTAAAGTGATGGAGGAGAAAAACCTACAACAAAGATTACTCTACCCAGCAAGGATCTCATTCAGATTGAGACAGAAAAATCAAAAGCTTTTCAGGCAAGCAGAAGCTAAGAGAATTCAGCACCACCAAACCAACATTACAACAAATGCTAAAGAAACTTCTCTAGGCGGGAAACACAAGAGAAGAAAAAGACCCACAAAACCCCAAAACAATTAAGAAAATGGTAATAGGTACATACATATCGATAATGAACTTGGATGTAAGTGGATTAAATGCCCCAACCAAAAGACACAGACTGGCTGAATGGATACAAAAACAAGACCCATATATATGCTGCCTACAGGAGACCCACTTCAGACCTAGGGACACATACAGACTGAAAGTGAAGGGATGGAAAAAGAGATTCCATGCAGATGGGCAACAAAAGAAAGCTGGAGTAGCAATACTCATATCAGATAAAATAGACTTTAAAATAAAGACTGTTACAAAAGATAAGGAAGGACACTACATAATGATCAAGGGATCAATCCAAGAAGATATAACAATGATAAATGGATATGCACCCAACATAGGAGCATCTCAATGTGTAAGGCAAATGCTAACAACCATGAAAGGGGAAATTGACAGTAACACAATCATAGTAGGGGACTTTAACACCCCACTTACACCAATGGACAGATCAAACAAAATAAATAAGGAAACACAAGACTTTAAATGACACAATAGACCAGATATATTTAATTAATATTTATAGAACATTCCATCCAGAAGTGGCAGAATACACTTTCTTCTCAAGTGCACAGAGAACATTCTCCAGGATAGATCACATCTTGCATCACAAATCAAACCTTGGAAAATTTAAGAAAACTGAAGTTGTATCAAACATCTTTTCTGACCACAATGCTATGAGATTGGAAATCAGTTACAGGAAAAAGACTGTAAAAATTACAAACACATGCAAGTCAAACAATACACTACTTAATAACCAAGAGATCACTGAAGAAATCAAAGAAGAAATAAAAATTACATAGAAACAAATGACAATGAAAACACAATGACTCAAAACCTATGGGACACAGCAAAAGCAGTTCTAAGAGGGAAGTTTATAGCAATTCAATCTCACCTCAAGAAACAAGAAAAAGCTCAAGTAAACAATCTAATCCTACACCTAAGGCAACTAGAGAAAGAAGAGCAAAGAAAACCCAGAGTCAGTAGAAGGAAAGAAATCATAAAGATGAGAGCACAAATAAATGCACTAGAAATGAAGAAAACAGTAGCAAAGATCAATAAAATTAAAAGTTGGTTCTTTGAGACGATAAGCAAAATTGATAAACCCTTAGCCAGACTCAACAAGAAAAAAAGGGAGAGGTCGCAAATCAATAAAATTAGAAATGAAAAAAGAGAAATCCCAAACTGACACCGCCAAAATACAAAGGATTAAAAGAGACTACTACAAACAACTAGACACCAATAAAATGGAAAACCAAGAAGAAATGGACAAATTCTTGGAAAGGTACAGTTTTCCAAAATGAACCAGGAAGAATTAGAAAATATATACAGGGCTTCCCTGGTGGCGCAGTGGTTGAGAGTCCACCTGCTGATGCAGGGGACACGGGTTCATGCCCCGGTCCAGGAGGATCCCACATGCCGCAGAGCGGATGGGACCGTGAGCCATGGCTGCTGGGCCTGTGCGTCCAGAGCCTGTGCTCCGCGATGGGAGAGGCCACAGCAGTGAGAGGCCTGCGTACCGCACAAAAAAAATATATATATATATACAGACCTATCACAAGTAATGAAATTGAAACTGTAATTAAAAATCTTCCAACAAACAAAAGTCCAGGACCAGATGGCTTCACAGGCTAATTCTATCAAACATCTAGAGAAGAGCTAACACTGATCCTTCTCAAACTCTTCCAGAAAATTCCAGAGGAAGGAATACTCCCAAACTCATTCTATGAGGCCACCATCACCCTGATAGCAAAACCGAAGATACTACAAAAAAAAAAAAAAAAAGAAAATTACAGACCAATATCACTGATGAACATAGATACAAAAATCCTGAACAAAATACTAGCAAACAGAATCCAACAACATATTAAAAAGATAATACACCATGATCAAGTGGGATTTATCTTAGGAATGCAAGGATTCTTCAATATACACAAATCAAGCAATGTTATACACCATATTAATGTATTAAGGAATAAAAACAATATGATCACCTCAATAGAGGCAGAAAAAGCTTTTGACAAAATTCAACACCCATTTACGATTAAAAACTCCAGGAAATGGGCATAGAGGGAACCTACCTCAACATAATAAAGGCCTCATATGACAAACCCATAGCAAACATCATACTCAATGGTGAAAAACTGAAAGCATTTCCACTAAGATCAGGAACAAGATGAGGATTTCTACTCTCACCACTCTTATTCAACATGGCTTTGGAAGTCCTAGCCATGGTAATCAGAGAAGAAAAAGAAATAAAAAGAATACAAACTTGAAAAGAAGAAGTAAAACTGTCACTGTTTGCAGATGACATGATACTATATATAGAAAACCCTAAAGATGCCACCAGAAAACTACTAGAACTAATGAATGAATTTGGTAAGTTTGCAGGTACAAAATTAATGCACAGAAATCTCTGGCATCCCTATACACTAACAACAAAAGATCAGAAAGAGAAATTAAGGAAACAATCCCATTTACCATCTCAACAAAAAGAATAAAATACCTAGGAATAAACCTACCCAAGGAGGTAAAACACCTTTACTCAGAAAATTATAAGACACTGATGAAAGAAATTAAAGATGATGCAAACAGATGGAGAGATATACCATGTTCTTGGATTGGAAGAATCAATATTGTGAAAATAACTATACTACTCAAAGCAATCTACAGATTCAATGCCACCCCTACCAAACTACCAATGGCATTCTTCAGAGAATTAGAGCAAAAATTTTACAGTTTGTATGGAAACACAAAAGACCCCGAATAGCGAAAGCAATCTTGAGAAAGAAAAACAGAGCTGGAGGAATCAGGCTCCCTGACTGCAGACTATACTACAAAGCTACAGTAATCAAGACAGTATGGTACTAGCACAAAAACAGAAATATAAATCAATGGAACAGGATAGAAAGCCCAGAGGTAAACCCACATACATGTGGTCACCTAATTTATGACAAAGGAGGCCATAACATACAATGGAGAAAAGACAGCCTCTTCAATAAGTGGTGCTGGGAAAACGGGACAGCTACCCAAAAAAGAATGAAATTAGAAAGCTACTTAACACCATACACAAAAATAAACTCCAAGTGGATTAAAGACCTAAATGTAGGACCGGACACTATAAAACAAATGTGATTGAATACATGAGTAGCTCTAAAGTCATGCCATAGCCCTCTGTCCTCCTCTCTGTTATTCTTCTGTTAGAAACAAAGTTAGATGAAGATATGATTAACCCCTACACAACTGATGATGACAAAAACTGCCTGTAAGTAATATCACTTTTGAATAAATCTAAATTGAAATTGATCCTGGGAAGTTGGACTATGGATCAAAGTGATCCATACGAAATTTAATTTTAAAACCTAACCACTATGAGGAGCTTCAAGATGGCGGAAGTGTAAGACACGGAGATCACCTTCCTCCCCACAGATACACCAGAAATACATCTACACGTGGAACAACTCCTACAGAACACCTACTGAACACTGGCAGAAGACCTCGGACCTCCCAAAAGGCAAGAAACTCCCCACGTACCTGGGTAGGGCAAAAGAAAAGAGAAAAAACAGAGACAAAAGAATAGGGACGGGACCTGCACCTCTGGGAGGGAGCTGTGAAGGAGGAAAGGTTTCCACACACTAGAAGCCCCTTCACGGGTGGAGACTGTGGGTGGCGGAGGGGGGAAGCTTCGGAGCCGCGGAGGAGAGCACAGCAACAGGTGCGGAGGGCAAAGGGGAGAGATTCCCGCACAGGATCGGTGCTGACTGGCACTCACCAGCCCAGAAGGCTTGTCTGCTCACCCACCGGGGCGGGCAGGGAAGCGGGGACCTGAGGCTCAGGCTTCAGAGGTCAGACCCCAGGGAGAGGACTGGGGTTGGCGGAGTGAACACAGCCTGAAGGGGCTAGTGTGCCACAGCCAGCCGGTAGGGAGTCTGGGAAAAATTCTGGAGCAACCAAAGAGGCAAGAGATTTTTCTTGCCTCTTTGTTTCCTGGTGCACGAGGAGAGGGGATTAAGAACGCCACTTAAAGGAGCTCCAGAGACGGGCGTGAGACGCTAAGGCTGCTGCTGCAACCACCAAGAAGCCTGTGTGCAAGCACAGGTCACTCTCCACACCTCCCCTTCCGGGTGCCTGTGCAGCCCGCCACTGCCAGGGTCCCGTGATCCAGGGACAACTTCCCCAGGAGAACGCACGGCGCACCTCAGGCTGCTGCAATGTCACGCCGGCCTCTGCCACTGCAGGCTCACCCCGCACTCCATGCCCCTCCCTCCCCCCGCCTGAGTGAGCCAGAGGACCCGAAGCAGCTGCTCCTTTAACTCTGTCCTGTCTGAGGGAAGAACTGTCACCCAGGCGACCTACACACAGAAGCAGTTCCAAATACAAAGTTGAACCCCAGGAGCTGTGCGAACAAAGAAAAGAAAGGGAAATTTCTCCCAGCAGCCTCAGGAGCAGTGGATTAAATCTCCACAATCAACTTCATGTACCCTGCATCTGTGGAATACCTGAATAGAAAACGAATCATCCCAAATTGAGGAGGTAGACTTTGGGAGCAACAATATATATATTTTTTTCCCTTTTTCTCTTTTTGTGAGTGTGTATGTGTATGCTTCTGTGTGTGATTTTGTCTGTATAGCTTTGCTTTTACCATTTGTCCTAGGGTTCGTTCGGGCTGTCCATTGTTTTATATTTTAGTATAGTTTTTAGCACTTTTTATCATTGGTAGATTTGGTTTTTTTGGTTTGGATGCTCTCTTCTTTCTTTTTTTTTAATTACGTAAAAATTTCTTTTAATAATTTTTTTTATTTTAATAACTTTTAAATTTAATTTAATTTTATTGTCTTCTTTCTTTCTTTTTTTTTTCTCCCTTTTATTCTGATCCATGTGGATAACAGGCTTTTGGTGCTCCAGCAAGGCATCAGGGCTGTGCCAAGTTCACGACACTGGTACACAGGAGTCCTCCAAGCTCCACACAATATCAAACAGTGAAAATTTCCCAGAGATCTCCATCTCAATGCCAAGACCCAGCTCCAGTCAATGACCAGAAAGCTACAGTGCTGAGCATCCTATGCCAAACAACTAGCAAGACAGGAAAACAACACCATCCATTAGCAGAGAGGCTACCTAAAAAGATAATAAGGCCACAGACACCCCAAAACACACCACCAGATGTGAACCTGCCAACCAGAAACACAAGATCCAGCCTCATCCACCAGAACACAGACACTAGTCCCCTGCACCAGGAAGCCTACACAACCCACTGAACCAAACTTATCCACTGGGGACAGACACCAAAAACAATGGGAACTACGAACCTGCAGCCTGTGAAAAGGAGACCCCAAACACAGTAAGATAAGCAAAATGAGAAGACAGAGAAACACACAGCAGATGAAGGAGCAAGGCAAAAACCCACCAGACCTAACAAATGAAGAGGAAATAGGCAGTCTACCTGAAAAAGAATTCAGAATAATGATAGTAAAGATGATCCAAAATCTTGAAAATAGAATGGACAAAATACAAGAAACATTTAACAAGGACCTAGGAGAACTAAGGAGCAAACAAACAATGATGAACAACACAATAAATGAAATTAAAAATTCTCCATAAAGGATCAATAGCAAAATAACTGAGGCAGAAGAATGGAAAAGTGACCTGGAAGATAAAATAGTGGAAATAACTGCTGCAGAGCAGAATAAAGAAAAAGAATGAAAAGAATTGAGGACATTCTCAGAGACTTCTGGGACAACATTAAATGCACCAACATTCGAATTATAGGGGTCCCAAAAGAAGAAGAAAAAAAGAAATGGACTGAGAAAATATTTGAAGAGATTATAGTTGAAAACTTCCCTAATATGGGAAAGGAAATAGTTAATCAAGTCCAGGAAGCACAGAGAGTCCCATACAGGATAAATCCAAGGAGAAACACGCCAAGACACATATTAATCAAACTATCAAAAATTAAATACGAAGAAAAAATATTAAAAGCAGCAAGGGAAAGACAACAAATAACACACAAGGGAATCCCCATAAGATTAACAGCTGATATTTCAGCAGAAACTCTGCAAGCCAGAAGGGACTGGCAGGACATATTTAAAGTGATGAAGGAGAAAAACCTGCAACCAATTTACTCTACCCAGCAAGGATCTCATTGAGATTTGATGGAGAAATTAAAACCTTTACAGACAAGCAAAAGCTAAGAGAATTCAGCACCACCAAACCAGCTTTACAACAAGTGCTAAAAGGAACTTCTCTCGACAGGAAACACAAGAGAAGGAAAAGACCTACAATAACAAACCCAAAACAATTAAGAAGATGGGAATAGGCACATACATATCAATAATTACCTTAAATGTAAATGGATTAAGTGCTCCAATGAAAACTCATAGACTGGCTGAATGGATACAAAAACAAGACCCGTATCTATGCGGTCTACAAGAGACCCACATCAGACCTAGGGACACATACAAACTGAAAGTGAGGGGATGGAGAAATATGCCATGCCAATGGAAATCAACAGAAAGCTGGAGTAGCAATTCTCGTATCAGACAAAATAGACTTTAAAACAAAAACTATTACGACAGACAAAGAAGGGCACTACATAATGATCAAGGCATCAATCCAAGAAGAAGATATAACAATTGTAAATATTTATACATCCAACATAGGAGCAGCTCAATACATAAGGCAAATACTAACAGCCATAAAAGGAGAAATCAACAGTAACACAATCATAGTAGGGGACTTTAACACCCCACTTTCACCAATGGACAGATCACCCAAAATGAAATAAATAAGGAAACACAGGCTTTAAATGATACATTAAACAAGATGGACTTAATTGATATTTATAGGATATTCCATCCAAAAACAACAGAATACACATTCTTCTCAAGTGCTCATGGAACATTCTCCAGGATAGATCATATCTTGGGTCACAAATCAAGCCTTGGTAAATTTAAGAAAATTAATATCATATCAAGTATCTTTTCTGACCACAACGCTATGAGACTAGATATCAATTACAGGGAAAAATCTGTAAAAAATACAAACACATGGAGGCTAAACAATACACTACTTAATAACCAAGAGATCACTGAAGAAATCAAAGAGGAAATCAAAAAATACCTAGAAACAAATGACAATGAAAACACGAAGACCCAAAACCTTTGAGATGCAGCAAAAGCAGTTCTAAGAGGGAAGTTTACAGCAATACAATCCTACCTTAAGAAACAAGAAACATCTCAAATAAAACACCTAACCTTACACCTAAAGCAATTAGAGTAAGAAGAACAAAAAAAACCCAAAGTTAGCAGAAGGAAAGATATCATAAAGATCAGATCAGAAATAAATGAAGGCAACAATAGCAAAGATCAATAAACCTAAAGGCTGGTTCCTGGAGAAGATAAAAAAGTTTATAAACCATTAGCCAGACTCATCAAGAAAAAAAGGGAGAAGACTCAAATCAATAGAATAAGAAATGAAAAAGGAGCAGTAACAACTGACACTGCAGAAATATAAAGGATCATGAGAGATTACTACAAGCAACTCTATGCCAATAAAATGGACAACCTGGAAGAAATGGACAAATTCTTAGAAAGATACAACCTGCCAAGACTGAACCAGAAAGAAACAGAAATTATGAACAGACCAGTCACAAACACTGAAATTGAAACTGTGATTAAAAATCTCGAACAAACAAAAGCCCAGGACCAGATGGCTTCACAGGTGAATTCTATCAAACATTTAGAGAAGAGCTAACACCTATCCTTCTCCAACTCTTCCAAAATATAGCAGAGGGAGGAACACTCCCAAACTCATCCTACGAGGCCACCATCACCCTGATACCAAAACCAGACAAAGATGTCACAAGGAAAGAAAACTGCAGGCCAATAGCACTGATGAACATAGATGCAAAAATCCTCAACAAAATACTAGCAAACAGAATCCAACAGCACATTAAAAGGATCATACACCATGATCAAGTGGGGTTTATCCCAGGAATGCAAGGATTCTTCAATATACGCAAATCAATCAATCAGTGTGATACACCATATTAACAAATTGAAAGAGAAAAACCATATGATCATCTCAATAGATACAGAGAAAGCTTTTGACAAAATTCAACACCATTTATCATAAAAACCCTGCAGAAAATAGGCAGAAAGGGAACTTTCCTCAACATAATAAAGGCCATATATGACAAACCCACAGCAAACATCGTCCTCAATGGTGAAAAACTGAAACCATTTCCACTGAGAACAGGAACAAGACAAGGTTGCCCACTCATACCACTATTACTCAACATAATCTTGGAAGTTTTAGCCACAGCAATCAGAGAAGAAAAATAAATAAAAGGAATCCAAATTGGAAAGAAGAAGTAAAACTGTCACTGTTTGCAGATGACATGGTACTATACATAGAGAATCCTAAAGATACTACCAGAAAACTACTGGAGGTAATCAATGAATTTGGTAAAGTAGCAGGATACAAAATTAATGCCCAGAAATCTCTTGCATTCCTATACACTAATGATGAAAAATCTGAAAGAGAAATTAAGAAAACACTCCCATTTACCAATGCAACAAAAAGAATAAAATATCTAGGAATAAACCTACCTAAGGAGACAAAAGACCTGTATGCAGAAAATTAAAAGACACTGATGAAAGAAGTTAAAGGTGATACAAATAGATGGACAGATATACCATGTTCTTGGATTGGAAGAATCAACATTGTGAAAATGACTATACTACCCAAAGCAATCTACAGATTCAATGCAATCCCTATCAAACTACCACTGGCATTTTTCACAGAACTAGAACAAAAAATTTCACAATTTGTATGGAAACACAAAAGACCCCGAATAGCCAAAGCAATCTTGAGAACAAAAAACGGAGTGGAGGAATCAGGCTCCCTGACTTCAGACTGTACTACGAAGCTACAGTAATCAAGAGAGACTGGTACTGGCACAAAAACAGAAATATAAATCAATGGAACAGGATAGAAACCTAGAGAGAAGCCCACGCACATATGGTCACCTTATCTTTGATAAAGGAGGCAAGAATATATAGTGGAGAAAAGACAGCCTCTTCAATAATTGGTTCTGGGAAAACTGGACAGCCACATGTAAAAGAATGAAATTAGAATACTCCCTAACACCATACACAAAAATAAACTCAAAATGTATTAAAGACCTAAATGTAAGGCCAGACACTATCAAACTCTTAGAGGAAAACATAGGCAGAACACTCTTTGACATAAATCACAGCAAGATCCTTTTTGACCCACCTCCTATAGAAATGGAAATAACAAAAATAAACAAATGGGACCTAATGAAACTTAAAAGCTTTTGCACAGCAAAGGAAACCATAAGCAATATGAAAAGACCACCTTCAGAATGCGAGAAAATATTTGCAAATGAAGCAACTGACAAAGGATTAATCTTCAAAATTTACAAGCAGCCCACGCAGCTCAAATTCAAAAAAAACAACCCATTCCAAAAATGGGCAGAAGACCTAATCAGACATTTCTCCAAAGAAGATATACAGATTGCCAACAAACACATGAAAGAATGCTTAACATCATCAATCATTAGAAAATGCAAATCAAAACTACAATGAGATATCATCTCACACCAGTCAGAATGGCCATCATCAAAAAATGTACAAACAGTAAATGCTGGAAAGCGGGTGGAGAAAATGGAACCCTTTTGCACTGTTGGTGGGAATGTAAATTGATACACCCACTATGGAGAACAGTATGAGGGTTCCGTAAAAAACTAAAAATAGAACTACCACATGACCCAGCAATCCCACTACTGGGCATATACCCTGAGAAAACCATAGTTCATAAAGAGTCATGTACCAAAATGTTCATTGCAGCTGTGTTTACAATAGCCAGGACATGGAAGCAACCTAAGTGTCTATGAACAGATGAATGGATAAAGATGTGGCACATATATACAATGGAATATTACTCAGCCATAAAAAGAACCGAAATTGAGTTATTTGTAGTGAGGTGGATGGACCTAGAGTCTGTCATACAGAGTGAAGTAAGTCAGAAAGAGAAAAACAAATACTGTATGCTAACACATATATATGGAATCTAAAAAAAAGGTCATGAAGAACCTAGGGGCAAGACAGGAATAAAGACACAGACCTACTAGAAAATGGGCTTGAGGATACGGGGAGGGGGAAGGGTAAGCACGGACAAAGTGAGAGAGTGGCATGGACACATATACACTGCAAAATGTAAAGTAGACAGCTAGTGGGAAGTAGCTGCATAGCACAGGGAGATCAGCTCAGTGTTTTGTGACCACATAGAGGGGTGGGATAAGGAGGGTGGGAGGGAGTGAGACGCAAGAGGGAAGAGATATGGGGACATATGTATATGTATAACTGATTCACTTTGTTATAAAGCAGAAACTGTCACACCATTGTAAAGCAATTATACTCCAATAAAGATGTTTTAAAAAAAACCTAACCACTAGGGAAAAATATCAACAGTACAATCCAAAGATGGGCTTAAATAGACTTGATAACAAATCATGTTAAGACTTCTGGGTTTCGCAATCCACCTGGCCACCATAAACTAACGTTACGTTTTGACTGCTGAAAAAGCTAATATGGTCTTCGGAAAGAGAAATATTGCGTTACATTATGAAGTATATCTAAGAATTGTTTGTCTCAATCTAAAGAAAAACACCTGAGTTGCTGATGATAGCCAGTCTGAAATGCAGTAATGCCTCCTGAGGCAGTGAGCTGTCACTGGTAGGGTTGAAAGCAAGCCTGCAAGTTCATCTAAGACGGATGAAATTCACTTAGAAGGAAGGTTGCATTTGGTGATCTGAAAGAATGTTTAAATTCGAAGTTTCTAAGATTTAAAAGGAAATTCCTTGAGCTTCAGTTTTTGTGGTCTGTAAAATAAGAGGGTTTTCAGAACATAATGTATATCTACCTAAAATTTTGTGCATAAACAGTGGACGTGTTTAGGCAAGTTCAAAATGGTAGAGCAAGATACCTGGTTTATTACACTAAAGATTTCCTAAATTATGGTGTCATTTTAATTTTTGTTCTCATTTAATTATTTCAGTGTTTATAGAATTTTATACCGAGTGACGTAAAATTTGTTGGTAGAACATTAATGGGGCTAAAAAGTTTTAGATGATATAATGACTCAGTTGTTTTGTTTTTAAAAATGAGCTAAGTTTTTGTTTTTTTCTCTAATTTAAGAATATTTGAGTATCCTCATATCATCAGGCAACTAGGAACCCCAGTTTTCTGGTCCTCAGTTAGATCCTGAAAGGAAAGCTGAAACCAAAGACATCAGGCCCTTCTAAAGAGGCTTTTTAAAACTGGTCCCAGTAAATAGGACTGGAATTCTCTAGAACAGCAGTTCTCAATATATGGTCCACAGGCCCCTGGGGTACTCAAAAGACTTTCAGGAAGTCTGTGAGGTTAAAGCTATTTTTATAATAATATAAGACTATATTTGCCTTTTGCATTGTGTTGACATTTGTGCTGATGGTGCCGAAGCTGTTATATGTAAAACTGCTGATGCCTAAGTACAAATCAAGGCAGTTCCACCAAACTATTAGTTAGCAGTCATTGTATCCTTCATTGCTGCACACTCACAAATGTCAGTTTTACTTAAGAATATCCATTATGAACTAGTAAAATTGTTAATCTTATTAAATCACCCTAGAGTACACTTTAAAATAATGGGAAGCAAACATAAAGCACTTGTGTATTTTCAGTTTAAAGCTGTTTTCATGGAAATTGGGAGTTCCATTTTTTCTTGAAAGATCTATTGACCAACAAACTATTTAGTTATTCAGACTTGGGTGTTTGGCAAATATTTTTTCAAAAGTAAGTGAAGTGAGCTGTCACTCAAATTTTCATATGAACATCAGAATTTTAGAGAACTTCCATGTGATACTTGAACTTGACATTTTCCCAAAGTTTTTTCTGATGAAATCAGTGGTGATACAACTAGTATTATTTTCTGATATTCTGTAATAAAATGTGTTAATATTTTGGAGATCTGCATAACTCAGAACCAGTATTTTCCAAATGACCGTCTCATGTTACAAATGATTCATGTTTAAAAGGTCCATTCAGAGTGCAAGAAAGACCAATGGATTTTAATGTCACAGAATATGCAAAGTTCACTGAGATTGTTTCAGATTCCTTGTTGCAACTTGTTCAGTTCTGACATAGCATCAAAGAAGAAAGTACACAAATATCTATAAAGGCTATTAAAATACTTCTCTTTTTCCAATTACATATTTCGGCGAGGCCTGATTTTCTTCATATACTTCAATCAAAAAGCACATAGTATTTGGCTGAACGTAGAAGCTGATGTAAGTATCCAGCTGTCTTTTATTAAGCTGGACATTAAAGGGATTTGCAAAAGTCTAAGATGATGCCACTCTTCTTCATCTTTTTGTTTGGGAAAATATAGTTATTTTTCACAAAATATGTTATTTTTGCCATAACATAATG
Organism: Tursiops truncatus; assembly: GCF_011762595.2. Classification (NCBI taxonomy): domain Eukaryota; kingdom Metazoa; phylum Chordata; class Mammalia; order Artiodactyla; family Delphinidae; genus Tursiops; species Tursiops truncatus. The sequence continues at coordinate 7,203,469 of NC_047037.1, forward strand.
TAATAAATGTATTTTTAAATCGATTAATAAATATTTAAAATATTTCTCTTTTAATTTCTAATACTGTAAATATTGATGGATGTAACTCACATAAACAAAAATTTTTGGATTTTCTCCATAATTTCAAGTGTAAAGAAGTTAAGAATATGCTGGGGCTACAAAATGGCAATTCTATCAGGACCTCCTTTACAGAATTGACTCTATTTGCCCTAACACAGCCTTTTCTTGGCTTTGCTTCTAGTCTTAAAATAAGATGCCCAAGGTGAGGTCTTGATGACTGTTAAAGCTTCACTAAGTTTTCTCCAAATCCATGAACTTCACTGCCCTGACTAAATCCCCTTTGGGAAATTAACAGCTTGTGTGATTGAAAGTCCTCTCAGCCTCCCTTGGATGTGAAATAGTTTACTTCAGTGGCTGTACTTCTGTGTGGTGGGAAAATATCCCTACATTGGGCCCCTGCTGTGTGAGCGATTACCAACCTGGCAATGGAAAACGAAGCCAAAAATAGGGCATAAATGTGTGCTAACAAGAGAAAAATTACGTGAAAACTCAAACTTGAATTATTAAGGGATAGTTATCTTTAGGAAGACCCACATTTAAAATGAATGTATACAGGTTTCCTTTAATATGCAGATTTTTCTGGGCAGGTAAATGTTTGCTTACTGCTCAATCACTATGTAGAGAATCTTAAATCTAACGAATAGTAGTCATAGTCAGTTAATGAGCCCATTACAAATGGTTGCATGTTTCTAAAATTATAATGTAAGTCAAGAAGATAATATTTGATTTAAAATAATTAGACTGATAGGCAACTTTCTTTGGAAATCTCTTTACTAAGCAAAGTGATCTACATATAAGAGTAAAATACAAACTCTTCACAGTGTCTTTAGCCATTGACAATGATTTTAAAATAAGGCTACTCAGAATGGCTTTTCTGGCAATTGAAATGATTTCTCACATATTAGAAATTTCATTAAGCTACAAATTATGGAGGAAATATAATGTCTTTTTCTTGAGAAATTATTTGAATACTCACAAATATCATTCATGCTAATGACTGGATAAAAGTCAAAGTAATAAACCAAATGTAGCACAGGTCTACACTTATGATTAACATTCTATCAAATTTATATTTAATTAATTCAGGTAATGCATACTGAGACTTCCTTATAAGTTAGAAGCCCCAACTTTCAATTAAAAATTGAAAAGTTTCTGTACAGCTAAAAAATTACTAACAATAGGTAGCATTGATTGAGTGCTTGGTATATATGCAAGGTACTGCTCTAAGCACTTTACAGATATTGATTTATTTATTTTGCACTGCCCTTCTCCACAATCTGAGTCTTTTGACAATACACATATGTTTGGACTTATTACTTCTGTTTTATGTTTTGGTTTTATTTTTCATTCTTACTTTTCTCTTATTCTACTCCATCAACAAAAGAAATCATTATATTTCAAAGTCACAATGTTGTGACTTTGTCAGCATCAAACTCTGGTAATTTATGGAGTCACGACTCAGGTCCAGCCTCCCTGAGTCCATGTTCTTTCAGCAGGACCATGCTGTCTTTTTTAAGTTGAGGATAAACAGAGGTGTCTGAGCTCATTAAAATGCCTTCCCTATAACATTTCCTTCCATGGTTAATAGTAATAACCACTTTATCAGTGGCATGGTTTCTGAGTCAGTGACAAGGTATTTGCATTATCCTCTAGGTTATCCAGATGACCTTACCATTGTCTAGGGCCATCCTAGCCATATCAATCATGGGACCTGCATTATAGTGTTGCAATGAGGATTAAATGAAATAACATAAACATGAAGTTTAGGGCTTCTCTGGTGGTGCAGTGGTTAAGAATCCGCCTGCCAATGCAGGGGACATGGGTTCGAGCCCTGGTCCAGGAAGATCCCACATGCCGTGGAGCAACTAAGCCCGTGTGCCACAATTACTGAGCCCGTGTGCCGCGACTGCCGAAGCCCGGCGTGCCTAGAGCCCGTGCTCCGCAACAAGAGAAGCCACCGCAATGACAAGCCTGCGCACCGCAAAGAAGAGTAGCCTTCATTCGCCGCAACTAAAGAAAGCCCACGCACAGCAACGAAGACCTAACACAGACAAAAATAAATAAATTTAATTAATTAATTTAAAAAAATCTCCTGGTGGGGGAGGATTCAGCATTAAAAAAAAAAAAACACGAAGCTTTAGCATGGAACCTCTCACATAAGTGCTCAATGAATTTTAGCTATAATTGTTAAATCTTGTGGTATTTTGGAGGTCATTTGAGGCTGTTGGTACTCTTTCCTTGGAAAAGGGTGAAAACTGGCTTAGTAACTCAACCAGGAGATGTGTTGACCACATAGCTTTCGACAGGGGTTGAAATTCGAGGGGCCAAATTAAGTACTATATGCTTAATTTGCCTCTGGGAAGAGGGGTGGCGTTTGAGGTGGATCAAGTAAAAAAATTCTTTGGGATATTGGAAAATAAAATGCTGTGGAGAACAAGCATGAAATCCTATAACAGATCAGAGGTCGTGTCAGATTTGGAACAGGGAACAATCTGGTGAACCAGAGGAGAATGGGTTTGGAATGAGAGCCGATTAGGGAAAAAGAAAGGAGGGTCATAGGAAATATGTGAGCTCAGTCTACCCTTTGCCTTTATTGGATGCTAGGAGTATGGTTTATGGATTATCCAGTTGCTGTATAAAGTCAGAGGCAATGTCGGTCGATCCTAGTTTGGAGAATCCTTGAATGGGTGATGTAAATTCTCACATTGATGGGACATTGATAAGGAATTCATATTGAACAATTGTCTTTACACATAGTAAAGTATTTCACCTTTATTACAAACTTCTGCATTAGATATTTGTATTCTCAGTTTTGCAGTCAGAAGGCAGATTTCAGTGGGGGGAATGTTTTAGTTATGGCTCTTCATTGCAGATGACCAAACCCAGTTGAACTAGTGTAGGCAAAATTGGAAATTAATTGGCATAAATACCCCAAACTATGTAAAGGGCAGGGACAACGCTGAGTCCCAGAGTTTTCTGGAACAAGGGAGAGTAGTGTTGCTGGGCCCCATTCTCCTGCTGGCTCTTTACTCCCCCTGCATCTTTCTGCATATCAACTTCATTCTTTCACATTGGCGTTTGCATATGGGGGAACATGGCTCATGGCTGCTCTTTATCTCAGAGTTTTTCCTCCCAAGAGACATAGGTGATAACTCTGAGTAGCTGAGCCATGTGCCCATTCTTGGACCATGGCAGGGGATTGGGCACTAAGACTGGTTGCTTCCACCATAGCCTCAAGTTTGAGTCAGGAAAGAAAGGGTCCACCCACTTCTCCATAATGATTTCGATTTGAAGAGGAGAGAAGGGCTGGGAAAACAAAACCAATAATAGATTACTCTGAATAACTCACCCATGGTCTTACACAATCTGTAAATATTGGGAAATAGAACTAGTCTGCTCTGGCTTTGTCCTAAAACCTTTGCTGTTTCCCTATCAGCCTCCATTGATCTAGTTAATGCCCATCAACATGTAATTTGTTTCAGGACACTGGGTGGGGAGGGAGGCAATAGAATATTTCATAACATGGTTTTCACCACCAAAAGTGATCTTTCCTTCTTCCAACTGGTATAACCCAGTTGCTGCAACTACATCACTTCTATAAAACTTGTTGCTTATTATTCCATGTTATTTATTGACACTGCATGGATTAATGGTGGGTTATTTCTCTTTTATTGAATAGAAAGCTCCTGGAGGAAGAGAAGCCCTGTCACATAGCACCTGGAATAGCCCCCGATCTTATTTAGTGCTTCATAAATATTTGAATATCAGTCTTCCCAAAATGGGTAGGATAGTGATTTCAAGTAGCTGTCATTTGCTTGCTTTTAGCGACATGTTTATTGAAGTATGATGTGCATACAGAAAAGTGCACAAATCATAAGTATATAGCTTGATGTAGTCTCACAATTTGGAAAATACCCATGTAAGCCACCTAGATCAAAAAACAACATAGCCGTACCCCCCGAAGCCCTTTTGTGCCTTTTGTAATCACTACTCCTTCTAGAAGTAACCATTATAAGATGCTAATCACGACTCCTTCTAGAAGTAACCATTATAAGATGTTTTAAATAATGTCTGACAAAGGTATCATATCTTTTAATATGTGCTCTCTAACGGTATAAAATCCCTACGTCAATGTGCTCAAAAGACCCGCATGATGTAAGCTTTTGACACTTTGCTTCACAAGCATCTAAGGCTGTGCTACAGGGCAGAATCTAGCAAGGAGTAAAAACCTAATGAGGTGTTCAGCGAAGAATGCTCTCGTGAAAGGATATTAAAGATGTGTGGATCACCTAGTTCCTGGAATGGGCTTGCACACAGACTAAGTCATTTTCTGGCCTCTTATTGGGGCTAGTGGTGGCTCAATGGAAAGCAAAGCATTCTGCTATGTTTTATCTGATTGGATTAATTTTTTTAATTTTGTTTTTTTGTATCTTCCTATGATATCTGATTTTCTGTGTTTTAGCAAATACTTTTTTCTATAATCTCCTTTTAAAAATGTTGTAGTATCAGAAAAACTGCTTATGGTATCTCTAGTGTTTTCTGTACAAATATAGCACCTAGATATCCTACCTTTAGCTTTTATCTCTTCAAGTCACCCAGGCAGCACACTTTCTCAGTAGCTGTCCATGGAAATCTTGATTCATGTTCATATATACGCATGTTTCTCTTGTCATTAAGGTTGGGATTAGAGAATTCTGCTTCATTTATAGTTCTAATGCAACCAAAAAGGCCAAATACTATCTGATTTCATTTTGTTTTGCCTTCAAGCTAGTATGACTTTCAGGTCTGTCTTAATGTTGTCTGTTATATGGCTTTGAATTTTTTTCTGAACTTTGAATTTTAAAAAATTAGTTTTATGTTTGTGTAGCTCATGAAATTCACTAGTGAGGACTCCAAATGATGGAACTATGAACCTTAGAAAATGTGGTCCAGATTCTGATGACTTCAGAGAGAGTTCCACACATTGCCCCATTCTCGTTTTGAGAACATGGAAAACTAAAGCCATTGGATATGCTCTGTTGGCTCATCTTGCAAAGCTGTTTCTGTACCGTGGGCTTTATGCTCTGTTCTTATAAAACATCTTGAATGGAATTCTTTAATTTTGGTATTGTCCCCAGACATGTTCCAGGTTTCCATAATGAGTCTTTCATTGTAACCACTTCTCATTTTCCATTGGTCCTACAGTTTTTATTGTGATTTAAAATGCCAGAGGGCCAGAAGACAAAGCAGAGTGAGGGCAAATAGAGCATCTTGTTAATATTGCTGCTGTACCACACAGACCAGGCTTCAGGTGTAGGCTCTGCCCTTACTAATTCTGTGGCCCTGGAACACTACTTAATACCTCTACTTCGACCTTGCCTGCGTCCGCCGGGAGCCAGCAATCCTTCACGCACCCCGCATCCAGTGAGACGCGCTGTGCACCGACGGAGTGGACGTGGGCAGAGCGATGGTGGCCAGGCTCGGACTGGGGCTGCTGCTCCTGGCACTGCTCTTACCTACGCAGGTTTATTCAAATCAAACAACTGTTGTAACACCTTCAAGTAATTCCTCCCAGCATACCTCAGCTGCCCCCAGTCCAGCAAATGCCACCACCAAGGCAAGTGACGGTGCTCTGCAGTCAACAGCCAGTCTCTTGGTGATCTCGGTCTCCCTTCTACATCTCTACTGTTAAGAGACTCAGGCCAAGACACATCTATACTTCCCATCCTCTAAACCCAATTCAGATGGCATCCAGACATCCAGTGTGACAAGGGAAAAACAAAAAACAAAACAGGTCTTCATTGAATGAATCTGCTAGTTCCACACCTTATTTTATTGACAGAAACTGTTGAGGATCCCAAATTTGATTGGTTTGAAGAGCATGTGAAGGGTTTGACTAGATGAATGCCAATATTAAATCTGCTGGAGTTTCCTGTACAAGATGAAGAGAGACAACATCCAAAATTAGTTAAGAGATGATTTCCTTAAATGTGGCTTAAGAAGTATGGACACATAAAACTCTATCTTGAAAGTGAGAATAGATTTTATCTTACCTAGAGATAAAGAATGGGATGTGGAACAGAGATTCAGTTTTCATTTGTTCATTAAATTTATAAGGCCATAAAACAATGAGGCAAAACAAACTTCTGTGATTCTATTTTATATGTACATTAGAAGGAACTTCCAGGTGTTACTGTAAATGCTCAATGTGTTGTTTCAGCAGTACTAATTTAATGCTGATATACTCTAGAGAAAATTTTATGTTAAGCTATCGCTGTTCTCTTGGAAACTGAACTCTTTCCCTTAGGGTTTGGGTTTGACATTGCATTTGAATTTTTATATAGTCATTGATATGTACCAGGGCAATGATGGATTGGAATCTACCCCAAATCCAAGCATAATGAGTACATTTTGCTTATATACTTATCAACTATTCTTATTCAAAAAGAGCAGTAGATTCATTTAGCTAAACAGATAACAAAGAGTAGAATTACATTGATCTCAACTAATTTCAAAATGCTTTTTATTTCTGCATATGTCGAATACTTTTTACAGTTTAAAAAATGATCTGTTTTGAAGGTAAGATTGACAAATCTTGAAATTAAAAAGGCAGATATGTGAAGGAGCTAAACTATAAATCAAATATATTTGGTAAGGGAAGACTGGAAGCTTGCTTACATTAAATTCAGAAAAACTTTTATACTCTTTTCTGTAAATACTTCTTTTTAAACTGAATCAGAATAGCCACATTTGGAACACTTTATGTTATCATTCAGTATTTTTAGATAGTTAGAACCTGGTCCAAAGCCTAAAGTGGGCTTGATTTTGGAAAGTAAATCTTTTCACAACTGCCTTGATGCACAGAAACCTTTTTAAAAATAGACACTCCCTAAAGTCTTTTGTTAGCATGGTCACACACTGATGCTTAGATGTTCTGAAATCTAATATGGCCACAATAGTCTTGATAACCAAAGTCATTTTTTTTCCATCTTTAGAAATCTACACTGGAACAACCATGTCCAGCAGATCTCAAACTACTGTGTGTGTGAATGAACATTCTCTTTTGTTTCATACCTGGATGCTGTACATCTATTTTGGATTGTATATTGTGTATTTATGTTTTGATTCATAGTAACTTCTCTTGTTATGGAATTGATTTGCATTAAACACAAACTATAAATAAAAAGATGGCTGAAAGAGAAAAAAAAAAAGCCTCTACTTCTTAGTATCCGTATCTTCTAAATGGTGATAACAGTAGCTACCAGGATCTTGCTTATACCAATCCAAATTCAAGAGACTGAGGCATCTTGCATCAATTTAGGCTTCCCAAGTCTGCAGTGATGTTTCCAGTCCCAGCTCAACTTCCTATTTTGTCTTCCTCCCTGAGGGCAGCTGTGATCACCTTCTTCTCTCCCTCAGCCTTGATTAACTTCACTAGAAATGGAATTCAGGTGGCTCCTTGGGTCTGTGAGGATTCGCGGCTCTTGGTTACAAACAGTGGTTTGCTGGTAAATGTTTAATAGTTGACTTTTTGGAGAAAACCTTGATTTGTAGCATTTAAAAAAATTTTGGGTATAAATACTGCCACCATACCCAATCTCCAACTATCCATTTCATGACACTGATGTGGGAGTGGGAAGAAATGTGCACCATAGGTCCTCCCAGACAAGTTGTAGCCAGCTACCCTACACCACTGGTCCTAAATCACCTGGGCCTGGACTTGAACTCTGATTCTCTGGTTCTGTAAGCATGATCCACAGTCCTGGTGGAGAGCTCGCTATAGAAGTTCAGTAGGAACCACACACAAGACACCTCCCCTTGGCTGCTTGACCTGAATCTCTATTTGCTACTTTGTAGGGTACATCCTCCAGGGTGGAGAGAAAACTCGCCAATAAACTAGAAGTCCTAGTGGATAGACCTGAGTCCATAACTAACACTGAAATTTGAATTCTGTGTACAGCCGACCCTTGAACAACGCAGGTTTGAACTTGCATGGGTTCACTTACATGAGAGTTTTTTTAAATAGTAAATACTACAGTATTATACAATCTGCAGTTGCTTGAATCTGTGGATGCGAAACCGTGTTTATGGAGGATCCATGTGTACAGAGGGCAGAAGGTTGACTATAAATTATATATGAATTTTCAACCGCATGGAGGTTCAACACCCCTCACTCCCACGTTGTTGAAGGGTCAACTGTATTGTTATCTAGTCTGTAGCACTTCTCAGCCTTTGAGGATTTACATTCATGATAGTGGTATTAGTTATCTATTGCTGCATGACAACTTACCCCCAAATTTAGCCACTTGAAACAGCATGTATTTAACTCACAGTTTCCATGGGCTGGAAACCAGGTGTAGCTTAGCTGGGTGCCTCCAGCTCAGTGACTCTTTTTAAGCTGCAGTCAAGTGTCAGCCAAGGCTGCAGTCACCTCATGGCTCAATTGAGGGAGACACTGCTTCCAGCTTTTCTCACATGTCTCCTGGCAGGCCTTGGTCTCCCCTGGATGCTGACTGGAGCCGTCAGCTCCTCGCCATGTAGGTCTCAGCAGAGAGCAGTTCACAACGTGGCAACTGGATTCCTTCACAGCAAGTCAGAAAAAGAGAGGCTTCCCAAGAAAGAGGCCATAGTCTTTTCATAACCTACCTTCGAAAATGACATCACGTGGCTCTTGCCATATTTTATTCACTAGTGAGTCACTAGGTTCAGTCCACACTCAAGGGGGGAAACTTATATAAATGCATGAAGGAAGCAGGGATCATGGGGCTGTTATTGGCCCTACCACATCTTTTAACCATGCTTCGAAATCTTTTTCTTCAGTTTCTGAAGAAAGACAGCAGACAGGACCAGCAATTCAAAAGTCTCCTTAACTGCAATATCTGGAGTAAAAGTAAAGTCCAAACTATCAGGTCTCAGTATGCTAGGAAGGGCAAAAGACTGGATCCAGTCTCAGGATATCTGCCTTTGCCCCCTCAATTCTTCTAGGAAAAAAAGACTAATTCCTGAAGAAAGAGAAAAATCATCAAGTCTAGGTTAAAAACCAATTTTCAGGAGGTAACTTCATAAGCAAATTTTTAGACTCCCATAAATTTAGAAAATTCATATAATGCTGCCTACATCTGGTTTTCTACCAAGAACACACAATTTAAAATGGTATTCTTTCCCAAATTGTCTGGGTTTGCAATGATATTCCAAAACCCATCACTGTATATGTTTGGCGTCTGTTCTTTGGCACTGGTTGACACTATTTTTCTAGGAGTTGAGTTGGTGTGGTTGGTGGGGCTTGGATTTTTGTTAGTGCTTTGTTTCAGCATAGGCCAGCTCTGCACCTACATTCATACAACCTGTCTGGTGGCCCCCAATATACAACCAGTGTAATCCTGGTCACCTGAGGATTCACGTTACATTCAAAGAATTACTGTTCATTACTAGAAACTTTAAAGGATCATGTCTATCATCACTGCAGGTTTTCAAGGGACAGCACAAGCACTTTCATCCAATACAGAAAGCTTTCTATAACTATCCTTTTGATCTCTCTGTCCTTGAAGTTTTTTCCTACTATGGCAACTACTAAAAACCTTTCCCCATCTCTGTCATTCATATGATTCCATCACCACCTCCCTGTGTTCCACTGACTTTCTCCTCCCCAATTGTACACGGTATGCAATACAGGTTCCCAGAACAGCTGTGTGTGACCCTTGAGAAGATAGTTTGGTTCCCTGTTCTGATGGCCTTTCGCATGATAACCAGGCAACAACTCTGCTTTGGAACAGTCATGAATAAAATTATCTCTATACAAAGGGCTGTCATCAAGAAACAGCCCTGGACTTTGTGTGGAGAAAACAAAGCCAACCTTATTTGTTTACACCATTGTCTGATGGATTTTCTTCTGCTTTTAGCAGAGTACATTCCTAACCAATATAAATATTAATGAACACTAGTTTCATATCTCATAGCTCAAATTTTAGAATTAAAAACTCTTGTTTCCTAAGTCGTGTTGTAGTCGGGTCATCCGACCCTGGATCTTGATTTCTTTCTCCTTTGGTTCGTTTCTCCCAAACTCAATTAAGAAGGAAGTGAAGAGGAACCCTTTTCATGGGCAGTCTTAGGAATAAAGAAAGGCTCTGGAAATGTAGTATTTATTCTAAGAACCAGTCTTAAATTATTCAGTTTAGAAGCTCTGAGTAGTTCTCCCAACTCCCCGCCCCTGTCCACTGAGTCAACAGAGCTCAAAAAGACCCCAACAATTTTCCATGTTCAAATCATATAAAGTTATATTTAATATCAACAGTTTTCCCCTACTACCTACTATTTTGTATGTGTGTGGTTTTTGAGAAGTTTAAAGATGTTTTGGGCAAAAATACTGCTGTAAATAAAGTTGCAGCTGAGTTCGCTGCAAAAAGAGGAAAGGAGATAAGAATGTACCCTTTGAAATATTTTTTTCCATTCTACAAAAAGCATAGAGAAAAAAGAAGAGAAACCAACATGGAAATTACCTGGATGATTTTTTTCTCCTTTTTTCAGTTTGGGCATTTACAGTAGCTTAGAGACTGGTTCGTAACCAGGAGAGCTGGCCCTCAAATTTGAAGGCTATGATTTGTATCCTGTACTTAGGAATTGTGCTCATTTGTTTTTAACTTAGTATGTTTTGCTTCCTCATTTGTTTTGGGCTTGTTTTCCTGCCTACATAGCAGCAGGTGTTTGGGTGATAATAACATCTAAAATAATTCTAGGAAAAAGTTCAAATTGGCTGGAGAGCAGCAGGAGCTATCACAGTATTTCTTCCCCACCAGTCTCTGGTAATTTAGTTTAACTAATCAGGTGGCAGCACCAAAGCTGTTATGTGCCTGCGACATGGTGTTTTATCATTCATAATTGTGTTGCTGTTTTAACCACGGTGAGAGGCATATAGAAAAGTTTTGTAGTTTGGGATGGGTAATGCTGCAGTCTAGAAATGCCCACTACCAAGGATGACCCGACTACAACACGACTTAGGAAACAAGAGTTTTTAATTCTAAAATTTGAGCTATGAGATATGAAACTAGTGTTCATTAATATTTATATTGGTTAGGAATGTACTCTGCTAAAAGCAGAAGAAAATCCATCAGACAATGGTGTAAACAAATAAGGTTGGTTTTGTTTTCTTCACACAAAGTCCAGAAATTATTCAGTAGGACTATGATGCCATCAGGGTCTCATGTTTCTTCCATTTTCCCACTCTACCACTTTTATTGTGTGAATACCCTCCTCCTGGTCTCTGAATAGCTCTGCACCTCCAAGCAACAAATCCATATGCTAGCCTGAAAGAAATTCGCAGTACATTCCCAGTTATGTCATTGACCAGAACTGGAAATTCACAGTACATTCCCAGTTATGTGTCATTGGCCAGAACTGAGTCATAGGATCGCCCATAGTTGCAAAAATGGCTGGGAAACCAAGATTTTTAGTTGGACAAATCTGACATACTCCCTAGATCAGGCTTTTGGTTAGTAAGAAAGAAGGGGAGAATGGATATTTAGTAGGTAATTAGAGTGCCTTGCAAAATTGCTCTTCAGAGAATAATCTTTCTCTTCTGTATATGTATATGTAAAATGTATGTGTGTGTGTGTGTGTGTGTGTGTGTGTGTGTGTGTGTGTGTATTTCCTGAACATGTTTAAGAGTGTGGGCTTTGGTATCTGAAAGAACTGAATTTCAATTTTCTTCTACTACTTACTAGATATGTGACCTCAGGGAAGTGATTTCAGCCTATCCATCTCATATTCCTGAGATTACAGTAGTATCTACTTCACGGAATTTTTGTGGGAATATGAAAGATAATATATGTAAAGCACTTGGCACATTCTTGGAATATAATAAACTTTTAGTAACATTCATTATTGTTTTCATTATTTTACAGTACTATCTTGCTGCTATTATTGTTAACCTCTGCATTTTCTGAACTGATAGGCATTTGAGAAGCTAGGCAGTAGCCAGAATAGGGATCTCCTCTCACCTCCTCTGAAGGGCAGCCAGAGATGGTGGTTCAGTTGCAGGAGCATGAAGATGTGGCAGGTCCCTGTCCAAGGAAGAGAGAAAAAACCCATGAGTGTATCTGTTCATTCCTCCTTGCTCTTGGCATCTCTAAAGTAGGTCCATTGCAAGTGATGGCAAATACGGGAGGGTGCTGAGGTGAAATTTGTGGTGAGGCAGATTGCATGGTTCAAGAGACACTACCCTCACCACAGGGAAGTCCACCCAATCTACTAGTGGAAAGGAACTGGTCTAGTCTAGTTCTGCTATCCCATTGTTCCTCAACCTGGAACAATTTCTGTAGGTTTGCATGCAGGGTAGTTGTACCAACTAAGTACAACCTGTGATAAAAGGAGGAGCATTAATTAGTATGTCTACCTGGCTGCCCACCATGTTCAAATCCTACCTCTATGAGGGCTTCCACTGCAGGTCTCCTGCTGGGTTTACTTGATAAATATATCCTCATGTGGAACTCTGGCTTGAATATTTCTGTAGCAACTGTGGTAGAATCACCAGTGAACCCATCTGAAGAAATAACATTTGAATTCCCAGAAATGGAATATCTATGTTCAGTCCAGCCAAGAAGTCTACATGATGCCAAGAAGCGATTGGCCATGCTTGAGTGTCCTCTACTGTGTATTTGATGGACACCTGAAATCACCAGGTTGGTGTCTTGTTGTCTAGGTTGTATTATCTGGGGACAAGTGAGGCATTCTCACCCCAAGAAGGTCTCTTCAGGGATATTCAGCCCTAGTGTCCATGAGCACCAGTGCCTAAGAGTCAGAGACATAGAGATGACCTTAGAATAGAAGATATGCGGATGGAAAGGCTTCTTCCTTCACTGCTATAGCTTTGTCACCACCACCCCAAAGGGGTATGTCTGTCTGTGCAACATTAATATAACCCACAGAAACCTTTGATGCTCACACCAACATGACATCTCTAGCACTTCAATTTCATGACTCCTAGGCAGTGTAACGGACAAGTGTAATGGGCTAGAGGGAGCTCTGAGCTCACTGTAGACTCCTTAATCAATTGAAACAGTATCACAATAAATTGTATTTCACAGCCATGACATCATCTGAGGGCAATGGACCCTGACCAATGTTCTGCACACCATCCTCTGCTTCACATTCATCACCCCTAGGAGCTACTTCTAACCTGTTTACACAAGGCATTTATCCTATTTCAATAATATAATTCTGACGGGTAGGATTTCGATTCCCAGAAAGCACAGGAGGAAGTTTTATCTCAGATTGGGTTCTAGAATTTACCTCCCAGCCACCTCCACACCCTCTTCTGTATTGGATTGTACAGCTAGAATTCTCTGAATCCTGCGTTTTTCTCCTTTCTTTTATTTGCCTCTGAATCTTTACCCCCCTTTCATTCCTTGTATTATCCATGACAAATGAAAGTATCTCTACGTTATATGATGAATATGAAATATTGAATTCATGTAGCAGCTTGAGAAAAAAACAATAAAATAAATGAGTCTTCTACTTAATGACATGGCAGTCAATTAGGTATGTACAGAAAATAATTCTTGAAGATAACTGCATTATAACCTTTCATACATTATGTAAAGTCATGCTCTGACTGCTCAGCCCTTATTCTTGCTGCTGCATTGTCATTCTTTATCCTCATCCTTTTTGTTTTCCTAGGTCGTTTCAGCAATGACAGTCATTGAAGGTAAACACTAAAGAAAAGAAAAGAAATGCTAAAACGCTGACTGTCTGAATGTCAATGATCATTTCCAACCACCAGAGACAGAGCCACTCTGACTGCATTTGAAATTCCAGACTCAGTGTGGCCTCTGGGTGATGGAATTGGGACTGCCAATCTTTCTGCACAGTAGAGGGAAAACCTTGGAACTAAGACTGCTTTTTCCAGCAGCCAATTATCTTCTAGGTCCTAGAGCTTTGGAAACCCAGTAAATGATATGATACACTTCACTTAACCATGGTGGAGGTAAGGGTTCCTATGATTTCAGGCCAATAATAAATATTTTAATATAGAGTAAATGTGATGGCAGAATACAAATTTGATGGTATAATATTCCATATAATATAGTATGTGTTAACTTAGTAGAAAGATTTATAAATTTAACCTAAATCAAAACTAGTATTTTTATAAGTATCAGTTCAATTTATTTAATCAGGAATATTTTAATGATAGAGGGCCCTAGAAATTAGTGCTATCACAGGGAATAATGGGAACTGATGATGTTGGCTGAAAACCATATTCTTCAGTAAAACTGATCTTGTATTCATTCATTTATTCACTTATTACTTTACAACCATTTCCTTGCACAACCACTAAAACCTAAGTCCTAAATACTGGAGTCTAATGTGATGAAACTGCGGAAATACAGGCATAGAAGAAAGTATCTGCATGAAAGTATCCATGCCAAAATAAAAGTAGAAAAGAAAAAAAAAGAAAATGAGTATCTTTGAGGGTTTCCATTATTATTACCTTTAATTGGCCTGAAGGCTACAGGTGAATACAGACCTTTTCCACTCTTTGGATTGGCTACTACCAATTGAATGTGTGTGTGTGTGTGTGTGTGTGTGTGTGCGCGCCTTACTGAATGCAGGGCATAACAAAATGTTAGATGAGTCGATGAAAATCATTATATAATCACCATTGATGTTGTCTTAAGCATTCCTATTGGAATTTTGAAAGTAGAAATTATACCATGTGTTTGCGGTTTTAATTTGATTTACATTGGCAGAGAACTGTTCTTCCTGACAATAATCTCCAATGAATAATGTCTAGGAAGATGCCTGAGTTAGGGAAAAACACCAGTAGGCCTCCTCTCCTAATTTCTCAAAAAAGCATAGGAGATCATTTAATCTAGAAGGAAAATGTTTTCATTGGCCTAAATAAAAATATTGAAGAATATTTAAAATAACAGAAGGGATTTCTATACACTTCATACTGAAGAAGCAGGATTAAAATCATCTGCAATAGCTAACTTGATTTAGTCCCTGACTTGGTGACAACTGACTAAACACAGTATGGGAAGGTTGCTACTGATCAAAACTGAAACCCTTACTTAACTTTGCTAATCTGATGTCCCCTTCTGTTGTGGGTTGAATTATATTCAACAAAAGGATGTTGAAATCTTAACCCCCAGTACTGTGACCTTATTTGGAAATAGTCTCTTTGCAGATGATCAAGTTAAGTTGAGGTCAATAGTGTGGACCCTAATCCAATATGACCGGTGTCCTTATAAAAAGGGGAAATTTGGACCCAGAGACAGACACACACACAGGGAGAACATGAAATGGAGACAAAGATCAGGGTCATACATCTACAAGCCAAGGGATGCCAAAGATTTCTAGCAAACCACCAGAAATTAGGGGAGAGACATGGAACAGATTGTCCCTCACAGCCCTCAGAAGGAGCGAACCCTGCCATTACCTTGATCTTGGCCTTCTAGCCTTCAGAACTGTGAAAGAATGTTTCTGTTGATTAAGCCACCCAGTTGGGGGTAATTTGTCATGGTAGTCCTAGCAAACAGATACAACCCCAAACCTAACAGCGTTAGTCAGCTTTGCTTTGGTAGCAAACCGTCCCCAGACCTCATGGCTCCAGGCTGCTCTCTTCTCCAGGCAAGAGTTGATGCAAGGTCTTTCAAAACTCTGGCCCCAAACTTAAGTGTACAAAACCAGTGTGGCATGATGATATGGGATAAATCATTCCAATATCTAGTCTGTAGGTAACATCCAGAAGTGGTTAGGACTTAGGTTTGACTTTCAACACTGAGAGTGTGCCTATCTTTCAATGATATACCCACTGAACTAAATTTAATTGAATTAAATTAAGATTATGAACGCTACAATGATGTCCTTTAAAAATTTTTCCATTTTCCCTTTTCCTTTCTCATTTGTAGTGTAGAACTCACTTATGACTGAGACCAGGTAATTGACTTTTCCCCTCAAATTTCCTAAGATAATTTTCTGAATACTCAGATAATAATACTTGAAATGGATTTTGTATAGAATTTTAGAAGAAGGTAGTTATCTATTTGCAATGATAGAAGAGGATGTGGAACAAAAGGCAGGAATTCTCTTGTTAACCAATTCACATCATCTCTAAAAACAATACACAGCAGAAACAATGATTCAGAAAGTCGGACTAGTGGAGTATAATGTGGTGAAACATAAGAAATTAACTAAAAGATAAATATGAGAGAAAATAGGAGTTCCTTAATGAAAAGTCAGAATAAGAGAATATATTGATAATCAATAGTATACATGAGAAATACAAATGTTAAAAAAATAACTGAAGTAGGAGACAGTAGTGTCTTACTCTCTTAGGTGAAAAAAAGTAAAAATACTCTACAAGACACATTCTGGCTGTTTCATATCTTTCAGAGTATAAAATTCTTATCCCCTTCCCATCTTAAAATTAAAGACCAAAGGAATTAAAATTTGTATAGTTTTTACTTCTCTATCACACTATCAAAGTCAGAAGGTTATAGAGTAGTATTTAAATATTCTCAGGGAAAGGATGTGATGCAAGAATGCCATGCCCGGCTGAGATGTGACTACTATGGTGAGTATAGTCCCAGTGACTGGTTGCTCTGAGATATGTGCTGGAAACAAATAGACCAAAGGTATAAAAGGGTAGCAAAAATGGCACAGTAAAATGCAAAGAAAAGATATTGTAAATGAAAGATAATCATGACCATATAAGGTATAAATGATAATGAGTGTGTAACACTGATGCACTAACACATGCACAAATAAAACACTGATGTATGCACAAAATAACAGCAGCAAAATTATGTGAAATAAAAGGAAAAGAAGAGGATTTTAATTCATTGTAATCTACTACAGATCTAATGAGAAAAAATTAAATACATGGAAAAACAAAGCACACTCAACAAGTAAAAGATATGTTACACAGCTCATTTTGGAAGCTGGAAGCTTCCAAAAGTATTTTCTATAGAGGAAATGTAATCTTAGGTCCCTAACCTGATAAAACATCACAGTGTAAGAATTAAAGGAAAAAAAACCCCATAGAGTTAATGGAAATACTTGAGAAAGTAACTAGAAAAAATTTCTAAGAATATAATGTATGAACACACAAACACACACACACATATATACAGACACACAAATTGAATTTTACTAACAATAAAAACTAGAAAGTTTCAAAGTCATGATAGAAAATATGAATTGATTATATATCACCTTGCTCTGATAAACATTAAATTTAAAAAAATTATTGAAGTAGAGTTGATTTACAATGTTGTGTTTAACTTCTGCTGTACAGCAAAGTGACTCAGTTATACATATATTTATTCTTTTTCATATTCTTTTGCATTATGGTTTATCACAGGATATTGATATAGTTCCGTGTGCCAAACAATAGGATCTTGTTGTTTATTCAACCTGTGTATAATAGTTTGCATCTGCTAACCCCAAACTCCCGATCCTTCCCTCTCCCACTCACATTCCCCCTTGGCAACCACAAGTCTGTTCTCTATATCTGTGAGTCTGTTTTTGTTTTGTAGATATGTTCATTTGTGTTGTATTTTAGATTCCACATATAAGTGACATCACATGATATTTGTCTTTCTCTGTCCGACTTCACTTAGTATGATAATCTCTAGTTCCATCCATGTTGCTGCAAAAGGCATTATTTCATTTTTTTTAATGCCTGAGTAGTATTCCATTGTATATATATACCACATCTTCTTTTTCCATTCATCTGTCAATGGAAATTTAGGTTGCTTCCATGTCTTGGCTATTGTAAATAGTGCTACTATGAACATCGGGGTGCATGTATCTTTTCAAATTATAGTTTTGTCTGGGTATATGCTGAGAAGTGAGATTGCTGGATGATATGACAACTCTATTTTTAGTGTTTTGAGGAACCTCCATACTGTTTTCCATAGTGCCTGCCCCAATTTGCATTCCCACCAACAGTGTAGGAGGGTTCCCTTTTCTCCACACCCTCTCCAACATTCATTATTTGTAGACTTTTTGATGATGGCCATTCTGACTAGTGTGAGGTGGTACCTCATTGTTGTTTCGATTTGCATTTCCCTAATAATCGGCAATGATGAGCATCTATTCATGTGTCTATTGGCCATCTGTATCTCTTCTTTGGAGAAATGTCTATTTAGTTCTTCTGCCATTTTTCAGTTGGGTTGTTTGGATTTTTTGTTATTGAATTATAGGAGCTGTTTGTATATTTTGGAAATTAAGCCCTTGTTGGTTTCATCATTTGCAAATATTTTCTCCCAGTCTGTAGATTGTCTTTTCATGTTGTTTAGGTTTCCTTTGCTATTCAAAAGGTTATAAGTTTGATTAGGTTCCTTTTTTTTTAAATGTCAACTACATATGCTGAAATTTCCTACTCTTTTTAAAAAAGTTTATTTTATTCTATTTTTTGGCCATGTCGTGCGGCATATGGGATCTTAGTTCCATGACCAGGGATTGAACCTGCACCCCCTGCAGTGGAAGCATGGAGTCTTAACCACTGGACCACTGCAGAAGTCCCCCTATTTGTTTATTTTTGCTTTTATTTCTATCACCTTGGGAGACTGACCTAAGAATATTGGTATGATTTATGTCAGAGAATGTTTTACCTATGTTCTCTTCTAGGAGTTTTATGGTGTCTTACTTATATTTAAGTCTTCAAGCCATTTTGAGTTAATTTTTGTGTATGGTGTGAGGGTATGTTCTAGTTTCATTGATTTACATGCAGCTGTCCAACTTTCCAACACCACTTGCTGAAGAGACTGTTTTTTCCTCATTGTATATTCTTGCCTACTTTGTCGAAGATTAATTGTCCACAGGTGTGTGGGTTTGTTTCTGGGCTCTCTACTTGGTTCCATTGATCCATATGTCTGTTTTTATGCCAATATCACACGTTTTGATTACTGAAGATTTGTAGCATTGTCTGAAGTCTGGGAGGGTTATGCCTCCTGCTTTGTTCTTTTTCCTCAGGACTGCTTTGGTAATTCTGGATCTTTTATGGTTCCATATAAATTTTAGAATTATTTGTCCTAGTTCTGTGGCAAATGTCATGGGTATTTTTTTAAATTAATTTTTATTGGAATTTAGTTGCTTTACAGTGTTGTATTAGTTTTTCTATACAGCAAAGTGAATCCGGTTTATGTATAGATATATCCCCTCTTTTTTGGATTTCCTTCCCATTTAGGTCACCACAGAGCACTGAGTAGAGTTCCCTGTGTTATACAGTAGGTTCTCATCAGTTATCTATTTTATACATAGTAGTGTATATATGTCAATCCCAAACTCACAATTCATCCCACCCGCCCTTTCCCCCTTGGTATCCATACGTTTGTTCTCTACATCTGTGCCTCTATTTCTGCTTTGCCAATAAGATCATCTATACAATTTTTCCAGAAGTCATGGATA
Source organism: Tursiops truncatus (assembly GCF_011762595.2). Classification (NCBI taxonomy): domain Eukaryota; kingdom Metazoa; phylum Chordata; class Mammalia; order Artiodactyla; family Delphinidae; genus Tursiops; species Tursiops truncatus. Next base: position 7,222,918 of record NC_047037.1, read on the forward strand.
TTTTGATAGGTATTGCATTAAATCTGTAGACTGCTTTGGGTTGTATGGCCATTTTTTTTTTTTTTTTTTTTTTTTTTTTTGTGGTACGCGGGCCTCTCACTGTTGTGGCCTCTCCCGTTGCAGAGCACAGGCTCCGGACACGCAGGCTCAGCAGCCATGGCTCATGGGCCTAGCCACTCTGAGGCATGTGGGATCTTCCAGGACCGGGGCACGAACCCGTGTCCCCTGCATCGTCCCGAGTCCCCAGACTCTCAACCACTGCGCCACCAGGGAAGCCCTGTATGGCCATTTTAATGATATTAATTCTTCCAAGCATTTAAAGTTTTTTAAAACAAATATGTAAAATTGTTCAAGAAAACATAAATTTCAAATAGGTGGAAATGTATATTGTTTAAAAAGTTAACTATGTAGATTTTTTAAAAAGTATAAAACCTTATTGACATATTTAAAGCAGACTTGAATAAAGATAAAACTGATTCTTGGAAGAATCTCCCTTCTTGACACTTTACAACAAATATATTTTAAAACCATATGCAGTTTTAAGAATCCAGAAGAATGATGAACTTTTGTAAGCACAAAGCCACCATAATACTTGAATGAAGTATAGGCATTCTTTTAAATTCAAGGACAATATGACAGTGATGCCCACTGTCATCTTTCCTATTTACTAATGAAATTCACACTGAAAGACAGAAAAAAGGAATGAGAAACCTTCCAAATATTGGAAACAACTAATTAATTGTCCTTTAACAGGTAAGTGGATGAACACTATGGCATATCTGAACAGCGAAATAATAAATAAAAAGCAATGAGCTATCAAGCCATTGAAAGGCATGGAAGAATCTTAACTGCATAAAACAAATTAAAAGAAACCAATCTGAAATAGCTACATAATGTATAATTTCAACTATATCACATTCTGTGAAAGACAAAATTATAGATATAGAGATAATAAAATAATCAATGGTTGTCAGGGGTTCTGGGAGAGGGAAGGAGGGAGAGGTGAATAGGTGGAACATAGGGGATTTTTAAGGCAGTGAAACTATTCTGTATGATACTGTAATGGTGCATGCATGACATTATGTCTTTGTCAACACCTGTAGAACTGTGGAAAACAAAGAGTGAACCCTAATGTTAATTATGAACTTAAGTTAATCATATTGCATCCATATTGGTTTATTAATTGTACCAAGTGTACCACAGTAATGTAAGGTGTTAATAATAGGGGAAGAGGGAGCAGGGGAGTATTATGGGAACTCCCTGTACTTTTTACTCAACTTTTCTGCAAACTTAAAACTGCTCTGAAAAATAAAATCCATTAATTAAAACAAAACACAAAAGTAATAATAAATATAGGAAAGAACAACGGAGATGTAATTATTTGCAAAGAAGTATTTATAAATTACTCCATTTATTTTTTATGTACTTCTATATGGCGCTATAATTTTCCTAAATGTTAAAACTTTTATTGATGTATAACTGAAATATAACATTATATTAGGTAGAAAGACGTGCTCTCACTCCCTCTTGTGAGAACACCAGAATCACAACTAGCTGCTGGACAATCACTGACAGGAGGCACTGGAACTCACAAAAAAAGATACTCCACATCCAAAGACAAAGGAGAAGCCACAATGAGATGGTATGAGGGGCGCAATCACAGTAAAATCAAATCCCATAACTGCTGTGTGGGTGACTCACAGACTGGAGAACACTTATACCACAGAAGTCCATCCACCAGAGTGAAGGTTCTGAGCCCAACGTCAGATTTCCCAACTTGGGGTCCGGCAATAGGAGGAGGAATTCCTAGAGAATCAGACTTTGAAGCCTAGTGGGATTGGATTGAAGTACTTTGACAGGACTGGGGGAAACAGAGACTCCACTCTTGGATGGCACACAAAAAGTAGTGTGTGCTTTGGGACCCAGGGGAAGGAGCAGTGACCCCAGGGGAGACTGAACCAGACCTACCTGCTAGTGTTGGAGGGTCTCCTGCAGAGGCAGGGGATGGCTATGGCTCACCGTGGGGACAGAGACGCTGGCAGCAGAGGTTCTGGGAAGTGCTCTTTGGCGTGAGCCCTCCCAGAGTCTTCCATTAGCCCCACCAAAGAGCCCAGGTAGGCTCCAGTATTGGGTTGCCTCAGCCAAACAACCAACAGGGAGGGAACCCAGCCCCACCTATCAGCAGTCAAGCAGATTAAAGTTTTACTGAGCTCTGCCCACAGGAACAACAGTCAGCTCTACCACCACCAGTCCCTCCCATCAGGAAACTTGCACAAGCCTCTTAGATACCCTCATCCACCAGAGGGTAGACAGCAGAAGCAAGAAGAACTATAATCCTGCAGCCTGTGGAACAAAAACCACATTCACAGAAAGATAGACAAGATGAAAAGGCACAGGGCTAAGTACCAGATGAAGGAAGAAGATAAAAACCCAGAAAAACAACTAAATGAAGTGGAGATAGGCAACCTTCCAGAAAAAGAATTCAGAATGATAGTGAAGATTATCCAGGACCTCAGAAAAAGAATGGAGGCAAAGATTGAGAAGATGCAAGAAATGTTTAACAAACACCTAGAAGAATTAAAGAACAAACAAACAGAGATGAACAATACGAAAACTGAAATGAAAACTACACTAGAAGGAATCAATAGCAGAATAACTGAGGCAGAAGAACGGATAAGTGACCTGGAAGACAGGATGGTGGAATTCACTGCTGCAGAACAGAATAAAGAAAAAAGAATGAAAAGAAATGAAGACAGCCTAAGAGACCTCTGGGACAACATTAAATGCAAAAACATTTGCATTATAGGGGTCCCAGAAGGACAAGAGAGAGAGAAAGGGCCAGAGAAAGATTTGAAGAAATTATAGTCGAAAACTTCCCTATCGTGGGAAATGAAATAGCCACCCAAGTCCAGGAAGTGCCGACAGTCCCATACAGGATAAACCCAAGGAGAAACATGCCAAGACACATAGTAATCAAACTGGCAAAAATTAAAGACAAAGAAAAATTATTGAAAGCAGCAAGGGAAAAACGACAAATAACATAAAAGTGAACTCCCATAAGGGTAAGAGCTGATTTCTCAGCAGAAACTCTACACGCCAGAAGGGAGTGGCATGATATACTTAAAGCGATGAAAGGGAAGAACCTACAACCAAGATTACTCTACCCAGCAAGGATATCATTCAGATTCCATGGAGAAATCAAAAGCTTTACAGACAAGCAAAAGCTAAGAGAATTCAGCACCACCAAACCAGCTCTACAACAAATGCTAAAGGACCTTCTCTAAGTGGGAAACACAAGAGAAGAAAAGGACCTACAAAAACAACCCCAAAACAATTAAGAAAATGGTCATAGGAACATACATATCAATAATTACCTTCAACATGAATTAATTAAATGCTCCAACCAAAAGACACGGGCTTGCTGAATGGATACAAAAACAAGACCCATATATATGCTGTCTACAAGAGAGCCACTTCAGACCTAGGGACACATACAGACTGAAAGTGAGGGGATGGAAAAGATATTCCATGCAAATGGAAATCAAAAGAAAGCTGGAGTAGCAATGCTCATATATGATAAAATAGACTTTAAAATAAAGAATGGTACAAGAGCCAAGGAGGAACACTAAATAATGATCAAAGGATCAATCCAAGAAGAAGATATAGCAATTATAAATATATATGCACCCCACATAGGAGCACCTCAATACATAAGGCAACTGCTAACCACTATAAAAGAGGAAAATCAACAGTAACACAATAATAGTGGGGGACTTTAACACCTCACTTACACCAATGGACAGATCATCCAAAATGAAAATAAATAAGGAAACAGAAGCTTTAAATGACACAATAGACCAGATAGATTTAATTGATATTTATAGGACATTCCATCCAAAAACAGCAGATTACACTTTCTTCTCAAGTGCGCATGGAACATTCTCCAGGATAGATCACATACTGGGTCACAAATCAAGCCTCTGTAAATTTAAGAAAATTGAAATCATATCAAGCATCTTTTCTGACCACAATGCTATCAGATTAGAAATCAATTACAGGGAAAAAAATGTAAAAAACACAAACACATGGAGGCTAAACAATATTTTACTAAATAACCAAGAGATCACTGAAGAAATCAAAGAGGAAATAAAAAATACCTAGAGACAAATGACAATGAAAACACGAAGATCCAAAATCTATGGGATGCAGCAAAAGCAGTTCTAAGAGGGCCGTTTATAGCTCTACAAGCCTACGTCAAGAAACAAGAAAAATCTCAAATAAACAATCTAACCTTACACCTAAAGGAACTAGAGAAAGAAGAGCAAACAAAACCGAAAGTTAGCAGAAGGAAAGAAATCATAAAGATCAGAGCAGAAATAAATGAAATAGAAACAAAGAAAACAATAGCAAAGATCAATAAAACTAAAAGCTGGTTCTTTGAGAAGATAAACAAAATTGATAAACCATCAGCCAGACTCATCAAGAAATAGAGGGTGAGAACTCAAATCAATAAAATTAGAAACGAAAAAGGAGAAGTTACAACAGACACCGCAGAAATACAAAGCATCCTAAGAGACTACTACAAGCAACTGTATGCCAATAAAATGGAAAACCTGGAAGAATTGGACAAATTCTTACAAAAGTATAACCTTCCAAGACTGAACCAGGAAGAAATAGAAAATATAAACAGACCAATCACAAGCACTGAAATTGAAACTGTGATTAAAAACCTTCCAACAAACAAAAGTCCAGGACCAGATGGTTTCTAAGGTGAATTCTATCAAACATTTAGAGAAGAGCTAACACCCATCCTTCCCAAACTCTTCCAAAATATTGTGGAGGAAGGAACACTCCCAAACTCATTCTAAGAGGCCACCATCACCCTGATACCAAAACCAGACAAAGATACTACAAAAAAAGAAAATTACAGACAAATGTCACTAATGAATATAGATTCAAAAATCCTTAACAAAGTACTAGCAAACAGAAAGCAACAACACATTCAAAGTATCATACAGCATGATCAAGTGGGATTTATCCCAGGGATGCAAGGATTCTTCAGTATATGTAAATCAATAAATGTGATACACCATATTAACAAAGTAAAGAATAAAAACCGTATGAGCATCTCAATAGATGCAGAAAAATCTTTTGACAAAATTTAACACCCATTTATGGTAAAAACTCTCCAGAAAGTGGGCATAGAAGGAACCTACCTCAACATAGTAAAGGTCATATACAACAAACCCACGGCAAATATCATTCTCAATGGTGAAAAACTGAAAGCATTTCCTCTAAGATCAGGAAGAAGACAAGGATGTCCACTCTCACCACTATTATTCAACATAGTTTTGGAAGTCCTAGCCATGGCAATCAGAGAAGAAAAGGAAATAAAAGGAATACAAATTGGAAAAGAAGAAGTAAAACTGTCACTGTTTGCAGATGACATGATACTATACATAGAGAATCCTAAAGATGCACCAGAAAACAGATGTAGAGAACAAACGTATAGACACCAAAGGGGGAAAGTGGCAGGGTGTGTTGGTGTGATGCATTGGGAGATTGGGATTTTCATATATACACTAATATGAATAAAATGGATAAAAATAAGAACCTGCTGTATAAAAGAAAGTGAAAAATACCCACATTATATTAGTTTCAGGTATACAACGTAGTGATTCAATATTTGTATGTATTGCAAAATTATTACCACAGAAGTCTGGTTAACATTCGTCATCACACATAATAACAAAAATTATTTTTTGTTGTGATGAGAACTTTTAAGATCTACTCTCTTAGCAACTTTCAAATATTCACTACAGTATTATTAACTATAGTCACCATGCTGTAAATTATGTCCCCAGGATTTATTTATTTTATAACTAGAGGTTTGTACCTGTTGACTTTCTTTATCCATTTTATCCATCCCTACCCCCACCTTTGGCAACCAATCAGTTCCTTGTTTCTAGGAGACTTTTTTTTAATTTAAAAATTAATATTAGATTTCACATATAAGTGAGGTAATATGGTCCAATTGTTAAATATTTTTTGTATCTTCAATTAGATTTATTTTTACAAATTTTGTTACCCTATCTATTCTCCTTTTTGTTGGTTTGCAGTTGGTTAAGCATTTAAATATTTTAGTGTTATTTGTATATTTTGTCCAGCCTTTCTGAATGTTTGAGGCACAACAGTCAATTTTCCATAATAATTCAATGCATCATATCAATTATAAGTTCTACAAGTGTTTAAAATTATATTTGATGGCATTTCTATCAAAATCTGAAAAGGAGTTTAAAAAATTCATTAAAATCTAAATCATTTGAAAAATGAACAGGTAAAATAAAATCAAGACAAGTGTATTAAAGAGCAGCAACAGGGAGATAAATACCTATCAGATATTAAAATCTATAATAAAGTATTATAATAATATTTAAGGAATTTTGATATTATATAAAAATACAAAATAATGGGGTAGAACCAGGTATGTATACATAAACCTCAGAGAGATGAGTAAATTTATGAAAAATGGGTAGGGATGTAAATTACATTTTTGGTGACTTTGGATGATTATGATGTCTCATTGCATGTTCACCAGTTGTAACAAATGTGACATATCACATGTCATATCACTCTGGTGAGGATGATGAAACTAGGGGAAGTTATGCATGTGTGAGGGAAGTGGGCATATGGGGAATCTCTGTACTTTCCTCTCAATTTTGCTTTGAACCTAAAGCTACTCTAAAATAATGAAGTCTTTAAGTTAAAAAAATGTAAATGGGTAGTGAAAGATAAATTATTAAATGTCATGTTAAAATAATTCATTAGCATTTTGAAATATATTTTCGAAATTACTTTATACTAATCACCAAAATATACTCTATTTGAATAAGGGCACTGATTGTCATGGAGCTGGGGAGCTGGGGAATGGATGGTGAGGTGTGGAATGAATAAATGCACTTTACAGAATCATGCTTCATTCTTTGCTGGGTGTAAGAAAAAGGAGTAGCTTTACTCCTTTTGAGAGTCGGAATTTTAATTTGTCTGTTTCTGCTTTTGTGCTAAAGAAAACCAAAAGGTCTAGAGACATCAAATTAGAGAGCTAAATATAAAACATCAAATTAGAGAAGAAGTTGCAGAAAATAGAATCATTTATTTGCCATATCTATAGAGGAATAATAACTTTTTAAACTTCTAAATAACAGTAAGAAAAATGGAGATATATTAATATATAAAAGTTTAAAGTATTCTTAAGATTTAAAAGTAGTAAAGAAATAAAATGTACCACAAAATATTTACATCAGATATGACACAATTTAATATCTATAAAATATTAAGGATGCACACAAAGTTTATGAGAAAAATATGAAGACTATGAAAGATAAGCAGGCAAGAAATATGGGCTGACAATTCAAAAGAGGAAATACAGTTGGGGAGAGTGTGGCCAAGATGGTGAAGTAGGAAGACCCTGAGTTCACTTCCTCCCATGGGCACTCCAAAATTACAACTATTTACAGAGCAACTATCAATGAGAATCACCTGAAGACTAGCAGAAAATATTTTTCCACAAGTAAGGACAAAAAGAAGGAACCACAATGAAACAGGTAGGAGGAGTGGAAATATGGTATAGTCAAGACCAACAATCCAGGGTAGGAGACTCACAAACAGGAAGATAATCACAATTGCAGAGGTTCTCCCCAAGAAGGAATAGGTCCAAGCACCACATTGAGCTCCCCAGCCCGGGGGTCCTGCACTGGACCCCAGTGCAGATGAGCCCTAGAACATCTGGTTTTGAAGGCCAGTGGGGATTGCATATGGGAGACCTGGGCAGAAGTAGTAATATGAAAGGAGCCTGGATCAGACCTACTTGTTGGTCTTGGAGAAGCAGGAGGTAACTGGGACTCCGCCTGGGGATGTAGGTGTTCGTGGCAGCCATTTTGGGGGAGCTTTTTCTATCACAAGGACATTGGTACTGGAAAATGCCATTTTGAAGTCCTCCCTCAATCAGCCACCCAGGGACCTGATCCCACCCACAAGTAAGCTGGCAGCAGCCTAGGGACCACACAGCCCCAGCAACCAGCAGCCAGCAGTCTCCACACAAGACAGAGCCTGGCAGCCAACTGGGCTGGTGGTCACCCCTGTGAACCAGTGCATCCATAGAAGTTGGTCCCCTAGAACACATACCTCTGGTGACCTGTGGTGAGTGGGTTTCTGGGCCCCATAGGATGTCTCCTACATAAGGCCACTTCTCCGAGATCAGAAAATGTAACTGACTTACCTAATACATAGAAATCAACACAGAAAATTAAGCAAAATGAGGAGACAGAAATATGTCCCAAACAAAGAAACAACGTGAAACCCTAAGGAGAAGAACTAAGCAAAGTGGAGATAAACAATTTACACAATAAAGAGTTCAAGGTAATGGTCACAAAGGAGCTCAATGAACATGGGAGAAGAAAGGATGTACACAGTAAGAATTTCAACAAAGACTTAGAAAATATAAAGAAGAACAAAACAGAGCTAAAGAATATAGTAATTGAAATTTTAAAAATACATTTGGATGAATCAACAGTAGATTAGATAATACAGAACAACAGATCAGTGAACTGGAAGATAGTGAAAATCACTGAAGCTGAATAGAAAAAGAGAATTTTTAAAAATGCTGATAGTTTAAGAGACCTCTGGGACAACATCAAGCATATGAATATTTGCACTAGGGGTCCCAGAGGAGAAGGGGGCGCAGAGAAATTATTTGAAGAAATAATAACTGAAAAATTCACTAACCTGGGGAAAAAAACAGGCATCCAGGTCCAGGAAGCACAGAGAATCCCAAACAGGATCAATCCAAAGAGGTCCACACCAGGACACATTGTAATTAAAATGGCAAAAATTGAAGATAGAGAATCTTAAAAATAGCAAGAAGAAATCAACTTGTTATGTACAAGGGGACTCCCATAATGCTGTGAGCAGACCTTTTAGCAGAAACTTTGCAGGCCAGAGAGGAGTAGCATAATATATTCAAAGTGATGATAGGAAAACCCTACAACCAAGACTACTCTACTCAGCAAGGCTTTTATTCAAATTTGAAGGAGAGATAATGAGTTTTATAGACAAGCAAAAGCTAAGACTTCAACACCACTAAACCAGCTTTACAAGAAATATTAGGGGGCTTCTCTAAGCAGTAAAAAAAAAAAAAAAAAAACACTATAAATATGAAAATTACAAAAGGAAAAATCTCATTGGTACAGGCAAATATACAGTAAAGATATTAGGTCAATCACTTATAAAACTAATAGGAAGGTTAAGAGACAAAATAGTAAAATTATCTATATCCACAATAGTAGTTAAGGGATATACAAAACAAAAATAAAACATGACTTCAAAAACATTAAACATGGGGGACATTAAACATGGGGGGATAGTGATAAAATTGTAAGATGGTTACAGTGATTTTGAACTTCAGAAATCAAGAATTTAAAATAATTACATATATATAGTTTGTTATATATGAACCTCATGGTAACCACAAACAAAAAACCTATAATAGATTCACAGAAAAGAGAAAGGAATCCAAACATAACACTAAAGATAGTCATCAAATCACAAGGAATGAGAGCAAAAGAAGAAGAAAGAAGAAAAAAGAACTACAAAAACAACCCCAAAACACTTAACAAAATGGCAATAAGTACATACTTATCAATAATTTCTTTAAATGTCCATGGACTAAATGCTCCAATCAAAAGAAATAGAGTGGCTGAATGGATAAAAAAACAAGACTCATCTATTTTCTGCCTACAAGAGACTCACTGCAGCTCTAGACATAAACAAACTGAAAGTGAACAGATAGAAAAATGTATTCCATGCAAGTGGAAACAAAAGAGAGCTGAGGTAGCAATACTTATATCAGGCAAAATAGACTTTAAAGCAAAGACTGTAACAAGAGATAAAGAAGGACATTACATAATGATAAAGAAATTGATCCAACAAGAAGATATAACAGTCATAAATAAATATACACCCAACACAGGAACATCTAAATACACAAAGAAAATATTAACAGATGTAAAGGAAGAAACTGACGGTAACACAATAATAGTTGAGAACTTTAACACCCCACTTACCTCAATCAACAGATCATCCAGACAGAAAATCAACAAGGAAATACTGGCTTTGAATGACACATTATAGCAGGTGAACTTAGTAGTTATATATGGAACACTGCATCCCAAAGAAGCAGAATACATATTCTTTTCAAGTACACTTCAAACATTCTCCAGGATAGATCACATGCTAGGCCACAAAACAAGTCTCAATAAATTTAAGAAAATTGAAACCATATCAGTCATCTTTTCTGACCACAATGGCATGAGAATAGAAATCAATTATAAGAAAAAACTTGCAAAACCCACAAACATGGAGGCTAAGCAATATGCTACTAAAAAACCAGTGGGTCATTGAAGAAATCAAACAGGAAAGCAAGAAATACCTGGAGACAAATCAAAATGGAAACATAATGATCTAAAATATATGCAACACAACAAAAGCAGTTTTAAGAAGGAAGTTCCTACTTCAAGAGACAAACAAACAAACAAAAACTCAAATAACCTAACCTTACACCAAGAGGAACTAGAAAAAGAAGAACAAACAAAATCCAAAGTCAGCAGAAGGCAAGAAAGAATAAAGATCTAAGTGGAAATAAATGAAATAGAGACTAAAAAAATAGAAAAGAAGGTGACTTCCCTGGCAGTCCAGTGGTTAAGACTGTGCTTCCACTGCAGGGGGCATGGGTTTGATCCCTAGTCAGGAAACTAAGATCCCACATGCCATGTGATGAGGCCAAAAAAGAAAAGAAAAAAAGAAAAGAGCAATGAAAATAACACCTGGTTCTTCAAAAAGATAAAGAAAATTGATAAACCTTTAGCCAGACTAATCAAGGAAAAAGAGAGAGAGGACCCAAATAAATTTTAAAAATTAAAGAGGAGAAGTTACAACCAACACCACAGAAATATAAAAGATGATAAGAGATTATTATGAATAATTATATGCCAATAACATGGAAAACCTAGAAGAAATGGACAAATTTCTAGAAATGTACAATCTCTCAAGGCTGAACCACGAAGAAATAGAAAATATAAACAGACAAGTTACAGGTAATGAATTTGAATCAGTAATCGAAAAACTCCCAACAAACAAAAGTCCAGGACCAGATGGCTGTACGGTTGAATTCTACCAAACATTTAGAGAAATTAACACCTATATTTCTCAATTTCTTCCAAAAAGTTAAAGAGGAAGGAACGCTTCTAAAATCATTTTATGAGGCCAGCATTACCCTGATACCAAAACCAGAGAACAACACCACAAAAAAAGAAAATTACAGGCCAACATCACTGGTAAGCATAGATGCAAAAATCCTCCACAAAATATACCAAACCAAATTCAACTTTACATTAAAAGAATCATACACTATGATCAAGTGGGATTTACCCAGGGATGGAAGGTGGTTCAATATCCACAAATTAACCAGCATCACATTACCACATTAACAAGTTGAAGAATAATAGTCATATAATCATCTCAATAGAACCAGAAAAAGCTTTTGACAGAAGTCAACATCCATTTATGATGAAAAAAAACACTCAATAATTGGGTATAAAGAGTACACACTTCAATATAAAAAAAGACCATGTATGACAAGCTCACAGCTAACATACTCAGTGGTGAAAAGCTAAAACCTTTTCTCTAAGGAACAAGACAAGGATGCCCACTCTTGCTGCTTTTATTCAACATAGTACTGGAAGTCCTAGCCACAGAAATCAGGTAAGAAAAATAAATTAAAATGATCCCAATTGAAAAGGAAGAAGTAAAACTGTCACTGTTTGCAGATACCATGGTATTATTTATAGAAAATTCTAAGATGCTACCCCAAAACTATTAGAACTAGTAAGTCAATTCAGTAAAGTTGAAGAATACAAAATTAATATACAGAAATCTGCTTCAAGAGAGGGGCAGAGGGATAAATTGGGAGATTGGGATTGACACATACACACTACTATATATAAAATAAATAACTAATAAGGACCTACTGTATAGCACAGGGAACTCTACTTAATACTCTGTAATGGCCTATATAGGAAAAGAATCTAAAAAAGAGTGGATATATGTATATGTATAACAGATTCACTTTGCTGTATACCGGAAACTAACACAACATTGTAAATCAACTATACCCCAATTAAAAAAAAGAAAAGAAATCTGCTTCATTTTTATACTAAAAACAAAATATCAGAAAGAGAAATTAAGAAAACAATCTCATTTATAATTGCATCAAAAAGAATAAAATACCTAGGAATAAATCAACCTAAGGAAGCCGAAGACCAGTACTCCAAAAACTATAAGATGCTGATGAAAGAAATTGAAGATGACACAAGCAGATGGAAAGATACACCATGATCATGTACTGAATGATTTAATATTGTTAAAATAATTATACTCTCCAAGGCAATCTACAGATTTTGTGCAATCCTTATGAAAATAAATACCAGTATCATTTTCACACTACTAGAAGAAATAATTTGAAAATATGTATAGAAACACAAAAGACCCTAAATAGTCAAAACAATCTTGAGAAAGAGTAACAAAGCTGGAGGGGAGGTATTATGCTCCCTGATTCAAACTATACTACAAAGCTACAGTAATCAAAATAGTATGTACTGGCAAGAAAACAAACAAGCAAACAAACAAAAACAGATACAAAGATAAATTGAACAGACTAGAGAGCCCATAAATAAACCCCCACACATGTAGTCAATTAGTCTATGACAAAGGAGACAAGAATATGCAATGGGGAAAATACAATGTCTTTAATAAATGGTTTTTGGGAAAACTGGGCAGCAACATGCCAAAGAATCAAATTGGACTGTGTTCTCACACCATGTACAAAAATAAGCTCAAAATGGAGTAAAGACTTAAATGTAAGGCCTGAAATGAAAAATTTTCTAGAAGAAACATGGTCACTATATTCTTTGACATTAGTATTAGCAATATTTTTTTAGATATGTCTCCTCAGGCAAGGGAAACTACAGCAAAAAAAAAAAAAAAAAAAAAAAAAGACTACATCAAACTAAAAAGCTTTTGTACATTGAAGAAGACTACCAACAATATGAAAAGGCCGCCTACTGAACAGGAAAAGATATTTGCTAATGATATATTCGATAAGGGGTTAATATCCAAAATAAACAAAGAACTAAAAGAATTCAACATAAAAAAACCAAATAACCCAAATGAAAATGGGCAGAAGACCTGAACAGACATTTTTTCAAAGATGACATAGAGTCAACAGACACATGAAAAGATGCTTAAAATCACTAATCATCAGGAAAATGCAAATCAGAACCACAATGAGATACCACCTCACACCTGTCAGAATGACTATCATCAAAAAGATACCAAATAACAAGTGTTGGTGAAGATGTGGAGAAAATGGGACTCTTGTGCACTGTTGGTGAGAATGTAAATTGGTGTAGCCCCTATGGAAAACAATGTGGAAGCTCCTCAAAAAATTTAAAATAAAGCTGCCATATGATCCAGCAATTTCACTTCTGGATATTTACTCGAAGAAAAAAACCCTGCTAATTTGAATGGATATATTAACTCTAATGTTCATAGCAGCATTATTTAAAATAGCCAAGATATAAAAGCAACCTAAGTGTCCATCCATAGATGAATGGATAAAGAAGATGTGGATATACAATGGAACATTGTAATATGTAACATATAATATCATGTAATATACATGATATTAAATAATATCACATCATCTTACTATAATATGTAAGATGTAATATATAATAGAATATTACTAAGCCATTAAAAAAAGAAATATTGTCATTGACAACATAGATGGATCTAGAGGGTATTATGCTAAGTGAAATGAGTCAGAGAAGGACAAATACTGCATATTTCACTTCTATGTGGAATCTACAAAACAAAATAAACAAACAAAACAAAATGAAAACAGATTTACAGATGCAGAGAACAAATGGATAGTTGCCAGAGGATGAGGGGTGAGGGGAGTGAGCAAATAGGTGTAGGAGATTAAGAAGTATAAAACTCCAGTAATGTAATAAGTCATGAGGATTTATTATACAGCTTAAGGAGTATGGTCAATAATATTGTGATAACTTTGTGTGGGGACAGATGGTTACTAGACTTATCATGGTAAACATTTCATAATATATGCAAATGTCAAGTCTCTATGTAGTACACCTGAAGCAAATATAATATTTTACATCAACTATATTTCAATTAAGAAAGAAATACAATTGGAAAACAAAATATGAGAAATTGTTCATACTCTCTACTGTTAAAAATGTAAAATATAGCAAAATTGAATAGAAAATTTTTAAAAAGTTGATAACAAGTTGGGGTAGAATTGATATGTATTTTAAGTTGCTACAGCTTGATTTACAATAAAAGTAACTGGGTTGACAATAGGTATTTTCTACATCTCAAAAATACAACTTCTCTGAGAGTTTAATTATTTAAAAATATATTTGTAAATGACCAATAAGTATATCAAATATTTTGGTCCAGTTGAGAGACTGGGTTATAGCTTCATGTGAAATCTACATTAGCATGTATAAAGTTGCTGCAGAGCAAAGGGTATGATTAAACAGAAACTATATCGAAAGAAAGTGGTCATAGTGGCACATTAAAATGGTGTTTTATATTTAGTATTTTTGCATCTTTAAAGCTCTGTATGTTTGGGCAAATTGATTTCTCTGAAAAGAGGGACGAGGGTTGGCTCTGTTATTGCAGGAACCAGGGTAATGACCAGAGAAAGATCAGCAGCAAATCCGAGAAACTGATGCCTCTTTATATTTATGGAATTGTCCCTGCAGTCACCTGAGATTAACTCTTAAAGTTGTGTCTTCACCGTGAGGATAGATGGTTATGTTGAAATAACCTCTTCTTGACTCTTCTATGGGACTGGATTAGAATTCCTAGGGAATAAATCTTTCCATTTATTGACAAGGGGTTCATGTGCTTGCTGCTGAATTTTAAAGCCCTCGGTGGTTATTTTAACAAGATATCCAGCTAGAGAGTTGGTAGAACAAAAGCGTTCATCCCTGAGTTACCAAAGGTTTAGACCATAAGTGAAAGCTAACAAAGATTTTTCTTTTCTCATGTAGCTTTTCATAGGAGACTCTGTATGCTTAGAAAAACTTCAGCAATCTGCTCTAGTTCTTGTCTGGAATGTATCATATAGTTTTAATTCTGAAAATTTATAAAAACTATATTTTGTACAATTGGGAGTGGCATTTCTTTTTAGTGTTATGAAACGTTCCCTGTGTTATTTGCTTTCATCTCCGGTTTAGACTACTCTTGTTACCTCCTTTGTTGTTAATAACTTGGAAGATAAGTGTTCTGTTATGAGTGACTGAAACATCATTTGAGGAAGAACCTTCACCCAAAAACTGATGCTACATGACTTTTTCTCACTTGTTTGATAGTGGAGTGAGAGATATTCTTTAAATGATTAATTGGAAACCTTAGGAAATGAGGATGACCATCTTTAATGGGTTTCAGCATAAGTGTAGTCCTAGAAGATATCTATACTCCAAGTATCAAAATCATTTTCAAAAAATGATTTTGAAATTCTATTGCCCTTCTCTTTGACATAAAATAATACAAGATAATTTTGTAACCATACATTGCTTCTCCCTCTCCCTAACATACCCTTGGTGCCTTTTCTCCAATAAAAATCTTTTCAACATATGATAATAATAACAAAAATCTTTTCATAAATTGATACCTCTTTCCATAGAGTGGTGGTGATACCTATTATAAAATAGTTGAGGCTCTCATCTTAATGGGCAAATTTGATTAAACAAATTTATATGCCATTAGGATATCAAAATGCTGCCACCTATAAAACATATTCTTATACATAAATATTTGTGGACAGTTGGTTGAGAATATTTGTAGAATAATTTTCTAGAAGTGTAAACCTCCATCAAATTGTATGCGCACTTTAAAAATTGACAGATGTTGCCAAATTGCCCTTTGAGAAGGTGATACCAGTTTAACCTACCATCTATAGATGTTTTATTAACCATGAAAACCATTTATCCATGACTTTTATCAATTTTCCCATGGGATAACTGATCTTTTATTTTAATTAATATTTATAGTTTTTTTCATATATCAATACTAATAAAATTATGATTTTGTTGTTGGTTGCATATATTTTCTCCAGGCTGTTGATGTTGTTCATAGTATTTTTTTCTGGTACAAAAGTTTTTATTTTTATGTAATCAGATTTATCAGTCTTTTTTATTTATGTTTTCAATCATTTTGTCTTTATGGCACTAGGTTTTGTGTCCTGATTGGAAAGGAATTCTGTACGCAAAGATTTTCATGTATGTGTGTGTGTTTGTACATTTGTTCTTCTGACACTTTGATTATTTCATTTTTTTCAGTACCTAAATCTTTGATCTTCTGGACTTTATGTTTTAGTGCAAGAGGTGAATTAGAATCCAGCTAATGTTTTTAATGCTAGTTGTTTTCATATCGTTTATTGCCTGTTGATTTGAAATACTAATTTTATCATATATTAGACTTCTTCCATATTTGTGTATAATTCTGGTTTCTCTATTTTTTTTTAATCATTGAGCTCAATAATCCACCTCCAGCAGCAAGCTTCTTTCATTACTGTAACGTGCTTTCTTACTTGGTAGGACTCATTTCTATTCATTATTGATAATATGCGTGTATACGGAAGGAGAGTGTAGGGACTTGGTGAAAAGTGAGGAGAATTTTATAGTTTACTAAGCTATAAATCCTGGAACCTAGTTTTTATTTTTGAAAAATGCTGCTGTTGGTCACTAGTCCCTAAACATCTTTTGTGACAGCACACTTCAGGTATTGTTGTGTTTCTTCCTTTGTTCTTAAAACACTGTGTGTGGATTACACCTTTTGGACAAATGAGATATTGGGACTGCTATAGAACAACTATAAAACCTGAGACTTCTGCTCATAGACATAGATTTAAAGGGCTAGTGCCAAAAGAAGCTATATTTTTAACATTCATCTGAGCATTAGAACTTTTCCTACAGAGGAGAACATACTGGTTATGGCTAATGTCAAGATATAAGGATAACATCAATTTTATATGTTTTCTGTTTTGAGTGAGAGTGGCAGTATGATTTCACAGGACATTAGGTGAACTACAAGATAGCTCATATCAAGAGTCCCAAGGAAGATTAATAATGAATGAACTTGTGCAGGTGATTCTCAAATGCACTCAGGTTCCCTGTCAACTTTTGCTGAAATCTTATTAATTTTCAAGGTCAAATTTGAAGGTGGCTTTTCCCAGAATCATACTATAATCCTTGGGTCAGATATCATTCCTTCCTCTGTTTTCCCATCACCCATGAAGCCTCTGTGACAGTTCTTCTATCTTCTACCCTGTGTTCTAGCATCTGTTTCCTGCCTTTGATTATGAGTGACTTGAGCTCAGTTATCCCTGAGGTCTTGTTTATAATATTCACTAATTAAAATCCTTTTCTGATTGAATGGAATTTTAAAACTTCTAAATGTTGAGGATTCTATAAAAATGATTATATTAGTTTTCCTGTGGCTGCTGTAATAAATTACCACATATTTGGTGGCTTAAAAAAATAGAAATTCATTCTCTCATAGTTCTGGAACCAGAAGTCCAAAATCAGTGTCACTGGAACAAAATCAAGTTGGGCCATGTTCTTTTTGGAGGCTCTAGGGGAGAATCCTTTTCTTGTCTCTTCCAGCTTCTGGCGGCTGCTGGCATTCCTTGGCATATGGTTCTATCACTCCAATCTCTGTCTCTGTCTTTACATTGCCTTCTCTGTATGTGAAATCTCCCTTTGCCTCTCTCTTTTCAGAGCTCTTATGGTAGCATTTTAGATCCTGCCTGAATAGTCCAGGAAAAGACCCTTAACTTAATCACATCCACAAAGACTCTTTTTCCATTTACAGGTTCCCAGGGTTAGGCCTTGGTATCTTTGGGGGATATTACCCAGTGTACTACAGATATATAGCATCTAATTCAAGAAAACACAACAATTAAAAAATGTTGAATCTGTTTCTCTATTTGAAAGTGAATGTCAAGGTAAAAGGCAGTGTTTGTGTTGACAAGGGTTTAGTAGTAAGAAATGAAGAATATATATGTGTCATATTTATTGAATATAATTTACATTCAATAAAATGCTACCATTTAAAAAGTTTTCTAATGAGTTTTGATAAATTTATACTCCCACATAATCACACCTACTATCAATATACAGAACATTTTTATCGTCCCACAAATGTTCCTTGTGTTCTTTTCATTGGAATCTGCTTTTTGTCATTATAAATTCAATTTCTCTTTTCTAGTGTTTCATATAAATATAATCATACAGTATGCTTCTTCTATTTAGAGTAATGCTTTTGAGATTCATCCATGTTGTTGCATGCATTAGCTCATTCCTTTTAATTTATTTTCTTATTGAAGTGTAGTTGATTTACAATGTTGTGTTTCAGATATAGAGCAAAGTGATTCATATATATATACACATATATATATTCTTTTTCAGATTCTTTTCCATTGTAGGTTATTACTAGATATTGAATATACTTCCCTGTGCTATACAGCAGGTCCTTGTTGTTTATCTATTTTATATATAGTAGTGTATATATGTTAATCCCAAACTCCCAATTTTATCCCTCTCACCTCTTTCCCTTTTGGTAACCCTAAGTCTGTTCTCTATGTCTATGAGTCTATTTCTGTTTTGTAAATAAGTTCATTTGTATCATTTTTATACATTCCACATGTAAGTGATATCATATGATATTTATCTTTCTTTGTCTGACTTCACTTTGTATGATAATCTCTAGGTCCATCCATGTTGTTGCAAATGGCATTATTTCATCTTTTTTTCTGGCTGAGTAATATTCCATTGTATATACATCTAACAGATCATTCCTTTTTACTGCTGAGTAGCATTTTGTCCATTCCTTGTTGATGGACATTTGGGTTGTTTCCAATTCGAAACTGTTATGAATTAAGCTGCTGTGAATTTTTTTGTGTATGTCTTTGTGTAGACATAAGCTTGTCTGTTTATGTCTTCCTTTTGCACACTCTATCTCTCTATTTGATTTTCTACAGCTCCAGAAAGCCATGCCTTGAAATGGACAAACTTAGCAATAAATGTGACAGTGTTTGTAGAACTTTCTGCCTTTTCTGCTTCTATTTTGGAGACACAGGGAATAGTCACTTCAAGGAAAGAATCCTACTACTTTTTCAGTTAGGATTTAATCTTTTTACCTGATCAACAAGACAGTAGTTCCATTGAGGAAACAAAAGAAATTGGAATGGATGTGAGAGCTTGGAAGTATAAGCAACCTTAATGGGTTATTGCTTGTTAAACTAAACTGCAGGGAATCAAACATATAAATCTAACTTGAGAGGTAAGCAACTTTCTAAGCCACAGAAAGTTCAGGCTCAATTAGCATTCTTTGTTATCTCTTGCCATAAAACTCTTAGAAGAGGCCCTAGACAGATGGTATTACTCTGGAACCATCAGCAATCATATGGTTGATTCTTTTTCATACTGCTAGTGGTTTGATGATGATTTGGAATATCAACAGTCAATGAATTCTCGCATGATGCTTTATCTCAGTGATTGAGAAAATATCTAAGGCTAATCCTAGCCTAGCTTCTAACTTACGTTCTAACCCCAAGAAAAGTACTGAATGCATTAAGGTCTCTTTGAGAGGAGGAAAGTGGAACTGAACATTTTAGCTGCTATGGCAACAGGGACCATTTACATCTTATGGCTTTTTCTTGGAGGAAATCTACTCAAAAGAAGAAATGGGAACAGAAACAGAGGGGGAAGTGGAACATGTGGTTCCAAGACCTTCTGGACCAACCTTGGTGCAGAAGATTTAATAGGAATAAAGCCAGAATTCCCAGTGCAGGGAATTTCCATTCCCACCACTAATTAGACCTGCATACCAAGCTACAGCTGAGAAATTTTGAGGCATTCTAAACCACAGTGTCCTTATTCATATTTCCCCTGATAGATAAAAGATAGAAACTTATATTACATATAAACACCAGGTATCTTACCATGCTCCCAATAACAACATATTGAAGTGTTAAGAGGAAATACCACCGCCATAACAATCATCAATTTTAAACACCTTGGCTTTGAGAAATGTGCTATAATTCTTTGTTAATTATAAATGATATAACTAGTTACATAAGAATTATTATTTTTATTTCCAATGGTTGTGTTAAAAAAAATCAATGCTCTTTTCTGTTTTCTTTCTGTTTTCACATCCCACCTTTTCCCCCTCCTTCACTGCTTTCCCCTGTATTCAAGTATGGATGAATTCTAGGTCCAAGATTTCTTCCAGGTTTTGGGGACACTCTGACCCAATGCATATAACTTCATGCTTTTTGGATAAGAAGTTTAGAAGTTCTGGATGTTGATAGTGGTCTCTTAGTCAGTACCTGGAGAGTCTGAGGAAGCTAGAGATTGGGTGTGCTTGGACCTAGCAGAGCAGCTACACTGTTAGGGATTTCAAGGGGACTCAGATAATTCAAAGTTAGCCCTAAGTTCTTCTTCTGGAAGATCCACTACCTTATGAAGTGGTAAACATGACACACATAGAGGACACAAGTTAGGGATTGGCTGGGTGTCAACAAGATTTCTTAAGGACACAATTTATCACACAAAAATCTGATTCCAGGTCCTTTTCATTTATGCATTCATTCCTTCATTTATTCACTCATTAAACACACGTGTATTAATTTCTATGTTCTATGTTCTCATACTGATGAGCAAAATAGACAAGGTGCCCACTCTCAAAGAGTTTACGGTCTGAGTAGAAGACAGTAATTAAATAAATAGCACACATTTTAAATTTAAATTCTGTAGAAAATCTCATAAAGATTTAGAAGAGGAAAAAAAAAGTCGGTTATCTTTAATTCTTTTTTTTCACTATGCCAAGCTAGCTCTTCATGCCTAAAACACATTACAGTGGACTGGAAAATTAAAAAAGATGTCGACTTTTAAGTTTCTTACTATCTTATTCATGGAAATAAAGTAGCCATGAGCATTAAGCACATTTGCTAGGATGGTTTACAGTAATTCATATGTTAAGACGTTGGCATTTAAGGTATTAAACATATTATGAATTTAATTATTAAAATAGAATAAATTTTTAAAAACGAAAAGAAAACCTCATAGCACTCTAAGAGTATAAACCTAAAAAAGTGGCATTTGAGCTTGGACCTGAAGGATGAATTGTCATATGTATCTCATGTAGATTTCCAGTTTCACATTAAAATTGTAGTAGAATCTAGTCCAGCCACTGCACACAGGCTGTAAAATACAATAATGATTTAATGGGGAGGAGAATAAAGAAAGATGACAGCGCCTGCATTTTTACGCATAAATTTTGTTAAGAGGGAATCCCAGCAGTTCTTACATTCCTTAACTTGAAATCTTTACTGAATATAAGAAATAAATTTATTTCATCTGGGTAAGAAATCATTGAAAAGGGAGTTGGAGATCTTGAAGATAAAGGATTAAAGTTTGCCCTGGTCTGGGCAGTAAACCTGTCCATGAAGTGGTAAATCATCAACAGACTACTTAGGAGGTTCCTTTCCAGTTCTCAAGTGAGCCCAGTACCTGTTGTGCACCCCAGGCTAAAGGCATCAGTAAAATGGAAAGACATCCAAACTTTAATGCTCAGAATACAGTTTTGTGCAAAAACTGGAAGCCATTTTCCCCTGGTACAGAAGAAAAGCAGAAACTAATCACAAAAATTAGTAAGCACAATCAAGGACAAATTGTTTTTTGGAAATAAACATAGGGTGATTATCACATGGGTTGAAGTGGAAAGACTGAGATCAGGGAAGGTCTGTGAAGTGCCTTTCTGATTCCATACAATGTGACATCTCAGCTGGGAGGAATGGACTCAGAAGAGGGCACACACCAAGAAACAAAGTCTGTCACAAATTATCTGATTCATGATCTGACACTGAGTGTCTCTGGACTTTGGGGATTTTGTCAGGGATTACAACACTTCTTAAAAGCAGATGCAGTCATGGGATCATTTGCAGATTTACCTGGGGACCAACATTCACATTAACTTGGGATTTAATAACATCATCACCAACACCCCCCCACCCCAACCTCGAAACGATGCCTGATACCTATCATACTGTGTGGTATTAGTGTTATGGTGGTGTTGAAAGAAACTTTAACACTAAGCAAGAAACAACACAACAGGAAGAATCAAACCCTGAAAGAATGCGTATGTTTTAAAATTTTTAATTATGTACTCAGTTGATGTTGGGTTTGCCAAAGTAGACAAAGAACCAGTTAGCCAAGAAAAATAGCCCACTCCTTTCCATTTATATAGGAGAGACTATGGGGGAGATAATAGAAAAGACAGGTAGGAGAGAATTGAGTTGTTGAGCACTTACAATGTGGCAGCCACTGTTCTGATGTTTTGTATCTAGCATCTCATTTAATTATTAAAACACACATGATTATTTCAATTTTTTTCCCAGAAACTGTTAGGAAACTGAGGACCAGAGATATTAATGCAAAATTCTCAAAAATCACATAGGTAGTAAATGGTAGAACCAGAATTGGAATCCAGGAAAGTAAGATTTCAAAACTCATGCCTCTTCTAAGCCTTTCAAGGAAGCAAATGAGAATATTTGGGGAAGAGTCTAAGATTCTAAGACTCTGAGGAAGAGGTGAGAATGAACTTTGGAAAGCACAAAGCTGGGGGAGGGACTATACAACCCCGAAAGGCAAGAAGCTGGCATCAGGAACAGGAGGTTGAAATTTATATTTCCACAAAGAATCAAGAAGCCATGGTATTGAGAAGCTGGGTAATCCAAGAGACGAGCCCTTGAGACTGGATTCTATCCTTGGCTCTTCCACTTACGTGTCGTGTGACCTTTCTCAGATTCCCTGATGGTAAGCTGGAGCTAAGAATACTGTAGCTACTGGGACAAGATTGAGATGGAAGTTGGTAACAATCAGTGGTATTAGCTGGACAGTAGAACCACCTGCCTGAGACTTGGAAACCATGCAAGCTGATCAGTGTGGTCAGAGGGTCATGAATTGGTGATCAGTACAGGAGACAGAAACCTAATCAGCTGTACTGTAACTGGACGTTCTGGAGAAGGGCCATGGAGATTGAAAGGGCCAAAACTCACAAGTGCTTTCCTGTCCTGTCCAAAGAAGGAGACATTGCTTTTTAATCTTTAGAATCAGAGCTATTCAACTCTGGATGAAAGAGCTTTTAAAGCTAATGAGTCCTTTTCCACCTTAGGTCATGGTATCAAGACATCAAGGAGGGTCACCAAGCAACCCCATGACGATGAAATGTTTGGGCTTTTTTGGTAGCTACTTTTATACTGGAGAAAGGATGTTAGAGCTTCCGCTCAATTTAAGGGCAGACTCCCCCATTCTTATTGTATTACTTATCTATTGCTGTATAGCGAATTATCTCCAAAATTATTGGCATAAAACAGCACACGTGTATTATATCACAGGTTGTGTGGGTCAAGAATCTGAGCATGGCTCAGCTGGGTCCTCCGCCGCAAGCTCTCTTACAAGGCTGCAATCAAGGTATAGGCAGAGGCTGCAAGGTTCAACTCCAAGTTCAGCTGGGGCAGGATCACCTTCCAAGCTCACTCGGCGGTTGTTGGCAAGATTCAGTTCTCTGCGGGCTGCTGGGCTGAAGGCCTCAGCTCCTCAACGGATGTTGGCCAGAGGCTGCCCTAAGTTCCTTGCCTGGTGGAGCTTCCATCACTATAAGTAAGTGAGAAGACCTGGAAGAGAAAATATAACACCAGCAAGACAGGAGTCAGAGTCTTTTGTTAGCCGGTAATGGTAGGGATGGCACATTCCTTTGACTGTATTCCGTTTGTTAGAAGAAAATTACTAGGTCCAGCACACCCTCAAGGGGAGGAGATCACACAAGGCATGAGCGCCAGGAGATAGGGACCACTGGGCCATGTCAGAGGCTGCCTTCCACACTCATCTATCCATAGCCTGATGTAGAAAAGATAGGAGTCCACATGACTACTGAAAACTAATGTGGATGTTACCTTAGGAAAAATCCGAAATCCCCCTTATTCTGTCAGATTTCCTCTCTATAAATAAAAGCTTTAGCTGTTTGTTTTCAATAAGTGAATCACAGCAAGTGAATCGTCCCTTCTGATATTATTTAGAGCAATAAAAGAGCAGCCACACCGTGGCCCCTGGCATAGCCCTCTCTTTGAGCCGTGTGCTTCTGAGCAGGCCCAAGTGAATCATGTAAGCCGAGGTCCCTTGACATATGGTTTTCAAAGTATGTTTACACTTCATGTGGGTCAATACCTTGATATTTGGCAGAGGGCTCTGAGCAGATGATGGAAATATTTTATCTCGCATTTAAGCCAACTCCCCTGTGTTGATATTTCAACTTAGTGTATGGGGATGAATTAAGGGGAGGAGGGGCACCAAGGAAGGGTTGGAGGAGAGGAAGGAAAGAAGGGCAGAGACGTTTTGTGTTAAGTCTCAATCTTTATAAATAATAAGAGCTTGGTTCTAAAAGAAAGCTTTAGCCTCCAACGTAAGAATTTGGGGGCCTCAATAAAAAAATTATGTTTAACCCAGAAGAGTTCAAGTGGGGCAAGAGTCACAGTGAACTTGTCCCTGTTTTAATGAGAGACTGAGGAGGAAGGTATCTACCCGTCTTGAATGTCTGTGTGTGGATGCCTTGCCATTTTGGTTTCCATAGAGGAATAAAACCCTTCGTGTATCTTTCTGTTCTCTTTATCACTAGCGGTGTCTGAGCTGTTGACTTCAGCAATCCAGAGACCTTAAACCTTAAGAAAATGTGCCATTACCTTTGACTTCCATTTTTTGGAAAATAAGGATAGTAGTGCTAAGTACTTCGGTTAATGACTGGCAGGGTAATTAATACCCTAAGGTATCCGAGTCCTCACAAGTTCCCTCAAAGAGGGAGGCCACAGTGTGGCTGCTCTTTTATTGGCCTAAATAATATCAGAAGGGATGTTTTACTGGCTGAGATTCATTTACTGAAAAAAAAAAAAAAACCCAGCTAAATCTTTTATTTATAGAGAGGAAATTTGACAGAGTTAAGGGAGACTTCAGATTTTTCCTAAGGAAAGAGGTTGTTGTACGGAATGTGTAGAGATCCTGCCCATCTCTGGGTTCCAGTTTGGAGCACAGACACTGCACCATATTACATCCTGTTTATGGGAATTCCCTGGTAGTCCAGTGGTTAGGACTCAGTGCTTTCACTGCTGCGGGCCTGAGTTCAATCCCTGGTCAGGGAACTGAGATCCCACACCCTGCAGCCCCCCCAAAATATCCTGTCTACATCCTGCCTTTGCTGCATAGTTGATGGAGATCCGGAGGCAGTGGCTGATTTAAATGCCATTTCAGTTATTTACTTTGAATGCTAAGTGTGTCAGGTGAAGCCTTGAAATGACCAGTCCTTTATTAATTCCCATGTAAATCATGATCATTGTCTAGATTACGTGGTCTTTTAGTCACATTTTCACATCAGCCATTTTGTGCCAGGCTCTGACCTGGTTGCTGTGTTGGGAATAGACATCTACTGAAAGACTTTGGCTGTCCTGGAATGCCTTACAACCTAAAGAGGCACCTAGGGAATAAGCACAAAAGTGGAATATGATGTAGTTAAGAGCAAGGATTCTGGAACCAAGATAAGTAGGTTTAAATCCTAGTTCAGCCACACACTAGAAGTGTGGCTTTGGATAGATTATTTAACTTCTTTTATCCTCGTTTTCCCCAGATATGAGATAAAGATAATAGCAGTCACTCCCTGATTGGATTATGGTAGGACAAAACGAACTGATATCTAAAACTCTGAGTAGAGTGCTTGTTACCCTGTAAATGTCCATTAAATATCAGCTATTTTCATTTCTTTCAGGTTTAGACTCCTTGTTCAACCTTACCTCAATATCCTCATCTATAAAATAAGCTTAATATCATATGCCCTGACAATATTAACAGGTTTATCAAGAGAGCACCTACACGTTTAAGGGTGATACAATTATAGGTGCTTATTAATAAGATTTGTTTTCCAAGTTCAGGTTCATGAAAGGGTCAAGTATGCGCTTATAAATGTCCAGGGTGGAGTCTGAGAGAACTCGAGAGAAAGGACTATATTTCCTATTTGCT
This sequence comes from Tursiops truncatus, assembly GCF_011762595.2. Lineage (NCBI taxonomy): Eukaryota > Metazoa > Chordata > Mammalia > Artiodactyla > Delphinidae > Tursiops > Tursiops truncatus. Next base: position 7,249,185 of record NC_047037.1, read on the forward strand.
GCCTTCTCAGCCTCTGCTTTCTTATTTGTGATAAAGGGAGAAGGAAGCATATTTTATGCAGTTGTAGGGAAGATTAAAGGAACACACATGTTTAAAGTACCTGGCGCATAGCAGAGGGTCAATAAAGCCATCGTAGGTTGATATGAAAAGGGAAACGTAAAAATGGAAGGTAGACCTTGGAAGAAGGGCAGTGAATCCCAATGTGGAGACCCAATGACACAAACCCCAGAGCTGAGGACGCCTGGGTGCATGTGCTGGGGCACAGTCCCCATTTCTGCTACTTTTCATCTCTATTCACTTTATATCTCACTGCTGTCTCTTGCTCCAGCCTCTCTGCTGAACACCGGAGTTCAATGAATTCACTGGCCAGAAGCACTCCTAGCTTCAAAGGAAGGAGGGATGCAGTCCTCTCTGGTGGTTCTACCAAAATATTTCTCACCTTTGACTAGACTACGCACTTCCATGCCTCTACGGACTATCAATTTTAGTTTGGGTCAATATGACTAGAGTCCAAGTGACCCAAGGAATTTTTTCCTTAGCCTTACTCTTCTCTCCTTTCCCCTTGATTGGAGGATCTAAGCAGAAAATGGTTCAGCAGCCACTGGTCCAATTTAGTTCAACATTGGGCTTGACCAGTTGTCATCTAGCAACTCTTTGACCACTTGTGTTATATTTTCCTTCAAAATGCCAATTGCTCTGCCATGTGCCCAACACTCAGAAGAGTGTGTGTGCCCATCCATGTTGTTTTTTGGTTTCTGCGTCTGTGAGTTATGATGTATCCCTTTGATGGTCTTTGAAGTTTCATGAAGCAAGAAGGAGGAAGAAAGAAGGATGCTGTGACCTATGAGCAGACCCTAAGACAGGTTATTTTTTCTATGTTTAAGAGTTATGAGTGACTATGAATATGGATGGTAATTGAAAGAAAACAATAAATTAATAGCCAGAAGCATATTGATGGGTCAAGAGATTAATTCATTTTGTGGAAAGCTTAATTCATTGGATGTATATATGATAAAGGCATTGCAAGGTGATATTTTAATTGAAAGTCAGATCCTCACACTAGTGAGGAGGATAAGAGAGAAAACTGTGCTATATCAGAGGAGTTCAACTTGATCCTCTGTTGAGCTCTGACTCTGCACTAACCAGGGTGAGTGGACATGTGGTTTCTGGAGGGTGTTTGAGGGGAAGAAGCAATGACATTCCAGTTGTTCAGTGATAGCTTATTCACCATGTACCCCAGCATATGCCTCGTTGTCACTGCTACTTATCAACATTTGCAGTAAAAGAAATAAAGATATGGTAGAGCCCTTCTCTTCTGCGGATTAAAATGGATTTATTGCACTTGTTAATTATAGAAGAAAGACTTGATCTCCATTAAAGGAATTTTAGGCAACCAAAGAAGATGTGTATGGACTCAGGAGTCAATTCACAACACTCTTACACATATACAAATCCTGTTAAGAAGTCCATATGCTAAAGGTCTTTTAGAGAAAATAATAAATCAGTGGTGTCAATGAAAAACACCTTTTTATTGTAAGCAGTAATTCTGATGATGTTTTTGAATAAAAGCACTCATTTTAAACATACTATCAAGGAGAACTTTATTGTTTAAAAAGTAAGTTTAATACTTGTTATTCAATTTACTTCATATACAATGATCTTATGTGAGTAGTGTTATCTTTTGTAATTGCCTTTCACCTGGAAATCCCCCCTCACTGCCCTCCTTCACAGCTGTTACTGGACTGGATCTTGTATTTCCCCAATACCATTAGGGGGTGCTGGAGAGACACTGCAGGGAAAAAAGGGCTTCCCCTCCTGGTTCTGTGGGCTGCTTCTTGGGTGGTTCCTGCAGTACAAGGTGACCTGTAGTATGCTGGACACCAAGTGCCACTCACCTTCAAGCTTGCCACTTCTGGCTCCAGCCTTGATCCACTTGCACCCAAGGAGGGGGTTTTCTGTTGGCCTTGCATGCATTTCATTGCCCTCTAGCCTCAGTCCAGCAACTGTGGACATTTCTGGTCCTGGCAACTGAGCAAACTTCTTTGCTATTCAGTGGGCTACATCTATACATTCTCCAGCCAAGTCTGGGTCCTACCTTTGGGAATGTGTCTTCCAAATTTTTTCTTTCCTTGACAACCATTCCTCGACCATAGGGTATTCCTTAGCATTCTCTTTCATCTCTTCTTAGGAGCTAATTCTCTGTAAATAATTACTAATTCTTTCTATCAAGTATTTCCCGGTCCAATCACCAGTTTCTGTCTCTTGGCTGGATGTGATACATACCCCAGGGAGCAGACGCTTCTGGTGCCCTGCCTGTATCTGCTGTCCCACACCATTCCACTCCATGCCCCAGGAGGCCTACTGCAAGCACTTTGATGCTAAGCCTTTGTTTTGGCCTTTGCACGGGGCAGGCTGAGCATGCTGTGGAGGTAGCATGTCTGGGAGCCTCCCTCAGCGATTGGCAGGTGAGAGCTGGAAGATCAAGGCACCAGCTTCTTCCTCCTCAGATGGGGAAACTTGCCGCCATGTATACAATGTCTCCAGAGCTCCTTTGGGCCATTGAGCCTCAGTTGCTCACAGTGATTATCTGCTCGATAATACATTTTTTATATGGAGAGAAAAACATGGTTTGAAAGGATACATGCACCCCAATGTTTATGGCAGTGTTGTTAACAATAACCAAGACATGGAAGCAACCTAAATGTCCGCTGAAAGATGAATGGATAAAGAAGATGTGGTACATATACACAGTGGGATATTACTTAGCCATTAAAAAGAATGAAATAAAGCCATTTGCAGCAACATGGATGCAACTAGAGATTATCATACTAAGTGAAGTAAGTCAGACAGAGAAAGACAAATATTGTATCAAATATAATCTGATATCACTTATATGTGGAATCTAAAAAAAAATGATAAAAATGAACTTATTTACAAAACAGAAACAGACTCAGACTGGGGGAACGGTGGAGGGGAAGGGATAGATTGGGAGTTTGGGATTGACATGTACACACTGCTATATTTAAAATAGATAACCAACAAAAATTTGAACAATTCACAAGTGGATCAGCAATGCATGAGCACCCCCTTTTCCTGATGGTAAACGCCAACACTGTGTGGCTGAAAGGGTCTTGGTGTTCTGGCCGGGTGTCAGGCCTGAACCTCTGAGGTGGGAGAGGGGAGTTCAGGACATTGGACCACCAGAGACCTCCTGGTCCCACGTAATATAAATGGGTGAGAGCTCACCCAGAGATTTCCGTCTCAACACTAAGACCCAGCTCCACTCAATGACCAGCAAACTCCAGTGCTGGACACCCCATACCAAACAACTCGCAAGACAGGAACACAGCCCCACCCACCCACCCATTAGCAGAGAGGTTGCTTAAAATCATACTAAGTTCACAGACACCCCAAAACACACCACCAGATGCAGTGCTGTCCACCAGAAACACAAGATCCAGCCTCATCCACCAGAACACAGGCACAGGTCCCCTCCACCAGGTAGCCTACACAACCCACTGAACCAAACTTACCCACTGGGGGCACACCAAAAACAACGGGAACTACAAACCTGCAGTCTGTGAAAAGGAGACCCCAAACACAATAAGTTAAGCAAAATGAGAAGACAGAGAAATATGCAGCAGATGAAGGAGCAAGGCAAAAACCCACCAGACCTAAAAAATGAAGAGGAATTAAGCACTCTACCTGACAAAGAATTCAGAGTAATGATAGTAAACATGATCTAAAATCTTGGAAATAGAATGGAGAAAATACAAGAAAAGTTTAACAAAACCTAGAAAACCTAAGGGGCAAACAAACAATGATGAACAATACAATAAATGAAATAAAAAATTCTCTAGAAGGAATCAATAGCAGAATAACTGAGGCAGCAGATGGATAAGTGACTTGGAAGATAAACTGGTGTAAATAACTACTGCAGAGCAGAATAAAGAAAGAAGAATGAAAAAATTGAGGACAGTTTCAGAGACCTCTGGAACAACACTAAACACATCAACATTCAAATTATAGGGGTCCCAGAAGAAGAGAAAAAGAAAGGGACTGAGAAAATATTTGAAGAGATTATAGTTGAAAACTTCCCTAAAATGGAAAAAGAAATAGTCAATCAAGTCCAGGAAGCACAGGGTGTCCCATACAGGATATATCCAAGGAGAAAAATGCCAAGACACATATTAATCAAGCTATCAAAAATTAAATACAAAGAAAAAATATTAAAAGCAGCAAGGGAAAAACAACAAATAACATACAAGGGAATCCCCATAAGGTTAACAGCTGATCTTTCAGCAGAAACTCTGCAAGCCAGAAGGGAGTGGCAGGACATACTTAAAGGGATGAAAGGAGAAAAACTACAATGAAGATTACTCTACCTAGCAAGGATCTCATTCAGATTTGACTGAGAAATTAAAGTCTTTACAGACAAGCAAAAGCTAAGAGAATTCAGCACCACCAAACCAGCTTTATAACAAATGCTAAAGGAACTTCTCTAGGCAGGAAACACAAGGGAAGGAAAAGACCAACAATAACAAACCCAAAACAAATAAGAATATGGTATTAGGAACATACAAATTGATAATTACCTTAAATGTAAATGGATTAAATGCTCCAACCAAAAGACATAGATGGGACGAATGGATACAAAAATAAGACCCATATATATGCTGTCTACAAGAGGCCCACCTCAGACCTAGGGATACATACAGACTGAAAGTGCGAGGATGGAAAAGGATATTCCATGCAAATGGAAATCAAAAGAAAGCTCGAGTAGCGATTCTCATATCAGACAATATAGATTTTAAGATAAATACTATTACAAGAGACAAAGAGGGACACTAAATAATGATTAAGGGATCAATCCAAGAAGAAGATATAACAATTGTAAATATTTATGCACCCAACATAGGAGCACCTCAATACATAAGGCAGGTCCTAATAGCAATAAAAGGGGAAATAGAGAGTAACACAATCGTAGTATGGGACTTTAAACATTGGACAGATCAACAAAAAAGAAGATAAATAAGGAAACACAAGCTTTAAATGACACATTAAACAAGATGGACTTAATTGATTTTTATAGGACATTCCATCCAAAAACAACTGAATACATTCTCTTCTCAACTGCTCATAGAACATTTTCCTGGATAGATCATATCTTGGGTCACAAATCAAGCCTTGTAGATTTAAGAAAGTTGAAATCGTATCAAGTATCTTTTGTGACCACAACGCTATGAGACTAGATATCAATTACTGGAAAAAACCTGTAAAAAATACAAATGCATGGAGGCTAAACTATACACTACTAATTAACCAAGAGATCACTGAAGAAATCAAAGATGAAATAAAAAAATACCTAGAAACAAATGACAATGAAAACACAATGACAAAATACCTATGGGATGCAGCAAAACCAGTTTCTAAGAGGGAAGTTTATAGAAATACAATCCTACTTCAAGAAACAAGAAACAAGAAACAGGGCTTCCCTGGTGGCACAGTGGTTGAGAGTCCGCCTGCCAGTTCAGGGGACACGGGTTCGTGCCACGGTCCGGGAAGATCCCACATGCCGCGGAGCAGTTAGGCCCGTGAGCCATGGCCACTGAGCCTGCGCGTCCGGAGCCTGTGCTCCGCAATGGGAAAGGCTACAACAGCGAGAGGCCCACGTACCGCAAAAAAACAAACAAACAAAAAAGAAACAAGAAACATCTCAAATAAACAACCTAACCTTACACCTAAAGCAATTAGAGAAAAAAGAACAAAAAACTCCCCAAAGTTAGCAAAAGGAAAGAAATGATAAAGATGAGATCAGAAATAAATGAAAAAGAAATGAAGGTAACGACAGCAAAGATCAATGAAACTGAAAGCTGGTCCTTTGAGAAGATAAACAAAATTGATAAACCATTACCCAGACTCATCAAGAAAAAAAGAGAGAAGACTCATAACAGAATTAGAAAAGAAAAAGAAGAAGTAACAAGTGACACTGCAGAAATACAAAGGATCATGAGAGATTATTACAAGCAACTATATGCCAATAATATGGACAACATAGAAGAAATGGACAAATTCTTAGAAAAGCACAACCTTCCAAGACTGAACCAGGAAGAAATAGAAAATATAAATAGACCAATCACAAGCACTAAAATTGAAACTGTGATTAAAAATCTTCCAACAAACAAAAGCCCAGGACCAGATGGCTTCACAGCTGAATTCTATCAAACATTTAGAGAAGAGCTAACACCTATCCTTCTCAAACTCTTCCAAAATATAGCAGAGGGAGGAACACTCCCAAACTCATTCTATTAGGCCACCAACACCCTGTCACCAAAACCAGGCAACGATGTCACAAAAAAAGAAAACTACAGGCCAATATCACTGATAAACATAGATGCAAAAATCCTCAACAAAATACTAGCAAACAGAATCCAACAGCACATGAAAAGGATCATACACCATGATCAAATGGGGTTTACCTCAGGAATGCAAGGATTCTTCAACATACGCAAATCAATCAATGTGATACACCATATTAACAAATAGAAGGATAAAAACCATATGGTAATCTCAAAAGATGCAGAAAAAGCTTTTGACACAATTCAACACTCATTTATGATAAAAACTCTCCAGAAAGTAGACATAGAGGAAACTAACCTCAACATAATAAAGGTCATATAAGACAAACCCACAGCCAACATCATTCTCAATGGTGAAAAACTGAAACCATTTCCACTAAGATCAGGAACAAGACAAGGTTGTCCACTCTCAACACTATTATTCAACATACTTTTGGAAGTTTTAGCCACAGAAATCAGGGACGAAAAAGTAATAAAAGTAATCCAAATTGGAAAAGAAGAAGTAACACTGTCACTGTTTGCAGATGACATGATACTATACATAGAGAATCCTAAAGATGTTGCCAGAAAACTGCTAGAGCTAATGAAGTTAGCTCTAGCTAAATGATAAGTAGCTTTAGCTAATGAATTTGGTAAAGTAGCAGGATACAAAATTAATGCACAGAAATCTCTTGCATTCCTCTACACTAATGATGAAAAATCTGAAAGAGAAATTAAGGAAACACTCCTATTTACAATTTCAACAAGAATAAAATGCCTAGGAATAAACCTACCTAAGGAGACAAAAGACCTGTATGCAGAAAACTGTAAGGCACTGATGAAAGAAATTAAAGATGACACAAACAGATGGAGAGATATACCATATTCCTGGATTGGAACAATCAACATTGAAAATAGCTATACTACCCAAAGCTATCTACAGAGTCAATGCTATCCCTATCAAACTCCCAATGGCATTTTTCAAAGAACTAGAAAAAAAAATTCATAATTTGTATGGAAACACAAAAGACCCTGAATAGCCAAAGCAATCATGAGAAAGAACAACAGAGCTGGAGGAATCAGGCTCCCTAACTTCAGACTATACTACAAAGCTACAGTAATCAAGACAGTATGGTACTGGCACAAAAACAGAAATAGACATCAATGGAACAGGATAGAAAACACAGAGATAAACCCATGCACATATGGTCACTTTAGAGGCAAGAATATGCAAGTGGTGCTGGGAAAACTGGACAGTTACATGTAAAAGAATGAAATTAGAACACTCCTTAACACCATACACAAAAATAAACTCAAAATGGATTAAAGACCTAAATGTAAGGCTAAACACTATCAAACGCTTAGAGGAAAACATAGAACACTCTATGACATAAATCACAGCAAGATCCTTTTTGACCCATCTCTTAGAGAAATGGAAATAAAAACAAAAATAAACAAATGAAACCTAATTAAACTTAAAAGCTTTTGCTCAGAAAAGGAAACCATAAACACGATGAAAAAACATCCCTCAGAATGGGAGAAAACATTTGTAAATGAAGCAACTGACAAAGGATTAAACTTCAAAATTTACAAGCAGCTCATGGAGCTCAATATCCAAAAAACAAACAACCCAATCCAAAAATGGGCAGAAGACCTAAACAGACATTTCTCCAAAGAAGATATATAGCTTACAAAAACACATGAAAGGATGCTTATCATCACTAATTATTAGAGAAATGCAAATCAAAACTACAATGAGGTATCACCTCACACTGGTCAGAATGGCCATCATCAAAAAATCTACAAACAGTAAATGCTGGAGAGGGTGTGGAGAAAAGGGAACCCTCTTGCACTGTTGGTGGGAATGTATATTGATACAGCCACTATGGAGAACAGTATGGAGGTTCCTTAAAAAACTAAAAATAGAACTACCATACAACCCAGCAATCCCACTACTGGACATATACCCTGAGAAAACCATAATTCAAAAAGAGTCATGTACCACAATGTTCATTGCAGCTCTATTTACAATAGCCAGGACACGGAAGCAACCTAAGTGTCCATAGACAGATGAATGGATAAAGAAGATGTGGCACATATATATGACAGAATATTACTCAGCCATAAAAAGAAACGAAATTGAGTTATTTGTAGTGAGGTGGATGGACCTAGAGTGTGTCATACAGAGTGAAGTAAATCAGAAAGAGAAAAACAAATATCGTATGCTAACACACACACACATATATACATATATATATATATATATATATATATATATATATATATATGGAATCTTAAAAAAAGAAAAAAGGTTCTGATGAACCTACGGGCAGGACAGGAGTAAAGACGCAGACATAGAGAATGGACTTGAGGACATGGGGAAGGGGAAGGGTTAGCTGGGATGAAGTGAGAGAGTGGCATGGGCATATATACACTACCAAATGTAAAATGGATAGTTAGTGGGAAGCAGCTGCATAACACAGGGAGATCAGCTCGGTGCTTTGTGACCACCTAGACGGGTGGGATAGGCAGGGTGGGAGGGAGGGAGACACAAGAGGGAAGAAATATGGGGATATATGTATATGCATAATTGATTCACTTTGTTATACAGCAGCAAGTAACACAACAATGTAAAGCAATTATACTCTAATAAAGATGTTAAGAAAAAAATTAATATGGCATAAAAAATAAATAAAATAAAATAAAATAAATAACCAACAAGGACATACTGAAAACTCTGCTCAATATTCTGTAATAACCTAAGTGGGAAAAGAATTTGAAAATGAATAGATACATGTATATGTATAACTGAAATTGCTGTATACCTGAAACTAACACAACATTGTTAATAAACTATGCTCCAATATAAAATTTCCCCACTCCCCTACCAGTGTTTCCTGAAGTCATCCCCCAAGTAAACTCTTTCTCTAAAATTTTTTCTTGCAGTACAGGCTCCTAGTACTCAGATGAATACATCACATCTCAGAGATGAGGGAAGGAAGAGTCTGAGGATTTAATGATCATGTCTAAAATCAAATAGTCACGTAGAGGAGTTCAAAACTCAGCTCATCTCAGCCCAAGTCTTGTTATTTACATTTACTTCAGCATATATCTCTCTAAAGGTATTAGATAAGTTCAGACTTATTAGGCCAGTCTAAATACATAAACCCTAGAATACAGGTACCCCATAAATAAAAATAAAATTGACTTGTTTAAAAGTGAAAACACACTGCTCTGGAACAGTGGTTCTCAAAAATTTGGTCCCCTGACCAGAAGCATCAGCATCACAGGATCTAATTAGAAATGCAAATTCTCAGGCTTCACCCCAGATGTACAGAGGGTAGACCCCAGTGATCAGTGATGGTTCTGATGCCAATAAAGTCTGAGATTACTGCTCTAGTCTGGAAGACAAAGGAACCAGCATAGGATGAAGTAGGTCTTAAGCAGGTGGGAGTTTGACTGTAATAATATGTTATTATATGTTAGATGTTTAATGTTAAAAGTGAATCTCTGTGGAATTTAGAAAAATGGCACACATGAACCTATTTGCAAAGCAGAAATAGAGAAACAGACATAGAGAACAAACATATGGACACCAAGGGGGGTGGTGGGATGGATTGGGAGATTGGAATTGACGTATGTACACTACTATGCATGAAGTAGGTGGCTGGTGAGGGCCTACTCTATGGCACAGGGAAAGAAAAAAAAGAAGATACAATCTGTTTGCTGGACATATATTAAGTTAACCTTAAAGATGCATTCCAATATACATTATGTGCAAATACTTTTTGATTCCACTTAGATGAGGTACCTAGAATAGTCAAATTCATAGAGTCAGAAAGTATATTGGTTGATGCCAGGGGCCAGGAGGTAGGGGGTGGGCAGGGGGAATGGGGAGTTAGCGTTTAATGGGAACAGAGTTTCAGTTTAGGAAGGTGAAAAATTCGGGAGATGGATGATGGTGAGAGTTGCACAGCAATGCGAACGTACTTAGTGCCACTGAACTGTACAGTTAACTATGGTTAAAATAGTGTGTTTTATATTATGTGACTTCTACCACAATAAAAAAAACATAAAAAAACCCGTGAATCTCTCTAAAGGTTTCCCATAGCAGCTACATAGACATCATGAGAATGAATATAGAAAGTTTCTGGTAACAGAAAACTTTGTCTTCTCATTCTTTTTTTTTTTTTTAATTTTATTTTTGGCTGCATTGGGTCTTTGTTGCTGCGCATGGGCTCTCTCTAGTTGCAGCTAGCAGGGGCTACTCTTCGTTGCGGTGCACAGGCTTCTCATTTTGGTGGCTTCTCTTGTTGTGGAGCATGGGCTGTAGGCATGAGAGCTTCAGTAGTTGTGGCACGCGGGCTCAGTAGTTTTGGCCTGTGGGCTCTAGAGCGCAGGCTCAGTAGTTGTGGCACATGGGCTTAGTTGCTCCGCGGCATGGGATCTTCTCGGACCAGGGCTCGAACCCGTGTCCCCTGCATTGGCAGGCAGATTCTTAACCACTGTGCCACCAGGGAAGTCCCTTCTCTTTCTTTTGTGTATGATAGTTTCCTGTCAGTAGGTACAACCTCTCCACAGATTATAAATTATTAGTTGTTTTCTGTGAATGTGATCAAAACAACATCACGTTGCTCTTATGGCTTATATATGCAGCTGGTTCTGTATTGAAATGTGAAGACTTGATATATATTTCATGTATAACAAGCTCTGTAACTAGCACTAGGAAAGACATTAGGTTGATTTTCCTTGGTACATACTGTCTTCCAGGGCATGCTTCTAGTGAACAAGCATTCTTTTCCTAAGGCAGACCTTATGAAACAGAGATGCATCAACGCTATCCTAGGAATACAATTTTTCACAAGGCTGTCATTAGGCTTAACTGTAGAAATAGAAAAGATGGGGACGGAGTGAGCCCCTTCTATTTACAAAGTGGTATGTTCGTCTTATCAGTATGGTCTTGTTTATTTTTCTTTTAAATTTTCTATCTTTAAAAAAATTTATTGAAATATAGTTGATTTATGATGTTGTGTTAGTTTCAGGTGTACAGCAAAGTGATTCAGTTATTCTTTTTAGATTCTTTTCCATTATGTTATTATAAGATATTGAATATAGTTACCTGTGCTATATAGTAGGTCCTTGTTGGTTATTTATTTTATACATAGTAGTGTGTATATTTTAATCCCAAACTCCTAACTTATCCCTCTCCCCCTTCCCCCTTTGGTAACCATAAGTTTGTTTTCTATGTCTATCAGTATTGTTCTAAAAGATAGAGGAATATTTGAAATAGATAGAAAATGATGAGTCTCCTAGAAGAAGGTTGATATTGATACACATCTTATTAAACATCTAACATATAATAATATATTATTACAGTCAAACTCCCACCTACTCAAGACCTATTTCATCCTGTGCTGGTTCCTTTGTTGTCCAGACTAGAGCAGTAATCTCAGACTTTAGTGGCATCAGAACCATCACTGATCACTGGGGTCCATCCCCTGGGTTTCTGACTCTGTACGTCTGAGGTGGGGACTGAGAATTTGCTTTTCTAACTAGATCCTGGTGATGCTGATGCTTCTGGTCAGGGGACCATATTTTGAGAACCGCTGCTCCAGAGCAGTGTGTTTTCAACACTGGGTGCATACTGCAGTCACCTGAGGAGTTTTAAATATTACCAATACTTGGGTCCCACTCAGACAAACTCAGGCAAACCAAATTAAAATCTTTGAGGTCAGGACCAGGAATCTGCTTTTTAAAAGCTGTACAGGTGGGCTTCCCTGGTGGCGCAGTGGTTGAGAGTCCGCCTGCCGATGCAGGGGACGTGAGTTCGTGTCCCGGTCTGGGAAGATCCCACATGCCGCGGAGAGGCTGGGCCCGTGAGCCATGGCCGCTGAGCCTGCACGTCCGGAGCCTGTGCTCCGCAACGGGAGAGGCCACGAGAGTGAGAGGCCCGCGTACCACAAAAAAAAAAAAAAAAAAAAAAAGCTGTACAGGTGATTCTCACAGGTAGCCAGAATCAAGAACCAAAGTTAATCCCAGTGTTTTCAAAAAAGTATAACTGTCCACCCAAGGATCTTGTTAAAATGCAGACACTGATTCAGTAGCTCTGGGATGGGGTCCAAAATTTGCATTTTTATTCAGCTCCCAGATGAAGCTGCTGCAGCTGCTCCATGGACCACACTTTGAGAACCAAGAGTCAGAAATGCTACCCCTTTTATCCTTGTTCTGTGGATGTGATTTTTTTTCTTAAACATCTTTATTGAAGTATAATTGCTTTTACAATGGTGTGTTAGTTTCTGCTGTATAACAAAATGAACCAGCTATACATATATGTATATCTCCGTATTCCCTCCTTCTTGCGTCTCCCTCCCATCCTCCCTATCCCACCCCTCTAGGTGGTCACAAAGCACTGAGCTGATCTCCCTGTGCTATGTGGCTGCTTCCCACTAGCTATCTATTTGACATTTGGTAGTGTATATATGTCAGTGCTACTCTTTCACTTCGTCCCAGCTTACCCTTCCCGCTCCCCATGTCCTCAAGTCCATTCTCTACGTCTGCATCTCTATTCCTGTCCTGCCCCTAGGTTCTTCAGAACCATTTTTTTTTAAGATTCCATACATATGCATTAGCATACGGTCTTTGTTTTACTCTTTCTGACTTACTTCACTCTGTATGACAGACTCTAGGTCCATCCACCTCACTACAAATAACTCAATTTCGTTTCTTTTTATGGCTGAGTAATATTCCATTGTATATATGTGCCACATCTTCTTTATCCATTCATCTGTCGATGGACACTTTGGTTGCTCCCATGTCCTGGCAATTGTAAATAGAGCTGCAATGAACATTGTGGTACGTGACTCTTTTTGAATTATGGTTTTCTCAGGGTATATGCCCAGTAGTGGGATTGCTGGGTTGTATGGTAGTGCTATTTGTAGTTTTTTAAGGAACCTCCATACTGTTCTCCATAGTGGCTGTATCAATTCACATTCCCACCAACAGTGCAGGAGAGTTCCCTTTTCTTGTGGATGTGTTTTTTGGGTAAGTTAACCAGAGATATACTAAGAGATCCAGGTCTAGGGCTCAAATATCTTTTTGGTCCTAGAAACCAGAGATGGCAATCTGATTTCTTTTCTACAGGTTAGGACTCACTGTGGACAATGGGTTACTATGGAGATTTTCAGGAATCTGCATTTCAGCCGAAGGCTCCTGGACATCGCTGCCGGTCACAGCAAGGGACCCCAAAGACGCTCAGCATGGGGACCACATAGCTGCAGCCCCTCAGAGGGCTCGGTGTTCCCTGAGAGATGGGGCTGAGTTTGAGCCCCTTCCTCAGCAGTGGTTAACACAAGCAGTTCAGAAATAATTCTCCCTCAGGACAAGTGAACCATCGTGAAGGAGAAACTGCCCACTGGAGTTTAGGGGCTTCAGCCCTGGTAGAAAATTCACCACTGAAAGCAAGAGTACCAAAGGCATAGTGTACTCTCTAACCCAGAAGGAATTCTTAAACGAGGATGGTCCCCTCAAGGGATTATATTGACTTCTTACAAAAGTGAAAAACACAACCAAAAAGTGCAGTGATGGAACTTCAAGGATAACTCATCCAGGAATCAAAGTTATTAGCTCATTTTCTTTTTCTCTATCTCCTTCTATTACTCTCTTCTTGTCTCACTCTCTCCTGCTTTTTCATTTCTGCTGTATTCTCATGATGAACTGGCAGCTATGTTCTCTTTCATGCTGCCTTAGTTGTCTTTAAAGTTGCAGTTAAAGCTGAAAGGCTTGCCATAAATCAGGGAATATGGCCAGTTGGAATTCCAAGACCCAAGAGAAAAGAGGTATTTCCATGACACTCCTACAAAAATGTCCCAGAGGAGGATTCTAATTAGCTTGGCTTGGCTAAAGAGCCCATCTGGGGACCAATTATTATAGCCAAGGTGATGGGATATTATAGTCAGCTCAGATTAGCCTGGGTTACAGCCCACACCTATGGGGAGAATAGAGTCATATGTCTATTTCCAAATAAGTGGATGTACAGGTGGGAAAAGATACCAAGATACTAATTTGCTAACTCTCAAATTAGAGCCTGTGGGCTGTTACGTCCAAGTATAGTAGCAGTCTTGCTTAAAGCTGGGGCATTAGTAATAAAACTTTAATTTTTCATTCAATTCTGGTTACAAGCCTTTAGTGAGATGATCTTCTAGAATTCATATAGAACTCAAAATCATGAGAGAATGTGATAGTGAGGCAGGAGATAGATGGGCTCCAGGCTAGGCATTTACAACTAGCCTTCCTGTTTACATTTCCTGAGGAAGAGGCAAGTGGGCTCTAGGCTAGAAACTTACAATCAACCTCCTATTTGCACATTGAGATGGAAATAACAAGAGGAACAGGGTAAATAACTGGACTTTGTCCCCTATGGACACTTTAAGATAACAGTTATGGCAGGGACAGAGACGGGGTGGGGGGCGGGGAGAAAAACACAGATGGACACACTTTTAAGTCTCACTTCCTCCCATTTTATTTTCTGTTGTACTCAAATATATCACATGTATGTGCCAGTTTTATCAAGTCAACTGTAAAAAAAGAAAAAAACAAAAAACAACCCTCAAAATCAGAGCCTTAGATTCCGTATTAACTTCATCTCATTCCCAGCTTCTTATCTCCGTAGGGGAAAAAAACCTGAGACAGAAGGAGTCTGAGAAGGCCTGGTTTTGCCCACAGTATGTGTTTTGCCCACCCAGCTGTTTTTTTGTAGAATGTACAGCTATTTAATTCCCTGGAACTGCAGGTGCAGACATGCTGGTCCCTGCCTCACTGGGCTGTCCTCGGGTCTTTTGTGAGCTCTATATTCAGGGCTCTGTTGAATGACACACCCCAAGGAATGGCCTCTCTCAGGACACACGCTGCAGGCAGTGACATTTAGCTTATTTCCTCTGGTGGGACCCACTGTCTCCATGGGAGACCAAGGGGAGTCTTTGAAGGTGTCCGTATGAAGTGGCCGACATTTCATCCTCTCTACTTCCAGCCGAGGAGCTCTGGGCAAGAGAGCAAGACCACTTGCCAGAAAGTTCTGAGGCTTGTGGCTGACAGAGCCCAGGTCCTCTGTGGCCCAGGGTGGTGGACCTGGCTCATGTGTGTGTGTGATTTATGAAGCAACCACAAACTTCCATAAAGAAATTGATGGGCAAAAAGTATATGTTTAAGTAAAATATTCACATTCCTGAATAAATGTCTTGGATCTTTCTGTAACTGTGAAGAGTTTTTAAAAAAAGCTTTAGCACAGGGAACTTTTCTCAATACTCTGTAATGACCTATATGGGAAAAGAATCTAAAAAAAGGGTGGATGTATGTATATGCATAACTGATACACTTGGCTGTATAGTTGAAACTAACACGGCATTTTAAATCAGCTATATTCTAATAATTTTTTTTTAAAAAGGCTTTAATTACTAAAATTCAGGTAAAGAAATCAGAAGCCACACGGGTTGGGGCTAAGATAGCAGGAGCAGAGAGCATTTTTTTTCCCCTGGTGCCTCCTCAGTGATATTTTTTTAAGGTAAACGTTGACATAATTGTGAACACTGTGGAGAAGTCGATTGTCGGAGACATAGTACGAAAGCTAGATTTTGACCTATGCAGAGAGAATGTCCAAGGGGGCTCAGTTTCCAGAATTTAGCCTGGGACATGTAGGGGAGGGGAAAGGAGGGAGCGGGAGGGAGGGAGGGAAAGGGGGAGGGAGGGGGAGAACGGAGGAAGAAGGAGAGCCAGGGAGAAGGCTGGGGGCGAGGTCTGGGGAAGGAAGGGTGGAGGAATTAGTGGGGGAAGGAGACGGGGAGACTGGGGGCGGGCATGGGGGGCAGGTAGAAGAGAGCCAGGGGAGAGAATTGACATTTGCTTAGCATTCATCAGATGTCAGGCAGTATGCTTTCACATAAATTACTTCATTAAATCTTTACAAAGTCTCTGCAGGTTAGATGTAGTTCAATCCTCGATTTTCAAATGGAGAAAGTGAGTCTCGGAAGTGTTAAAGAACTTGTCCGAGGTCCCAGAGCGAGGGAAAAAAATGGCTGGACGCAAACCCTCATTTGCGTTCCGCCAAAATGCTTGCTCCTTTCTCAGCATCCTGTTTACTTGTAGCATTTGTCATTGGATAAGATGAAAGCAGTGGGCAAAGGAAGTCTTTGGAACAGCCTTTAACTGAGCCTGTGCATGTGCTGAGGCTCTACTGTCAGCGATGGCGATGATCTGAGGAAGATGACGCCTGGAGAATTATAAATTGTAAAGGCAATGCTCGATAAGGATGCCCTTAGGAAGGGAACTACACACTTCACGAGAAGAAGCAGCCTCCGCAGGAACTATGTGGAACAAACTAGTTTCACTGTTCTGGATAAAATCAGAATCTTGACAGGAGCAGTCCCATTCCACCCTGGGGACATCCATAGCAACGGTCATTCTCCAACCAAACAGTTGGCTTGCGTCACATCCAAATATGCTTCTCCCTATCCAGCAGAACTGACCCATTTATGAGACTTCAAATGGCATTTTCACTTTTTTCCTTCTAGAAAATCCAAATGAAACTCAGACACCCACCACAAATCAGGAGGTACTGGTGCATGACACATAGTAGGCAATCATTAGAGCTGAAACCGTGAGTGAATGTTCAAAGCTCTCTTGGAGAAAAGGATCAATTACTTTCATGAAAAAATCGCCGATGTGTTAGGAACTATATGGAAATAGTACTGCATGCAATCGTCAGCTGTAATTGGTTTGGGTCTATTTGGTCTAACTCTTCATTATTGAGATGATTACACTGCTTAGGGCCATGTTTCTAGAGTTTGTTCCCTGGAACATCTGTATCAGAATCACTTGGGACCCAGCCCATATCTTAGGCATCAAGGCCTTGAAATCTCTGTTTTAATAAAAGCCCCTGGAAATATGTTATTCAAACTAAAATTTTAGAACTACTGATACAAGGGTTAACCCAACGTCTCTGTTATACAATTATAGACCTGGGGCTGTCTTTAATAAAATTTAGGTGCTAGCCCACTTAGGTATAAATTAGCTAGGACTCAGTCTTTTTGGACGCGCAGGCTCAGTGGCCATGGCTCAGGGGCCCAGCCTCTCCGAGGCATGTGGGATCTTCCCGGACCGGGGCACGAACCCGCGTCCCCTGCATCGGCAGGCGAACTCTCAACCACTGCGCCACCAGGGAAGCCCAGGACTCAATCTTTTATTACTATAGATTCTAGACCAATATTTCTTAACCTTTAATGCATGTAAGTCACACAGGGAGTTTACTAAATGGTAGATTCCCAGGCCCCATTCAAAGGGACTGGGTTAAGTTAGATTTTCTGCATTTTAAACCATTATCCTATGTGATTCTGATGCAGGGATTCTGCTAATTTCACACTGAATATAGAGCCCTCTGGAAAACAATATTCCTGTCAAGTAGTTAAGCAACCTCTGAGAGGACAATTTGTTACTGATTTTAACACCTCTTAAGGCAATAAACTCCATCTGTAAGTAGCTTTAATTGCCAGAAATTTCTTCTTATGTTGTTTCAATATAAAGTCTTATGTAATCTATCTGGTTCTCTTAAATAGAACTACACAGAAACATTTAGTCCCCAATATTATTTTTAAGAAAATATACTTGACCAAGAACTTAAGTGTTTCTCTTCCCTCTAGATCTCTGTTTTGCTTCTTTAGGGGACAGTGGGGAGGTGAGGAAACTGTAGGGATACAAAAATGTATCTCTGAGCAGACTGCAAGGGCCTCTGCTATTTGTATAGCAACAGTGTTTAGAAAATCAAACACCTAGAACTTGGAATTCTCATTTCCTAGGATAATATCACAACACACATAAACAGACAAAGAAAAACCCAAAACATGTCATTCTGAGCTGCTCTGCATATGGGAGAGTCCTGTCTGTCAGCATAATGGTTGACGAGGGGAAAGGTTAATAAGGAAGAAGGTGAGGCTGATTCACATGAGGCAGGTGCCATTTTGGAAGAATCAATGGGGACCCCCAGTTCTCCCAGCTGCTTGCTCATTCCTGTCTAGTTGCAGACCTGGCCAGCGTGGGCATCTGGTTCTTAGAGCCACTGAAGTCAGCTCTCAGGAGTAGGTACAAAGAAGGTAACCAGCTGGAAAAATATGGACATGTTTCCAGGCATTTCACCACGAATTTCCCAAATCCTTGGAGCTTGACTACTTTATCCCATATGTGTGCTTTAAAAAAATATTTTATTTTACTTTATTCATTGATTTCAAAGGAAATTAATTACTAGTACAGTGTCAAAAGGCAGCAAGAATGGATTTGGACATGAAGGGAGGGGTACCCAGAGTGGTCACGGGGGTATTGGGGCTATTACTGAAAACAGTGGGATTTGGGCAAGTTAAAGAATCTGTGTCCCAATTATTCATTTACAAAATGGGGATAAAATAATAACAAGTAACTTTTAGCATTGTTTGACTACTAGGTAAGGAAACATAACATGTGTTAATTCCTAAACACGTGTTGGTACATAGTACTCAAAAACCAGAATGTCAGTCATCATTATTAGCATCAGTAATGGTAGTGCTAGTTTGCCAGAAAGACAATCATGAACTAACACCAATTAGTTCTATTTGAATGGTACTTAGAATGATGACTTAGGTCAGGATAAGCAAAAAGGGTGACTACAAATAAATACATTAAATCCAGCAGGTTGCCTTTGCCTCTATTTTCCCATTCACTTAGGTAAGGAGAGATTGAATTTTGGACCTGGGGGAAGAGAAGACACGAGTCTTAAGTGATCTGCCTCAGACACATGCACTGTTGCCATTTTTCTTAGAGAAGGTTTATTTTCTTTCTGCTACTCTAGCCAATTTTAGGATATAAGAGTCACACACCAGAAGTCTTGCTTTGTGTACATGTTTTTAATAATGACAGTTTTCAAATTGCTTATGCTTTGTGGTGGGAAATAAGAACAGGGTGACTCCAGAATGTGAATTCAATATGTTTTCTAAGAACATCTGGGATGATGAGCCCTGAAATGTTCTTAAACATACAATAAACCTGAAGTGAAGGCGTTTATATCATTACCACGCCAGCATCTGAATTTGGGTATTGGCTGAGATGTATTGTAGAAAGCACTATAGGTTCTAGACTGTCTCTAGCTCCCTAGCTGTGTAATTGCTGGGGCTTTATTAATTTTACCTCTGCAACATGAGAATGAAAACGCCTGCTCTGCATAACTTACAGCAATGTTGAGCGCTTTAAATAAAAATAATTAAAGTTCTGATCCAAAGCAAGCTGGCATCCCTCTCACAAATCGGAACTCTGAAGTCTCGGCTTCATTTTGGAATTTTCACCGGTCTGCGCAAGCGCTCCTGAAAGAACAGCACAGAGGAAGGATACACCCAAGGTTTTCTTCCTCGTTTTGAGGCCAAAAGAGCTCAATGTAGTTGCGATCTCATATTCCCCAGACCAGTTTTGGGTTCCAGAACCACGAAGTAAGATGGCTGGAGGAGAGATATTTACACAGGCACAGAGGGGGCAGCCTCAGTTCAGGTTGATACCTGAGTCCCCAGAGACCAGGTGGACTCCCCCCCTCCCCCTACCATGCCAGACACTCAGTCCAGGTTTTTACTTCATTAATGAAATATGACCTCACTTTTCTTTTGTAATCCAGAAGTGTGAGGATACATTTGTTGCAAACTGCATGCAGATAAATTGGGGGCTTCCTTTCGAAACTACATCCTCTGAATAATAATTTTTAATCTACTATACATAACAGTAGTGCGTTTCTTGTTAAAACGGCAAGCTTTTTTTTTTTTTACCAAAATGAAAACATTCATTTCTTTATAAATAATTTAAATAGTTTAAATACATATTTCATACCAAGGATATAAAAATAGCGTCTCTTTTTTTTTGATAAATAAAGACATATTCATTTACATGGCAAATAACGTGCAATAGCTGACCACTGGCCACCAGCTCTGTGTGACTGATTGTCTAGGAGATGACATGCAGTGATAAGTGTCCCTTTGCCTTCTGCATTTGAAAAATAGATCAGCAAGAGCTGTGCACTCCCAGGGTCCACAGTCCTACGGATACTGTTCAGGAGTGACACACAGGCACTCAGGAAAAACTTTGCTGCACTTCACAAAAGCCACCTAGGACAAAATGAATCCACACATTCTCTGTCTGGGACATCTAGCTGCTCAGACCCTCAGGGTCTTTGGACTTTTACCAAAGTCTGTCAAACAGACCAGGAAGTTAATGCCTGTACAGGAAAATGTTCCTATTTTGTTTCTAGGATCCAGGAAGTGTCTGCTACAGTGTGGAGGTGGTTCTGCCTTTCCCCGGACCCTCTCTTCCACAGGTCTCCCAGCCTTGCCCAGTCTTCATGCTGCCAGAGGCAAGAAAGGCAAACCAGGGCTGTCATGCAGTGGTGGAGCTGAAACTGGCGGCTGCCTCACATGCCCTAATATCATACGTTTATGGCTTTAGTATCGTTCACTTCTGCTGGGCTTGTGACAACTTCCAGTGGAAAGTTCTCCGAGGGTTCAGTAGTGATGGATGCCCTTCCTTCCCGGTCCCAAGATCCTGGCAGGTTTTCCAGACTGAAGGAACTCATGGCTCCTTGGCCCAAGCTGCCCTCCTCCGATCTGCTTGGGAGAACCAGGTGCAAAGATGTTTCTGAGGAGGAACAGACAGAAGACGAGAGGGTGGCCGAGATGGACTGCAGAGGCATCAGCGTAGTGTCTGACTGTGGAGAGATGCACCTTAAAAACTGCAAACGACCTTCTTGGACGACCTGGTAGCGGGCAGGTGAATAATCAAGGTTCGGAGAATGATACAGTTCACCACCCGCAGGATTTTGCTCGTAAACGCCAGTTCGCTGGGGGCTGCTCCCCACAGAGGAGGGATCCACACTCCATATGTCGGGGGTGACATTCCCATGACAAAGCTGGGCTTGGGTATAAGCGGCTCCACCTGCTTGCAAGTGTAGACAGGGTTGGTGCGTGCTCCAGGTCATCCTGGTCTGTAAGCTGGAGGGACACACAGAGGTGGTGTGCAGAGAGCAAAACCGAGCGGGCTGCTGGGGGGACACGACGTGTTCTAGAAGCTGCATCACAGTCCTCATGTCTTTACCTAACTGGGACACCTCCTGAGTCAGTGTCGTTACCTGTGTGGACAAAGCAAGGCAAAAGGCAGCAGTCAGAGGAGCACGGCAGTGATTTCAGAGCAGTGAGGAAGGGAAATGAGATTTCTCAGTAAGAAGGTCTGGAAGGCTGCTTCACCTCCAACTCCAGCCAAGCCCAAAGGGTGAATGGGGTGGCTGAGCACCTGATCTAAAGCCATCCTCTCATTCTGTGGGAACCTAGAGAGACACACATAGTCTGGCCTTCTTTTTAAAAAATTTTACATGCATTTTTTAATTGAAGTATTGTTGATTTATAATGCTTCAGGTGGACAGCAGTGATTCAGCTATATATATATATATATATATATATATATATATATAATATATATATATATATTCTTTTCCAGATTCTTTTCCCTTATAGGTTATTACAAAATATTGAATAGAGTTCCCTGTGCTATACAGTAGGTCCTTGTTGATTACCTATTTTATATACAGTAGTGTGTATATGTCAGTCCCAAACTCCTAATTTATCTCCCCTGTTTCCCCTTTGGTAACCACAAATTTGTTTCCTATGACTGTGAGTCTATTTCTGTTTTGTAAATAGGTTCATTTGTATCATTTTTTTAGATTTCACATATAAGTGATATCATATGCTATTTGTCTCAGTCTGACATTCTTAATCAGTGATTTGCGGGTTCCTGGACAAAATTAGAAGTGTGGGTCCATCATCTCTTGCATCTCTGAAATACAGACAGTGTCTTTTGCTTCCCTTCCTCTGAGTTAGCGGGATGCTCCGTGGTGCGCACCCACCATCCAAGACACCTCAAAACAATGTGGAGACGTGAGTATTGTTGCATATAACGCACTCAGCACGCTGCCTGCCCAGGGTAGACACCCAGTAAATGACGGCTCTCACTCCTGCCATTTCTGGTCAAGATCAACACTTAGAGATATACTGGCCTTCAGGGGTAGGGAGGGTGGTAAGAAAGAACTCACAACAGACTTGCTAGGATTTGTCTATAGAAAAGGGAAAGCTGCAAAATGAGAGTTAGAAACGAAAAGGTCTTCAAGGTGGGTCCGTCCACATAAGCACTGTGGGGAACCCTGGAGGGCTGGGGTCCATCAGTGAACCGGAACTCCACGGAATTACAACCCCAACTGTGCAGTGTGTTCTTTTTTTTTTTTTTTTTTTTTGTGGTACGCGGGCCCCTCACTGCTGTGGCCTCTCCTGTTGCGGAGCACAGGCTCCAGACGCGCAGGCTCAGCGGCCATGGCTCACGGGCCCAGCCGCTCCACGGCACGTGGGATCCTCCAGGACCGGGGCACGAACCCGTGTTCCCTGCATCGGCAGGCGGACTCTCAACCACTGCGCCACCAGGGAAGCCCTGGGCAGTGTGTTCTTTATTCACTTTTCTAGGTGAGACATTTAGTTTGTATAAGACTTTCAAGGGAGACATGACCCTCAAACTCGCAAGAACCTCTGAAGAGTCTTCATTATCTGCTTTACACTTAAACCAATACTGTAATTCACCGGAGGATTTATTTTCCTAACAACCACATCCCATTTTTTAACCATGGAAGACCACCAGAAAATTGACTTATATCCAGCTTTTCTGGATGGTTTCTATTCTTCAAAGTGAGGAAAACCTATATTTCAGAAAGCAGGCCACACATATATTTTCTAGTCTTTGGTTAGATTCATAACACGAACACATAGTGTAATATTTTGCCTTCATTGCTATAAGACTGTATTTTATAAAGGACTTCCCAAGCCCCGATTTTACTATCATGAACCACAAACTCCAGTATAAGCAGCTGAACCCACTGGCTAAATACCATCAGAAAAAAAACAAAACAAAACAAGACAAAAGGGCAGTTCAGTTTCAATGAAGCCAAAACCAAGATTGCTGTTTAGGGCAGACTTTTTTCAATATTTAAGTATACATTCCTAATTCATCCAGTAACTTCATTCAGTCCACTTCCTATAAGTGCATTCTGAAACTAATTCCCCATGGCAGGCCCATCAGGAGGTAGTGTCATTCAAATCAGGCATTTTTAAAAGACCAGAAGGAGGTTTTTCCACGGTTCAGGCAACCAACTGGTAACACCTGCCTTGAAATTGCCAGGCCAAAACTATTTCTGCCTTGCTGCTAGCATGGAACTCGAGGGACCCTATCGAATACTTGCCCAGGCTTTTCAGCAGATCTAAAATTTTTGGCGAGAAAAAGATATCTCTGAGACTCACATTTAAGAAGTGAAACAGTGAATCTGAGAAAGAGTCTATGTGTTTTGAAATTTTCACTGCAGGTTGTCAATTTCAGAACTTGCCAAAACTCAATTCTAAAGTACACGGGTGACACAAATCATCTCTGGATCTCAGCACAGCAGACATGCACCCAGGGGTTCTATCTTGAGTTGATTAGCCCTTCTATCAAAATTTCAGAAGAGAAAGTTGGTACTAAATGAGATGTTTGAAGGATATATTCACCGTCCCCTTCCTGTAGGTTGTCTAAGTTAATGCCTGTATCAAGTTCACCAGGGTTCAGCTCCCAGTAAGAATGCTTTCAGTCGGCCTTAGCATTGAATAAAGACAAAATCTTTGAAGCGCAACTTTGCATTTTAGACACAGCAACAATTATGTTATCCAATAAATGAGTACATTTATAATACAACAAGCTTTTAGGCCCATTTTCCCTATTGGATCTACAAACAACACTAAGATCAGCAGGGACGCACCTGTAAAGTGGTGACACTAAGGCCCAGAGGTTAAATGACATTTTAAGGTCTCTTATTTCATGAATGACAGTTGTTGGTCTGGAATTTGAGCCTTCTAGTTTTGGTGCTCTATTACAGTATATTAGAGAAGACATTGCCTAAGAGTTGAGAGATTTTTGCCAATGTGGACAGAGTTTGTGAAGAGCACAGATGATACAAAAAGGAGCCTCGTGTAAAAGTTGTCTGCAATGGGTTCATTTTTTTTTAAATTTCACATATAAGCAATGTCGTATGATATTTGACTTTGTCTGACTTACTTCACTTAGTATGATAGTCTCTAGCTCCAATTTATACACAAAACAGAAACAGACTCACAGACATAGAAAACAAACTTATGGTTACCAAAGGGGAAGGATGGGGGGGGGAGGGATAAATTAGGAGCTTGGGATTAACGTATACACACTACTGTATATAAAATCAACAACAAGGGCCTACTGTATAGCACAGGGAACTATACTCAATATCTTATAATAACCTATAAAGGAAAAGAATCTGAAAAAGACTCTCTCTCTCTCTCTCTCTCTATATATATATATATACACACACACACACACATATACATATATGTATATGTAAAACTGAATCACTTTGCTGTACACCTGAAACTAATACATTGTATTTAAAAATAAAATTTATAAAAAAGTTGTCTGAAATGGTAATTCAACATCAAATAAGTAAATAGTATCTCTAAAAAAATAGGAGACAGTAAAATTTCTTCACAGCAAATTATATGAATGGAACAAGACCAAAAATGTTTGTACAGGGAAGTCCCTGGCAGGCCGGTGGTTAAGAATCCGCCGGCCAATGCCAGGGACACGGGTTTGAGCCCTGGTCCGGGAAGATCCCACATGCCGCGAAGCAACTAAGCCTGTGTGCCACAACTACTGAGCCTGCGCTCTAGAGCACGCGAGCCACTACTACTGAGCCTGTGCGCCTAGAGCCCGTGCTCCACAACAAGAGAAGCCACCGCAAGGAGAAGTCTGCAATGAAGAGTAGCGCCTGCTCGCCGCAACTAGAGAAAACCTGCGCACAGCAACGAAGACCCAACGCAGCCATAAATAAATAAATAAATAAATAAATAAATAAATAAAAGACAACATATGCTTTTAAAAAGAAAAGGGTTTGTAATAAGGGAAAATCTGGAAGTGGGAAATATGTTAATAGACATATTGCTGATGAACTATTTTTTTCTAGTTTTCAAAAGAAACAGATATTTTTCTATGGTTGAACTACCTTTCCAAGGCCACGTTCGTGGCACTGAACTTTTCCTGAGCATTTACCATAACTTTGAGGCCATGAACTTTGAATGGGACTCCAGAGTCTTGACTAGCTCCAGGAATGTAAATAGCATTAACATTTTCAGGAAAAAAAAATTACT
Organism: Tursiops truncatus; assembly: GCF_011762595.2. Taxonomy (NCBI): domain Eukaryota; kingdom Metazoa; phylum Chordata; class Mammalia; order Artiodactyla; family Delphinidae; genus Tursiops; species Tursiops truncatus. Next base: position 7,274,812 of record NC_047037.1, read on the forward strand.
ATATTAGCTTGAACTAAGCGGAGTAAAGAACCCAAGGAAATAGAGCTTTCTTCAGCTCTAGAGGGTAATGTTCAATTTACATCAGGGAAGACTTCTGTCACTGTGGCACTGGGGACACACCCCTGCCCCTTATTAAAGCTGCATAGGGAATTAATCCTTAGTAGGTAAGGGATCGCTCCCTTTGTAAGGGCAAAGCCAGCTGCCACAGGAGAGATGGCATCTCCTGAGGGTAGAGACTCTGTTCTCACTGAAGGTAATAACATACTGCCACAGAGAGTAAAGCTTCACAGCACTTTTGTTTACTGCTTTCTGGTCGCCTTGCTGACAAATTCATTCTAAAACACAAAAGGCTTTATTCTTAATCAAATGTAGAAAGCAGAGAATGCAAAGTCTCTACTTTCTAAGGGGGGTGGGATTCAATGCTTTTTCACAGCACAGTTAAGAAGATGGGCATTTGCTAAAAAAGGTTGTTGGAACTACCTTATGAACAAGGCACTGTCTGTCCACTTAAATAGATGTCTTCAAAATACAACATAAACCCAGAATGCTGCAGAGATAGGTCAATAAAAACAAAAAATCATTTGGATCCAATGAACCAATGTTTTCCCATTTACTTCAACAACTGTTTACACTTTTTAAATGTCTTCTGTCACTCATATTAGAAAACAGAGCAGGTATTACGAAGCCTTCACAAGTCCCACTTGGTTTTTTTTTTAATCATTAATTTAAGTTTTTTAAATTGAAGTATGATTTACAATGTCACTTTAGTTTCAGGTGTACAAAAGTGATTCAATTATACAGCTATATATATATATATTTTTTTTTCAGATTCTTTTCCCTTATAAGTGATTACAAAACATTGAGTAGAGCTCCCTGCGCTCTACAGTAGGTCCTTGTTGGTTACCTGTTTTATAGTAGTGTATATATGTTAATACCAAACTCCTAATGTGTCCCTCCCCTCCCTTTCCCCCCTGGTAATGATAAGTTTGTTTTCTATGTCTGTGGGTCTATTTCTGTTTTGTAAATAAGTTCATTTGTATCACTTTTTTGGATTTGGCATTTAAGTGATAGCATATGTTTATCTTTCTCTGTCTGACTTCACTTAGTATGATCATCTCTAGGTCCATCCATGTTGGTGCATATGGCGTTATTTCATTCTTTTTTATGGCTGAGTAGTATTCCATTGTATATATGTACCACACCTTCTTTAACCATTCATCTGTCGACGTTTGGGTTGCTTCCATGTCTTGGCTATTGTGAATAGCACTCCCACTTGGTTTTTTAATGGTCCGTTTCCTGCATTTTCCCCTTTGCATACCATCAGTCTGAATACAGTGGGGGTCACATCACACTGCCCATGTGAAGGCTGTACCTCTGACTGGGGTCTCTTCTCCTCGGCCCCTTTTCTGCCTGGTAAGTTTCTCTCCCTTCAAACATCAAATCCCTCATTTCCTCTGAAGAGCTTTTTCCTGACAGCTCATTGATACTCAAAGAGCAGTTTGAGCATCGATAGGACTGTCTGTCCCAACCAGGCTCTGAGTTCCATGCGGGTAGAAGTTATTATTTACCTCAGTGTCTCCTGGACTCTGGGCAATGCCTAGAATACAACATGCACTCAGTAAATCTTGAATGTATAAAAGAATGCAATTCCTGCCATTTTGAAGGGCTTGGTACTCATATTGCTTTCAATTTTTTTTTATTTTTTTATTTTATGTTATCTTATGATTTTACCATAAACATCATGGGGGAAAGATTCCTACTACAAAATTATGTTGGGAAATCTGTAACTCGTGCTCTTCACCCCAAGTAAATATGTTAAAAGTAGGTATTGTGACTGTTAAAGTTTTGCATATAAATTTCCTGAATCAAATCCTTGGGTGTTTCCCAGTTTGAAAGAGCAGGTGGCATTTCCGCCACTAAGAATCCCTTTTATTTTAATGTGTTTCCTTCATAACTGTAGATATAGGTCTCTTTTGGCCAAGACCTCTGCTATTTATCTTGCTGCTCTGTAACTTGTCCCAGCATAAACTTGATTTCCATGGGTAGTTTTGATTCCCTGGGGAAATTTCCCGTTTACTGACTCCCATATCTCATGAGTACATGGTGAGTGCCAAGTGACATATTCAATTAAGTTAGTCAGAGTTGTTTTATCAGCTGAAATTTGGCAAAGTTTTTTGCATCCCTAGTTGCCACCCTTCATGGTTATTTTATTTATTTATTTTAATTAATTAATTAATTAATTTTTGGCTGCATTGGGACTTCGTTGCTGCGCGTGGGCTTTCTCTAGTTGAGGCGAGCGGGGGCTACTCTTAGTTGTGGTGCGCAGGCTTCTCATTGTGGTGGCTTCTCTTGTTGTGGAGCTCAGGCTCTAGGCACACCTGCTTCAGTAGTTGTGGCACGCATGCTCTAGAGCGGAGGCTCAGTAGATGTGGCGCACGAGCTTAGTTGCTCCGCGGCATGTGGAGTCTTCCCGGACCAGGGCTCGAACTCGTATCCCTCTGCATTGGCAGGTGGATTCTTAACCACTGAGCCACAAGGGAAGTCCCTTCATGGCTATTTTAGATGTGGCCTTCTGATTATTTCTACTTCCATATATAGTAGATAAAGAAAGCACAACTTAATACACATTATTCTTTTACTTGTGTATTAAGTTACACTTTCTTTACCCGTTTTTTTCCCTCTCCCTTCTCATTCTTCAGTAGATAGGAATCCATCGGTCTGGAATTTAAAACTGTTAGCCAAACCAGTTCACCATTACCATCTGTGTAGGCAATTGTTCACATCCAAGATTTCTCTAGCCCTTCCGAAGTCCCAACTGTTAGGAGGAAGATGTGATGAAAACACCATCTGTGTATCCAAGTAATTCAGTGTTCTAGCCAAAACTTTGGAGCATCTAAAGACTATTCCCTTCTCTGTTCTCCCAACACCATGCATTTAACCGACAAGTCATTAGCTGTTTAGGTTTCCAGGCAGTGTGTTCACTCTTTGGAGCAGCATCTCCCATCATGAATAGAAACACGTGTGTGACAACTGACTTGTCAACTGTCCATGATAATCCACCCACTGATCTTACCATACCGCTAAGAAGGGAATCGCAAAGTGCCACACTTTTTCTATTTCTGCCGTATCCAGGTTTCCTCTGAACTTCTGTTTGGTGCAGAAATAAATCACTGTCGCCTACATTTCCAGAGTACCTGGGCTTCTCCTTTCACGTTTAATTTGTTTCATTCCTGTGACAGTACTTCTCATTCTCCTGAGTCATATTTCAACAAGGGCTTTGTTGTGATGATTAAATAATATGATGGATGTTAAAGTTTATTCCCCACAGGATTGGTATTATGTCAGAATTTCAGGTGTCTGGATTTGATAATGCAACACAGGCATTAAGCTTAGTTGAAACTTGGTGGTAGGGAATACAAACCCGGGAAACACGGAGCCCAAAGAAAATAAAAGCCAGTTATCTCTGTAACTCCTCTCCAGCCTCAGCATGGAGAGGCAAACTATTCCTGTTAACACTTTTACATAATTAATATTGGAAGAAACAGAGTCTCCACGTTTTAGCATTGCCTTATGTGGATCTTTCCAGTAGCAAACAGTAAGAGTAATAGCCAGAGCTTTTGAAAAATTTTGATGGAGATCCTGTATCCTGTATCCTTAAGTCTAAGGTTTGAGAAATTGCAGTCAGATGGATTAAGACTTTTCTATAAAGGATGAGTGAGTCAAAATAGAATGATGTGCAGCTTGGTGTTGGTAAGAATTGAGTAAGGACCAATGTGGGGCAGGGGTGGGTGTAGGTACTGTGGTCTTTCTCGTTTTTATAGTAGCTTAAGGCCTTACACACATCCTGCCATCTATAAATGTTTGTTGATAGATGAGTAATTTAATAAATGTTAAATTTCATGGCTAATTTCTTACTATGAGTTTGTTATTTTCATTTGAACTTGAAGAACTTTCTTCAATCTCCCCTAAAGAGCACTGCAGGACACGGAAGTAAGTATCACTATGCATCTAGCAGGGAAGAATGTTTCATATGATCTCGGTGTTCATGGAAGTCCCCACCACTTCAAAATAGGAGATTTTCAAAACACTGTGTTATTATATGGTTTAAAGAATCCATCTGTGATGTTGGTGACCTGTGGTCCCAATAACACTTGCATGGCCAGCTTTTATACGTGCATTTTGGTACAAGCACAGATTTGCTTTTTTAGTGTGTCTTTGGATTGTGCCTTTTGCAAACAGGAGTGTGAGTTTCATAATGAAGCCCAGAATGTGTTTTTGACAATATCTTTCATTTCACATAGAAAATAGCTTCCTTTCATCTTCTATTATTCTCATTTTACATTTCTCAATCTTAGCTATTGGTATGGTATGATTCATGGACTCTGGGTATAACCGAAACTTCAGTTGATAGGGAAAAAATGTGATTTCCATTTCTGTGCATTCAGTGAGCAGATGGGGAATGCATCTGTTGATATAATCTTCTTAGCTTGAGGAGTTCTTGACCTGTCACTCAATTTTTGCCAAACGTGTACACATTTTCCTGCCAGACACAATTTTTCTAAATTCAGGGATACTAATTACACCAATCCTCTCGCCCTGCCATGAACACATATACATTTTTACAAACTCTGATTCAGGTAATTAAATGGTCTTTCATTTAATCCTTTGTTATGTTGCATATTTATCATGAGATTCAGACAAGTTCAATCAAATTCCATCAGCAGGCAAAACAAAAAAGACGATCGGCATAATTTTATCCTTGCGTCTTTTGCTTCACAAAGCATTCAAAAACAAGTGACAGTCTTTTTATTTGTCAGCTAAAATAATAACCATACTCGGCACTTGCATAAATTTCAGACAAATGAAGATCTCAGGCCCATTACTGATGAAAGTTATAAATCTTTGCCTACAGCTGGAGAGACTAGAATGTTGGGGGATGAAGTGGCTTATCTGAGGTCACACAGGAATAGTACCAAGGGCTTTGCTTTTGCAGGTGCATCTGATGCCTCTCAAATTATAATAAGAGAAGAATACAAGTCTAGCATGACCAATACAAAATGACCAATTATGGTCTTGAGAGTAGTTACTCCAGTGTTTTCACTGAATTTCTGCAAGCTCAGGTCATTGGACACAGCTGTATCACTTTAGCTGTACTATGCTAATCCATTATTTATCAACCCTTTGCTTTCCTCGTCTTCATTCCTGCTTCCTGTGACAAAGTTTGATTAGTGTCTGAACTGCTTTCTGGCTAAGGGATCCTCACCGCTATCATGAACACCAGACAAAAGTCTGTCTCCTTTCAGAATACCAATTGCATAGGGCAGTGCTTGTCAAGATCTAACATATACAGGACTCATGGTACTCTTGGTTCCAGCTCTCAGAGTCAGATCAATAATTCCTAGTCTTATGGATATAGCTCCTATTCTTATGGATCTAGTCCCTTTGGTTAACTCTTCATATACTGATCTTTCAGTAAGAGCTTAAAATTGAGTCGAACCCACTTCTTTCAGTTCCTTTGGCAAGTTCAGAGTTGGAGTTTTTCATTTGTTTAGATCTTCTTTCAACACTGTTTTGTAGTTTTCTGTATACAAGTCTTGTAGCTCCTTGGTTAACTTCATTCCTAGGTATTCTATTCTATTTATACTATTGTAAGTGGGGCAGTTTTCTTAACTTCTCTTTCTGATAGTTCATTGTTAGTCCATAGAAATGCAAAGGATTTGGGTACGTTGACTTTGTACCCTGCAACTTTACTGAATTCGTTTATTAGTTCTAACAGATTTTTGGTGGCACATTGAGGGTTTAGGGTCTTTGTTCTTAGCGGCTCCCTGAATTTGAAACTTGGCCGTGTCTCAAAGCAGACAATGCCAGTGAGCACCTAGCTGCAGGCGGATTAGAAACGGACACCCAGGCAGCAGCTGGGAAAGTATGCAGTCCAATCCCTTTGAGGGAGAAACTGAGAGATGGACGTTTTTGCTGAGCCTGGGTATATAGCCATGGGGGTGCTTCTGCGCTCTTTAAAAACTGCTTCTTTGTTTACTATAGTCCCGTGGGGCTTCTGAACACAAGCCCCATTGGCTTACAGAGCTAGGTGTTTGGGGGGCCCATCCCTCAGGTAGGAACCTTACAAGTTGCGGGCACTAGATGCGTGGTCCAAACCCTTCAGTCTCAGGGAGAACCTGCAAGTTGGGGGTTCCCTCCTGATCGCCTGATGCTATGTCAGGGATGGGGTTTATGTGTGACACAAAAGTGTGTCTCAGCAGCCCCTACCTGTTTCCCTATGGGCATTTTTTCATTCACCTGCTGGGTAGGAGTCACCCAGCTAGTTTCTGTATTCTCTCAGAGGGAAATATTCTGTGTGTAGCTGTACATACAGTGCATCATCCATTGGAGGAGGGAAATTCAGGTGCTTTCTGTGCTGCCATCTTGGAGCATTTGTTATTTATTTTCTGTGTTTTAATCCATTGTATTTCTTACCTTTACTGAAGCTCAAATTATCCCATCTTTGGCCACTGGGAGACTCTTCATAGTGGCTCCTGAGTTCTTTCAACATCATACTAACAGGGTTTGATAGCTTTCTTGCTGTGCTCTGAACACAAAGGTGTTCCAGACTCATCATGTATATTTCATGCCCCAGAATTGGAAACAGCCATTCATACAAGAAACTCTGGTTTCCTTCAGTGGGAAATTGTATTTCAAGACCACACTTGAGGCACAGAAATATTTACTGTTATTGGGCTAGCCACTGTTTTTATTCCTTTTCTGTTAAAAGAGCGTGGAGATGTATGCATGTTTATGATAGTACATCAGTTCACACTAGTGTTCCTAATTCCATTTCAGGACTATAGGGTTCTTAACGTTTTTCCATATTATATTTGTATCTCCTTTATTCTACACTGTGAATTCTGGTTACTGAGGTACAGAGAATGATATAATTAGGATATGCCATAATTATAGGCATACATATTTTACTGCAGTCTGCTTTACCATGCTTCATGGATATAGTGTTTTTTGTTGTTTGTTTTGTTTTACAAATTGAAGATTTGTGGCAACCCTGCATTGTCAGATAATGGTTAGCATTTTTTAGCAATAAAGTATGTTTTAAAATTAAGGCACGTACATTCTTTTTCTTAGACATAATGCTATTGCACACTTAACAGACTACAGTATAGTGCAAACAAAAGTTTTATATAGACTGGGAAATCAAAAAACTTGTGTGGGGCTTCCCTGGTGGCGCAGTGGTTGAGAGTCCGCCTGCTGATGCAGGGGACACGGGTTCGTGCCCCGGTACTGCAAAAAAAAAAAAAAAAGAACTAATTTTCATCAATTGTTTCTTCTTTATCTTTTGTTATTGTACATTTCAATGACCCATTTTTAACCACTGCCAGTCAATAGCCAAAAAAGCCTGCCAAGAGGTTAGGTTCTTACTGAATTAATGCAGTAATTTTTTACTTTACTTTACTTTCGGAGCAGCTGAGCAATGAGGGTCGCAGTGAGAAAGACCGACCCAGCGAGGTCTAGAAGAACACTTTCATGGAGCCATGGTACCTAAAGTGTGTGTCAGGGCTCTAGAAAGATTCTTCTTTTAATCACTGACAGACACCTTCCCCCATCAAGTTTCTGGTACTGTAACTTTAAACAGAAACACGTATTTCCCTAAGAAACTCTTTAATAAATGTTATTTGAACACAACTCTTCATCTCCAAGGCTAAGGAGATTCAGTTTAGAAAGTGAACTTGCAGATCACCAGCTGAGGCCAGCACAGGACTGTAGTAACGGTATCTTGTACCAATGATTTGATTTGATTTTAAAAATACATTGAAAAGGTCAGTAAATTACCAGTGAATTTCCCAAGCCCCTGTCTCTCCTTAACACTCTTTATCATTTTACTTGCTTTACTATGCACTCCTTTTTTTGTTTGTTTTAAGATTTGAAAATGCTAACATGTGCAATAGTCATGCATGGGAAACATATATGGGAAAACATATGGGAAATCAATAAATTCCCCTTGAATAAACATATAGTATATTTTATCAGGCTTTCTTGAAAAGCTCTTTCTGAAATTATCCTATACTAAAATTATCTGTCCACTGTTTAATCAAGCCTTAGATTTAAGTATCTATCCGGCCAATTTAAGGACTCAAAGGCTCACATCTTGAGGTAGGCTTCTGATATTTCAGAGAGGAAATCTTTTCAACAGAGACCAAGGATGGTCTGCTTGGAAAGCTAACCCTCCTGGGCTGGACTGAGGTTTTGTTTCCAAGTCACTTGCTGCATGTATGATTTTCTCTGGACCTCAGTTTACTTATCTGCAATAGCAGCATATCCATATCAGGATCTCTAAAGTCTCTTCAAACTCAAAACTGAAATCCCATTTCCCTCTTCTATTCAATGTCCTAATGCTTAATGGTTAAAATGGACATAATGCATAATCCAAGCATCTTTTATTCATTCATCAACCATAAGTATGTGTCTACCATGTGCCAATCGATAACAAAGGGAAAAGCAGATAAAGATTCTTGTCCTCCTAGAACTGACTTTCTAATGGGGGGCGGGGGTAGAGACAATGAAAATGTAGATAAATAAACCATGTGGTGTAGTAGGGGTTTGATAGGATTTTGAGGGAAAACAAATTTGGAAGTAAATTTGGGGAGAGGGGGCTGCTATTTTAAAAAGGCTGGTCAAGGAGGAACTCATTGGGAAGCTGACATTTGAGGATAGACTTGAGAGAGGGAAGAGAGCTGCCCACGCAGATGTCTTGTGAAAGAGGTTTCTGAACAGAGAGAAGGAATACAAGACCTTGAGGTGCTTTTATAAGCTGAAACATTATGACAGACAATAGCCTCTGTGCTGGAAGTATCATCTGTAGGACACTGGGGTCATTTGTCATTGTCCTTGAGAAACTGGGTTAAGAGGCGGGGCAGAGGCAAAAGAAGTTGATTATGATGAAGAGACTGGATCTCACATCACTTGAGTAAAGTTTCAAGGAAGAGAGAACATTTATAGAAGGAGAAAATATGCTACAGAGTGGGGAGGAAGAGAGAGATTAGCTACCTTCAAAATCTAAAGTATTTCGTTAAAAAAGATCAGTTAGGTGGCTTTTTCTGTTCTAATCAAGAGCAAAAGAAGTAGGAAAAATGAATAACAGGTTTTACAGAGTTATATCAGCTAAATATAGCGAAGAGGTTTCTAATAGCTAAAGCAATTGAGAAAAGAAGTCAGCCACTGTCTGCATGGTTTGCTGTCATTAGGAACATTTGGAGAATTTTTAAAAATAGAGATGCCCAGTGCCAACTCTAGGGGTTCTGAGAGTCAGTCCACGATGGGCTACAGGAAAGGTAATTTTAAAAATATTTATTCATTATTTTACATATTAATTTATTAAACATATTTATAATCATGTAAAAAATATATTCCCAGAGAATTTGAAAGCACAACCAGGTCTGGGAAGCATTGCCATAGATTTCTCTAGAGCATGGTGAGATTCTTGCTACAGAAAATATTCAGGTAAAATAATTTCTTGCCAGTAACCTCAGAAAGAAAATTCTCACATTAGGTGAAAAGTCAGAGTAGGTGTCCTCTAAGATAGCTCTCAATTCTCAGATTTCATGATTCTACCACATTATGAAACTATAATAGTATGAAGGTAAAGTTGCATAATTATTTGTTTCAGGACAATTCTTTTACCCTTTATTTTATTTTACTTTTTTTTGCGGTATGCGGGCCTCTCACTATTGTGGCCTCTCCCGTTGCGGAGCACAGGCTCTGGACGCGCAGGCTCAGCGGCCATGGCTCATGGGCCCAGCTGCTCCACGGCATGTGGGATCTTCCCGGACCGGGGTATGAACCTGTGTCCCCTGCATCGGCAGGTGGACTCTCAACCACTGCGCCACCAGGGAAGCCCTGTGTTCATTTCTAATTGTGCACAAGTGAATGGAAAGTGTTGGTCCTCATTTCTCTAGGTGCCTTATTGTTCTCTAGTAAGAAGACTGGAAAAAATCCAAGCCTCCCCAAGTTCATGTTTATTTATTTTCTAGTTCTGAACATTGAGTTACTTGAGATACGGAGCATTCTCTATTGCACTTCAGTAAAGTCTGAATACTTTAAAAATAACAAGAATAATTTTGAGGCAACTCACAGAATTCTTTTGGTGATGTAATCCAAGTTTTTAGGAGTCATGTGCTCTATTTGGGGGAAGGAAGAAATGTGCACATGAAAATAATATAAAACTTTATAAAACCAAATGCTGAATGGCAAGGTTGGAAAGCAGGTGTTGAAGTGCAGAAAAGGGACTTTGGAAATGGGATTCATTGTGGAAGAGTCAAGGAGATTCACAGGAGATTGGAGGTAGAATGGATGTTAAAGGAATTGGAGCCCTTTTGAAAGATCTGTGGTGTTCTCATTTTTAAAAGGGGAAATTCATGTTAGCAGGGAGAGGATAGGAAAGAAAAAGGCTTCGGCCAACCTTTCCAACTCTAGGATCCTAAAAAAAAGTTCCAACGTCATTCGTAGTTGTTGGATTGGATTAATTATTGAACCTAATTTTCCTAACAATGAAATTAAAGATGGCAGAGCTAAATGTTTTTGAAAGATTGCATCAACTTACAAACTTTTAGGAGGTATGGGGTTGATTACCCTTGTCCGTTTTTAAAAAATAACCAGTAATTCTGAAACTATCAGGTAGTGGGCAGTTAATAACTAGTTACCAGCAACTGGCTAATTTCTAGGAATGAATAATTAATAACCAATGGTTTAATTTCCTTTGAATTTTCCTATACTTGTTTGTATACATAGTAACTCATTTTACTAAATATTTCCATTTGTATCTCTAAAATAGATCCACTTTCCAACCAACTCTGCCCCTTGGAGGCTGGCTTGTATGATCTCCATCAATAGGCTCATTGGCTTCTGGCTGGGTTTGGCCATTGAAAAACACCATCAAATCAGAGGGAGGCAGGAGAGGGAGGTCAGGGCATGTGTTCCTCTGGCTGCTTCCCTGTAGGGTTGAGGTGGGTAGGTCACAGAAAGTACCAACGAAAGATCATGGCTCCTGTCACGTAGCTTTCTCCATCCAGCTTTCTCTGACTCAAGATTCTGTAATCATTCTCTATTCTGGCCCCGCAGACCAAGGAGTGGTAGTGAACTTCTGTTGACACTGCCCCAGAGTGGGAGGGGCTGTTCCATCCTTTGTGGTTTCCCTACACTCTACTAACTCCTGTAAATACTCCTTTTATTCAACTCATCGCAAATTGCTCATTTGGAATGTGGCATTGGTCTCACTTGGACACATAACTGTCATATCCATTTAGTCCCTCTATTCAAAGATGAGAAGAGGCCCATATATAAATACTCCCAGGCAAAGAGGACAAAAATAGTTGATCTCCAAAAGTTACATGCATTTAAAGTCTACACCTCACAGGACAAGCTTTTTTTTTTTTTTTAATTATTATTTTATTTTATTTTAGGCTGCATTGGGTCTTCGCTGCTGTGGGGGGGCTTTCTCTAGTTGCAGTGACTTGTTGCGGAGCATGGGCTCTAGGCACGTGGGCCTCATCAGTTGTGGCACACGGGCTCAGCAGTTGCGGCTGGCAGGCTCTAGAGTGCATGGGCCTAGCCGCTCCGCGGCATGTGGGATCCTCCTGGACAAGGGCCCAAACCCATGTCCCCTGCATTGGCAGGCAGACTCCCAACCACCGCGCCACCAGGGAAGCCCCAGGACAAGCTTTTGAGTGGCGTATTTTTTTTTTCTTTTGAGAGAGTCTCACTATTCTTGAGGGTTTATTTTAATTAATCTACTTATTTATTATCAGTAAAACTCTCATGAGAGCTACAAATCTGCCTAGAGGCTTGAGAACTGGAAAATAATCAGAAAGTGTCCTACAAATCATTAATTAGTTGGATATATTCCAGTTTAGAAACCTGTGTCCACAAAATGCAAGACTAATATCAACAATACATATGTATTAAAATAAAAAAGCATAATGGTTTTGCCAGCAGTTTAAATGGACTTTGTTTTTCTATGTCAAAAAGAGAAGTATATAGCCTTTGCTTATGTCTTGCTTTCGAGAATTGATGGTCAAGTACTATTCGTGATCATGATGAGGAAGAAAAGAGACTGTACAGTCAGATATTGGGATGGTCTGGCAATTCTATCAGTGTGTTTCAGTTGAATCAACCATCGATGAAAAGATATAATGATAACACCAATTCAGAGGACTAAAGAATAAATTTACCATAGAGTATTACTCATGTAGGTTTCCTTGTGTGAATTTCTGATAGAACCCTGAGTTTTCATAGCCATTTAGGAAAGTAGTAAAGCAACTCTTTCTTTTCATTGAAGTATAGTTGATTTGCAATGTTGTGTTAGTCTCAGGTGTACAGCAAAGTGATTCAGTTATACATACATATATATTTATATAATCTTTTTCAGATTCTTTTCCATTATAGGTTATTACAAGATATTGAATTTAGTTCCCTGTGCTGCATAGTAGGTCCTTGTTGTTTATCTAAGTAAAGCAACTCTTAATTAAAGAACAACCTGTTATTATTATTCTATTTATTTGACTGAAAGAGCCTTCACTGATCTAGTGACACAAATTTAAAACTTATCTGGTAGCTTTCTCAAATGTAACCTAGAAAACAACTGAGATTCTCTGTTTTTCAGCAGAAAACATTTCATTACCTGTATGTGTTTGCTTGGTTATTGTATGACACATTTAATTGGGGATATATTGGCATTCAATCTTAAGCAAAGGAAAGAGGAGACAAAATTTTCCTATTAATGTTTGGGTGCTGTGGTAGATATTACTAGTGCTTGCTAGTATCTAGTTTTCTGTTACTTCTGGAGTACACAGAAAATTATACTTTTTTATCTCTTGAAATTAATTGTACCAATGGAATTAGTTCTAGTTAATGAAATATAAACAGAAATGATGTGTATATCTTTTGAGCCAAAACAATTGTCTGTGCTCTGCTCTTCAAATGGAACATAGCTAATCAATGACATTCCAGGTAGTGGTGCCCCCTCGAGCTAACTAATATTAGGCGTTTGGTTGAACAAGAAATAAATTTGAACCAATGCGATCTGGAGTTTGTTTTTTACCTCAGTATACTTTACCCTGTAACAATGCCTATCTGAGAATAATGGGACTCTTCAATATTTCAGAGAAAGTTACTAGACTTTTTTGAGGAAGTTGCAAATGAGAAATTTAAAAGATATTAAAACAAGTTAAAGGATGTCGATGTTACAAAACACAATTTGAAATTGGATATATAGTCTTAGTGACTATTATAAAATGATGCTTTAAAGCCTTAGGAAAATAGTGGATCTAGGGAGAAAACTGGAATAGCTATTTTTAAAGAACATGATCTATGATCCAATTATGAAATGTGATGCAAACACAATCGTGTCGGAAAAGAAGATGCTTTTCTGTCAGTCTCCATAGCAACAAGAACTTGGACTCTAACATGCTAGAGGCCAAGTTGATATGCGTAGATTTCTCAAATCTCTTAACAGTGTGCTAATGTGTCAATGAAACAAAGGGCTCCAAATCACTCAGTGAGATTCCCAGCAAAGTAGTGGTGTCAAGAATAGAGCTGGTCTTCCCCAAATTTTGGTTCTGCTCCCATATATGTATAACTTACAATATATGAAGTTATAAAAGGTAAAAGTCACTTTCTAAATTCTGGAGTTTGAGAAAATGTTTAATTTTGTCTCATGAAAAGAACCACAACATCTTGGCCATAGGGGAATATTTTTTTAAAAATTAGAAGGAAAAGGATTATGCCCACCAAAGCAGCTTGAACATTGAAACAGGCCAATGATTTAAACTGGAAATAAAGCCACTGGTCTGACAAACAGAAGGTATTTTGTGGATGTGACGGCTTTTATTTACCAACGTGACTGGGCCATGGGGTGCCCAGACATTTGGTCAAACGTTGTTCTGGGTGTGTCTGTGAAGCTGTTTCTGGATGAGATTAACATTTGCATCAGTACACTGAGTAAAGCAGATTGTCCCTAATGTATGTGGGCCTCCTTCAATCAACTGAAGACCTGAATAGAACAAAAAGTCTAAGAGGGAACTCCTCCTGCCTGACTATTGATCTGGTACGTCAGTCTCCTCCTGCCTTCAGATTCAAACTGAAACATAAGCTCTTCTCGGGTCTTGAGACTGCTGATTTTTGGACCAGGACTTACAGACTTATACTACTGGTTTTCAGACCTTTGGATTGGACCTGGAACTACATCATCAGCTCTCCTGGGTCTCCAGTTTGCCAACTGCAGAACTGTGACTCCTCAGCTTCCTAACTGCATGACCCAATTCCTTATAATAAATCTCTCTCTCTCTCTCTCTCACTCACTCTCTGTTAATATATGTGTATATCCACATATATGTTTTGGGCAACATATGAGAAGTACAAACCTTTATAGAAATCAATTGGTAAAGACTGTACTTGAAGTGAACTTTAAGCAGGTGCAAAAACAAAAATCAAGAATGTTCTGGGAACATGAAAAAGAGACCCAAAATAAGAACGTGAATACACCCTAGTATATAAAATGGGGCGAAACAAAACTCAGAATAGGATAAAGTAAAAAAGGAAGGTGAGAATTTTGGATAACATCTGAAAGAGGCTTTTTCCTTAGTTCGGTGCTTTTCATATTATTCCAAGGTATGCTAATGCGAGACAAAATGTTCACAGTTATTTTGTCATTAAAGTGATCCATAAGCAAATGCATTTGGTCGGTGCAGGCTAAAAATAACAATTTAGTTTCTTTACTGCAAGAATTCATAGAGTTTTAGTATGCTAATGACTAATGTGCATCCCTAAGAATATGAGTTAATTTTAAGTAAAGTATACCAGATGTATTTAACCACAGAGGAATTGTTCTCTAAGTTTTATTTTAAATCATCTGAAAAAGAACAAAAATGTTCAAGTATTATATATGTTTTTGGAATTATATAAAGTAAGTGAGGAACGTCTACCCCTTGGTCTATGTAATCCTGTTTTATTAAGTAACCATCATAAGTGTTTTGAACTTATCTTAAAAAAGAATATTTGATAATGTAAGAAGCCCACAATTAGTAAGTGAAAACAAGCAAACAGGAGATAAATAGAAAATAAAAAGTAAAATAGAAGATGTAAATCAAACTATATCAATAATATTAAATATGAATGAATTAAGCCATCTAATCAAAAGGCAAATATTGATAGATTGAATAAAAAAAATCAAGACATCTATAAGCTGTCAACAGAAGACACACATTAGAGTCAAATATACAAGTAGGTTAAAAGAAGAAGGATGAAAAAAGATATCATGCAAACAGCAACCATAAGAAAGCTGGAAAAGCTATACTAATATCAGAAAAAATAGACTTAAAAATTTTACTAGAGATAAAGAAGAAACATTTGGTAAAACAGGTGGTCAACTTTACAGGAAATGATAACAATTTTATATATATATATAGAACAACAGAGCCCTAAATACATGAAGCAAAAAAAGTCAAAATTGAAGGGAGAAATAGACAATCAGTAATGGTAGTTAGAGACTGCAATATCTCATTTTTAATAATAAATAGAACAACTGGGCAGATCAACAAGGAAATAGAAAACTTGAACGTCACAGACCTACAGTCATAGACATAACAGACATCTATAGAATATTCACCCAACAACAGCAGAATACACAGTCTTCTCAAGCGCACACAGAACATACTCCAGGTGAGACCATATGCTATGCCATTAAGTAAACCTAAATAAACATAACAGGATTAAAATCATACAAAGTGTGTTCTTCAAATATAATGGAATGAAATTAGAAATTAGTAATAAAGAAAATTGGGAAATTCTCAAGTATGTGGACATTAAATCACACATTACTAAATAAGCAATAGGTCAAAGAAGAAATCACAGGAGAAATTAAAAAATAATTTGAGATAAATGAAAATGAAAACACAACATACTCAAGTTTATGGGATGTAGTTAAAGCAGTGCTTAGGGAGAAATTTATGGTAATGCCTATTGAAAAAGAAGAAAGATATAAAATCAACTTCACCTTAAGGCACTGGAAAAAGAAAAGTGAACTAAATTCAAAGGAAGCAGGAAGAAGGAAATAATGAGGATTAGAGCAGAAAACAATGAAAATAGAGAATAAAAATGAAGAAAAATGATCAAAACCAAAAGCTGTTTTTTTGAAAATATCAACAAAATTGACAAAGCTTCACCTAAATAAAAAGAGAGATGACTCAAATTACTAAAATCAGGAATGAAAGAGGAGACATTACTACCAACATTACAGAAATGAAAAGAATCATAAGGAAATACTTTGAATGCTATAGGTCAACAAGTAAGATAACAGATGAATTTGACAAACTTCTACAAAGATGTAAACTACCAAAACTGACTAAAGAAGAAATAGAATATCTAAATAGACCTATAAAAGTAAAGTGATTAAATTAGTAATCAAAAAACTTTCCACAAAGAAAAGCCCAGGACCAGATGGTTTCACCAGACCTTTAAGCAAGCATTAATAGCAATTCTTCACAAACTATTTAAAAACATAGAAGAGGAGGGAACACTTCCCAACTCATTTTATGAGACCAATATTACTCTCACACGAAAACCAGACAAAGATATCACAAGAAAAAGAAAACTGTAGACCAGTAATTTATGAATATAGATGGCAAAAATCCTCAAAAAAATACTACCAAATTGAATCCAGCAATATTTAAAAGGGATTCTACACCATGACCAGGAGGATTTATTTTAAGAATGCAAGTTTAGTTTGCCATCCCCAAATCATTAATTAACATAATATACCATATCGGTAGAATAAAGGACAAAAAACAGACAAACACATGGTCATCTCAATAGGTGCAAGAAAAAGCATTTGACAAAATTTAACATCCCCTTGTGATAAAAACACTCAACAAATCAGGGATACAAGGGTACTCTCTCAACATGAAAAAGGGAATTTATGAAATACCCACAGTTAACATCATATTCAATGGTGAAAGACAAAGACTTCCTTCCCAAGGGGAGGCACGAGAGAGGGATATTTCTTTCCATTTCTATTCAGTGAAGTACTGGAAGTTCTAGCCAAGGCAATTAGGGAAGAAAAGGTAATAAAAGGCATTTAAATTGGAAAGGGAGAAATAAAACTATCTCTATTTCTAGATGGCATGATCTAATATAAAAAATTTCCAAAAAACCCACTCCCAAATTATTAGCACTATTTAAAATGTTTGGTAAAGTTGCAGGATACAAGATGAGCAAGCAAAAATCAGGTGTATTTCCGTACACTATAAGTGAACAATCCAAAAATAAATTAAGAAAACAATTTCATTTACAATAGCATCAAAAACATTAGAACTCCCTTAAAAAACTAAAAATAGAACTACCATAAATCTACAAACAGTAAATGCTGGAGAGGGTGTGGAGAAAAGGGAACCCTCTTGCAAGGTCGGTGGGAATGTATATTGATACAGCCACTATGGAGAACAGTATGGAGGTTCCTTAAAAAACTAAAAATAGAACTACCATACGACCCAGCAATCCCACTACTGGGCATATACCCTGAGAAAACCATAATTCAAAGAGTCATGTACCACAATGTTTATTGCAGCTGTATTTACAATAGCCAGGACATGGAAGCAGTTTAAGTGTCCATTGACAGATGAATGCCTAAAGATGTGGCGGGGCTTCCCTGGTGGCGCAGTGATTGAGAGTCTGCCTGCTGATGCAGGGGACACGGGTTTGTGCCCCGGTCTGGGAAGATCCCACATGCCACGGAGTGGCTAGGCCCGTGAGCCATGGCTGCTGAGCCTGTGCGTACGGAGCCTGTGCTCTGCAACAGGAGAGGCCACAACAGTGAGAGGCCTGCGTACCTCAAAAAAAAAAAAAAAAAAAAGATATGGTACATATATACAATGGAATATTACTCAGCCATAAAAAGAAACGAAATTGAGTTGTTTGTAGTGAGGTGGATGGACCTAGAGACTGTCATCAGAGTGAAGTAAGTCAGAAAGAGAAAAACAACTGTATGCTAACAAATATATATGGAATCAAAAAAAAAAGATTCTGAAGAACCTAGAGGCAGGACAAGAATAAAGACGCAGACGTAGAGAATGGACTCGAGGACACGGGGAGGGGGAACAGTAAGCTGGGACGAAGTGAGAGAGTGGCATGGACATATATACACTACCAAATGTAAGGTAGATAGCTAGTGGGAAGCAGCCACATAGCACAGGGAGATCAGCTTGGTGCTTTGTGACCACCTAGAGGGGTGGGATAGGGAGGGTGGGAGGGAGATACAAGAGGAAGAAGATATGGGGATATATGTATATGTATAGCTGATTCACTTTGTTGTACAGCAGAAACTAACACACCCTTGTAAAGCAATTATACTCCAATAAAGATGACAAAAAAATATTAGAACTCTTACGAATACATTTAACCAAGGAAGTGCAATACTTGTACACTGAAAACTATAAAATATTGTTGAAAGAAATTTATAAAGAAATGGATAGACACATAGAGCAATAGAATAGAATTGAGAGTCCAGAAATAAACCCTCATATCAATGGCAAGTTGAGTGTCACAAGAGTACAAAGACAATTCAGTGGGGAAAACTTAGTGTTTTTAATAAATGGTGATGTGATCACTAGACATCCACACAAAAAAATTAAGTAAAATTGGACCCATACATCATCCATATACAAAAATTAACTCAAAATAAACCACAGACCTAAATGTAAGAGCTCACACTATAAAACCTTTAGAAGAAGACAGAGGAATAAATCTTAATGACCTTGGGATAGGCAATGGTTTCTTAGATGTGACCTCAACATCACAAAGAACAAAAGAAAAAAGAGATAAATTGGATATCACCAAATTGTGCTTTATAGAAAAACATTAAGAAAATTAAAGGGCAACTTAAAGAATGTGAGAAGAAAACTGTACATCCATCATAACTTGTTATCTAGAATATATAAAGAACACTCGCAACTCAGTAATAAACAGACAACCTAATTTAAAAATGGATAGAAGATCTAAATTGACAGTTCTCCAAAGACATACAAATGGCCAATAACACATGAAAAGATGCTCAAATTATTAGCTATCAGGGAAATGCAAATGGAAACCACATGAGATACCACTTCATGCACACAAGAATGGTTATATAAAAAAATCAGATAATAACAAATAAAAATTGTTGGTGAGAAAGTGGAGAGGTTGGAACCTTCATATGCTGCTAAATATAAAATTCTTCTGCTGCTTTGGGAAACAGCCTGGCAGTTCCTCAAATGTTTACACATAGGGTTACCAGCCATTCTTCTTTACTCAGGAGAAATTAAAACATGTGCACACAGAATCTTGTGTGAATGTTTTATGAAAGTTCATAGTAGCATTGTTCATATTAGCCAAAAAGTGGTTACAACACAAATGCCCATCAAGTGATGAATGAATAAACAAAATGTGCTATATCTATATAATGAAATATTACTTGGCAGTAAAAAGGAATAAAGTACTGGTATGCAACAATGTGAGATGAAAACCTCGAAAATATTACACTAAGTGAAAAAAGCCAGTCACAAAAGACCATATTGTATGATTCCATTTATATAAAATGGCCTGAGTGGGCGAATCTACAGGCACATAGTGTAGCTTAGTGGTTGCCTGGGGCTGAAGACGGGGAGCCACTGGCATTAGGGGTGATGGCTGTGTGGTGCAAAGCTTCTTTGTGGGGAAACAAGATGTTCTAAAATTTATTATGGTGATGCATGCACAAGTCTAGGAATATACTAAAAGCCCTCAAGTGTATGCTTTAACTAATTAATTAATTAATTTATTTATTTTGGCCACGCTGTCTGGCTTGCGGGATCTTAGTTCCCTGACCAGGGATCAAACCTGCACTCCCTGCCATACAAGCACAGAGTCATAACCATTGGACCGCCAGGGAAGTCCCGAGGTGTACACTTTCAAAGGATGAATTCTATGACACGTTAATTATACCTCAATAAAGTTGTTTTAAAAACGGAGTTAATAAATAGTATGAGAAGCCAGACTTCTCTCTCAGAAAAGTCAATATAAGTTGTTTCTACAAAACTCATTTATTTTTTTGTTTAGGCATGTATTATATACATGAAACATTTTCATTCTCCTTAATATAGTTAAGACTCAAGTTGGAATAAAGTGGCCTAATATTAACTGGCTCCTTTATGTACCTACAAAATAAAATGTTAACAAGTGGCAATTAGAGCACTCCAGCCAAAGTGTACTCTGCTAAGGATGATTTAATAAGCCATCGCATTTTCTCAGTTTGAAATTTGCCTGTGATTACCTTTCTGTTAAGTTTGGCAGGTTGTCTTCTGCCTAGTTTTAATATCATTTTACCACTTAAACGTTTAGTGTAATGTCACATAATGGTTAAGCATTGTTAACTGGCATACTGGGTCTCCTTGCCCTTAAATCAACTTAAATGTTACAGAATAAGTGTACTTTACAGTAAATCGGTGACACTTTTACATCAAATTATTTAGTTAAAATAAGAGGCACTGAAATGTAAAATTTTTACCCTATCATTTTTTATTGTAATTTTTTAAAATAAATTTTTTATTTATTTTTGGCTGCATTGGGTCTTCGTTGCTGCGCGTGGCTTTCTCTAGTTGCGGTGAGCAGGGGCTACTCTTCCTTGCGGTGCATGGGCTTCTCATTGCAGTGGCTTCTCTTGTTGCAGAGCATGAGCTCTAGGTGAGTGGGCTTCAGTAATTGTGTCAGGCGGGCTCAGTAGTTGTGGCCCACAGGCTTAGTTGCTCAGTGGCATGTGGGATCTTCCCAGACCAGGGCTCAAACCCATGTCCCCTGCACTGGCAGGCAGATTCTTAACCACTGTGCCACCAGGGAAGTCCCTATTCTAATTTTATAGTGAGCATCTTCATAGCAAAAGGAAGTCTCAGGTGAAAGCAGTCTCATTTTCATGATCAAATATGTTTCCCTTAAGTCCATTCATTTTCATTTTATTCCATATACATTGACTAATTCTCTCTCCTATTACTCTGCACGGGGCACTGTTGGGTAGCAGGGGGGACTAACTTGAGAGTCACATTTGTTGATTAGAAGCATGACCTTGTATGAGGAGAGAATGAGCATTTGACCACCATGTTTGGTGCTTTACATATGGTATTAAGTCCTTAACCACACTCCTCTATGACAGATTTTATCATTACCATTTAATAGAGGAAAAACCTGAACTTAGGGAAGGTGAACATTGAAGCTACCAACACATTTTTTTTTTCCCAGACTAATTACTAACTTCTGTGTTTCAGCTAAGATATTGGTCAGTCAGTTCCTAAAACCATTAAATAAACTCAAATGTGAGGGAAAATATTGATAATTCAAGTGGTATTAATGTGTGATTTTATCTGAGAACAATATCTTAAAGAAAATTGTTTAATAAAAAGTTGCTATCCAAAAAAAAAAAACCCAACAACAAAAAACCCCACAATAATAAAGCACTCTTAAACCACACATACACAAAAGTTGATGTCCAGGTGCCCAAAAGAGTGTTTAGTTTGTTTTCTTTTTGTTCTTCTGTGTATTTTTTTTTTTGGTGTATTTTTAATGAGATTATTTGGGTGATCTCACATATGGCCAAGTCCTCGTGATTTAAGCAGTTTCAATCCAGTTAGTTTTTCTTTTCCTATTTTGTTAGTCTGCCCTTTGGCCCTCTTACTTCTTGTTGGCAACCATCTCACTTCCAGAAAGTGTAGACTCCGAATGAGAGAGGGCAGTAAAGCACAAATCTTCACTAAGCTGATGGAACACACGTTGAACAAAAACCTATAGGCTTGAGCTTCCCTGGTGGTGCAGTGGTTAAGAATCCGCCTGCCAATGCAGGGGACACGGGTTTGAGCCCTGGTTCGGGAAGATCCCACATGCCGTGGAGCAGCTAAGCCCGTGCGCCACAACTACTGAGCCTGTGCTCTGGAGTCCATGAGCCACAACTACTGAAGTCCGTGCGCCTAGAGCCCGTGCTCTGCAACAAGAGAAGCCACCATGATAAGAAGCCCACGCACCTCAATGAAGAGTAGCCCCTGCTTGCAGCAAGTAGAGAAAGCCCACACGCAGCAACGGAGACCCAACACAGCCAAAAATAAAATAAATGAAATAAATAAATTTATTAACAAAAACACCCTATAGACTTTATGACAAGCTGCCCAGTTTTCCATTATTACAGGTAATTGGAAAGCAATTATGATTACGTGAATTTCATTTTTTTCAAATCTCATCAATATCATCAGTTGGTTACATTTTCCATAAAGACCTCATCAGAGAATCTAAAATTTCAGCCCTATTACCCTGTCTGTGTCTGCTCACTGAACTTGGCCTAGGTCTACCTGGATGTTCACCACAGACAGCTGGGTCTTCCTGCATATTCCTGTCTGAAGGATCCTTCTAGTGTCTTCTGCAGCTAAGCCTGAAGGTAACCTCTCAGAAGCCACCCTCAACTCCTTTTACTTGTCTCATGGAAGAACAATTCTTAGTTGCCCTACACAGTCTCTCAGTGTCCCCCTAGCAGGATCGAGCCCCAATTGCCTACAGAGTGAATGATCTCATTAACACACACTTATTTACTTGTTTTCCTTTCTTTCCTGTCTTATTCCTTTACTCCTTCACCTTGCTTCCTGGATCACCTCCCAAAGAAACTATCTGCATCCAAATCATTGTCTCAAAATCTATTTTTTTTTAAATTTAATTTTAGGGGGACATCCAAATTAAAAGACTGATTCAGAAATTACCTTCTCTATTTATATGAGACATACAGAAAAGACAAATTTATAGAAACAGAAAGTAGATAAGTGGTTGCCTAGGGCTGGATGTGGGAACAGAGATTAATCATAAATGGGTGTGAGAGATCTCTTTAGGGAGGAAAAATACTCTAAAACTCAGGTGGGGATGGTTGAACCACTCAATAAAGATAGTAAAAATCATTAAACTATACACTTGAAATAAGTGAATTTTATGATACGTACAATATACCTCAATAAAGTTTTTAAAGAAATTACCTTATTTTACACGGAGAGATGGTAAGATCTAAAGAGCTAAAGTGCTCAAAGTTACACAGCAAATACAGGCCAGAGAAAAGAATAGAGTTTCAGGCCATTTGATTACTCTGATTCATTACTTTTGATTCATCTGTGGACAAATGATCTTGCTTTAACTCATTAAAAATTAAAGTACTTGAGAAAAGTGACAAAGCACCAATTAAACCAAGTATCAATACATTTATGACACCAATTATAATAATCATTTAGTTAGTCTTTCCTGTAGGTTAAATAATTTACCTAGCTTATTTCATTTAATTTCACAAATGGGCCATAAGGTGGGGATGACTACTATCTCTTTGCTACCCACGGGGAAATAGAGCTTGAGAGAAGGTAAGTGACTAATACTCACAGGAGGCTGAGTGGGAATTCATCCATATTTGTCACCAGACACCAGAGCGCATACTCATCATGACTATATTATACCACTTCTGCTGGTGACTAGGATTTCCCTCCCCTCTCACCACTCCAACATGACCAGAGAAAGGCAAAGCTCCATACCTCGCTGTTGAGTTTGTTTATCTGCTGCTTGGTCTCCTCTGCTTTGATGAAGAGGACAGCAGCTCCAATCTCTGGGTCTGGAAAGTGACACACACGCAGAATGAGTCCTTCAGGAATAAACCTCATATTTCAGGACTGGGGCAGTTAGAACAAGGAAGGAAGCCCAAGCTGCCTTCAACCTTTCCTGATGTCGGTGCACTGTAGCTTCTGTCTCCCTAGTTCTCCTCTGGATGGCACCTGGTGAGCTCTTTGGAACTAGGCACACAGCATGGTGGTGACTGAGGCCACACTTACTGGATGTGTCCATGGCCACCCTCCCCTTCTCCTGAACACAGTCCTACCATGTGCCCAAATGGCACATGTTCTCTTCTTTGACCGTTTTCCAAAAATATATCACAGCCAGTGTCCAAGCCATAGAAAAGAGATGTTCTTTTCTCCTCTCTTCCCTTTCCAGATTTTGAGTCCTGTACCCATGAGAACATTTTCCTCCTACCTCTATTAAATCTGCTCATCCCCACTGCAGGCTTTCTGTCTCTTCCAATGTTGCTCTAAAAGGCGATTTCTCCCATTTCCCGGGTCTCTCATCTCCACTTTTTCTCTACCTTACTTTTACAAATACATTTCATATCTGTCAGGAGCAAGAAGCACAGATGAATCATTGCTAGCTAGAGTGGAAGGGATTTGATATACAGAGATATCTATATCTATATATGTCGTGTATATATATCATGATGACTATCCTAATTCTGGTCAGTTATGTGTAGAAAATTTGCCTGTGGGAGAAAAAAGTCGCTCAAAACAATCCAAAGTGTCAGAGTAGTAAAAGCTCCTTTTGCTGAGATATTTTTCAAAGTTAATCTATTCATTCAATGAATGATAAGAGATCACCTACAACAGGCTAAGCCTCCTTTAGATGAGACAGAAATAAAGAAAATATATTGACCTTCATGGGGCTTTGAGTCTAGCTGGGAAAAGAGCATTGAAAAAGCAATTATGGGGCTTCTCTGGTGGTGCAGTGGTTAAGAATCTGCCTGCCAATGCAGGGAACACAGGTTCGAGCCCTGGTTTGGGAAGATCCCACATGCCATGGAGCAACTAAGCCCGTGCGTCACAACTACTGTAGCCCCCACGCTTAGAGCCCGTGCTCTGCAGCAAGAGAAGCCACCACAATGAGAAGCCCGTGTACTGCAATGAAAAGTAGCCCCCGCTCACTGCAACTAGAGAAAGCCCACGCACAGCAATGAAGACCCAATGCAGCCAAAAATAATAAATAAATAAATTTATTTTTAAAAAAAAGCAATTATGCAATAGGTGTGGATTTCATACTAAGGGCAGTAGGAATCCATCTCAGGATTTTAAGCATAGGAATAGCGTAATAAGAATAAATTTGTATTTTTTTTTAAAAGTTCTCTCTGTATGGAGAACAGTGTGAAAACAGAAGTGACTTTGGAAGCAGTGCAGGCAAGAGTGAATGTGGCAGGGAAAAGGGTGGTGGAAGGAAGGATAGAAAGTCTCAGACATAACTGAGAGATATTTAGGAGGTAAAGTCAAGAATATTTGTTGCTTGAATGGATGAGTATTGGGGTAGATGTTGGGAAAAGGGAGAAGAGGAGGCTAAGGGGGGTGGCAGGACCAGAAATACTAGGTGGATGGCATGATGACGTCCTGTGAGCCAACAAGGAAAACTTCCAATTGGGACCCACCGTCAGCTTCCATAGCAAATGCTCACATCTGGCTGACAAGAACTATGATTTCTGTGCTTCTTGCCCAGAGCAGATATAAGTCCATTACATGGATGAATCATGATTGTTGACTAACATCTGCATTCCTCTCCTCACCTTCCCACCTCCCACCATTGTCCTACTATGGAGTCTTACTCTTCCATCTTCCCAGATGACTGCTGGGAAGAACTGTTGATTGATAGAAGACTGGTATTCTACCAAATGGAGACATACCCCCAGAGCTGTACATTCAGAAGTCTTTATTGGGCTTGGCTTTGCCCATGGAAGGATTCACCAATTAGCAGGAGATCCTGACACAAGGATCTGCCTTGCATCTGGTGACTGTTTGGGATCGCCTATGTTCATTATTCTCTATCAGCTACAGGTGCGTCTTCTTTTAGAAGTTGTCATTTCTGGCCTTCATCATGCTGACAAATTCTTTTGTGGGCAATGAACTCAAGAATGAAACGGAGAGAGAGGAGCCTGGGCTAGGTTTTGGGGTACTTTACATTAATTCACCATCCCTAGAGGGTAGTACTTCATATAATTCCCCATCATTTCCGATATTCTTACATACTTCTGAAGATATTTATCCCTGGCAAACTGCAAGTACTTAACCACTTACCCAATAAATTGGTTAAGTATAACCAATGTTCCTACAGTCTACACCCAACACAGCATTTCCTTTGGGTAATGTTGTTTCTGTGGATTAGTCTGCATTTATAATAGGAAAACATGGTTACCCTCTGATGAAGAGCAGAAATTTGAGTCTCCTCCTGACACACCATTTACCTGGGCTGGTAAGCTGCAGGATGTCGAGCCTGGATAGAGGAACCATTACAAATGCTATCTTAATAACTTGGAGGTGGCACAGACTCAAGTGAAATTACTTTGTGGCTTTGGTTAAGTTCCATCACATGGAGAATACCCCGAGAATGGGAAGGCAAAAAAGTGCCTATACCAAACATTACAAGTTGTAAAGACATATCACCCCTTGAGAGAAGACTAAATATAGAGCTTACCTCCAAGAGGAGGAGAAATTCGGGGCTCCGGTCTGACTCGTTCAGAGCCAAAGTCAAAAGACTGGCTTTCCTCACTGCAGTTTCCATCTTCAATTCCATCAACAACCCTGTTTAAAATAACAAGTATTGGCTAGTTGCGTATTTATATTCATGGGTTCCAGTATTCCTAGAAGACTTGAAAAATTGTGTGTTAAATTTCTAAATTCTAGACACTCTAGAGCTGGGCTATCCAATATGGTAGCCATTAGCCTTATACGGCCATTGAGCACCTGAAATGTGCAAAAAGAGATGTGCTGTAACTATAAAATACACACTGGATTTTGAAGATTTTAGTAAAAAATGTAAGTTATTTAATTAGTAATTTTTAATATTTGAAATGCTAGTATTTGGGGCATATTGAGTCAAATAAAATATCTTATTAAAATTATTATTAAATAATTGCATGTGTGTGTGTTTACTTTTTAAAGATGTGGCTACTGTAACATTTAAAATTACTCATGTGGCTCACAATTTTAGCTCATGCTACATTTCTATTGAACAGCAATGCTATAGATCTTAGACTCATTTATTCTCAGATTCAAAACCTTAAGCTACAGAAGTTCTCTTATCTAAATTTATATTAATTCACTACTCTATCCAGAATTAAAGAGTTTTAACGTAATGTTTACAGAATTGCAGAAAATAACTTTGAAAACATCTTTGCTCTGGACGTGGACAAAACTCTGAAGTGAGAGTTGAAGAATTATATTTAACTGACTATTAGGACTCTAGCTAATCTTCTTTCCTTGGTAAATAATATCTAACACACTCATTATTTTTTAAAAAAGATGAATTTATTGGAGAAAATGTAAACATAAAGGTAGCAAAAATCTGAAAAGAAAAATCAACTGTCATTCACCACTACCCTTAACATCTTGGTGTGTTCTCAAAATCTTTTTCTAGATATAAAATAAAATATGTTTTTTCGTAAGTGTAGAATAAGTTGTACATGAAACTTTCTTTTCCAGCTCTCATACATTTTCCCCCTTTTTATAATTTAGTATTTTTCATTTTAGAGAAATTTTAGGAAGGAGAAGAATTAAGGGATGTTTTCAAATTACCATCTCCAACTGAATTCCTGAACATTTAATATCCACCTACTTTTCATTAACCCTGTTTTGCTTATTTTCCCCTTAATATTTTCTCTAAATGGATAAGTTGTGTTCTTCAAATGACTAACTAAATATGTAGTATATCAGAAACAACTCTTGCCTTATAAGCAGAACAACAGAATTTGAATCTACATTTCAGAACTCAAATTTCTGAGATTTTGGACAAAATATGTAACCTTCAAAATACTTAACACTTCTTACAACTTTATAGTAGAGATAATACAAGCTACTTTAGACGATTCCTGAAAAGACTAAATGTAATAGTAAATGCAAAATTACCTAGCCGAGTACATGAGACTAGGAATCACTCAATATGTTTTTTTCATGTCTATTTTTTACTGAGCTGTTACGCACCATAGCCTACTCTTCACATTTTCTGACTCAGAATTTTTCACTGTTTCAATCACTTTTAGTTGATCCTAAAGTGAATTTTTTTAAAATTAAAAAATAGAACCATCCCATATTACAGGCTGAAGGGACCAGAAATAAAAATAAGTTCAATCGTCCACAATAATGAAGCAAATACTATGGGAAATGAAGACCAGCACTTCACTTCCTTCATAATTTCCACTCATTGCTTCATGAAACTTTTGGTAAGATCAGATACTGAGGGGATAGCAATACGGACTTTGTTCCATCTCTTTTGTTTTCATTAGAAATTTATAAGTTATAAAATTACAATGTAGAAATATACATCTATAAAAATAGGTAGAGCTAAATGGGTAAAGGGAGAAGAGAAAGAATTTGGAACATGTAATGGACCCTTTTGAGAATGTGACTAAAATGATTTATTCTCATCTTGCACACACCTCCACGTAGAGTCAAAAATGGCGCACAAACATTTAGGGAAGCTGAAGCATCGAGGCTAGGAACCTGCACGGCAGAAAGGCCTAGAAGGCTGACTCATTTACTAGCCAGGTACTAGTCTGACTACAAGGCAGCCAGTTTCACCTGGGAAAGAATTCTATGATGTGAACTCTCACCTTGGACTGAGGTCTGGGGGTCCAGCATTGTTCAAAGCTGAAAGTTGCAATTTCAAGTTCTTCTCTTTTCTTTTACCATGGTTAGGGGCGTCGGCTTCCTGTTTGCTTTTGGGGGAATTGGAACTGGAAACTCTGACAGGTGAGTGAAATGGCACTGTTCCCGAGGCCAGCTGCTTCAGGCTTAAGCCGAGATAGCTCTTACTGCTTCCAGGCCTCTTGCTACGGGAAGAGGAAGATCCCCTAGTGTAGATGGGGGAGAGGGATGCAGTCTCCTCCTCCTCCCGGTTCTCTTCCTCTTCCTCGTCTTCCACAATGGATGGGAGTCTCTTCTTGATGCTGCCATTTCCCTTGGGCTCTGGCTAAATCGGAGGATAATATAGATGAGTACAGATTGTGAAGACTTCTTGAGAGGCATATCATTCATGCTGCAGGGCCCATCTGAACAAAGTCAGATCCCCTAGAGCCTTTAAGCCTCACAGATTTTGCTCTTATTTATTCAGCTGTTCAAAGTCTCTCATACTGTCTGGCACAGGGAACACTACTCAATATTCTGTAATAACCTACATGGGAAAAGAATCTGAAAAAGAATGATTCACTTTGCTGTACACCTGAAACTAACACAACACTGTAAATCAACTATGCTCCAATAAAAATTTTAAACAAAACAGAAATAGACTCACAGACATAGAAAACAAACTTAAGATTACCCAAGGGGAGGGGGGTAGAGGGATAAATTAGGAGTTCGGCATTAAAATATACACACTGCTATATATAAAATAGATAACCAACAAGGACCTCCTATATAGCACAGGGAACTCGATTCAATATCTTGTAATAACTTATAATGGAAGAGAATGTTAAAAAAGGATATATACATATATATATGTATATATATATATATATATATATATATATATATCTCAATCACTTTACTGTACACCTGAAACTAATACAACATTGTAAATCAACTATATTTCAATAAAAGATGTTAAAAATCTCCCCATTTCTGATCTCGGCTAGGTTTACTCTCTCTGCTTTCCCGGTGTTAGCCCACAGTCCTTCTCTTGGCCTTTTAAACTCTTGGTGTGAGCTATGTAAAAGGTACAGTTGATCAGGTTTGCATTGAGGTTTTAATCAGCCTGTCATTTATAATAGCATATGATGGCATGTTTTTAGGAATAAGACATTTTTTTAATTTTACTGCAAAGTCTTGGGCCTTGATAGTTTATTTAATTTATTTATTTCATTTTTCAGGTATCCTCATCATTTTATTTTTATTGAAGTATTGTTGATATACAATATTATATGTTACAGGTGTATAGTATAGTGATTCACAATTTTTACAGGTTATACTCCATTTATAGATATTATAAAATATTGGCTATATTCCCTGTGTTGTACAACATCTCCCTGTAGCTTATTTTATACCCAGTAGTTTGTACCTCTTACTCCCCTACCTGTATCTTGCCCCTCCCCCTTCCCTCTCCCCACTGATAACCACTAGTTTGTTCTCTGTGTCTGTGAGTCTGCTTCTTTTTGGTTATATTCACTAGTTTGTTGTAGTTTTTAGATTCCACATATAAGTGATCTCATACAGTATTTGTCCTTCTCTGTCTGACTGATTTCACTTAGCATAATTGGGCCTTGATATTTTAAAGTTACAGGGTCCTCAGTGGAACTTTATGTGGAGATCAACCAGCAAAATTATATTATCTTTGAGAATAAAACTCTTTCCTATTTTGGATCATAGATGAACGAAGATCAGAAGTGTCCTCAGCTCTCCTTGTTCTCACAAGTCAGGTGGCAGGAAGTACAGCAAACCATTTGATCCTCTCACCTCGAAGAGCCTTAGGAAAGGAAAGGGAGAGTTTTGCAAACTCTCCTGTAGGATTCCTGCCTGGGCTCCTTCAACCTTACAGGCTTAGGAGAAGCAAAGGAGAGGATGGGAAAGGATGACGGAGGGGATAATGAAGGGGCAGGGCAGACAAGGTAGCAAAGGCTAAGCTGATGGCCCTCAACAGAGTCACTCTAAGAGTATGTGTTTCTTGCTCTGCCCCAGACATGGCCTCCCTGCTCCAAAAAGTCAGTTCATTTTTCTGTGCCTCAGTTTCTTTTGAGGATACAATCATTTATACCTGCTTATCAATAATTCATAATAAAAATAAACTGAAAAGACCTAAGAATACTATTTATATGTCATGAGCTGTCATGGTTATTACTTCATCTCAATAAATAGTTGTTTTATTGGTATATGAATTTTATTGTAACAGTTATAATGATATATATATATATATATATATATATATGTAACAAAAAAATGAACTTGAATCTGTAGTGACTGACAGGCCCATTCACCCATTTAGTTGAGGCCATAGCTGTAAAATAAAATGATCAGTTCACTTAGGAAGGTTTTTTTTTTGTATTTTAATCTTTTGTTAAAATTAATTAATTAATTAATTGGCTTGTTGGGTCTTCAGTTCTGTGCGAGGGCTTTCTCTAGTTGTGGTGAGTGGGAGCCACTCTTCATCGCGGTGCGCGGGCCTCTCACTGTCATGGCCTCTCTTGTTGCGGAGCACAGGCTCCAGAAGTGCAGGCTCAGTAGCTGTGGCTCACGGGCCCAGTTGCTCTGCGGCATGTGGGATCTTCCCAGACCAGGGCTCGAACCCGTGTCCTCTGCATTGGCAGGCGGATTCTCAACCACTGTGCCACCAGGGAAGCCCTGTATTTTAATCTTATGGGTCAAAATTTCTTGAGGAAATGGAATTATTAGACTCATCTTTCCAACGATGTGATTATTTTAATTAATGGTAAAGCTATTAGTTCTTTATTCAAGAGTTATGGTTTTGCTTTTATTTGTTTTTTTTTCTTCACAGAATTTTAAATTCTGTGCTTTTAACAAAAGATGGACCCATGTGGAATTGCAGAGGAACATTTGTATACTAGTATTGTAGAACAGAAAAGTGAGCTCACCCAGCTAAATATACAACAGGGCGAACTTATCACAGAAATTAAAATCAGTGAGTACATTCTCTAATTGGACTTCTGTTTACATTTGCATTGGCAATTTAACCATTCCTTTGTTTCAAGGAGGCTCCCTTGGCTCTAACAGAATCTTCTGACTAGTAACCTATAAGATGTTTGTACTTCTACAAGTTCATTTAATTTTCACACTTCCATGCTTGGCACCTTGGACAATTTGCTTAGGTACTGACTCTTGTGACTGGGACAGCCAACATGATTTATACCAAGAATTCATTAGCCCGTGGACCATCACTGCAGACAATACCCAAATTTATTATTATTAAATACCCAGCCCCACATGCAGCCTCTGTGCAGGAGGAGTACCTGTTACTTTCTTCAGGCCATTGGTATAGAAACACCCTCCTCCCTTGTGTCACTGGATTCACCTGTGTATACATGGCCACAAAATTCAACCACAGATCTTTTCCTTCTCTCTGACCCATCTCTTCCTTTCCCTCTCATCTTTCTCATGAATGCTCCCATGAGGGCAATGAGGTTTTATCCCCACAGTCAAAGGAGTCTCTAATTTTGCTCATGACATCTTGCTGGGATGGTCATTTCAAACTCACGAATGAGTCTTGACTAAACGTGTCTTGACTAAAAGGAAAGCAGAATAAAGTCTAGTGGTGGAATGCATGTGTTTTTGATCACACAGTCTTAAAAGTCCTGTGACTTACTAGCTATAACCTTGGTCAGGTAATGTTATTATTTAAAGCCTTGGTTTCCTCACCTGTAAATTGGCAATAATGTGAGGAAAAAATTAGGTATTAGATAATGGTAGTTACACCCTTAGTGATATGCACTGAATGTGCTTAATTAAATGCTTACCCTTGTGATGATGGTGATGATCATGAAGAAAAAGAAAACAAAATTTACATCAGGGCAGGTCCTACAGATAATGTTGTGATATTTTACATAATCTCCCCTTTTTTCTTAGTTAACAGAACTCTTAGCAATGCACCTTGCCCAAAGATCACCTTTTTCGGACCCCTTGCCACTTGGTTTGGCCATAAGGCCAAATTCTAGGATAATAGTATGCCAGTAGACAGGTTATAGGGAAATTTTAGGAAGGCTCCTAGAAGGAGGGGAGCATCTATCTTGCTCTTTTACTTTGCTTTAGTTTCTAGTCTGGAACACTGATGAAATGAATGGATCTCCAGCAGCCATCTGAGAGAATGAGGAGAAGGAAGGCATATGTTGAGGATCATGAAGCAGAAAGAGGAAATCTCCAGGCCTACTGACACTGTTATATTGCTCACCTCCGGCCTTGTCCATGAGAGAGAAATAAATATCTATTGTATTGAAACCCCTGTTATTCTGGTAGTTTTGATACTGCAAATGAACTTCAGCCTTAATTATACAGATTTTGCTTTTGAAAGTTAAGGATGGTGTATTCTTGGAAGGGATGTTCATTTTCAGAGCGCTATGGTGGGGTGAGGAATTCAGATGGGAAAATCCAAAAGGAGGCTAAATTTCTTTTCATGAGAAAGAGAATATGGGAAAGGTCTGGCGGAAAAGAGGTAATGAGGAAAGGATGCCTGTTGAGAGAGTTTAAATGTAATGAGAGTTTTGCTAGTTCCTGAAGAGGGATTTTGCAGAGATGAGAGAGAAAAGACAACTAGTGGCAGGGAGGAACTTGGTTGATAGCACTGAGATGTTTTAAGAGCTTTAAAAATGTTTCTCAATAGCAATTCGGTTTGCTTCCCACCCCCAACCATCTTCGGTCCATTAACAACGTCTTTGTAACGTGCTGTGTAATTGGATTTATTTGTGCACCTCTGTATGCATGTGTATGTGTGTGTGTATGCATGTGTGTGAAAGTTGGGGGGTTCTGCTTCAAGAGGGTACAGATCAAGAAAAGGAGCTGTTTACAGTGTTTCTTTCATGGGATTATTGGTAATAAAGGTCTAGGTAATAAATCGGACAAGTTACTGTTTTGGGGGAAAGTTTTCTGTGAAATTGGAGGGTTCTTAAAAGTTGGGACTGATTTAAAAGCTCAATTCTTCTAAGATCAATACCCCAGGACTTCGTTACTCTGGGCAGGTTTTGGTGACAAACGATGTTTTAACAATAGCTCTAAGATCCTTAAATAGATACACGAGTTTCAATCTTTCTCTATTCCCAAACTCATGAAAGTCATTGCCACGTCTCTCTCAAGTGCTTTAGGGGAAGTCAAAAATGAATACACTACATCCTCAAGGGGGAGACAGATTTGTTGGAAATCACACAAATTTTAGATAAATATTTTGCTCTTTGGCAAAAAGCCATACCTGTGAGACCGTAGATTTGTTCGATAATCTTGATATCACCTGAAAGAACAAACAAACAAAGTTGTAACAATCATTTACACCTTCTCGGTGGTTTGGGACTGAGTGAAATGGAGGCAGGGAAAGAGATGAAAGTTCAGAGGCTGTGGGGGGGAGATGGGCCACCTGCATGGGCCAGAGAAGAGGAAATACCTCCTGAGAGATGCTGGGAGCATCTCCCACACCTCACCCTCTAGGAGCTCTACTGACCAGAGTGTGTAATAAAGAAAAGGGAGCAGCAAATTGACTGTCTAGTACAGGACACCACACCCAGGAAATAGAGGTCAAAATAGTACACTCATTGGATACATTTTCCATCTTGATGCTTTATTTGCTCTCTTTTTGTTTTCCATCTCCCTTATTCCTCTTTCTTGCCCTTTTGCTAAATTATCTTATCTTCCATGATTTTTCTCTCCGGCTCTGTGAAAAAAAGAAATCGTGGAGGCGTTTCTTATTTAATCTCATTTCTTTCTATTTATTCACCTCCCCTTTTTCTTTGGATACGGGTGGGGGTGATGAATCCTCTCTGTCCCATTTGTTTTACTCGCTATGATGTTCCCTGTGGACTAGGATTAAGTTCACTGCGGATACTAATTTTCAATTTAAGTGATTTTAAGATCCAATTGATTGTAAAAAAGAAAAAAAATTCTGTCAATCAAATTGTGACATGCCATCAGTTATAAGACTGATCCCAATTTCAGAGATGGTGAAATGTGAAAAACAAATGTGTAACATAGAATCACTTAAGTTCAAAACACATCTTGCCTAAAATCAAACTATGGTACCGTGGAGGAGTATCTTAAAAAACATGCACCTTCCAGGACGTACAAACAAGCTCTGGAAATTATAACATATCCAGGAAATATGCTTCAGGTCTCATCCACATTGTTTTTCGCTCAAATATACTTCTCTCATTTTAAAGTGGTAATAGATGTTATAAATTAACATAATTTTATTCCCATGAAAAAAAAAAAACTTGCACTTGAAAATGACCTGCCTGGTAAGTGAGACATATTTGGTAATTCTGTCAACCCCCCGCCCCGACTGTTTTTTTTTTCTAGATGATTAGGGAAATAGATCTGCTATTATTTATACAAATGCCAGCATCATTATTGCTGTGCAAATATACGTTTCATCAATGTTTAATTTTATCAAAGCAGTCAACCCATTCTACATCTGTTTAGTTGTCTAAATATGCATTGATCAGTAGCACTGAAGACATACGTTTTGCAATAATTCCCTAAATGGTGACAAGTAAAACAGCTGAATAATTAAAAATGTGGAAAATAAAACAAAATTACAATGTCGTTGCTACTGTGGTAGACATAAAAAATGGGTTTTTGAAAAGCTTTTCAGTTACAGCTTGGATGAAAGAAAGAATTGCCCTGGGATTCAGGAAGCCTGAACATCTCCAGGTCAGAGATGCTGTCTAAGGGATAAGAGAAAGGCACTGGCCTTAGCACTTGCTGATTTGGGTGTGACTCCCAACCCCCATGGTTTCCTACTAATATGAGTTCTGTCGAGTTGCTGAACTCCAAGAATGTTTTTCTGTATCAGTGCTTCTCAAACTTGCAGGTTCTGATTCAGGAGGTCTGGGTGGAGCCTGAGACTCCGCATTCCAATGACGTCCCAGGTAATGTGGACCTTGCTGGCCCGTGGGGTACACTTTGAGTAGTGAGATCTTATAACCAACGTCATTGTTATTATCATCCTATCAGCTGTCGATTCACTAAGTATTTACTGTGATGAGCACCCTGGTAAATGCTCCCCAGCCATGACCTCCAGTAATTTTCATTACAAATCCTATGAGGTAAGTGTCCATTATGTAGCCAGCACTACGGTGATAGGCTCTCTGAATAAATCATTTAATTCACATATGGTATTAATCACATGTGTTTTATTTTATTAAAAAAATGTTTTTTAAAGATGATATAAATAGATGGAGAGATATACCATGTTCTTGGATTGGAAGAATCAACATTGTGAAAATGACTCTACTACCCAAAGCAATCTATAGATTCAATGCAATCCCTATCAAACTACCACTGGCATTTTTCACAGAACTAGAACAAAAAATTTCACAATTTGTATGGAAACACAAAAGACCCCGAATAGCCAAAGCAATCTTGAGAACGAAAGAAGGAACCGGAGGAATCAGGCTCCCTGACTTCAGACTATACTACAAAGCTACAGTCATCAAGATGGTATGGTACTGGCACAAAAACAGAAAGATAGATCAATGGAACAGGATAGAAAGCCCAGAGATAAACCCATGCACATATGGACACCTTATCTTTGATAAAGGTGGCAGTAATGTACAGTGGAGAAAGGACAGCCTCTTCAATAAGTGGTGCTGGGAAAACTGGACAGGTACATGTAAAAGTATGAGATTAGATCACTTCCTAACACCATACACAAAAATAAGCTCAAAATGGATTAAAGACCTAAATGTAAGGCCAGAAACTATCAAACTCTTAGAGGAAAACATAGGCAGAACACTCTATGACATAAATCACAGCAAGATCCTTTCTGACCCACCTCCTAGAGTAATGGAAATAAAAACAAAAATAAACAAATGGGACCTAATGAAACTTCAAAGCTTTTGCACAGCAAAGGAAACCATAAACAAGACCAAAAGACAACCCTCAGAATGGGAGAAAATATTTGCAAATGAAGCAACCGACAAAGGATTAATCTCCAAAATTTACAAGCAGCTCATGCAGCTCAATAACAAGAAAACAAACAACCCAATCCAAAAATGGGCAGAAGACCTAAATAGACATTTCTCCAAAGAAGATATACAGACTGCCAACAAACACATGAAAGAATGCTCAACATCATTAATCATTAGAGAAATGCAAATCAAAACTACAATGAGATATCATCTCACACCAGTCAGAATGGCCATCATCAAAAAATCTAGAAACAATAAATGCTGGAGAGGGTGTGGAGAAAAGGGAACACTCTTGCACTGCTGGTGGGAATGTGAATTGGTTCAGCCACTATGGAGAACAGTATGGAGGTTCCTTAAAAAACTACAAATAGAACTACCATATGACCCAGCAATCCCACTACTGGGCATATACCCTGAGAAAACCAAAATTCAAAA
This sequence comes from Tursiops truncatus, assembly GCF_011762595.2. Classification (NCBI taxonomy): domain Eukaryota; kingdom Metazoa; phylum Chordata; class Mammalia; order Artiodactyla; family Delphinidae; genus Tursiops; species Tursiops truncatus. Next base: position 7,311,728 of record NC_047037.1, read on the forward strand.
AGAGTCATGTACCAAAATGTTCATTGCAGCTCTATTTACAATAGCCCGGAGATGGAAACAACCTAAGTGCCCGTCATCAGATGAATGGATAAAGAAGATGTGGCACATATATACAATGGAATATTACTCAGCCATAAAAAGAAACGAAATTGAGCTATTTGTAATGAGGTGGATAGACCTAGAGTCTGTCATACAGAGTGAAGTAAGTCAGAAAGAAAAAGACAAATACCGTATGCTAACACATATATATGGAATTTAAGAAAAAAATGTCATGAAGAACCTAGGGGTAAAGCAGGAATAAAGACGCAGACCTCTTAGAGAACGGACTTGAGGTTATGGGGAGGGGGAAGGGTGAGCTGTGACAGGGCGAGAGAGAGTCATTGGCATATACACAGTAACAAACGCAGTAAGGTAGATAGCTAGTGGGAAGCAGCAGCATGGCACAGGGATATTGGCTCGGTGCTTTGTGACAGCCTGGAGGGGTGGGATGGGGAGGGTGGGAGGGAGGGAGACGCAACAGGGAAGACATATGGGAACATATGCTTATGTATGACTGATTCACTTTGTTATAAAGCAGAAACTAACACACCATTGTAAAGCAATTATACCCCAATAAAGATGTTAAAAAAAAAAAGTTTTTTAAATCACAGAAAACTCAGATTTAAAAACACTCAGCCTACATGGAATAAGTTCACTTAGCAGTTGCTGTGGCTCATTTCACTTATAAGAGGCAAATATTTTTAAAGTACTCAACAGCAACAGTGAAAGCCCTCTCTCACCCTGATAGGAATGGATTTGTTATAGTTCTGCTAAATAGAATTAACCATCCTTGGAAAGATTTCAATCCAGTACTGAATTGTTTATGAAATGCCCTGTTATCTATTGTAATGTATTGTAAGTAGTCGAATTCTGTATATACTGCTATTTTCTGTGTCTGTTCATTGTTGTGAGCTTATGTATGTTAGTGAAATAAATTTTCGGCTTTCATGTGGTTTCCTTAACATTTATAAATATACGTATTAAGATATTTTCCCCCTCTTGCAGGAGAATAACAAACTTGGTGATGTTTTCCTTTCTGATGCAACCCCAAAACCCTAGCTGTTCTGAAAAGGTTGGTGCATGCTGTTAAGGTAGAATGAAATTACTCTTTTCATCTCTGAAGCGAAACACCCCTCTGCCATTCCCCTTCAAAACCACAGGTTTTTACTTGATATTCACAACTTTTGCACCACCATCAGTCAGTAATTTTCCAGGTGCCTATAGTTTTAGACATTATAGAACTTAAATACTGAGTCAAGAAGATTGATAAAGTATAAAACATTTTCTGCTTAGCCACATTTGTAGGCAAGCATTTTCAGTGCCTATGTTCTGAGGAAGTCCATTATATCACGTGTATTTTAAAAAGAATACTCTGATAGATGCATTCTGTTGACTGATACTTCAGGCTAATCCAGATTCTGCCAAGTGTAGAGAATATTAGTTTAATGGAAACCCAGCATTTTCAAGCTAGAAGTGACCCTAAAGAGTCTCTGCTACAATGGTTTGTACACCTGGCAGACAATAGGATGCTTTGAGAAGTGTTCCTTTAAAAAATCAGGTTACAGAGTACCAGTTCCAATGAATCTCTTTCAGTTGGTGATGGGTGTGGGTCTCAGGTCTCCAGGTCAGGTTTGAAACCACTGAGTTAGCCCAACTCCCTAACTAGAGATGTGGAAACCGTGGCCCAGGAAGATGAGATGACTTGCCCAATTCATGCAACAAGTTAGTGGCAAAACTTTTTCCCCAGAAGCCGTGCCTCCTGACTCTCAGTGTACCTTCCATAGAATCATGAGTTTTCTCAGATACCTCTTCCAATGGTTAATGCTGTTTCTTGGGCTGAAAGAAAAAATGCCTGACATACTATGGCACTTAATCTCGTTTGATGGTTGTCACAAATCCGACCCCCCAAACTCATGAGGCTAAGTTACCCAAACACTTTGTAAACCTTTTCTGAGTCACAGATCTTTCAGGAAATCGGGTGAATTCTAGGCATTCTTTCCCCAGAGGGGAGAAACATGGATACAGCCTTTGGATAGAAAATATTTATTGTTCCAGCCACTAGAAGACTCAACGGTTTTGAAAGTTTTGAGGAAGGCAGCTTTCCCATTTTGAATCCCTCCTACACGGAGTTTTTATACCTTTTAGATAATAAGAAGAACTGTTGGTGATCTCTAATGGGAATAATTAGGAAAAAAAGAAAGACTGAAGTCATAGAGGTTGGGAAGATAAAAGGGAAGTAAGTCAGACACAAGAGCAGGAAATGAGGTCGCTGCAATAAAGTTTTGAGAGAGATCAAGAAGGGTAAGGGTCAACCCGTTCACATCTTGGGATTGTGCCCTTCATTCCATCAGGATGGAAGAAGCCCAGTGTGGGCAGAAGGGCTGAGGACACCGCCTGGCACAAAGTTATGACCAGAAGTAAGGCATCATAACCTTGAAGACTGGGAAAGAAACATTCTCAGCTTTGGTGCATTGGTTTTAAAGGTTTTTGCGTAGCTGTTCTTCTCCTTTTCCCCCAGCCTAACCACCTACATTACTCTATCACTCTGTGAGTCCAGTGGGAACTTGAGAGAGAGGGCTTTTTTTTGTTTGTTTTTTAGGTTTAATGTTCTTAATTGTATTGCTTTTGGCTGAGACTTTACATCTCTCAATAACATGTTATACCCTACTATTTCTTTTTTTTTAAAAAACTTTTAATCTTATATTGGAGTATAGGTGATTAACAATGTGGTGTTAGTTTCCGGTGTACAGCAAGTGATTCAGTTATACATATACATATATCTATTCTTTTTCAAATTCTTTTCCTATTTAGGTTGTTACATAATATTGAGCAGAGTTCCCTGTGCTATACAGTAGGTCCTTGTAGGTTATCTATTTTAAATACAGCACTGTGTACATGTCAATCCCATAATCCCTAACTATCCCCCCCTCCCTTCTACCCTGGTAACCATAAGTTCGTGAGACAGGACTCTTAAATTGGAAAAATACTGCTCACTGGCATCGAGGACCAGAGAGGAAAAATGGTCTCTTAGTCCTCATATAATTTGCTGCCAAAAAAAGCAAAACAAATCCACAATTTTTTTAACTGTGTAAAGAAGGTCCCAAGTTTTACTATTGAGCTTGAATTGCAAATGGAAATCAAATATACTAAAATTAATAGTCATTTTAGATGTGACACGTGCCATTGCGTTCTTGAATGTTGTCTCTTTTATTGAATGAAGACCCTTTCATAGGAGCTTTCATAGGCTCATACCTGATCTTGGCCATTCAACTCATTTTTCCCCTTAAGTTCTTAAATTTCCCAATAGTAAATTATCCTGATATTAGAATTTTTCTTTACTATTTTTATTGGGGTATAATTGCTTTACAATGGTTAGTTTCTGCTTTATAACACAGTGAATCAGCTATACGTATACATATATCCCCATATCTCTTCCCTCTTGCATCTCCCTCCCTCCCACTCTCCCTATCCCACCCCACTAGGTGGTCACAAAGCACCGAGCTGATCTCCCTGTGCTATGCGGCTGCTTCCCACTAGCTATCTATTTCACGTTTGGTAGTGTATATATGTCCATGCTACTCTCTCACTTCGTCCCAGCTTAATCTTCCCTGATATTAGAATTTTTATGAATTCTTTTAGTTGGGAAGGGAGCTCTTTGATTTCGTTTATCTATTCTCTCCACCCATTAAAATCCCTCTGCGTTCTGAGAGATGGCGGGGTGTGAGGCCCCGCCTTTCACGGGAGGCTAAAAGGCCACCTCTAGAAGGAACGTGAGTGGTTTCTCAGCAGCAATGAGGCATTACCAACAACTTCTCCTTACTCTCAAGCTCTTTTCAAGAGGCCGAACCACTAAGAAATTGACCACTGTGAGGCAGGAAGGAAGCAAAGGCGAGTGGAACCCACCACAAAGACCCAGGACTCCTAACAGTAACCCAGGGGGCTAGTGGCCCAAGGAAGGTAGGAAATCTATTTCCATTGTCTACTTGGCCCACAGGTAGGATTTATAAGCCCCTGTGTGGTCTGCAAATGACCTCTCAACTATGGAATCTCATAAGGCACGAAAGTGCCCTGGTGAGAATGTTATCTGCAGCTGATTTCTCAATCGGGAGATGAGATGTGAATTACAAGGCTCTTCTCTCCGACTGATTCATGACATTCTCTGCCTTGTTAATAATGCCACACTGATTAAGTCACAGAGCAGATTGAAGGACCGTGCGTCCCCGTTCAGAAACAGGGATTATCACGGATTTTATCTTGTTCACGGGACAGCAATATTACCAGCACTGGCGGTTGTTGGGGATAAAGAGAATATGAATGAAGGGTACTTGCAAATAACCCCATAATTCTCATAGTTAAAATGTCCACTCTTACAAAAATCATAAATAATCGTCAAATCTGCAGGTCTAATTTCCTCATCTGCTTCTTTCTCTTGCAGACTCAAGCGGAGGGAACAACAAGCAGTGAATGACACCCATGGCAGGTGGCAGATGGGAGGAATTAGAAACCTCTGGAGAAAGGATAGGCTTTGAATAGGGAGCATTCGTCTTCAACTTAACATGTCTGAGAGGTCACCACCACCTAATCTAAAGAAGAGATTTTAGAGGCTGGTCTGAATCCCTAAGTGGGTAATACAGTTTCTATTATGTTTTCTTTGCTTGTTCTGTAATTTAGAAACAGAAATGAGATTTTAATGAAAAGACTAATGATTTTGACATTTCCCAATTTCACCCGGGGCCTTGAGGTCAAGACAAACTATTAAGACTTGGAGAATTCTCTTCCCCTGGGTAATTGCTATTGCTCCTGGTGTGGGAAATATGTCAAGTAAGTGAGTCTTGAATTTAGTGCTTACTGATGTCCAGAGCTAGAGAATCAGCTCCTACGGTGTAGGAAGCAGCACAAAAACTCTTCACTGATGAAAGGTCTGTGTGTGGGGAATGGGATCCATTTAGGAGGTAGTATAGCAGGGGGGTTAAGAGCTGGAATTGCCCTAGTCTTGTCACTTATTAGCTATGTAACCTTGGGAAGCATATTAATTGTAATAGAATAAGTAATGCTTAGGTAACAAATAATGTGCTAAATTTCAATGGCTTAACACAAATGAATTTTGTGTCTCACTCTTTCTTTCAAAAATGATGCTAATAACTAAACTTGTAAGGATTAAATGAAATACGTACCTGTAAACTGAACCAATCTTGGAGACCAGACTGGCCACATCTGATGTAGTGTCACATTAAGAGAAATGTAGTACAGCAACCAAAAGTAATTAAAAAATAATTCTAATCTTTTGGTCCATATCTTTCAAGAACCTTAGAGGCAATACAGTGATACACCACAGGAAGACTTTTGTAAAATGACCCCTCCTTTTCTCTTCCATTAGTGATAACGATAGTGCCTCTCCAAATTCTCTCACTGAAACTCTCCCCGTGGGTCCCTTCTGTTCTCTTCTGCTTCCCTCTGGCCATCGTGTCCGGCATTCCTGCCAGAGGTGGCCGCTAGGTGGTGCCATGCTTTCCAGGCCTCTCATTTCTCCAAGGAAAGAAGGCATTTGGAGCCTGCTGGGAAATGTACATCTCTTATCACTTCAACTTAATGATCCACAAGGAATTCTCACCTAGAGTTTATGGTGAAAAAAGTTCTCACATTGTTGCATTTGGAAAGCATTTGGTCCAGTGTCTGGCATAAAGCTAATTCCTGTTAATAAGTGGTAATTGTATTATTATTGATACATTGGTTATGAAGAAGACTTTTCTTTGAATTGAGCTGGTGAGGAATAGGGCATTATTCCTCAGAATATGAATTTGAATTGAGCTGGTGAGGAATAGGGCATTATTCCTAGGGCATTATTCCTCAGTGATGCAGAGTTAAACATTCACACAGCTGGGTTTGTCCAACTTAAAAACTAACATATATATATATATTATATACACACATGTATAGCACTTCTTAACAAGGAGGCCATTAAACTTCTTAAACACAAGTTTCCCCCAAATTGTATATATTGTCAATGTCTTATTGACTATATTCACACCTGTGGAAAATTTGAAAATGCATCATTTTACTCAAGTGAAGCAGATAATTGGGTTGAGAGAGAAACGAATAGAATGTCAAGCTATTACTTTTTATAAAGTATTCCACCCACTACTGTGCAAAGAAAAGTATGTATGTTTTTGCGGCATGGGATGACAGCCCTTCTAAACACAATTTTAACTTCCTTTCTTTGAATTCAAATGTATGAATTACAAGACTTTGGAATTAAAAGAAAACCCAAAAGAGTCCCTTAATATTTATGTAAAAACTTGGAAACATGGGATGATTTTGAGGGAGAGAGTTATTTACGAATATGTAGTTCATATTATCCTAGAAAGAAAAGGGAAGGAAATACACACTATTGTGTGAAGAAAACTAACTAGAAATCTCTCAGCAATGACACACACTTTTAAAGATTTCAGGCTTAAGGAGCTATGCACCAAATCAGTGATTTGGGAGTTCAGCAGGGTAATCAGTGCTAGAAGAATTTACACAGTTTAAACTCATTATGTGGAGCCCCCCCCCCCGCCAATGACCAGCTTCTGATTAGGGTACAATGGCTCCTGGTTAGCCTGTAAAACCCGCTACTATGTAGTTGTAAGGAAACACAATAGCTGGTTTCATAAGATTTTCAGGATACACGCTGAGTACTCTGGTTCCAAACCAGGTTGGTGAACAAAGATGCTGAATTTGGAGTGAGAAGTTTTTGCATCACAATTCCCGACGGCAGTTCTAAACTTAATGCGAAATGCCTGATTTGCTGCCTAGGAAGACCATTGTCAACTCTATACTGTAACAGAAAAGTTGAACAGCCCTGTCTGTAGAAGACAGTGTTTGAACCAGCAAACTGGAATGAACTACTTTGTGTACTTGAACCATAGTGCCTTGGGCAAGCTCACTCAGCTTCAGAAAATAAGAAGAGGTCTATAGAGGACCACAATAGTGAGGCCATAGGCAGCTTCTAACGACCAAACGCATACATTTTTTTGGCATTCATTTTTTAATGAAAGAAATCTTTGAAACTTAAGCAAGATGAATATTGTTCATCACAGCATTCACACCTTTAGCAAACACTCAACAATTTCTAGGTGAGGAAGAAAGTCTCACAGTTAGTAGATGTGAGGCCAAGATTCTAAAGTTAGGGTTTTCCTCCTGCACTGTTGGTGGGAATGTAAATTGGTGCAGTCACTATGGAGAAGAGTTTGGATGTTCCTTAAAAAACTAAAACTAGAGCTATCATATGATCCAGCAATCCCACTCCTGGGCATATATCCAGAGAAAATAATGATTCGAAAAAATACATGCACCCCAGTGTTCCTTGCAGCACTATTTACAATAGCCAGGATGTGGAAGCAACCTAAATTTCCATTGACAGATGAATGGATAAAGAAGATGTGGTACATATATACAATGGAATATTACTCAGCCATAAAAAAGAACGAAATAATGCCATTTGCAGCGACATGGATGGACCTAGAGATTGTCATACTGAGTGAAGCAAGTTAGACAGAGAAAGACAAACATCGTATGATATCGCTTATATGTGGAATCTAAAAAAAATGGTAAAAATGAATTTATTTACAAAACAGAAATAAGAGTCATAGGTGTAGAAAACAAACTTATGGTTACCAAAGGGGAAAGGTGGTGGAGGGATAAATTGGGAGATTGGGATTGACACATACACACTACTATATATAAAACAGATAACTAATAAGGACCTACTGTATAGCACAGGGAACTCTACTCAATACCCTGTAATGACCTATATGGGAAAAGAATCTAAAAAAGAGTGGATATATGTATATGTATAACTGATTCACTTTGCTGTGCAGCAGAAACTAACACAACATTGTAAATCAACTATCCTCCAATAAAAATTAATTTAAAAAATAAAGTTAGGGTTTTGTTGCACAAAGGTGATGTGTGGAGCAAAATAAAGAAGGTATATTGACTAATTACACATAGACTAAAAACAAGTCTTCGTGAGAATTCACAATGGACTTCCAAGCCACTGAAATTTCGGAAGAAGTGTGTCTGGTTTGGCATTTTGATCCCCCAGTGGTGCTCTAGGAAGTTCCCAGATCAAAAATTGTCATTGATTAAAAAAATGCCTGATCATATTTTAAAAATATGTCGTTCCTTTCTCTGGGTCTCTTTTCTAATAACATTCTCACCCAGAGCATGCTTCCTGTGGGGGAAATCACTCTCCAGTTATACAGTAGTGGGCATTTTCGATTTCTTTTCTTATGAAAATTTATATTTTGAGACTGAGCTTTCATCAGAGGATAGACTTTTCCTCAAGCTTTAAATATCGTCAGTGAGGGGACTTCCCTGGTGGCACAGCGATTAAGACTCCACACTCCCAATGCAGGGGGCCTGGATTCTATCCCTGGTCAGGGAACTAGATCCCACATGCATGCCACAACCAAGATCCTGCACGTGGCAACAAAGATCCCACGTGCCACAACTAAGACCCGATGCAGCCAAATAAATAAATATTTTTAAAAGTTCTATAAAAAAATAAACATTGAGGAATTTAGGGGAGAGGTTCATGGGGAAAGGGGAGGCAAGGAGCTCTTTCTTGAAATTATATTATGTGGACCAGCTTGAAGAGTTATCACATGGCAACCTAGTTACAAAGAGACCATTTCAAATTTGGGGGAAAATCACAGTGATATCCATTGAGGAACTCCTCTTCATAAAAATGTGAACAGTGAGTAAGGCAGATCCATTTAGAATGGGCAGAACTTCTTATAGTGGGGTCTTTCTGAATTCACAGAACTATCTAACTGTTACTTACAGATTCGTACAAAGACATCATTCTTTTTGTTACACACAGGAAACGTATCCATAGAATACTCTTCAGAACAAACTTTCTCCCCTAAGTTTTTCTTTTTCTTTTTTTTTTTTTCTGGCCGTGTGGCTTGCAGGATCTTAGTTCCACGACCAGGGGTTGAACCCAGGCCCACGTGTGTGAAAGCGTGGAGTCCTAACCACTGGACCACCAGGGAATTCCCTCCCCCAAGTTTTAAGACAATTATTTCTATGATTGCAGAATATGCACAAGTGAGTCTATGGGAAGGATGAGGCTTTCATAGCTATTTACACAAATTTGTGCAAGCCAATTGTGCCCCTTCAGGTTTCCCATCTCCCGCGTCAAACTGTGCTTGTCAGGTTGTTTCTTTAGGGGTTGCAAGAAATTGGACATGTTGGTTCTTTGAAGGAACAATTCTGCCCTTAGTTGGACTGTGAAGGCACACCACCTTTAGGGAATAAAGATGCTTCCAAAATAAGGTCATTTGGAGTCTCACCGAGGGAGTCCTATTTTCCCCATAAATTTCCATTAGATCCTCAGGAGGTGTAACTTCTACTCGGCACTGGCCCTAAATTATTGTTGTTGAGACTCTGTTCCTCCTCTCACTCTTCCCTTTCTGTTAATTCACTCAGAATTTCTAAACGAACACTGACTTTTACTTGGGGATGTCCCATTAAAGTGACCTTGTGGTAACTTATTTAGAAGAACCGAAGAAATATTTTAAGGTATGTCACCTATAAATTGGCACTTGCCATCCTCCTCTACAAGGATCAAATCATGAGCCACTGCAGCTGCTGACCTTCAACACCCCCTGAAAGGAGACCAGGGTGGAGATCGGGAAGGAGGCACTCGGTGCTCTGGGAAAAACTGGCAGAGCAGGTCTTCCAGGTAGTTAGATATTTTCAGAAGACAATTTTATGAGCCCAATTCTTGCATCTCCTCGTACCTAGAAAAGCACTAAAATCCTTCATGGTGATGTCCACTCCTCGTAAGTAGCAGTAACCTTCATGAGACTAACAGAAACCTTCTGCAAAAAATATGTGCTTGATTGCATGTACTCCCCCTTCACCAGAATCACATCTATACTGACCTTCCCCCCTACCTCTCTGGAGCAGTTTCTCAGAGCTATCTGAAATGCTGTCTCCTGGGCTATAGGCCTCATTTTGCCCCAAATAAAACTTAACTCACAACTCTCACGTTGTGCATTTTTTTTTCAGTCGACAGTTACGAATACCCTTTGATTTATCGATGAATTTGGTAGATTCATACTCTTACATGCCAGGCTTCCTTAAAATGATGGCTCACTCATCTATCCAGCAAGCTGCCTTCATTTTCCACTCCTCACATTTTCCTCAAAATACTAAGCGATGTCACGTGTGCCAATTCTGTCTTTTCTGAAGAACAAATTCTGATTTAAAGGCAAAATAAAAACACTGTAGTAAACTAAAACACACACAGAGCAGAAGCACAGTTTAGTTTGGTTACATACCTTTCTCAGTGTTTGAAAGCTTTCTTAAACTGGAGTTAAAAAATAATGGAAAAATAACGTTCGAAGGGCCTGTGGCTCGGACGCGTTGGTTGTTCACGAGTTGCATCCTCGTAGACGCACAGCTTGATGAGGTTTCCCAGACTGCTTGCACTTAGGTAGACCCATATGACTGGCTGTGCCAGTGGCATGTGAGCAGAGATCTAGGTCTGGCCCCTGAGTGGTGCAAACGAAGCCTCTGCATCCTCTCTCTCTCAGCTGATTGGCTGTTGGGGTACCAAGTCTCCAGTGGAGGACTCTGAGTTCCAGAGGATGCTGAGACCTCAAGGATAATGGTGCCACCAAAGAGAGGAAGCCTGGATCCCTGAGCTGCCCTGGGAAAAGCCACCACCTGCCCACCACCTGTACATTGTGATGTGAATGGCACATGCCCTGTAGGTCTTATTCTACGTACTGTATCAGATCACGGAGACTTGGGGATGTTTGTTACAGCATTCAGCCTGACCCAACTGATACAGTTTCTTCGAGATCACCCAGGCCAGAGATGAGGGACTGGAGGAAAGCACTGAAGGAAAGCAACTTTACTCCAAGCCACTCAACTTGTATGTGTACTGACTCTATTACCTACCATTCACCACTCTTTTTGACAGAAGCCTGTTTTGGTAATTCTGGTATTTTCCCATATATGATGCTAACACTCTGTACCATCAAGAAAAAAGGGTGACTAATAGCCTCAAAGGAAAAATGTAAACTGTATAACCTAGAATATAAATACACTTCGTTAGCACTAGTCAGACTTGGGGCTATTTATGAATGCTGGCAAAATGCGGTGACACAGATCGGTCACCATGTGCTCTGCTTAATCTTCAGGGTGGAAAATATAAGTGGGATTACCACATCACAAAAGCCTAGCAACTTGCAGATGTTCATCTCAGAATTTTCCTGAATCATTTTCCTCAGTGACGTGGAAACCAAATCCTTTAAGTCCCAATTCATTTGACAGAAATGCATCTCCCTGTGTCCCTCCACCCGCATCGAGTTATTATTACTGCATGCTGGCCTTCCAGTTCGTAATTTCAAGGCACTTCCATCTTCCCCCTAACTTGGCATCTTGTTTACTTCATATTTCTAACTATTTGGCTACTGTTAACTCTAGTCGAAGCTGCCGCTCTTCTGGCATTGCAGATTGCTGGGTTTAAACGGTGTGTTTATGGATGCCTTGAATCTGAGGAAACCGGAGGCCTCCAGGTCTGCCTGATGTGTAAGCAGACTGTGTCCGCCATATGCTTTCCTCTCTGCGGTCTCCGTCCTGTTGGGGAACTTCACAAGAAAAGCACTGTAAAGATGTTTACCATGGGATTTTGTAATTTGCTTTTAATTTTAAGTTAATTTCCACTGACTTAGCTCACTTACAACAGCTTTAATCAGACCACCCACTGACTCCGTACTGTAACAGTTGAATCTGGGTTGGGGATTACAGGGATGTATCCGTGGGGCTAGTGTGAAGAAATGTCGCACAGCCCCAAGGATGAGCTGTGAAACATGATCAGACTGGCATAGCCCAAACGGTGAAATATTTACTGCAGTAAAATATTCAAGGTTATTCTAACAAGTTCCAGGAGATCAAATTCTTGAACAACAACAACAAAAAAACCCAGAGTAAAGTTACGTTTTTAAAAAGTCCTAACCTGTCCACAGGAAGAGTATTTGTAGGCTGATTGAGAATTGTGAACAAAACTCTAAATTTACAATATTGCTTCTTTCACTTATACTCTCAATCCCTCTGCATAATTATATGAACGTGTGCAAGTATGTGTGTACTTTCAGGAAGTGCTGAGTATGTGTAATTTGCTGGCAAATGTGATATATTCACACACCAAAGATTTTTAAAAATTCAACTAATAAGAAGGCTTCCAACTTCTTTCAAGGATGAAACTGAGTCTGGAAAGAAACTGAAATGTCATTTTGTACCTTTGAAATGATGATGGAGTAGAGATTTTATAAGTTTACCCTTGAACATGGAGCAAGAGAAGAATAAAGCAGAATGATATGCATAGCAGACTGAAAAGCATACTTGAACGGGAAGAAATTCTCCCAGAGCTAGTCCATGAACGCAGGGTTCTTTAATAAATGGATGGATTTATGAGCAAATAAAAGCACAAACATTAGTGGAGAGCAGAAATCGAATGGCCGGACTATAGTCGTTCTTCTGTCTTACTTGTCTGCTTGTTAATGAGAAATCTTTCTTAAAATACTGAGGCACAGTGGGTTTTTGATAAGACATGACAAGTAATAGCATTAGGGTTAAGAAGATTAAAGTGAATGTTTTTCTGGAAATTCAGTATAGCTTCTGCTGTAAGTCAAAATGCCTGAAGGAGAACATCCTCTTTTAGGAGAATTATGTGCTGATTTGTGGCACAGTGCTTTAGTGGACAAATGTCCTAGGCTGGGATTCAGAATACCAGAGTTTAACTTGATTTTATACTGTTGATTCTTTTTTTTTTTTTTTTTTTTTTTTTTGCGGTACGCAGGCCTCTCACTGTTGTGGCCTCTCCCATTGCGGAGCACAGGCTCCGGACGCGCAGGCTCAGCGGCCATGGCTCACGGGCCCAGCCGCTCCGCGGCATGTGGGATCTTCCCGGACCGGGGCACGAACCCGTGTCCCCTGCATCGGCAGGCGGACTCTCAACCACTGCGCCACCAGGGAAGCTCCTATACTGTTTGATTCTTTCATTGATTTTGTAATCTCAGGCAGCATGCTACTTGGATGCCCAGTTCCTTCATCTCCAAAGTAGAAATGAAAATCCAAACTCTCAGGGGCGATGCAAAGATGACAAATTAAATAAAATAAGGTATTGTAAACAAATTGCCTTGCTCATAATACATACGTAGTAACCATTAGTATCTTTTCCCTGTCAGTAGATGTGCTGCTAAATCTTCCGTTGACAAGAGAAATTAAAACCTGATGAGATATATTTTGATCTTTTGATGCAATCTTATTTGAAACACATGTTTTCATTTGGTTGATGGGAGATTTTATCCAAAAATGAAAGTCCTCTTTGTACAGAGGGAATATTCTAACTCATTTAGGTCTATAAGATGGGAATTTTAGTTATGTGAGTAAATTTCTTTTTCCCCCTCTATTTAAGCCACTTGTCATCAAAAGAAAAACTGAGTTTTATCAGATGGTACACTAGGTCCCTTCCAGTTCTAACATTCTATTATTTCATGGATATGGAAATGTGTATATATACGAAGGAATGAATTAAATTCCAATAAGTATTAATCAAGCATGTACTTCATGCAGGCAATTTCGCGAGGAAAAGGATTACAAAGATGAATAAAATGTAGTTCCTGCTCTCAAGGAAGTTACATGTATACAACTGAGTTCTCCACTTACAACTTGGTTGAATTCTTATGATTCATTTTTCAAAAAGTTTCTCATTAAAGTATAACCTACAGAAAAAAGGGCACAAATCAAAGCGTTACTGCCTGATGAATTATCAAAAAGTTCTGTGGTTCATGTTTTACTTATACATTTGGCATGTGAAGCTCATTTTCCCATGGAAACGTATTTCCTGTGAATGCTCCGTTAGCCTACGATACAGCTGGCATTTAGTGCTCAGAGGATTGAGGGACAGAGCGAGAATTTCTACCTTGCGGTACGCGGGCCTCTCACTGTTGTGGCCTCTCCCGTTGCGGAGCACGGGCTCCGGACGCGTAGGCTCAGCGGCCATGGCTCGCGGGCCCAGCCGCGCCGCGGCATATGGGATCTTCCCGGACCGGGGCACGAACCCGCGTCCCCTGCATCGGCAGGCGGACTCTCAACCACTGCGCCACCAGGGAAGCCCTCTAACTTTGTTTTGATGGATAAACTTACACTACGTTTCAGCTGGGTTTTGGAGTCAGGTGGTTTGGGACTGAAATTGTAGCTCCTGATTTCCCTTGCTTACTTGCTGGGGGATGCTGGATCAGGTTTTTACCTATCTTATCCTTAACTTAACTAGTCTTCTTGTCTAGTACATGAATTTAACAACCTATCTCCACGATTGTTGTGGGAATAAAAATGTTAATGTCTGTAAAGTGCTTCGCATACAGTTTGGTTCCTAGGAGCCATGATAGCATCAGCAGCATCAACATCATCTTTATTTCACAGAGCCTTTGTCAGGAGGGCAGGGCTCTGTTATCCCAACCTACAGACCTTGAAGAGGGTGAGCTCTGGACCCCTAAGACGTAAACAGCCATGGAGAACGCAGTGTGGAATGGAGACCTGGGTCCCTCCAAGTGGGGCTGGGTTGAGAATTCCTGGTGGATGTAGCCTAGGTAGTTTTTCATTCTCAAGGAATGCACACAGGTTGAGGTGTGCATGTGTGTACATATGTAGATTTGATACCTTTTATTTCAGGCTATCTGCTGTTCTCTGCAGGGTAGAAGTAACCAGGGAGGTAGAGAATGAAAGACATTTTTTGTCTTGTTGATGGGATGGCAGGTGGCCTTTTTATCCTCTGACTTTCCCAACCCAGCTAACCCCCATCTCCCTCCAAGGAGCTTAAAAATCAAACTGTTCACGGTTCAACTTGCAAACACAAGCTGAAATCCCCAGATGTCATGGAAATGTGGCTGAGCTCTTTGCAGGGTATGCTTCTTGCTATTTGATTGACAGAAGGCTACACAGAAGAGAATACAGAGGAGATGAAACATGAGCCCATTTAGAGATGATTAAATCTTTGTGTGTTCTTGATTTTATCTTTAATATATATTTAAATGGAATTTGGTTTCTAAGAAAATGTTGCTGAGTTATAATTGTACAACTTACAGTGACGTGATGACCCACAATTCACACACAATCACTAGCTTTGCTTCATTTGTCCAACTACTTCTGAGTACCCCCCTCCCCTTTTCTGGATCTTGTCTCTTAACTCTTCAGCCGACTGGGTTGTCATGGAAACCACTGTGGTTTCTACCACAGTGTGATCTCTCCTCATCCTTGACCCTCTCCCCTCACCACACACACACACACACACACACACACACACACACACACAAAGTGATAAAATCTGAGTGGGCACTTAAGCTGAACCCACTCAGTCTTTCCACAGGAATCTAAAATCAACTAAGAGAGTTAAGCTTAATCTGTTGCCCCCTGGAACTGAGAAGCTGCTATCTGTCACCATTTCCTGCTATTTGGATGAGGAAAGAAAGATGGCAAGTCTACTAAATAAGAATGGAGAGAAAAAGAAAAGGAAGAAATGGAGAGAAAATAGAATAAGAAATGAAGCTTGAGAGCCTGATTATAAGAATTCCTGAGATCCAGGTGTGCATGTGGGTCTGTGTGTGTTATATGTGTGTGTGTGTGTGTATTTTATTTAATCATGTAAGATACTTGGAATCCTTATAATAAATCTCTGCTTTTAGTTCTCTATTTGAGTTGGATTTTTTTCTTTCTTTCTTTTCTTTCTTTCTTTCTTTCAGTCAAAAGCAACAGAAATTTATTTCTCACAGTTCTGGAGGCTGGGAAGTCCAAGATCAAGGCACTGGAAGATTCTGTATCTGGCAAGGGCCCACTTCCTGGTTTATACATGGGTGTCCTCTCACCATGTCCTCACATGGCAGGGGACTCAGGGAGTTCTCAGGGTCTATTTCATAAGGGCACAAATCCCATTCATGGGGGCTCCATCCTCATGACTTAATCACCCCCAAGAGCCCCCACCTCCTAACACCATCACATTCAGGGTTAGGTTTCAACATATGAACTTCGGGGAGGGGAACACAAACATTCAGTCCACAGCACTTGGCTTCTGTGATCCTGCTGCCTTGTTTGCATTTTAGAGTTTAGGTTGATTTTCATTCTGGTTTCAGTTTTCAGATCACTTTGTTTATTATTTTTGCCACTGATTTATAAGCTTTATTGAAATGAAAAATACAAATTGTTGTTCATTTAGTGTCTTAAATAGGTGAGTTAAACCAATAATAATTTAATTTGTTTTTAAAACTGCATTTCTGTTTTGATTTGCAATAGTTTCTGAAGATATAATTAACGTACAATAAATGCACACATCTTAAGTGAACAGCTTGATGAATTACTTCTCTAGGATCCAGCAGTTTCATTCCTAGGTATTTACTCAAGAAAAATGAAAGTATATGTCCACAAAAGTTCATAGATAAGAATGTTTAAAGCAACCTTATTCATAAGAATCCCAAACTGGAAACAACAGAATCCATCAACAGGAGAATGGATTTGAAAATCATATATCAATATAATGGAATATTTAGCAATAAAAAAGAAATTTTGATATACTCAACAACATGGATGTATCTCAAAAACATTAGGTTAAGCAAAAGAAGCCAGCTTCAAAAGGGTACATATTGAATGATTCCATTTTTATGACACCGAAATACTGGCAAAACGAATCTATGTCGATAGAAATCAGATAGTGGGGGTTGGAAGACTGACTGGGAGCAGGCACGATGGAACTTTCTGGGGGAATGGACATGTTCTATTTCTCGTTTCTGGTGGTAAGTTACATGGGCGTATACGATTGAGTTGGGTTTCTGTTGCCTACAGTAGATGTCCTCCTTCTAAATTGCCCCCAAGTTTACCAGGCTTCTCAGGCTGGCCCTTTTGCCAATGCCCCACACTAACTGTCCTAAAATAAAAATTTTAAAAACAATCAGTCTGTCTTTTGAGAAGGGGTGAGGGTAACCTCTTTCTTTTGCTTTACAGCATTTGGAAGTTATAAAGCCTTCGTCTCTCTGAAGCTGGGGCCCAAGCAGGAGAAACAAAACTTCAGGGGTAGAGGGGAGTGTAAACTTAGAATCCAGTCCTCCCTAAAATCTTCCTTAAGGGGCAAAAGGTGGGGACAAGACTGATATAGTAGAGGGAATGAAGCAGTAAGCACAGCAACCACTAAGAAGAGAAGAGGAAAATGAGGGTCACTGTGCTGCAGCCAGAGCAAGTAGGACGGGTCGACATATGCAAGAAATTCAACAGCAATCTTCATTTACTCAGTGCCACAAGCATGAACACAATACTAAGCTCTGAGAACACTGAAACACGATCTCTTCCTTCAAGGTACTATGTTTGCCACAACTTCTGAATCCACTGGAAAACACCTGTATGAGTGTTTCAGAACATAAAATATACACCGGATGCAGGTAAAGTTTCCAGGCCATTACTTACTGAGCTTTTCCCAGCATACCTGACACTATCTTAAGCACCATAAAAGTGTAGGGTAGGTAAAACCGTTCACCACAAGATACTTCAAGGAAGGGGGTTTGCTCCCTAAGGGAGAGTATTTTAAAATACACAACCAGCAAAACACTTGTTGAGCCTGGGATGGCAGGGAAAGCTGACATGGTAAAATGCCATGTGAGTCCTTCAATATGCAATTTTCTAAGAACAATTATCTCAGAAAGGTGCAGAATTAATTATGTTCTCTTATTACACAAGACTGTGTTAGCAGATGCACACCTACACACAGGCTACTCTTGAAGAGCTAAGTATCTGGGCTGTCAGATATGATTTTTAAAATTATTACTATTCAGTAAATCATTTTCAAGAAAATTGCTTCCAGGCAGCCCAATCTTATTTGAGACTGAAATGGGGACTAAATTTAAACCAAGTCCCTCCTTTGGAAATCACTCTCTTTTCACTATAATCTTGAAAAAAATTGTAATATAGTCACATAGGAAGCAAGAGATATTGGAAAATCACAGACTTCACTTGAAAGACCCATTCAGGTTTGTTTTTATCTAAGGGAAGAAGCAAGGAGTCGCACCTCATGGATACAGTACAGCTTAATTATAGAAGAAATTGTCTAGTGCCAAGAGGTTCAAGTGAACATAACTCAAATAGGGCCTGGGAATCAGATGCTTTTTCCAATGACATTTGCATTTGAGATAGGGCTGCCTTCTGAAAACATAAAACTGGAGATAGGGCTGCCTTCTGGAAACATAAAACTGAAAACATAAAACTGAAAACATAAAGATTCACCTTTGCATATTAAAGACTTATGGTCCATACCCAAATAGAAATATAAATTCATATTCAGATTCCACTGAGGCTAATGCTGATTAAGAAATATGAGACATGCTTGACCATCATATATACTACAGACCTTATACCTAGTTACCTAAGTTTACCACTTAGGGCAACAGACCTGTGTATTACATTCTGATCAAATATTTTATAACCATAGATAAGCTGCTCTACCAGACCCTGGAGTTTTCCACGTGCTCGCTTCATCCAAAAAATTTGTGGCCTCATGCCCTGGGCAATAAAAGTGAGGTGAATAACTTCAGTTCAGAATTCAGTTCAGAATTATTTGATGTTTAAAAGTTCTCTACTTTCTGGGGGTATTAGTGTTGTAACAGTTAATCTATGTCTATAGAAAATATATGTGTTACCTTAGAATTGAAGGTAGATCTTTTTTTTTTTTTTCCATCTTAACACCTACTATACCAAACCACTTGGAGAAATTATATTACCTACATAGCAAGAGGTTTTTTTCCCTATTTTTCAGCTTAAATTCCTCCTATGGCTGTTGAAACCTTCTTGTCCTGAACTTACGGGAGCTGAAAAATTGCTGTTTTGCAATTTAGCTGTTCTTTTAATTTGTTCTTTCAAATCCTACTATTGACACTCTCTTTGCTTTTGTTACTTCTAAGATATATAATTCTAAAGTCCCATAACTTTTCATTTTAGACTCCATTTACTGGCTATATAGGCTGCTCTCTTTAGGACTTAATTCATTTTCTCAAAATTTCACATAGGTTCCAGGTCCCAAAGTAAGATTTTTGACATTTATTCATTCAAGTATCAAATATATATTAAATGTTGATTCTGCACCATGCTCTGATTTAGGCACTGAGGATATATATAGAACAAGACAAAGCCTGAATAAAATAGACATTCTGGCAGGAGAAACTGACAATGAACATGAAAACATACATTTTAAAGTAACTGAGATCTTGTTAAACGCTATGAAAAAGATAAACAAGGTGATGTGACAGGATAACTGGGAGAGGCAAACTCCAGGGCAGGCAGTCAGGTAAGGTCAGGGGAGTAGCACTGGAGAAAGAGAAAATAGCAATGCAAAGGCCCTGAGGCATGAGAGGCAGACAGGCACCTGGCATGTGTAAGGAAGGGAAAGCAGGCCAGTTTGCTGGAATGCAATGCTGGACATGAGTTGATATCTGATGTATCAGATAAGTTTGAACGACAGGCAGGAGTTGGAATGCAGAGAATCTTGAAAGTTATGGTGAGAAGTCTGGATTTTATTAACAGTTCATGAGGATCCATTGAAATACTTTAAGCAACAGAATGACATGTTCCAATTTATATTTTGAAAAGGTTTCTCCTGTAGACTTGAGGAAATAGGGTGGGTAAGGGTTTAAGAAAAGAGGCAAGGATGGGTGCAAGCAATCTACACAGGGGATGCTCCCACATCCCACAAGGCCACTCCTTCAAGGTACAGAAAGAAAAAAAAAACATTTGACAAAATTCTACATGCACTTATGATAAAAACTCTAGAAAAAGTAGATATAGAGGGAATGCACCTCAACATCATAAAGACCATATATGACAAACGTACAGCTAACATCATACTCAATGGTGAAAAGCTGAAAGCTTTTCCTCTAAAATAAACAAGAAGACAAGAATCCCCAATCTCCTCTTTTATTCAACATAGTATCGGAAGTCCTAGCTATAGCAATTAGGCAAGAAAAAGAAAAAAGTCATCCAAATTAAAGAAGAAGAAGTAAAACTGTCACTATTTACAGATGATATGATAGTATGTATGCATATATTTACAGATATACGATACTGCATATAGAACCCTCCCAAAAAAACTATTAGAACTAATTGAAGTTGCAGGATACAAAATTAATATCCAGAAATCTATTGTGTTTCTACACATTAATAACAAACTATCAGAAAGAGAAATAAAGAAAACAATCCCATTTATAATTTCAACAAAGAGAACAAAATATTTAGGAATACATTTAACCAAGGAGGCAAAGGACCTGTATTCTGAAAACTATAAGACATTGAGGAAAGAAATTGAAGATGACACAAACAAATGGAAAATTATACCATGCTTACGGATTGGAAGAATCAATATCGTTAAAATATTCATACTACATAAAGCAATCTGCACATTCAATGCAATCCCTATCAGAATACTAATGATATTTTTCACAAAACTAGAACAAATAATCCCCCAAGTTTTTTGGAACCACAAAAGACCACAAATAACCAAAGTAATTTTGAGAAAGAAGAACAAATCTGAAGGTATCAGGATCCTAAATTTGAAACTATGCTACAGAGCTAGTAATCAGAGAGTATGGTACTGGCACAAAAACAGATACGAAACTCAATGGCATAGAAGAGAGAGCTGAGAGATAAACCCACACTTATATCGTCAGTTAATCTATGACAAAGGAGGCAAGATTATTCAATGCAGAAAAAGTCTCTTTGATAAATGGTGTTGGGGAAACTGGACAGCTACTTGTAAAGGAATGAAATTGAACCACTTTCTCATGCCATATACAAAAATAAACTCAAAATGGACTAAAGGTTTAAATGTAAGACCTGAAACCATAAAACTCCTGGAAGAAAACATAGGCAGGAACTTCTTTGACATTGGTCTTAGCAATATTTTTTTGGATATGACTCCTCAGGTAGAGGAAACAAAAGCAAAAATAAACAAATGGGACTACATCATACTACGAAGCTTTTACACGGGAAGGAAACTACCAACAAAACAAAAAGGCAACCTACTGAATGGGAGAAGGTATTTGTAAATGATATATCCAATCAGTGGTTGATACCAAAATATACAAAGAACTCATACAACTCAGTATCAAAAAACCAGATAACCCAATTAAAAAATGGGCAGAAGACCTAAATAGACATTTTTCCGAAGAAGACATACAGATGGTCAACAGGCACATGAAAAGATGCTCAATATCACTAATCATCAGGGAAATGTAAATGAGCTATCACCTCACACCTTTAAGTACGGTTATCACAAAAGGGACAATAAATAACAGGGGCTGGCAAGGATGTTGGGAAAAGGGAACCCTCGTGTGCTATTGGTGGAAATGTAAATTAATGTAGCCACTACAGAAAGCAGTGTGGAAGTTCCTCAAAAAACTTAAAATAGAAATACCATATGATCCAACAATTCCAATTCTGAGTAGTTATCTGAAGAAAATGAAAACACTAATTTGAAAAGATGTATGCACTCCCATGTTCACTGCAGCACTACTTACTATAACCAAGACATGGAAACAGTCTAGGTATCCATCGATATATGAATGGATAAAGAAGATGTGGTATACTATACAACACAATATTACTCAGCCATAAAAATAATAAAATCCTGGCACTTGCAGCAGCATGGATGAACCTGGAGAGTATTATGCTAAGAGAAATAAGTCAGACAGAGAAAATCATGTACTGTATGATTTCACTTATATGTGGAATCTAAAAGACAAAAGAACAAACAAAACAGAAACAAACTGGCGATTGTCAGAGGGGAGAGGGTTGGGGGGTGGAATGAAATAGGTGAAGGGGATTAAGAGGTAAAAAATTCTGACTAGTGAAAAAAAAAAACTGGCTACAAAATAAATAAGTCACAGGGATGTAACATACACATAGGGAATACAGTCAATAATATTGTAACAACTTTGTATGGTGCTAGATGGCAACTGGATTTATTGTGGTGATCATTTTATAAGATCTAAAAATATTGAATCACTATGTTGTACATCTTAATCTAATCTAATATTGTTTGTTAATTATAACTCAATTTAAAGAAAAAGAATAGAGACAGGGAGAACCATTACATCACTTCTCTTTTGTCATGGTCAGGGAGATATGTCTCAGTACCTACCTGCCCACCCTCCCACCCCATACACACCCCACAGGCTAGTGAGAGCAAGTTGACTCTCCCATTAGCATGTAACTTTTACATTTAATTATGTTTAATATATAGGTGTTATCTGATGTATATGACCACTCTGGAAAGTTTTCCATTAATTATGTCTATAAATGTGCTTGTTTCACTCGAGAGTCAAGACTGGAGTGCGTAGTTTTGTAACTACACTATTGAAATATGGTGCTTGGTGTGTAGAGAGAGTGTGTGTTGATGGGGGGTTTGGGGTACTGTGATGAAGCTTGAGGTTCTGAGCAGCTATGGGTCAGCACCATAAATCACCCACGTACCATCTAATACATCAAAACTGGAGGAAAGCTGCTAAAAGTGGGTGCTCCTCACAGGCTCCCTTGTCTCTGTTCAGGAACCTTCTCTGAAATTTGGTGTAACCTCTTGTGCTGTAGTGGAGGTGGCATTTCAAAGACCTTCACCCAGAGGCCACTGACACTCAGGAACCTAAGGAAATATCTCTCTCATTACTAAAGGGTGGGGAGAGTGAAGGAGGAGACTTTATTTTTTATGCTGATCAGAGTATATAAAAATAATGGAACACTAAGGGAAAAAATGAGGTAACCAACACACTTAAACTGTAATAGGTTTCCAATCAAAAAATGGGCAGAAGACCTAAATAGACATTTCTCCAAAGACATACTGATGGCCAATAGGCACATGAAAAGATACTCAACATTGCTAATTATTAGAGAAATGCACATCAAAACTACAAAGAGGTTTTACCTCACACTGGTCAGAATGGCTATCATCAAAAAGCCTACAAATAATAAACGCTGGAGAGGGTGTGGAGAAAATGGAACCCTCCTACACTGTTGGTGGGAATGTAAATTGGTGCAGCCACTGTGGAGAACAGTAGGGAGGTTCCTTTAAAAACAGAGTTGCAATACAGTTCAGCTATCCCACTCCTGGGAATATATCCGGAAAGGATGAAAACTCTAACTTAAAAAAATACATGCACCCCAATGTTTATAGCAGTACTATTTACAATAGCCAAGACATGGAAGCAACCTAAATGTCCATCAACAGAAAAATGGATAAAGAAGATGTGGTACATATACACAATGGAATATTACTCAGCCATAAAAAAGAATGAAATAATGCCATTTGCAGCAACATGGATGAACTTAGAGATTATCATACTAAATGAAGTAAATTAGATAAAGACAAATATCATATGAAATCATTTGTATGTGGAATCTAAAAAATGATACAAATGAATTTATTTACAAAATAGAAACAGACTCACAGACACAGAAAACAAACTATGGTTACCAAAGGGGAAAGGGAGGAGGGATAAATTAGGGGTTTGGGATTAACATATACACACTATTATATACAAAATAGATAAACAAGGCCTACTGTAGAGCACAGGGAACTATACTCAATATTTTGTACATAACCTGTAATGGAAAATAATCTGAAAAAGAATGCATATATAAATGTATAACTGAGTCACTTTGCTATATACTTGAAACACTGTAAATCAACTATACTTCAGTAAAAAAAATGACAAAAAAAAGTTAATAGGTTTCATCGAGTAACCCCTGTTAAGGTAAAACTGGAGAATTTATCACCTTTTTCCGACAACCATTGCCATTTGCTGCTTCAAAACCTCGCCACCAAGTCAGAGTCCACAATGTGCAAACCCAGAACATATCTACACATAGCCATAGCAATAGCTGATCTCCAGTGTTTTAGTACTATTAATGTTTGAAAACATATTTTAGATACTCTTCCATCACTATTTATCTCAAATTCAAAATTCTTATGTTAAGGCAAACTAAATTTCACAACCAACAACAGATGGGTCTGTGCTAAAATCAATTTTATAGGGTTTACCATGAGAAGCTGTGAAGCAAATTTCTTAGCATCTCCATAAACAGAAATAGCTAAATTAATCTATGTCATTATTGGGGTCATCCAGGAGATATAAATAAGGGCAAACACAGAGAATACACTGAGTGCATAAAACTCCTAATTAGCATGAGATCGAAACAGTACTAGCTAGCCTTTTCACAAACTTAGAAAATATTTTACACATTTTAATTAGTTTTCCTGTGGGAATTGGATGAGCTGCTATTCTAAAGTTACGTAATTTATCAGAGTTCTAGAGTCACAGCTTACTCTTACATGCACACCTTTTGACTATTTCTTAAAATGCTTCTTTGGTCTTTATTTCAAATGGGTTTTTATTTTATTTTATTTCAAAATGGGTTGATGATCAGTCTCCTCTTTATCCAGATGTTCTGGTAACATTCTGTCACCTGATAGTTTATAAGCTACTTGGGATAGAAGGTGATATTCAGAAGGGAAAATTAGAAAGACACAAGGCAATCAAACAGAGAGAGTTAAGCTAATATGTGTCAGAAACAATGGGGAATTTGTGGATGAAGGGAGAGGATGAAGAGAGGAGAGGAGGTGAGAGCAAGAATAAAGGGCTGAACAATGGGGCAGGGAGGCCACAGGAGTTTTAAGATTAAGGATATAGAGTGAAGTCACATTTATACTGTTTGCATTTCCATCATGCAAATGTTCCTCCTTCTAGAACTCATTGACCAACCTTTCACACAGGCTTCAACCCATCAGAAACCCTGTGTGATTGGATAGTTTTGTTTGCACGTGTGTGGGAATTAAGGAGGGGGCTGGGTTCCACACTGGTCTTACACCAGAGTTGCAGAGCAGAGAGTAGGAATCCATGACCATAGGTAATCGTCAGAATAGAAGCTCCCCCCAAAGTCATAGTATCCTTGGAAACAGCACAAGACTTCTCCCCCGGGGTATGAAATTATGGGTCAGGGTGGTCCAAATTTACCTTTAGAAGGTATAGCACCCCAGGATCTTGGATATACTGTAAATAGAACTTCTGAGTGATACAAGATGAGGAAACACAAAATATAAAACGATAAGGGTCTCAGAGGTAAGTGCCAGTTCCCATTAGCCCTTAAAGTGTAACTTAGAAGGAGTCCTCTGTAAAGAAGCAAGACTTTTGGTTTCAGCCACAATGAAAGAGCTTATATTGAACTAAAAAATAATTATAAATCTGGACAAAATATATAAAATAACTGTTTGAAAGCACTGGAGAGCAAGCAACGTACGTCAGACTTGAAGGGCTGTGTTGCCTGGGAAAAGGGAAGTCCATCAGGGTGAGGACCATGTTTATCCAGGTGTTTTCCTGAGAGAATCGGCTGTTTCAGCGTGAGGTGTAAGAGAAAGGAACAGTCTTCCTGGACGAGGACGTTTAGGTGTACCAAACCACCTGGGATTTGATGAATAAACCCCAGAGAGGAGGGAACTGCATCAATGGGGCCCTTGAGGCATCAGCCAGCTCCCCATTTGAGCCTACACAGGGTGGTACTCCAAGAAACCAGATGATTTCCATAACCATGTGATGCTCAGGAGATGCAGGCTGGAATTCAAGGCCTGCCAAATTGGAGGAGCCTTGGTGAACATCCAAGGATTTTAGCTGAGATCCTGAAAAAAATCATGTCTTACTTAGGAGTGAGAGCTATAGCACCAGAGTAAGGGCAAAACTGAAACAGATCAGCCTAACAAAGATGAAGAGGAACGGTGAGCAGGATGAAAGTGATTTGCTGGTACTCTATCTGCCTGCCAAGAGAAACTATAACCCTATCTGGAGGGAAATAAGGTGAACACTTTTTCATAAACAACATCTACAATGAAGCAAAATCATGATATCTGTTAAAAAGAGGGGTGGTGGCCAAATAACCAAAAAGAAAACAAACAAAAAAAACCACACACAAGAGAAATAACAGATAACGAAAATAGTCTCATTGGCAATTCAGACATTGGAGTTTTAAAATCACTATGATTAATGTTTCAGCAAAGAGAAGAAGAAGATAAAAAATGGATTAAAGGTAAGAATCCTTAAAAGTAACAAACTAAGAAGAAACTAGGGGTTGAGATCCCATATTTTCCATTTGTCTATGCTGAGGAATGGTGGCTCTTCCTCTCTTCCCTCATTTCTTTTTCCCTTTTTGGTGGCTTCGATGCCCTAACTCACCTCCACTCTTCAAAAATAGTTGTCACATTACACTGTCGTGGAGAGCACAAAAGGCAACTTTAGTCGTAGACCTCGATTTATTGAAAGGGAAGACAAGATGAGTGTCTTCAAGAAGAAGAGACAACAGGGGACTTCCCTGGTGGCGCAGCGGTTAAGAATCCGCCTGCCAATGCAGGGGACACGGGTTTGAGCCTTGGTCCGGGAAGATCTCACATGCCGCGGAGCAACTAAGCCCATGAGCCACAACTACTGAGCCCATGTGCTGCAACCACTGAAGCTGGCGCGCCTAGAGCCCGTGCTCCACAACAAGAGAAGCCACCGCAACGAGAAGCCCGTGCACCGCAGCGAAGAGTTGCCCCCGCTCGGCACAACTAGAGAAAGCCCGTGCGCAGCAACGAAAACCCAACGCAGCCAAAAATAAATAAGTAAATAAATAAGAGACAACATAACTATGAGTTTACAGATTTTAAAATGACAGACCCCTGTGCCCATACTCTGTCCCTGCCACCTACAAGTTTGTGTGACCTCACACACGTTACTTAACCATTCTGCATCTGCCTCCTGTCCTGTAAAACCTAGTTGACACTCACCTTCAACCGTGGCTTTAAGCACTAAATGAGATGTTTTACACAGGCAGAGTATTTAGCACAAGTAAGTTTGCAATAAATATCGATACCTCCTCTGCTGCTTGTCATCACCAATGGAGAGAAGCACACATTCAAGAGTGGTAATCTTGAACGTCAGAAAGGGATACCATTTACATACTGTCTGCCATTTGATATCCTCCACCAAGATGAAGTCATACGCAATTTGGGTTCATTCTTTACCTTTCAAGTGGAGAATACTGATGACGAACAAAATGTCCCCACAAGTGTGTTAGTCAAAACAAGAGCTTCGTTTCTTAAACCCTTAGGGAAAAAATCGAGTATAGCAGATATCTGGGGCAGCTCAAGGCAGCAGATCAAGGCTTCTGTTCATAGAGAATGCTCTGCGTACGTGCTCTGGTTTGCCTTTCAACAATCATCCCTATTAAATCATTGGTCTCTCTGACACATCTAATGAAGTCATGTTCATGAGCAGCTTAATCATGGGACGCAGTTTGGTACATATTTTGACAGGAAAGCTGTTTGTATAAACTGAAACATGCGGCAAATATATAATTTCAGAAAATGTTCATTATGCTTTCAGCGTGACAATCTTTGGCTTGAATCCTTCCGTGCATTTTTAGTCATTTTAAGATAGGCTGTTTTGAGTACCGGTTAACAAATAAAAAGATATTCTTAAGCAAAATGTATGTCAAGCCAGTGGAGTAGTGAATAATTACACACACAGCAAACTCTGCACCACATACTCTATCCAGAAATCTTTCAGTTCGGGAGAAGTCACACATCTCTAGCTGAATATTATATGTCCCTGAAATTGATTCTGGCTATAAGCACATGAAAATAAAAAAGAAAGAAACTGAATTAAGAGAAGTCATCCGTAAATAATACTTTCCTAAAATGTTGATAACAAGCTCCAGGTTTGACTTGTAGCTAATTATCTAACTGCTCAATTAGTAACTGAACAGTCCTACCTTATCTGCTCAGAGACTTTTTGAAGTGAGGTCAGGACATGTGCCTTTCCTGTTATAAATGATCTCCAGGCCCCATGTGTTTGGGTCTCAGCACTAATTAGAAGCGAGACTTACATCACTCTCGTGACCTTCTCGAAGGTTGTATGTGAGGTCATGCTGAATGTCTTCCACAAATTTGTGAGCATATTCTGGGTAAAGGTCCAGCACTTCAAAGAGTCCTTTGAGGATGATGCACTGAAGATCACAGTAGGTTAGCGCCTTCACATCCGCATTGGTCTTGATCACTTGGTCCTTAATTGATAGATTGGCTCCAATTAAATCTCCTTTCCCTTGAAACAGTGAAAAAAAGAGACATGTAGCTTTAATGAAAAGCAAGCTTGGGACTGGTAACTTTGTGTGATTTACAGGCTTCATTTCTCTGAAATTACAGTGAAAGAGAAGAGGAACCTTTATCTGGGGCAGGGTTTCTCAGCCTCAGCAGGGTTGAGATTTGGGGCCTCATCATTCTCTGCTGGCAGGGGGAGCATTCCGTACAGGGTAGAATGTTTAGTAGCATCTCACATCATCCACCCCCAGAGATGACACCCAAAATATCTGCAGGCATTGCCTAATGCGCCTTGGCAATCGAAATTGTCCCCAGTTGAGAAAACTGGTCTAGAGAATAAAGCCTAGGAGCCCGAGAATTAGGAACTGTAGGTCATACATGGGCTCCAGACAGGTCCCTCACAGGATTTGGTAAATGACTTTAGACAAAGCAGTTGACATTTTTCGTCACCATTGCTTTAACCATTCCAGGGAAATAATAATGGCTCAGTTTTTCTGACTGTAAAAATGCTCCAGGATTCTGAGGTTTAGACCATCAAGAGGTATATTAATCATTTTGATTCTAGCACTTTGGACAGTAATATAAACATCACCATCTAATATACTTGGATTGTTTTATTTATCTCTGAACATGTCTACAAGACAGGAGGCGGGGCATGGAGGAGGAGAGTTGAGAGGCAGAGGCAACTACTGGGCATTACAGACCATGAAATCTACTACAGAGAAATGTAAGATACAAGTCATAGTTTTAATGCTCTGTGACAGTGTAAAAATCCCATTTTCTCCAGCAACAAAGAAAGTGAATAAATAAAAACTATGAGCTCTTCCACTGTGGGGAGAGATGATCTAACACTACTTTATTCACATTTTCTGTGTCCCACCCCACACCCAGCACCGCTGATCTTTTTTAACACCTCTGTCGATCAGTCTTAGGCTACACTTCACCTGTCTGGGAACTAGCTTACTTCCTCGAGTTTGCTGATTAGATAATATTGGACAAGTTATTTGAATCTTTAAAATCTTAAAATTGATTCAAATCAGTTTAACCTGGCAGGAGGGTGAGCATAATTGTAATTACTAACAAAGAGCTGATTGCAGCTTCAGTTTTGTTTTAGACAGAGCCATTCATTCACTCAGCGTCCATGTGAGAAATCTGCAAGAAAATCCATTCAATTCTCAGACAGACTTAGGTTAAAAGCTGAGGTAATATGACCAAGTTCACAAAGGATGCTGGCATTGGATTCAAGGCTCCAACTTAGGAGTTTCTACTTCGTCTTTGCTTTGTCCTCAAATATCATCATGCCTATAAATAAATAAAATAACTTTTATTTATTTATATATTTTTATGGCCGCTCTGTTTCATTTTACAGGGAACCAACAACCACTAATTGACCATAGTATCAGGGATGATGCCTTCGTATTCGAACCCGTGTGGGAACACGGGTTCCCACAGGGAACCAACAACCACTAATTGACCCACCAAGCAAATAATATCTTTGGAATGTTATAGAACAAATTGCCCCGTCCATTCTTCATTCAATTAATTTTTTTAACTTTGAAACTTTTATTTTTTACTGTGCCCAGAATTTCTGGAAGCAAAGTCTCTGGCATGCAACAGGCTTCCATAAAAGTCTGTTTTATTGAATTTGACAGTAAAAGGAGATGGGCCACATCAACCATGAATACCTGAGATATTCATAAATATTTGTGCCAGATCAAAACATTTTAAATTATTCTAGGTGTTATCTTTGAATTAAAACCTTGAAATTGAGCCCATTTGGCAGAAGAAAAAAATCTATATTTATAGACACTAAGACAAGAAACAGCCACATAGTGTTGAAGAACTCAAGTTTGATTTACTGTTGTCACCAATCCTGCTAAACTTGGAAATTGTTTTTCTTGCATGTTTTCTTAGAAATCTAAATTGCCGCTCAAAAACTCAAAGTTGGATACTGATGCAAGATGTAAATATAGCCAGGATGGACTGAATACAGCAGATTTTCAAATTTTGTATATCTGAGGAGAATTTACCATGAGGCACCATGTTGCCGCGGTGAGAATTCACATATTCTGTGAAGCAGCTGGTGTTTGGAAAAACGTTAGGGTCATCATACTTTCATACCTGGTGATTTTGGCCACAATGACCCCAGCATCTTGCTAAACTTGGCATCCTAGAAAGAATTCTAGTTTATTTATTTATTCAATGGATAACTATGGACCACTGACATGTGTGCCAGACCTCAGGTGGAGCCCTGATCATCACCTTCACTCATTTTACGATTTTGTGGATTACTCCCTACCTAGATTTAGAGCCTATATCTAAGTTTCTTAATTACACTGGGTTTCAGTATCTTTATTTCTAAAAGAAAAGAAGATATTTATGATCCCTTAGAGTCTCTATTATTCAGAATTCCATTACTGATATTTGCTAATCATTATTCTTCCATTGGGCAAAAAAAGGTTGATGGGATGCATGTGCAAACCATCCTGGTTAGAGCTATAACTTATGTTTAATTATAATTAGGCAGACTAATGCCATCTGTGAAGAGTGCATTTATCTGTGCTTTGTCATCTTCTTTTAAACCACAATGAAGAAAGTGTTCAATTACCAGGACATGAAATGAATGTGTATAAGGCAGACAAATTCTATCCCTGGAAAAATCCCTGCCTCTGTGTCAACTGCCTCCCCGAAAAGCATCAGATTAAGAACGCCTTCAAGAATTGATAGGACGACGGGATTGTTTGAATAAATTATGGCTTGACAGCTGTTTGGTGATACTTTTCCCCTACGACATTATGTATTAATTATTTTGTTGGCAGAGTGAACATGTACTAAATATCTATATTTTAAGCCATGTGCTTAAGTTTATCAAAGTCAGTATTGATTTAAATTGGCCCATAAGATAATATCACCGTAGGGGAAGTAAAATAGTCAGTCTCCGTTGAAATAATGCTAACCACAGAGAGAAAATATTACTAACGTATTATCTTTGGGTTTAGTCCCAATATAACATAGGCGTGTTTCGAATGGTCACGTGCATTTTTGAGAGATATATGGTAGCAGTAAAGATGGGAAAACGTTAATTACGGGAAGCTCAATTTATGTAGGAAATGCGGGCCAGAAGCACAAGGCAATGAACTAAGTCTTTTAGTTGTTAGTAGAATTTTTTTAACATAAGAAAATCCGGGGGCTTCCCTGGTGGCGCAGTGGTTGAGAGTCTGCCTGCCGATGCAGGGGACACGGGTTCGTGCCCCGGTCCGGGAAGATCCCACATGCCGCGGAGCGGCTGGGCCCGTGAGCCATGGCCGCTGAGCCTGCGCGTCCGGAGCTTGTACTCCGCAACGGGAGAGGGCACAACAGTGAGAGGCCCGCATAACGCAAAAAAAAATTAATTAATTAATTAAAAAAAATAAAATAAGAAAATCCGATGGAATTGTGTATTACAAACAATAGTATTTACATACAAGCCACCAAATTTGTACCTATCGTGACATAGTATCAGGGATGATGCCTTCGTATTCCATTCCTAGAACTGTTGCTAGTTACCAAATTTAAAAATTCACCACCATTATGGAAAAACCCACATTATATACATGTAAAAATAGTGCATTAATTTGCTTACATGTATATCAAACCATAAGCTGCTAGAAAAATAACTAAATACCCTTTAATTTTATTTATCTTATTTTAAATTAAATTTTATGGGAGTATAGTTAATTTACAATGTTGTGTTAGTTTCTGCTGTATGGAAAAGTGAATCAGTTATACATATACATATATCCACTCTTTAGATTCTATTCCCATATAGGTCATCACAGAGTATTGAGTACAGTTCCCCGTGCTATACAGTAGGTTATTAGTTATCTATTTTATATATAGTAGTGTGTATATGTCAATCCCAATCTCCCAATTTATCCCTCCACCACCTTTCCCCCTTGGTAACCATAAATTTACTTTCTACATCTGTGACTCTATTTCTGTTTTGTAAATAAGTTCATTTGTACCATTTTTTGAGTTTCCGCATATAAGCGATATCATATATTTGTCTTTGTCTGACTTACTTCAATCAGTATGACAATCTCTAGGTCCCTCCATGTCGCTGTAAATGGCACTAAATGCCCTTTTAAAAGCAGACTGTGCCAATGGACAGGCTATAAAACTGATAGTGGTACTAAGGAAGCCCACAGGTAAAGAAAGGTTTTTGAAGCAAATTTAGAAATGATTGTCACTTTTAATTTTGAATAAAAAATGATAGAATGACTGATCTTTAACTTCATAGAGTTGAGAAGTGGGCAGGAAGAGTGTTAAATTCTCCTCTTGAAAAACACACACGTACAGAGTCTCACTCTCCCACTGGTAATGAGCTGGCCACACTGAGGATAAATACACTCTTTTCGTTGCTCTTCCATGCCTTTCTATTAAGGAGAAAAACATCAGGGGGTGAATCAAGAACTGAGCCCAAACTTTGGAAGCCAAGCCCTACCGTTCCTCTGGGATGTGGTAAACTGAAGTCAATTGGAAGCAATGGAAAGCATTCTTCCATTTGGTATTTTACCCCTCGCTGCCCCCATCTCTGCACCTCTAACTGGGGATAATCATAGCAACCTAATAGGGTTGCAAGATTTGAACTGGATAATGGACATACAACACCCAGCTCACATTAGGGAATCAATCAATATTAGTTCTCTTCTCTCTTCCCAAATGTAACCTATCTTGAAGCTTACTAGCTAAAATCCAGAGACTGCAGACTTAACAATGATCATATAGAATAAAAGGCATTGTTCAGAGGTGGAAAGGACACTGGATGCAGAGTCTGAAGACCTAGGTTAGCTTTGACTTCGGAAAAATGAGAAAATACCTCTCTTATCTGTCTCTTTGTGTTAGGAAAATGTAACTAAGGTCCCACATGTGAAAATACTTTGTAAAGGGTTGGGTTGTCCACAGATATTAGGTTCTTAAATATGAAAATTAAAAATAAATGAAAAGTGCTGCATTAGTCACTTTTAATTAACACAAATTCTAAACATTATCATTTTACACTGGTGTTCAAAATATATCGTTTAGACCAGTACCTAATTTATTCGTAGGCCCTCAAGAAATAATAGTTGAATAAATAAATGAACAAACAGATAAAGAAACAAATGAAAGTGATTTTTAAAAGAGATACACATAAAATTGCAGATAGCAATTTTTCTACATTAACCCTGCATGTCACCTTTTCTCAGCTGACATTTACATTTCAATGAACACCAATTATGTCTTAAAATTATGTCTTAATAGTTGGAGTCAACTTTGTGGTACAAAATATTCACAAATTGTCCTATGAATTTTTGAGGGAGTGAAAAGAGCCTATCATCACCTTGACAGAATTGAGTTAATGATTGCTATGATTGCTACGAGAGCTTATTCTCAAAACGAAATCATTTTTTGTTCAATTTCTAGCACAGATAAAACAATTTTCAATGTTCTTCTCTGAATTGAGTCTCCACAAAAAGGCAGAAATGCCCTCTGAAAACTGACCAGCTGTCTCACCAAGAGGCAGACTATATCATAATTTATAATCTGGCTTTAGGAATCAGAAAGAACTGTGTTCATTCTCTTGCTATGTTATTTGGGACAAATTAAGTTAACTAAGATACTATATATTCACTTGTAAAGTAGGGATAATATTTATACCACTGGATTTTTAACAAGAATCAAAACATGTGTTGGATATAACACTTAGCACAGTGTAAACTCAATATATGGCATAACAAGTAATTAATAATAAAAACTAATAATTTGGCAAATTAAAACCATATCTGAATCCACATATTCATCCCTGATTTTCCTTCTCTCAACCACAGTTTTCCCCCGCATTTCATCTCCTTAATTTATGCTCCAGAGTAAAATTTCATGAAGCTTTTCAACTCAGACATACCCAGAATCGCCAGCACCATGCTGTCTTTAAGAACTTCCATGGAGCCCGAGCATACAAAGTAGATGGCCTGCAAAGCGTCTCCCTGACGCAGCAGATACTCCCCTGGAGCACAGAAGGAGGTTTTGATGTGTAGGGACAGAGACCTGAGGCAGCCCCGGCTGGCACACTCAAAAAGGGACAACTGTAAGATTTCCTTGTTCAGGTGCATGGTGATGTCAGAACGAAGCTCATCTGGAAAGTCTTTCAAAAGCTGTCAGAGAAGATGAAAGAGGGAAGCAAGTTGGGGTCAGTCTTGCGTAATTGATTGACTATAAGACCACAGGAAGTTTTTCCCACTGTTTGACCAGCCACAGTACAGAAGAGGAAATATACATATGAATAATCCTGGAGAGATTTTTCCATTACTGTGACCCTGGTTGTGTGCTCCTAAATAATCAGCTGTTAATAAGTCTAGAGAAATAGAATAAATTAATAAAAGACTCTAGAATGGAACATATAGTTCCTTGTGACTTGCTTTTCACAAAGATGCCTACTCAGGACAGAAGATATGGAATTTGGATCTTTTAGTGTTTCCTCTGCTGTCATGACCATCTGAAGAGAGGAAAAAACAAATAATTACTTAAAAATATTGATGACTAGTTTCGTTGGGGGGTTGGTGGAATGGTTGCTTGATTTGTAGGATACCTTTTCTACAGTGGTGGTCTGCGGTGTTTCTGGATGTCCAAAGATAACATGTTTGCTGAAAAGCCTTTTTTTTTTTTTACTTTGTTGCTTTTAAAGGTAAACATTAACTTGATTAATCTAATATTCCATGATTCCATCATTCAACTGTCATAAGAATTGGTTCCTTCAAAGAGGGTCAATGAGAATGAAAATAAGTCTGCCCGATTGACCAAAGTAGCAAGTTACTGTAAAACACAGGCCAATCCAAAGTGACATTGTAAAAACATAAGCCAGAGCAGATGAAAGAAGATGTATTGAGGTCATGAGAGATTAAAAATAAAGAGATAAAGAAGGTGGTAGGTGTGTATTTCCCTTTTGAGACCTGCATTAGAGCACTTTGCTTTTACCTCAGAATACGTGCTTTCTGCCTGAAAACGTCAACATGAGAAATGCACATTACCTCATTGGAATCTATTCCATTGTTGACTGACCAGGTTGTTTGGAAATATTCAAGCATCCTCTGCTTGAGCTGCTGGGGCAGGTGATGGACACGTATGAAGTCCTTCAGATCCTTGGTTCTAGTGTGATAGAGGGACCACCTGGAATACATCCTCTGTATGATCGCCGTCACGTTTCCAAACACCAGGGCATGCATCAAGGCTAGAGAAAACAACATGGCATATAATGGGAGAAAAATAGGACGGAGGGGCTTCCTCCTTATGTATAAATGTACAGTCTATATATCCTGAATCAGCAGAGTACACGTAGCTGGCCATGTTGACACAGCTATTTTTAAACAGGTTTTTGCTGCAGCCGCAGTGCCACAGGGTGCATCCTGATGTAGTCATTTCGATTCCATGTGACTTGATCAGAGTAAAAATACCTTTTAAAAATACTCAGTAAATGGGCTTCCCTGGTGGCGGAGTGGTTGAGAGTCCGCCTGCTGATGCAGGGGACACGGGTGCGTGCCCCGGTCCGGGAAGCTCCCACATGCTGCGGAGCGGCCGGGCCCGTGAGCCATGGCCGCTGAGCCTGCGCGTCCGGAGCCTGTACTCCGCAACGGGAGAGGCCACAACAGCGAGAGGCCCGCGTGCCAAAAAAACCAAAAAAAACAAAAAAACTCAGTCATAAGAACAATAGACCACTTTGACCCACACTTAATCTGTTAGCCGCCATCCTGGCTATGACAAACTTTGATTTTTGTACTCTATTCACATCTGTATTATTTTAATCATTGGGTATAACTGTGTGGGTATGATGAAATGGTTTTAATAATTT
This sequence comes from Tursiops truncatus, assembly GCF_011762595.2. Taxonomy (NCBI): domain Eukaryota; kingdom Metazoa; phylum Chordata; class Mammalia; order Artiodactyla; family Delphinidae; genus Tursiops; species Tursiops truncatus. The sequence goes on from NC_047037.1 coordinate 7,347,829, forward strand.
CATAGAATAAGCTATCAAGTTAGGGTTTAATAGTTATTTTTATTATAATAACAAATACGTTTCAAAAGTAAGTCTATAATAAAAATCTGGTTAGCCTTTATGAGAATATTAGTTTCTTCCCCAAAGCCATCATTTAAAATTAGTTTTAGGATATTAAATATGACACATTTCTATTAATAAAAGTACTGAAAAAGGTGTTAGAAATGTAATTGAGGATTTCCTGGGCAATCTGAAGCCAAGATAACACCACCCCAGCTCCCTAGTCACTTTAATTTTAAGGGACACAGATATTAGGAATTCTGAGACCATTCAAGAAACAAAGAATTCAGATATTCTGCTCAGAGTCCTTGCCACCCTTCTGAGAAGGGCCGGGTGGTACACGAACATGTGACTCCTGTTTCAATGAGATTTCTTGGTCCGTCTTCCGCTCCCAAAAGCACCACCAGAGTGTAATGAGAGAGCAGGCTTTGTTCACCAGAATTCCAGAGCGGATGGGGATTAGGGATGGATTTTCTCCTGGAAAAACACAGAGTGAGCGAGCAGATGGACTTCACCTGCCAAGGAGTCACCTGCTGTGGGGAGTGGTCAAGTATCTCAAAGTCAGAAAAGATGTGAGGATTTCGCACTAAACAGTAGTTGTTGGTCAAACAACGGGAATGGCCTAGCAGACACCAGCAAGTAGCCCGAGAAGGCCTTGGACCCACCTGGGTTTGTGAAACTGGGAAAGAGAAAGGTCCAAGTGTGCCCACACTTACGGACAGATCAACTCTCTGTGATATTCAGATTTCAGCCCTGATCCCCATGGGACTGGCAAGGAGGTAAGAAGCTCAGGGGTTGGGTGAAATCACTGGTTTCAGTAGTTTTTAGTTAAAAAAAAAAAGACTAAACATTTCTAGTTTGTCTATTAAGACCTGTCATAAACGTCCCTGTGCCCAAATCTCAACGTCCAAGGACTATGTTAAAAGTTTCTTAGCACCAGAATTGATAATTAGTGCAAATGTGTCAACCTATTGTCACATCCATCCTCCTGAATATTTCAAGATAGCCCCAACCCGAATTCTTTCTTTCGGTTACATTTACCAGAAATTATCAACTTTTGTCATACGAATTTCAGCCTAATCTAACACTGGAGTTAAAATTCTTTATCAGGTTATACATCATCATTTCTCTATGGAAAATACGGTCACCATGCCAATGAAGTCACCCCATAATAAAGAAGGCCTCAATATTTTGGAGAAGTTACTAAAATAGGGTTAAACTTAGGGTCTATATACAGGAGGCAATATAATGTTGCAGAGGAAACATGGACTTCAGAATCAGACACCATTAGATTAACTTCTGGCTTTACCACTTCTAATTTTGTAAACCAGGCGAGATATGTAATTCCCTTGCGTGGTTCCCTTACATGTATATGGGCATAACAGTACCTTACTCATAGAGTTACTTCAGGATTTAAAGAGTTAAAATATCTTTTTTAAAGTGCTTTTAATTGCATGTGGGTGCTCAATTTATGTTAATTTTTCCCATGAAAGTGAAAAGTGCTATGAATTTCCAGGATGCTCAGTGGTGTAAAATACGTGGGAGGAACCCAGATTTAAGGTTTTCCAGCAACCTGTCAAATAATTGAGTGGTTCTTTGTGGAAATAACTTCTTGATGGAGGAAATTCAAGAAATATTCAAGAAATGCCTGCTACGTGCAAGCACACATAGGTGCAGATTCTTCCCAAATGTTCAAAAATGAAATGTCTTCCAAAGGGTTAAAAATATACCAAGAAAAACGCATATTGCTTAACAACTAAATGTTGAGCGCTATTGGCAGGTTCTAAGCAGAGGCTCATTCTTCTGTATGGTCTTAGAAGCACAACTGTTCTGCCGCTTAAATATTTTATTTGGAAGGGGAGACCTCTATTTACAATAAACACTCAGCAAAGAAAAGAACTGATTCTGCTCCAAGTCCAAGGAACTAAACACTGATTTCAGGCTCTGTTCATATACTTATGGGCTCAGTGTTTGGAAGCCCCACCATCCGTAGAAAGTATGTAGTAATAATCATTTATGGCGTTTAAACTGAGTACTGAGAACAATTTTATTTCATTTATTTTAACACTGCTTTCCTTAATTAAGTGTATGATTTTAACATTGCTTAATTATAATGTGTGTAAAGCACTTAAGGTAAGAGAAGTAATATGTTCAGATCATTTAGCATTCTAATTGTACATTATCAATAAAATGAATTACTGGATTCATTGTAGCATTCATAAGTGTTGTTGGAAAGCCCTAGTCTATGTCTGAGTCATCATAATTTCAAAGTCTCATTTCAGCATAGGAGAATACTTCTAATTTAAGTAGTTCAAAAAATACAACCCTAGCTCTCGTAGTTTTTCAGTTTTCCAAAGTTATTATTGCCTCTCTGTCACCGGTTATCATTTTCACACTGGCGAAGAGTGTTTGTGACTGTCAGGCCAAATCATTCCATCTACTATGAAACTTTGACTGAAGAACTTCTATATCCAGGTCAGTCTGGAAATTATCCTTCACTTTTCCTTTTTATTCCTAGCAAATTTGATGTATATAATTCTTAAAGTAGCACGCTAGGCCTGCTGCTGAGTCTGTGGGAGGTTCTTTTTCTTTGCGGAAGAGTTTTGTATAGAATGCATTTTGTAAAAGATCATGTTAATATCAGGTTTTCAGAGGAGGCTCAACACTCAGGATCTGACATGAAAAGTAAACAGACCTCAAATGAAAATGCATTCTTATAGGTTGCCTGGCTTTCTCGTTCCCTTTTTTCTTTATCTTTCCTTTCCTTCCCCCCTTTTTTCCCTCCTCCTTCCTTCCCCTCCTCTCTCTCTCTCTCTCTCTCCCTCCCCACCACCTCTTTCTTTGGATTTTGGGCAACCTTGCTGTCCTAAGATCATCATTTCTGGTTTCTTTAGTCAACTACTTTGCAGCGCCTTCAGCGTCTACAGAGGGACTGTGCTCTCCTGCTATAAAAGGAGACCGGAGCTCAGGCTTCGTGTAATCTTAGCTGCCCTACTCCTCTCTCTCACCTACTTATTGCCTTGGAATTTTCCAGTCCTTGCTATAAGTACACTGGGTTGTGAGTGGCAGATGGCAGGGAGAACAGAGAGTGAGAACAATTTTCTAAATGATGAATTGAAATGGCAGTGTAAAGACACCTTAAAAACAGCGAATTTGTGGGTCGAATAACATCACGTCAGGGTAGTATATATAGGATAAGAGGACCCAAGGAAAGCCTTGGCTGTTAAGAGTTTCACTCTACCTCTTCCGTGGCAACAATGCCTCATTTAAACTGGACATGTCCTGAGTGATGAGTCCTCTTCACTAGAAAGCTATATCTAACCTCTGAGGCTGAGCTAATGGTCCCAACACTGGGGGCTCACTCATCAGGCAGCCATTAATAAATATGAGAGAGGAATTTTAAAAGACATGGGAAAATGTTCTCAATATATTTTGTTTGGTGATGAAAATGATATGTGTAGTTGATATAAATCTCTTAGAAAATAGGGGAATAAGTGTATGAAAAGACTGAAAAGAATATCCTTTGGTGATGGGATTATATGTAATTTTGTTTTTATGTAGATTTTCCAGTTCTTTCGAAATGCGCACTATAATAGGAAAAGTTAAAATGGAAAAAGAAAGAACATCATCTGCCCGAGTACCTATTTCCATTACTCAACTGTGAACTCCTCGAAGGAAAGCATCATATCTTAGTCATCTTTGTTTCCCTAGCACCTAGCACAGCGCCTGGCATAATTTTAGTGTGCCATAAATATTTATGGAACCCAAATGAACCTCTGGCGGTTTGATAATTTCTTTAAAAAGTTTTATAATCATAAGCAAGTAGCTTAGAAAATTTAGGAACAGTTCAGTCCCAAGCCCTTCCCATTATCCCCATCCCACTCCCCAAAGGCAAACTTTCAAAATTATTTCTTTTACGTCTTCTTCGGATTATCACCAATATTTTAGATCATGAGATTTCACTTCTACTGCTTGACTTATCATATTAAGACAAAACCTAAAAAGCAACTTGACATGAAAAGTGAGAACTCAGCTCACTGCTATCCACTTTCTCATCCCACACCTGATAATTACATTATTATTTTTTGCCCATCTATTATAATTTTACAAACTAAAATTAGTATCAAAGACACACATTGAGAAGATTACACCAATAGTAAATGTATAGTTCATTTCTCAAAGTGAACAGATCCATGGAATCACCTCCAGATGAATAAACGTGATATTATCAGCACCTAGGGCTCCCTGATGTCCCACACAGTCACCAACCAGCACCCTCACCAAAGGTAAGTGCAGCTATGAGTTATACTGCAATCAATAAGTTTTGCCTACTTTTGAACCTTCTTTAAACAAAATCATACAGTGCATACTTATTTGTGTCTGTCTTCTCTGCTCAGCATTGAGTTTGTAAGATCTATCCATGTGGTAACATAACAGTTCATTCATTCTCATTACTCTATGGTACTTTATTGAATAATTATTTCATAATTTACTTATTTATTCTCCTATTAGTGAGCATTTCCACTTTGAAATTTTTGCAGTAGTGTTTCCACGTTATGTCCTTTGATGTGAATATGTATGATGTTTTGTTGGATATACACTCACAAATGGAATTGTTGAGGCACAGAATACAGATATGTTCAGACTAGGTAACTACCGACAAGACTCTTGTACCAACTGACACTCACATCAACAGTATGGGAGAAGTCAAGATGTTCTTTATCCTCTCAAACACTTAGGGTTATTAGTGTTTTTAAGTATACCATTCTGGTGAATGCAAATGTTGTCTAATTTTGATCTTAATTTGCATATCCTACATGAACGATGTTGAGCACCATTTTTTAAATATGTTTATTGTCTATCCAGGTAAGAAAATCTATTTTTGAAGTGCTTTTTAAAAATTTTAATGCATTTTTTAGTTCTCTGCTCTTAGTGATTTGATAGAGTTCTTTATATATAATAGATAAGAGTCTTTGGTCAGATACATGTTTGCAAATATCTTCTATCCTGTGGCTTGCTGCTTCACGTTCTTAATGATGTCTTTTGATAAACAGAAGTTCTGAAGTTCAATTTATCAATCTTTCCTTTATGGATAGTGCTTTTTGAGTCATGCTTAAGAAATCTTTGCCAAACCCAAGGTCATGAAAATACTTTCTTATGTTAGCTTTTAGAAGCTTTATTGTTTTCCCTGACACAATTAGATCAAAATCCATTTGGAATTTATTTCAACTTAGTTTTAAGAGGGGTCAAGGTTGTTTTTCAACATGTATATTTATATATATTTGACTCAGCAACGTTTATTAAAAGTATCATCTTCTCCCCCTTGTGTTACAGTATCACCAGTGTCATAAATAAAGTGACCATATGTTTATGGGCAGGTTTTTGCACGCTCTTCAATTCCATTGGCCTATTTATTCCTGAGTCAACACCATACTTTCTTAATTACTGTGACTTTATTACACATCATGATATCTGCAGCATAAATATTCCAATTTTGTTCTTCTTTATGCTTGCTTACAATCATTTTAGTTCTGCAGTTCCTCTAATTTTTAGAAACATCTTGCCAATTTTCAAAGAGGCACATATATACAGGCAAACACACATCTACTGGGTTTTTAAAATTGAGACTGCATTGACTCTTTAGGTTAATTTGAATAAAACTGGTATGTTTACAATACTAAGTCTTAAAACCATCACCATTGTATATCCTTCCATTATTTTAAACTATTTGTAAATTTTCTAATGTTTTATACTTTTCTGTATAATAGTATTGCACGTATAAACAATTTTTTTTTGATGTGGACCATTTTTTTTAAGTCTTTATTGAATTTGTTACAATATTGCTTCTGTTTTATGTTTTGGTTTTTTGACTGCAAGGCATGTGGGATCTTAGCTCCCCAACCAGGGATTGAACCTGCACCCCCTGAATTGGAAGGTAAAGTCTTAGCCACTGGACTGCCAGGGAAGTCCCAGTATTGCACATTTTAAAACATTTATCCCTGTGTATTTGATGTTTTTATAATTTTAAAAGTATTACATTGTTTAATTGATTGTTACTAATATATAGAAATACAACTGATTTTTGCATATTGACTTTATATCCATCAGCCTTACTAAATTCACTTATTAATTCTAATAGTTGTTTGAAGATTTTAGGATTCCTTCTTTGTTTTGCGTGTTCTCAAGGTTTATACAGATTTATCTAGGTATGGATTTTTTTCATTACTTTTGCTTAATCTCTTTGATAGTTTTAAATATGCTTCCCATAAATCAGTGGTGTGCACACTCGTTAATTATAGATGCTCACATGGAAGCTTTCCCTTCCCCCTTCTCCTCCTAACTCAGCTTGTGAGCACCTCTGCCCTGGATAATTATCTGGGGTTCTTACACTCACCTGCAACATTTAATACCACTCCTACCTGCTTTTGTAGTAAATACTGCATCCCTGTCATTAGCAACTTCATTGGCCTTGTGTGGGGATTCCTAATAAGATAACTTAGCGTTGATTCCATGGTAATACATATTTTAAATTAAAAAAATAAATTATTTGTATATATTTATAGAAATTAAAAAATAAAATCAATTTGCAGTATATAATGAAATAGATATTTTACAAAAAGTTTTCTAGGTCTTAGTGAATCCGGGCATTTAAACTCACTAAACTTCTGCTGCCTTATATTAAATTGGGGTGTTAATAACCTCTAATTCATAGTTTTATGAGAATTAAATGAGCAAAGTGTTCAATATTGTGAGCTCTTATGATTAGTTCTCAAAATTATGCCAGTAATTTGTTAACTAGGAAATATTAAAAGGAAGGCATCATTTCTCTTAGCCTAGGGTAATTGTCACAATAACAGACACAGATTTGTGAAGCTTTAATTAATAAATCTGAGTTACTCAGATGCCATTTGCCATTCAAAACCAATGGTTTCCTCAGTGCTGCTCAAGTCACCTAAATGCTTTCATGCCATTTCCAAATGAGCGCTGGTTTTGCACCAGGATAATTTGCTCAATAAATATTTACCAAGTGACAAAGTGGCATTATCTGATTATTTCCCATATCTTTTGGCTTTGTGACCAGCTTAGCTACTACTCACAATGAATAGCAGGGAATAATAATATCCTTAACAATTTCTGATTCCGGACCACTTACACTATAGTTAGTGAATCAACAGGAAATAAGCTCAATTAGCTAACATATTCTTCCAATGTCAAATTAGTAGGTTAAGCCTTGAGCATTTGAGCATTTCCAAAAATTTCCATCAGGAGTAGAAGAAACATGGGCAAATATTAAATAAATATAGACTGTGTCTGTTTACAAAATGCTTGTCATTCCGCTAGGCTGGAAGATGGGCCATCAAGGAGAGCAACAATTATATAAGCCATAATACTGGGTATAAAATCACCACTGCGGGATTGGCACATTGCAGCTCTTCAGAAAACGAGAATTCCTGTTCTCTGCTCCCTAGGCTGTTACTGCTCTACATCGGCCAAAAACCTCTTCCAAGTGCTGCAGTCCCAGCATGCTACCTCAGCAACTCTGCCTTTCCAAGAAATTCTCCCAATCCCTGGCCCCCTTTCTCACTGCTTCTCCAGTTCCTAACTGATTTGGCACTTAGCATTTACTGCCTGGTATTGTATTAAATATTATAATATATATATTAAAACATATATATAATATATATATATAATATATATTTAATATATATATTAAAACTCTTTCCACGTATTTCTTCCAAGGTGATCCTAAACTCCTCGAGAGAAAGATTGCCTTTATGCTGCTCTGGTTTCATGGTAGGCTGGATGACTCATTGCTTGAAGTCCCACATAATCAGTTCACATCTGTGCAAGGAAGTTGGTAGAAACCATCTTCTATAATAAGGTTCAAACCTCAAAGTGATATCTGGGACTAAGGTCATTAAGAGAACATGATAATCTCAATTAACATACACACACTACTATATATAAAATAGATAATCAACAAGGACCTACTGTATAGCACAGGGAGCTCTACTCAATATTCTGTAATAACCTATATGGGAAACGAATCTGAAAAAGAATGGATATATGTAGATGTATAACTGAATCAGTTAGCTGTACATCTGCAACTAACACAACATTGTAAATCACCTATACTTTAATATAGAACAAAAATTAAATTAAAAAAAAAAGAGAACATGACAGAACAAGCTTTTGAGGGAATACGGTGGGGCAGAAAGTACTCATAAAACTCTGGCTTAAGAATATTTACTCAATTCAGGTAGACACCCACATCTCCATAAGAACAGCTTTATAATTCACAAGTTTCCATTTATGCATTTAATGACAGAAGTTAAGTAATCACCTGGGTTCCAAACTTGCCTCTTTACTTACTGGTTGTATGGCATTGAAAACGTTACTTTATTTCTGCAAGGTTTAGATTTGTCATCTGAAAAATGTGGGTAATAAAGGCATCAATCCTGTCAGTTAGGTTCAGAAAAGAGAAATGAAAGTAAATATTTCATCTGGGGGAATTTATTATAAAGAACTGTTTTCCCTGGTGTTGGAGTGCTGAATGATCAGGAGAGTCTAGATAGAGGTAACGTGAGTGTGATAGTTGCAGAGCTGGATGAACAAAGAGAAGTGGGGTTATCAGCACTGAGGAGCCCAGAGGAGAAGCAATGGGAGCCACGAGGAGTCAGGGCTCTGACTTTGGTTGCAGGGGTACCTCCAGCAGGTGCCGGGATCTCTGAGAAAGCTCAATGAGGCTGCTTCTGAGAAAGCTCAATGAGGCTGCTTCTGAAAGTGCCTGAAGAGGCTGAAGGATGAAGCCACTTGCAGCTGTCTGAGGTGGCCTGCCACTCAACATACACTGCACCCATCAGAACCCGGAAGTTCCTTCCCCCCTCCTCCTGCCTCCAGTCTCCCTCTGGCGCTCCCTATTGGGAGAAGTGACTGATGTCAGCTGGCAAAGAAGAACGAGATTTGCGGAGTCCAAACCACAGCGATACAAAGCAGAGTACAGACGCTGGGTTTGAAGCTCAGACGTAATAGCATAATAAATTCTCTATTTGTTAAATGGGATAATAATGGTGCAGAACCCATAGATTTGCCTGCAGAATTGCTTGAGGTATTGTACTGAAGCATTCAGCACAGAGAATGGAACATAACCGCGATTAATAAAGGTTAAATATTTATTATTATTGTATTGGTGTTTGTTGCTTTTGTTTTAACTAAGCTATCTATCAAACATCCTTAATTGACTATAGTAGTATTAATAAAATTTGATAACCCTCACCTGTTTGGAGCTACAAAATGGCATTTCAAATGTATACCTGTGATTCATGTAACTCACAAACACTAAAGGTAAATAGCATGTTAGGAAGCAAAGTGCCTGCCCTTTCAAAATCAACCATCAGATACATATACACATCACTACATATAAGATAGATAACCAACAAGGACCTACTGTATAGCACTGGGAACTATAGTCAATATTTGGTAATAAACTATAAGGGAACAAATCTGAAAAAGTATATATATAACTGAATCACTGTGCTGTACACCTGAAACTAACACAAAATTGTAAATCAACAGTACTTCTGTTAAAAACATATATATATATATATATATATATATATATATATATATATATATATATATAAAATCAACTTCTTCATCTGTCAGAACATGGAATTCTTGACATCACAGACTTTCATGCTAATCTACATGTATATATAACTGTTGGTCACTGATTTCCTAATTAGTGCTTTTAGACTCTTCCAATGGAAACCAATCTACCCTGTATTGGGTTTTAGGACAGAGGGAACATAACAGCAACCGTTTGGCAGACACTTGTTCCTTCTCTTGGTCTAAAGGAAGAATATTCCTTACCACCAATCAGCATGGTGCAGATGGAAAAGATCTTTTCTGCATCTGTATTAGCAGAGACATTCCCAAACCCAACGCTGGTGAGGCTGCTGAGTGTGAAGTACAGAGCGGCAATATAGGCACTTCGGATCGACGGCCCCCCCAAAGTATTGTTACCGTAGTATGGAGATTCCAGTCTCTTTCCCAGCTCAGGAAGCCAACCTGCAATGGAAAAAAAATGAGCCTTTAAGCCCCCAAAATAAAGTCTCGGTATTAGCACCTGGGCGTAATGATGAATGAACATTTAAGGATACACGAAGTTGCTCAGGAGAAAGAAGAAAGTTAAAAGGAAGTTCAAGTCAAGGAATTAGATTCCATGGCTCTAAAAGCAAAGGCATCACTTTCATGCAACTGTTTTATAACACACACAGCAGAGAAATATGCATTCAAGAGTGGATTGGTGGTCAAAGCTGAACAGGTTACTCTAATGCAAGAACTACCTGCAGTGACAGAACCTGGGATTTCTACTCTCGGTAACAGTGTTGTACATTTCACTAGCCGTTAAGCTTATTTCTCAATTGGAATTTTAAGAAACAAAGGGGTTGAGTAGGTATTTTTCAACCCTACATGATAGTAAACAGCAACAAACACAAGAATCTAGACTTCATATAGGCAAGATGGGCTTTATTTCTTTTCTTTTTTTTTTTTTGATGGGCTTTATTTCTAATCTGTACAACCTTTCCTTATTTTATTCACCTGACCTGATATCAGTTGCCTTATAGGTCTTAGCTCATGTTTTCCTCAGGAAGCCTTCTCTACAACCTCATTCTGGTGTTTGGGGGTGGTGGGGGAAAACTGCACAACTATGAGGTTCCTATAATGGAATTGGGTGCCCCCCTACAACTGTTTCACGATACTGGTGTATATATGTGTCAAAACTTATCTAATTAAATGCTTCAAATATGTGCATTTTATTTTATGTCAATTATACTATCATAAAGCTGTAATAAAGCTATGTTAATAAAGATGGGAAATAGCCAGTATAATATTAATAATAATACAATGAAAACACAACACAAAGACCACTTTAAAATCCTTTACTGGAAATATTTTCTCTTTAAAATTTTATATTTAAAAATTCTGTGTGTGTGTGTGTGTGTGTGTTATGAAGCACTATGGCAATTCAGCTCAACCCATAAGGTCCATGAGACTTTTGTTAAGGGATGTTAGGCATTGACCACTCTTTCCTTATTAACACTTCATTTAATGGCTGCCCAAGAAGAGATGGAAAGTCATTACATTGTTTAAGTAGTAATAATGCTGTCATTATCAACTAAAGTTATAGATTATGCAACTGTGCTAGGTAATTAAAATGCAGATTTGAAACAACTGGGTTCCTTGAGATCAAACAGAAATGCTCAGTGGCAAGTACTCTGTCTCATTTATCTTGTCTCTAGAGAAGTGTTTCTCAACCATTAGCTTGCCTCTGAAATATCTAGACAGCTTGTTAGAGACAGCCAGGTCCTATCCCTGGAGTTTCTGGTACAGCACATGGGAAGGTTGGGGAGAAGGGTTGAGAATTTCCCTTTGTAATAGGTTCCCACGTGATGCTGATGCTGCAGATCTAGGGGACCAAAGTCCCTCGACTTCGCAAAGTCACCTTCTAGAACAGTAGTTCTCAATGCTGACTACAGCTGGGAAAGCATTTTAAAAATACACTGTCCAAGTGCCACCTCCATGTACTGAATTGAAATTTCTGGTTCCGAGTTCAGGTACTGATATTTTTAAAAAGTTCCCCAGTAGAACCTGATGTGAAGATAGAACTTAGAACCATCATTCCAGAACTTAGCAAAGCCCCTAACAATAGTAGAGTTTAATAAATATTATTTCTAAAAGTGAAAGAATTAATGAACATATAAATTGTTCTTGCCCTCTGCAATAATATGACAACACAGATGCAATATAGCAACACATGAGCATTTATAAATTTGTATAGATCTCTGCACAAAGTATAATGAATGTATTTTTTGATGATAGAGAATAATAATAAAATGAAAATTACACATTATGAAAGCTGACACCATTAGTAAGCTATGACCATTTATTCTGTCTGGAAAGGCTTCGTGAAGGAATAAACTCCACATTCAAACACAGATTTAAATCTGGACTCTTCCATTAAATCTGGACTTTTCCTTCCATCTTTGGGAATGACTAACTTCTCTGAGCTTCATTTTCTCATTTGTAGAAATACGGACACTATCTAACTTGTACAGTTGCAGTGGGATTAAATGAGATGCCACATGAAGAAATGCCAACCCCTGTTAGTGGCAGATATTATATTAGTATATAATATCTCTTTTCTCTTTCTCATGTTACTTAAATTGGAACAGAGAAAGTACAAAATTCAGAAAATAAGAGGAAATATGAGATCAGGAGTGAGTCATAATGGAAAAGGAAGGTGGTGACTAAGTGTACTCAGTAGAACCCAAGGGTGCCATCTGATAGAACTGAGCATTTCTTAACTAATAGAAATGACAGGGAGGAAATCTAGGTGACAGTAGTTTAAAACTGGGGGAGTTATACACCTATTTGTGAACCTGAAGAAAGACATGCTCCTTTTCTCAGGACAAAGCACACATGGAGACACACACACAATTTTGTGTACATTTTCAGGTGGTTCATGGCCTTTTCCTACAGGCTGGGTCCAAGGGCCCAGATTAAAGAGTTCTGCTCTAGAATTTTAAGTGAAGGGAAGGAGGAAGTGATAAAGCATGATTTGGTAAAACCTGGTTTAATCCTGTATGGAAAAAGATTTAGACATAAAGACAGCTTATCCAAGGTTAATTAAAGAGATATCACAAAAGCAAAGCACATGTGCATTTAAAAAATATTACTGGTGTATTTGTATGCACTGTCGGGGGAGAGTCAAGACAAGTAAAATCAGGAAGCAGAGATGACATCTGAATAAATCATTGTACGCAGGATGCTGATTTCTGCAGAAGAGTGCTCTTACAGGCATTTGACCCAAGCCTTGTCAAGTACGGCCAACTACAAGATGTTGAATGGCTGGTGGGTTGGCTATTTCTCAAGTGCCTTCCAAGCAGTGCTCTGAAAGCGATGTCATGTTTCTGCTCAAAAATGAAGTGATTAGAGGGGCTTGCCCCTTTGTTCCATGTTGGTCATTCCCACTAATTCTGGGGAAGTCTGAGCAGCTGAAAAATGTCATTTTGCCCAGAGAGTAAATATTGCATGACTAATTTTTTTATTTGATGCACAGAGGAATGAGAAAAACACCACCACACACAGTAAAGCCACTGCTTCCTCTCAGCTGAATCAGCTATAAAATCAGGTCATGAATTAAAAAACTGGACCCATCTACTGATCTTGAATTTGCTTACAGAACCTCAAGTTTTCTCATTAGAAAAATAAAACCAAACAAACCCAGCCAAAACCTTTGATTAAATTCCTTAATTGTAACAAAGTAAAATGTTTAAAAATTCTCCAAACCAAATCAGTTTCATAGAATTTGATTTTCTTAATAAAATAGGATAAAATTTTGTGATAGGTCATAAGGATTATATTAGATTATACTCTCACTCAATTCCTGTTCATTTACATATGTGTGAAACTGTCTCAGAAGCGATTTAGGGAGCAAAACACAGACAAACAACAGACCTACTTTTGTTGATATATCTTTTCTGTCTAGCCAACTGTTCTGTCTATTTTCAGAAGCATCTTGTTTTTTAAGAAGGGTTGTTACTAAACTGTGTTGCAGCTATTGGAGCACAAGCAATAATGATGATAAAAAAAACTTGGTAACACGGAAAGGAGGTAACACCCACAAATCCGGGGATGGACTCTGGGGGCTAAAAAAAAACTTTTTCACAGAACAGCTTGTCCGAAATGAGAGCACATGTTCCACTGTAACAAGACAGCATGTCACTGTACTGTACAGAGGAAGCAATTTAACCAATTTGGAAGCCAATCTTTTTTTAATCTAGAGAAACCCATCTCTAAAGGGATGTCCTAGAACAGTCTGTCTGCTTTTGCTTGATTTTTTTCCCCTAAATTTTGAAGGAAAAAGCATACACAAAATGAAGTAGAATCTAAATATACTGGATACACTGCAATCTGATAAAAACAAAAGATATCGTAAAATAATCCTGTCATCACCAAAATAGATTAGATGAATAAAACAGAGGAGATTTATGAAATAAATATCAATTTCAAAGATAGAATGACTCTTAATGACCACGCCCAGAAGAGCCTATAATTAAGCATGATAATTCAATCCATATACTTTTCATTGCAGACTTAACCAGTATTTTGCTTAATTACATACTTTTAACTCTAAACAGGAGTTTCTTTTTATTTTAATCTAGGTTTCATACAGTAATATACTTACTTTTATGGTGCACATGTTTACATTCACAGTTTGTACAGGTGTGACCTGCTTTATACAATAGATGTGTTCCTGAAAAGTTTAGTTTATATTAGTATTTGGTAAATTAACAGATATTTTAGCTTTAATGAAAGGAATAGAAGCATGTTATTTAAGGAAAGCCTATGGGAGGGTGTGGCCACGATGGCAGAATAGGACGATCCTGAGATCACTTCCTTACACGGGCACACAAAAATGACAAATACTTACAGAGCAACTTTGATGCAAAAGTGTAGAAGACTAGAAGAAAAGATCTTCTTTAACTAAAGATGTAAAGAAGGAACCACAATGAGATGGGTAGGAGGGGTGGAGATGGGGTATAGTCAAGACCCATACCCACAGATGGGTAACCCACAAACGGGAGGATAATTACAATTTCAGAGGTTCTCCCCAAGGAGTGAAGGGTCAGAGTCCCACCTCAGGCTCCCCAGCCTGGGGATCCTGCACTGGGAAAATGAGCACCCAGAACACTTGGCTTTGAAGGACAGTGGGGCTTACTTTCAGGAAAGCCAGAGGGCTGTGGGAAATAGAGACTCCACTCTTAAAGGGCACGCACAAATTCTCACACATTCCAGGACCCAGTGCAGAAGTAGTCATTTGAAAGGAGTCTGGGTCAGACACACCTGCTGATCTTGGAGCTCACCCTGGGGTCAAAGATGTTGGAGGCAGACATTCTGGGGAACTTGTTCTACCACAAGGACGCTGTTGCTGGCAAAGTATCACTTTGGAATCCTCCCTCTAGCTTATTAGTGTTGGGACCCAGTCCCAACAACCAGCCTGTCAACACCAGTACTGGGACACCTCAGGCCAAGCAACTAGGCTGGCAGGGACACAGTCTCACCTACCAGCAGGTTGGCTGCCTTAAGACCCCTTGAGCCTGCAACCACTCTGGGACCTGGCCCCACCCATCAGTAGCCAGCAACCTCCACAAAATGCAACCAACCAGACTGAGGGCCAGCCACACCTACCAGACCACCCACAGTAGTGAGCCTGCCAGAAGAAAAGGACTCACACAACCCATACAGGGGCACCCCAAGAGCATATAGCTCTGGTGACCAGAGGGGAATGTGCTGCTGGGATGCATAGGACATTTCCTGCCAAAGGCCACCTCCCCAAGGCCAGGAAAAGTAACCAACCTACCAAATACATAGAAATAAAACCAGCAAATTAGGCAAAATGAGACAAAAGAGGAATATGTTCCAAATGAAGGGACAAGATAAAACATCAGAAGAACTAAGTGAGACAAGGAGTCTACCTGATGAAGAGTTGAAGGTAATAATTATTAAGATGTTCAAAGAACGTGGGAGAAAATTGGATGAACAGAGTGAGAAGTTAGAAGTTTATAATAAAGAGTTAGAAAATATAAAGAAGAACCAAACAGATGAAGAATAACATAATTGAAAGAAAAAATACACTAGAAGGAATCAATAGTAGATTAAATGATACAAAGGAATGGATCAGAAAGCTGGAAGACAGAGTAGTGGAAATCACTGAAACAGAAGAGAAAAAAGAAAAAAAAAAGAATGAAAGAAAGTGGACAGTTTAAGAGACATCTGGGGCAACATCAAGAACACTAACATCTGCATTGTAGGGGTCCCAGAAGGAAAAGAGAGAGAGAAAAAGGCAGAAAACATACTTGAAGTCATAATAGCTGAAAACTACCCTAACCTGGGAAAGTAAATCCAGTTCCAGGAAGAATAGAGAGTCCCAAACAGGACCAACCCAAAGAGGACCACACCATAGCACACTGCAATTAAAATGGCAAAAATTAAAGATAAAGAGTGAATATTAAAAGAATTAATTAAAAGAAGCAACTGTTAAATACAAGGGAACTCCCATAATACAATCAGCTGATTTTTCAGCAGAAACTGCAGGCTAGAAAGTGTGGCATGCTATATTTAAAGTGATGAAAGGGAAAAATCCACAACCAAAAAAACTCTACCCCACAAGCTTTCATTCAGATTTGATGGCAAGATAAAGAGTTTTATGACAAACAAAAGCTAAAAGAGTTCAGCGCCACCAAACCAGCTTTGTAAGAAATATTAAAAGGACCTCTCTAAGAAAAAAAGAAAAGGCTACAGCTAGAAATATGAAAATTATGAGGAAAATCTCACTGGTAAAGGCAAATATAAAATAAAGGTAAAAAAATCAACCATGCATGAAGCTAGTAGGAAGGTTAAAAACAAAGGTACTAAAAGTCATCTATATCTAAAATAAGTAGCAAAGGATACACAAAACAAAAAGATACAAAATATGATGTCAAAAATTATATACATGGAGGTGGGGAGTAAATGTAGGTTGTCAAAATGCTTTTAAATTAAGAGATCACTATTATTAAAATAATCATGTATATACACAGGGTGTTACATATGAACTTTATGGTAACCACAAGCTAAAAGTCTATAATGGATACATTCACAAAAAAGAGAAAGTAATCCGAACATAACACAAGATGCAGTCAACAAATCACAAGGAAAGAGAGCAAAAGAAGAAACAAGGAACAAAAAAGAGCTACAAAAACAACTGCAAACAATTAAAAAAATGACAAGAACGTAAATATCAACAATTATTTTATATGTGAATGGACTAAATCTTCCAATCACAAGACATAGAGTGGCTGAATGGATACAAAACAAGACCCATGTATATGCTGTATACAAGAGACTCATTTCAGATTTAAAGACACACACAGACTGAAAGTGAGAGGATGGAAAAAGGTATTCCTTGCAAATGGAAATGAAAAGAAACCCAGGATAGCAATATTTATATCAGACACAATAGACTTTAAAACAAAGACTGTAGTAAGAGACAAAGAAGGACACTGCATAATGATCAAGGGCTCAATGCAAGAAGAAGATATAACAATTATAAACATATATGTATCCAACATCAGAGCACCTAAATACATAACGCAAATATTAACAGACTTAAAAGGAGAAATTGACAGTAATACACTAATAGTAGGGGACTTTAACACTCAACTTACATTGAAGGAGAGATTATCCAAAAGAAAATCAATAAGAAAACATTGGCCTTAAATGACACATTAGACCAGATGCAATTAATATGTATATACAGAATATTCTATCCTAAATTAGCAGAATACACATTCCTTTCAAGTACACATAGACCATTCTCCAGGATAGAATACATGCTAGGCCACAAAACAAGTCTCTGTAAACTTAAGAAAATTGAAATCATATCAAGCACCTTTTCTAACCAAAACGTTATGAGACTAGAAATTAACTACAAGAAAAAAAAATGTAAAAGACATAAGCACGTGGAAGCTAAACAATAAGCTACTACACAATCAATGGATTACTGCAGATCAAATAAAAAAAAAAACACACCCGGAGACAAATGAAAATGAAAACACAGCTATCCAAAATCTGTGGGATGCAGCAAAAGCAGTTCTAAGAGGGAAGTTTATAGTGATACAAGCTCACCTCAGGAAGCAAGAAAAATCTCAGATAAACAATCTAGCCTTACAATGAAAGGAACTAAAAAACAAACAACAGAACCCAAAGTTAGTGTTAATAGAAGGAAAGAAATCATAAAGATTAGAGCAGAAATGAATGAAACAGAGATGAAGAAAACAACAGAAAAGATCAATGAAAATAAGAGCTGGTCTTTGAAAAGATAAACAAAATTGATAAATCTTTAGCCAGACTTATCAAGAAAAAAAGAGAGGGTCAAATCAATAAAATCAGAAATGAAAAAGGAGAAGTTACAACTGACACCACAGAAATATAAAAGATCATAAGAGATTACTATGAACAATTATACACTAATAAAATGGACAACTTAGAAGAAATGGACAAATTCCTAGAAATGTACACTCTCCCAAGACTGAACCAGGAAGAAATAAAAAACATGAACAGGGGCTTCCCTGGTGGTGCAGTAGTTGGGGGTCCGCCTGCTGATGCAGGGGACACGGGTTCGTGCCCCAGTCTGGGAGGGTCCCACATGCCACGGAGCGGCTGCGCCCGTGAGCCATGGCCGCTGAGCCTGTGCGTCCGGAGCCTGTGCTCCGCAACGGGAGAGACCACACAGTGAGAGGCCCTAGTACCGCAAAAAAAAAAAAAAAACCAACAAAAAAAGAACAACCTACCAGTAATGAATCAGTAATTTAAAAACTCCCAACAAACTAAATTCTAGATGTCTTTACAGGTGAATTCTGCCAAACATTTAGAGAAGAGTTTACATCTATCCTTCTCAAATGATTCCAAAAAACTTCAGAAGAAACACTTCTGAGCTCATTCTATAAGGCAAGCATTACACTCATAACAAATTCAGACAAAGATATCACAAAAAAAGAAAATTACTGGCCAATATCACTGATAACATAGATGCAAAATTCCTCAACAAAATATTAGCAAAAAGAATTCACCAA
Organism: Tursiops truncatus; assembly: GCF_011762595.2. Lineage (NCBI taxonomy): Eukaryota > Metazoa > Chordata > Mammalia > Artiodactyla > Delphinidae > Tursiops > Tursiops truncatus. Next base: position 7,366,551 of record NC_047037.1, read on the forward strand.
TGTATCACAGGATCATACCCCACGATCAGCTGGGATTTACCCAGGGATGCAAGGATGGTTCAATATCTGCAAATCAACCAAAGTGATACATCACATTAACAAATTGAAGAATAAAAATCATATGATCATCTAAATAGATGCAGAAAAAGCTTTTGACAAAATTCAACAACGATTTATGATGAAAACACTCAACAGAGTGAGTTTAGAGGGAAAGTACCTCTACATAATTAAGGCCATATATGATATGTCCACAGCTAACCTCATACTCAGTGGTGAAAAATTGAAAGCTTTTCTTCTAAGATCAGGAACAAGACAAGATGCCCACTCTTGCCACTTTTATTCAACATAATATTGGAAGTCCTAGCCACAGCAATCAGACAAAAAAAAAGAAATAAAAAGAATCCAAATTGGAAAGGAAGAAGTAAAACTCACTGCTTGCAGATGATATGATACTATATATAGAAAGCCCTTAAAGCCCAAAAAGCTATTAGAAATAATAAATGAATTCCGTAAAGTTGCAGGATACAAAATTAACATACAGAAATCTGTTGCATTTCTAAACATTAACAACAAGCTATCAGAAAGAGAAATTAATAAAGCAATACCATTTATAATTGAATCAAAAAGAATAAAATACCTAGGCATAAATCTAACTAAGGAGGTAAAAGACCTGTGTTCAGAAAACTATAAAACCCTGATTAAAGAAATTAAAGATGATTCAAACAGATGAAAGATATACCATGTTCATGGATTGGAAGAATTAATATTGTTAAAATGACTATATTACCCAAGGCCATCTACAGATTGAATACAATACAATGGCATTTTTTACAGAACTAGAATAATTCTAAAATTTATATGGAAGCACAAAAGATCCCAAATAGCCAAAACAACTTAGAGGAAAAAAAAAAAAGTGGGAGGTATCATGCTCCCTGATTTCAAACTATATGTCAAAGCTACAGTAATCAAAACAGTATGGTACTAGCACACAAATACACATATAGATCAATGGAACTAAATAGACAGCCCAGAAAATGAACCCACACTTATGTGGACATTTATTCTATTCCAAAGTGGGGCAAGAATATATAATGGGGAAAAAAGAATCTCTTCAATAAATAGTGTTGTGAAAACTGAATGGCTACATTCAAAAGAATCAAACTGGACTATTCTCTCACACCATGCACAAAAATAAATTCAAAATTGATTAAATATAAGACCTGAAACCACAAATCTCCTAGAAGAAAATATAGTCAGTAAGCTCTTTGACATCGGTCTTAGTAATATTTTTTTTTTTTTGGCTACATCTCTTCACGTAAGGGAAACAAAACCAAAAATAAACAAATGGGACTACATCAAACTAAAAAGTTTTTTCACAGTGAAGGAAACTATCAACAAAATGGAAAGGCCATTTACTGAATGGGAGAAGATATTTGTAAGTGATATTTTCAAGAAGAGGTTAACATCCAAAATATACAAAGAACAAATATAACTCAACATCAAAAAAAAGATCAGATTAAAAAATGGGCAGAGGATATGAACAGCTCCAAAGAAGACATACAGATGGCCAACAGGCATAGGAAAAGATGCTCAACATCACTAATCATCAGGGAAATGCGAATCAAAACTACAATGAGGCATCACCTCACATCTGTCAGAATGTCTATCATCAAAAAGAAAAGAAACAAGAAGTGTTGGTGAGGATGTGGAGAAAAGGGAAACCTCATGCACTTTTGGTGGGAATATAAATGGAAAATAGCATGGAGGTTCCTCAAAAAATTAAAAACAGAACTACTAAATGTTTCAGCAATTCCACTCCTGGGTTTTTATCCAAAGAAAACAAAAACTCTAAAACTATATATGCACCTCTGTTTATTGCAGCATTATTTACAATACCCAAGATATGGAGGCATCTTAAGTGCCCATTAATAGGTGAGGGGATAAAGAATATGTGGCACGTGCACACACACACAATGGAATGTTAGCCATAAAAAATGAAATCTTGCCACATATGACAACATGAATGGACTAGAGTATATTATACTAAGTGAAATAAGTCAGTCAGAGAAAAACAAATATTATATGATTTCACTTACATATGGAATCTAAAAATCAAAACAAATTAACAAACATAACAGAAACAGAGTTCTATATGGAGAGAACAGGTGGTTGCCAGAGGGAAGCAGGGTGGGGGGAAGAAAGAAATATATGAGGGAGATTAAGAGGTACAAACTTCCCATTGCAAAATAAATGTCACAGGTATGAAATGTACAGTGTGGGGAATATAGTCAATAACTGTGTAACACCTTTGTACGGTGACATACCATAACTAGACTTATTATAGAGGTCATTTTGAAATGCATAGAAATATTGAATAACTATTTTGTGTAACAGGAACTAATATAGGTCAATTATATTTCAAAAACAAACAAACAAACAAACTCACAGGAAAAGAGATCAGATTGTGGTTACCAGGGGTGGAGGGTGGTGGGTGGAATTGGATAAAGGCAGTCAAAAGGCACAAACTTCCAGTTATAAGACAAATAAGTACTAGGGATTTAATGTACAACATGATTAATATGATTGACACTGCTGTATGTTATATATGAAAATTGTTAAGAGAGTAAATACTAGTGTTCTCATCACAAGGAAAATTATTTTTTCTATTTCTTTAATTTCATATCTATTTGAGATGATGAATGTTCATTCATTAAAGTTACTGTGATAATCATTTCACGATACATGAAAGTCAAATCATCATGCTATATACCCTAAACTTGTACAGTGCTGTATGTTAATTACATCTCAATAAAACTGGAAGAAAAAAGGAAAGCCTATAGTGAATCTCTTTAGTGTTATAAAACACTTCAGTAATATGAAAAAGCATCCAGTAGAACATGAGCTTATGAAATCAGATTTATATGTGTGTGTAAAGATGAGTTTATATGGATAGAGAAAAGAGAGAAAGGATTAGCACATGTATCATAACATCTAGCATTCAAAATGGTGTTTTACTTAATTTGGTATGAATGAACCCTGTTGTAATGGGGTTTAGCTAGAAACTAGAATGGAGCCCATGTTAGGGGTTTCCTTTTATAAGCTGACACAGAGTTAATACTTTATTGAGTGCTTCTATCTTATTTATATGCACTAACCCTATAGAATAGGTACAATTATCATCCATCATTTGATTCATTATTTCATTAATCATTACAACAACTTAGAAATTATTATCCCCATTTTTAAAGATGAGAAAACTAAGGCTCAGAGAGATTAAATGCATGTTCAAGATGGCAGAGTCAGGATTTTAATCCAGATCTGTGTGCTTTGACAGCCCAGATTCTATGTCCGCTGTGCCATAATGCTTCACATGCTATATGTACAGACCCAACGGCACTGGTGTTGCAGCTGGTGAATGCCTTTACAAGCAAGGTGCCATTTATATTATGCTATATATATATATATATATATATATATATATATATATATACACATGGTGGAGAAAGAAGCCGTCTTAGCTAAGGCTCTCTGGAAGCAGAGAAGCCTTTAAGTGTAAGTAATCTAAGTGTTGGGTCCAGTACTATAAATATCCTTAGGAGATAATAAGGAAGGAACACAGAGAAAGGAAGCAGCCAATGAAGCAAGCCTAATCCAGAAAGCTACCACTACCGGCAACTGGCGCTTAATCCTATTGGAAGACGCTGGGACCAGTGTAGAACAAACCCTTGTTAGAGCAGGGGAAGATTTGCACCATCTCTCAGCCGTCGTTGATTGGGGACTGCTCATAGGGAGCATTAATTCCCCACAGTGCCATGCCCGCTATCAGAGGAGCCTTCCACAGCTTGGGACAATGCCTCAGGCAAATCGATCAGACCCTAAGGATGAGACTCAGACAGATTTAGGGGACATGGTGGAGTACCAACAACATTCGCAATAGCAGCCAACCTCAACTCAAGGCCAAGTATAATATTGGACTAGGCATTTTCTTTCATATAACATCATTTTCACCCAACTCTCAAGATAACTCTGCCTTTTTTTTTTTTTTAAACTGATGGAGACCCAACAGAGAATTTGAGCAATTTTCTCTTCTTTTTTTAGGAACTGTTATAACTGACAGGTAAATTCATCACTCTCTAACTTAAACATCCATGTCTTCCTGCTATATGACACTGCTTATAAAGAGGTAATCATTTAAAATTATCATTTAATTGTGCTTATTGAAACCATTACTATATAAGTTTGCGTTTCCAGTGTCCACTTCTGCTTAGAGGGGGGAAATGTGTCCCAAAATAAATAAAAAATAAATAATCTCAGAGAAAATAGAAGATTTATCCAAACGTAATTCACAGTGTAGACATGGAATAATGTGGTATTTAGACCCTGAATATTATTGGGCTGGCTAAAAAGTTCATTTGGGTTTTTCTGTACCATCTTATGGGAATACCCCAGTGACCTTTTTGGTCAACCCAATACTTTAAAAGTGATCAAGAAGTTCCTAATGTAAATTCCAAGCATAGAAAATACTATAGTTAACATTTGCTTCCCCTCACCCCATAACTCTGATAACCTACTTAATCTTCTTGGACATCATTAGGTTGAGAGGTGGAAGATCACTGTGATTCTTGTGAGTGATAAGGCAGCTAGTGGCTGGCTGGGAGAGGCAAAGCAGAGGGAGACAATGATGGCTATGGGCCACAACATGAGAACTTCTTTGACCTCTTCAGTCTTCTTGGCAAGGGGCTGAAATGTGGGACTGCTCAGTTGCACAGGTGACTGACAACTATCAGGAGAAATGTCAGAAGTTTGAGTGTGTCTGTGTGTTTATGTGTGTGTGTATGGGGAGTGTGCGGCAATTGAGACCCAACACAATTGTGAGATACTGTATTTGCTGCTGTAGATACTCAAAAAGAGTTGTTCACCCCAAACAAAATATCAAAGAAAAGCTTGAGATTTCAACTCCATTGTCTCAAAATATCTACACCTACAGCTTTGATAACATCATTGATAAGAAACATACTTGTCTCCATTCTTCAAGGTTCATCCAGTGCCTGCCACCATAATTTTTTGTTTTGTTTTTTGGTTTAAAGAACATTTTTTACTTTGGGATAATTTTAGCTTAACACAAAAGTTGCAAAGAATACAGAGAACCCCTGTACACTCTTCACCCAGTTTCACCTATTGTTAATATCTTACATAACAGTGGTACACAATTTGTCAAAATTATGAAATTAACATTGTACATTACTACTAACTAGACTACGGACTGTCTACATTTTAACTGAAGAAACAGAGTCAAGGAGAAGTTCAGAGACTTAGCTTCCAAAACTCACTCTCGACCTTCCACCTTGTCCCCGTTTTAGAGGATGTGACTGAGGACAAGACTAGAGGAGCACAGGCTGTAGTGGTATTTGATACTGATTCATTGATTCCACTAAGGAGGAGGTCCCAATTTGAAGAGGAACTTCATTCCTTGGAATTCCCACGAATCTCACACTTTGGTTCTCACAAACTAAGAGGAGACTTACATTTCTGAAGTGGTACAATCTACCTTTGAGGCAAAAGTCTGAAACAAAAAGGATTAATCACAGAACAGTAGAGACTGGACTTTGAGTCAGGAAATGAGAGTCCTAATCTTGGTCTTGCCTCTAATTAACTACATGTATGATCCTTCATGCATCAGTTAGCCTTTCTGGTCTTCCACTTTTCAACTTGTGTATGAAGTGACTGGATTGAGTAATCTCTAGGTTCTTTTTCAGGTCTAAGATTTTATGAAATAAGATCCTGTAATGTTTTTTCACAAATGGGTGAATTTTTTAAAGAAAAATGCTTCTGTAATAACCCATGATTTTGTGACTTTCTCTTTTATTTGTTTTTAATTATTTGAATGATGACCCACTGGCAAATATTGATGGGATAAGGATGCAAGTTTTTCACATTTTGATGCATGTATCATTTCTGCTCTATTTCCACTGCTGAACAATTCTTCAGAGCAAGAAATGTTAGATGCGATTAGTACTGTCAAGAAAAAAATGTACCATTTGTGCTAAAATCAGCCCAGAGTTGGCCAATTCTCTGAAGTCTACTTACATTTGAAGTTCCTATTATAGAAACTTCCTAAATATTGATAACCAAGATATAGCATTTCACTTAAGCAATGATTAATTAAAATATTATACACTATTGCAAACTGCAAAAATAAGCTGTCATCACATACATCAAAAAAACAAAACCAAACAAAAACACCTTAGAAAGAATGCAAAATGTGAAACAATCCAAAACTACAGTTGAGCAGCTACTGTAGAGTTTTCTAATCAATCCTAAGAAGAGGCAGAACAAACCACCTGATTCCAGCCAACTGGGGCACTTCCAAATGTCTCTCAAATTTAGTGCTAAAAATAAAGGAAAATCGAACATAGATTGGGCTCATGGCTAAGTTAGCAGAACATAAACGATAAACTATTTGCACTTAACCTTCCTACCTAAAATGCTCATACAACTCACAGTGCTTTCAGATCTGTGCCTCCGTGTGGGCGTTTTTTCCTGAGTAATTGCCCTGGTGTTTCTCATGGATTAATGAGTTTGTGGGACATATATTCATGGCTGAGCTCGGTGTATCATGTACAAGTTGTCACTAAGAAAGTTTAATCCAAAGCACTCATCACTTGCACCTACATCAGGACAAAAACCTGTTTCAGGAAGATAATTTAGGATAAAGGTAATTGAATCCAGCCAAATTATTTTATTTTATTTTTATTATCTGCCCCCAATTTCCTTCTTGTTCTCTCTTTTGTCTCAAAGGTTCAGAGTTGGTGCAAATCTAGGGAAGAAAAATGAATTGACACATCCACGTCCACAGACCATTTCTCAGTTGTTTTTAGTACTTGCCTGACAGTCATTTAAGTTAGAAACATAGGGTTTTGGCATCTACTGAAGAGGAATCTCAAATTTCTCTGGTTTAAAGAATTTCAAATCAAAATTCTGAGCACATTTCTTCCAAATACATTAGAGGGAGATACACTTTCTAACATCTCAATGATAAAAGTAACTCTAAGATAAATTAGACCACATAATATGTTGGAATGTTTTACTCAAATAGCCCATTAAAGAGTTGATTCTGAGTCATATCTAGCAATGCATTTAAAACCATGTAACTAACTTTGTTTGATGGCTTGTTGGGGCGTGAAGCACACTAAGTAGTGGGAGTTTGTGTGACCATTCCAAAATAAGTTTTTAGTCAGTGGGTGGCGGAGTGATTGGACTTGAAATAAACAGGGCAATGTGGTTATGTCAGAGATCGAAAGGGTGGCATGGGAAGTTTTAAAAATGAGAAGTAGACAGAGTACAGAGAGGCAACACATAAAGGAGCCAGAAGCACAGACAGAACACAGAAAAGAAACATGACTACAGAGAAGAGTGTCAACCCAGGCAGCGCAGGAAAGCTTGAAAACCCAGAAGGCAAGCAACGCGGCATCCAGAAATGCATAGGAAACTTGTCTTGGAATTATATTGCCTGACCTTGTTGTATCTTAGTTCTGCCACTTAATCATTATGTAAAGTTGGGTAAGAGTCTTATCCTCTTTGTGCCTTAGTTTGTTCCTTTCTAAAATGGAGAACGTGGCAGTAACTTACCTCACAAGCTGTTGTAAGGTTAACTCACCCAATTCACATCCAGTGCCTAGCAGAGAGCGGCATAACACAGAGCAAGCTTAGATTAAAAAGCTATTTTTTCAAAGGAATGAAGGTTTTCTGTCTTACGGAAAATAACGGAGACCTTTAAAATCCTTCATTATTGAAAACGTGTAAAATATGAATCCAGAATCCTATTTCCATAAGTGGAAAATAATGAATACAATAGTAGATATAAAGGACACAATCACATCCTTCTTGGATATCAAGGCTCTTGCATCATTCATAATTACAAATGCTACTTTCCATGATGAGATACGATACTGAAGACATGAAATGGGTAGGATATGGGCTCGTATTTCAGAATACTTCCTGGCTTCCAATTGCTTTGCTGTTACCTCACTGATTATGGTAAAAATAGTGGTAGTAAGTTGTAATATTTTTATTTGTGCACTTGTGGTTGGAGACCACACATTGATTATCCAATGTGCTGAATATATTCAGTGTGCTGAATACATATATTTAATATATAATGTTTATATATTAAAACATAAATATGCTTTAATATTTATATATCCTTTAATTTAATCCTGTATTGTATAATTTAATTTCTTACAACTCTAACAGCTAAGTATTATTATATGAAATGTTGATATTAAAATATTGGTACTAAAAAAGGTTAAAGTAAAACATGACCAAGAGCAGACATCTGTTAAGGAGAAAGACTAGGTTTTTTTGTTTGTTTGTTTTGTTTTTTTTTGCGGCACAGGGGCCTCTCACTGTTGTGGCCTCTCCCGTTGCGGAGCACAGGCTCCGGACGCGCAGGCTCAGCGGCCATGGCTCACGGGCCCAGCCGCTCTGCGGCATGTGGGATCTTCCCGGACCGGGGCATGAACCCGTGTCCCCTGCATCGGCAGGCAGACTCTCAACCACTGCACCACCAGGGAAGCCCAACACTTCCTGATTTCTGAATGCTCTGTTCCCAGCCAGGTAGACATTCAGATCAGTTCCCTTTGCTTTAACCTCCACCACTGGAGGCTTTTCTTGAACCAGGAGACTGGTTCAAGAGGCTTTTCTTGAACCAGGAGACTAAAATGTTACCTTCATTGCTTCTACCTGTCCCATAGTCTCTAAATAGCTTCTAATTAGTTAATTAACTAATTCACTCAATTAGCAAATAGTTAGTGACAACGTATAATGCTTGAGATGCTGTGTATTATATAAAGATAAGGGAGATGAGGTCTTCATTATGGGGCAGTCTATTGGGGGAAACCCTAATACAAGTATAACGTGGACCAAACTAAGTGCTCCTTGCTAGAGCAATCAGAAAGGGTTTAAAGGAGGGTAGGAGTATTTAAGTTGTACTGTAAGAATGAGTAAGATTTGGAATAACAGAGATGGAGTAACGTACATCTTGGGAAGCTGAACGCACATGAATAAAGGCACTAGGCCGGTATAATACAATGCATGTATGGGGAAAGGGAAATCATGCAATTTGGCTAAAGTGAAAGGTGTGGGATGGAAAGTCAGGCAAAGTATGTCTAACCTACACGTTTCCAAACTTAAATATTTTCCTTTTCTTTCAAGGTATCAAAGATCAACCACCACAAGAAAAGTTGGGTTTAAACTGTGATATCAAGGCTCATATTCGATGAGCCTTGATACTTCCTGGCAAGAATGTTAAACCTTTGGATAGATTAACAGGAAAAATTGTCAAATCATTCTCCCTCTATGTGTGTGTGTATGCGCGCGCACGTGTGTGTGTGTAACAGAGAAATCACAAATAACTGGGGGGTGGATTTAGTTTAATTCTTCATAGAGTCAAGGGGAATTTGTTCAACTTTGCTTTGAGAATCTGATAATGCAAAAAGATAATGCCCATTTTTAATTTTAGAAATAAGTTGTAAAGAAATGATAAACCAAATCGTACTGAGGCTTTGAGAAACTCCTGGAGAAACCTTTCGGGATTCATCTGAGGGTCATTCAGTCTGGCTACAAAGTCCAATAAATGTAGAAGCATGACAGGCACTTTTCAGTCTTCTGAGAGGCTCATACTGAAGATTTCAGTTTGATGACATTGAACTCTTATGCTGGTATCTAGATAATTATTTGTAATCATTATGAATCACCATCACTATGATGCAACTTATAAACATCTTAAAGGATCTTTCAGGATATTCCAAATTGTCTCACCTGCAGTGAGACAATTTAGGGGTATTTTTATCTTGTCTCACTTTTCAGTAATCCAAGTAATCAATTTTTCATTTCCATTGCTGAAACAGATCAATTCCTTAGCTCTCTGCTCCTTTATCCCCCCCACTGGCTTACCGCACTTTAATCACATTGATTACCTGCTGTAGCTCCCGCTAGACTGGCATCTTTGTGAGAGTAGAGATTATGGTCTCTCTGACACACCTGATTCCTAAGCCTAACTTGGAATTCAAGGTGTGGCACCTAATATGTACTCAGTACCTGTTTGTTAAGTGAAAAAGCATATCTTTCTAAATCATAGAGACCACAGAATAGATACTCTTGCCATGTATATAAAGCAGGCTTTGGGTTTGCAGAACGGCTTGGACTGCAGCCCCATCATTACTTAATAATGTGATTTCAGGTGAGCTAGCCTTCTAAGTTCCAGCTTCTTCAACTAAAAAATGGAAATAAAAATGTCTCCTTGTCTGTTGTGATGACTGAAGAAGATAATTTTGCAAAACATCTGGCATGGTTCCTGGAGTGTGATTACCTGCTTAAAATGTTGGTTCCTTTTTACTTCTTCTATCACTTTTTCACAAATAACTATATTACTCAAAAATAAGTTAGCTTTCTAAATTCGAAGTTGAGTTGACAACTAATTTTCGTCATCTATCATGGATATAACTAAAAATGGACATATGCCAGTGGGGAAATTTGAGCATTCAAATAAAGTGATCCATAAATGTAGACAGAGAATAAAATATATTGAATATCTCAAAGGCTTCATTATCGCTTAGCTAAACCATTTGTTTCCTGATTCCACTGCAGTGTCGACTAATTTGAAGGAGGATATTTTGACCCAGTGTTTTGATTGCTATGACATTTGACCCCCATCCCCATCTAGATACCATGATTTGGTTTATCTCATGCTCTTTGCTCCTTGTTCAAAGAAATAAAAACAAATTTTAATTATTTTATCCAATAAATAAATATGATTAGTAGAAATGAGACAAATACAGTTGACAATGTTTAAAACAGAGCAAGTTGAAATTGGTTAGTTTCCAAAACAAACAAAACAAAACAAAAATGACCTGATTGAAAATAAACATTCCTTAGGAAAACTGAATATAGCAAACATTGATTGGGGGAAAATTAGACATAGTAGAAACAATGAATCAATAACAAAATTTGCAATCGCTAAAACTGTACAGAGTCAAATTTGTTATTCATCAAAAAATGACTGAAGAATAAAATCTTCTTGAAAAAAATTAGTTCTCAATTTAAAACTTAAATTGAGAAGATTGGACTTGATAGAAATGTTGTCACAAAAGAAAACTCATCCTATCTGATGTGGAATTTTAAAAAAATGATTGATGAATTAAATCTTTGGTGTAAAGTTTATGTATAAAATAACTGGATAAAAATAATTCCAATACAATAAAAAGAAAATGGAAGAAAACTGTTTAACCCTGCTGTATAGGTATTTGATTAAAAAATTAAATTAGTATGATGAAGTTCTAGCAAATTCATCTAGCCCTCTAGATGAGAAATCAGAAACGATGCTATCATTCTAACGGTAACGTCTGTATCCACTATACAATGGAAATGTCCTTAGGGGTCAAGAGAGTGAGCACAGAACATTCACAGGATTAACATAGGATGTTCAAAATGTTAGGATCAATATAGCTTGTATTCATCAAAATCAATTCAGTATTTGGTCGGATAAAGATTTTTAAATTGTCTGATATCTTTGAATGTAATTGTTGACAAAGAAAATAGAGTATTTTATTAAAATAATTCCATTAAACTTGCCATCCAAAGAAGGAAACTTTCCCTTCTAAAGAATGAAAAATATTTAATTCACTAATTTAAAATAATGTCAAATCTATTTTTAAACTTGGCAGTGGCAATGAATTTCTGTCCTCTTTCTCTCTACCTCTTTCTCTCTCCCCCTCTCTCACCACACTCAGTACAGCCATGATATCTGTAAAGAATGACCGCCATAACATGACTTGCTTACACCGTTTGCCTAGCATGTTCTCAACAGAGAAATCACAGAGAGTCACATACCCTCACTTGTCAACAAAAAAATACTGGATTATTCATTTAAGAATATCTAACCCTTCAGAATCCTATTACACATAGTATTATTTTTTGGATTTTTGCAGATACATTTGCATTGCTATGAATAAACGTTTTTGTATGCAACACATAAAGCACTGTATTTGAAGACCAGAATCATGTATGTTCACTTATGACAGACTCTTAACGCAACTCAGGTGCTGACTGACTCTTTGGAATTGTTTTGTTGGTGACTCTCAAGTGGATCAGAAAGAGTCACTACATATCTCAAAATATACCATTTAGCCACAGAATACCTTTGCAACCTGTGAACCTAAACCAGTATATTTTAAAAATTAATGGAATTAGCTAGCACTACAGCATGATTTTATGGGCAGATGATAAAATTAGAAACACCGCCCTCCTTCTCTGCATCACATTCAAAAAACTCAATCTTGACAAAATTCCATTTCAGGCTAGAAAGATGGCTAAAAATAAGCCCGTCATCCCTGACCATCGGCAGCAGCTTTTCAGTAAAGACCGCAGGCAATTTCTCAGAAACTCAGATCCAAGAACCATTCAAGATAGAGAGGATTTATGAAGACCCTCTTTTTAAAGACGGTGGATTTGTATCTTGCTGTATTTGTTCTGTAAATAAAGTTACATATAATTTCTTGGGAACAAAATCAGCTGCTGTAGTCATGATTTTAGTAAAACACCACATATTGGCAATAGCAATGATGATGGTTACATCAGTAGCAACTGTAGTAGTGGTAGCAGTAAAATTAACATGTACTGAAGATTTAGTAACCGCTTTACATTATTTAATCCTTATAACACCTGATGAAGCAGCTAATTCTGTCTCTAGTTTATAGATGAGGAGACTGTGCCTTAGACACGTAAGTAACACAAACAAAACTGACACAGGTGGACTTCCCTGGCAGTCCAGTGGTTAACACTCCGTGCTTCCCCTGCACGGGGCACGGGTTCCATCCCTGGTCAGGAGAGCTCTGGATGCCATGTAGTGCAGTCAAAGAAAACAAAACAGACAAAAAACTGACTCAGGTAATAAGCGGAGGAGCCGGGCTGTGAAATGAATCTAGAACTCACATTCGTAAAAACTGTCATATGAGATCAGTATATATCTATACTGATATATCTATATCTATACTGATATATTTATATCTATATCTGTATCTATATCTATATCTATCTATATATATATAGGTTCACAGGGGGATGTCAAGCCAAAGGTTCATTTTCAATACCCTCAGAAGAGAAAATGGGTATAGAGTTCGAAAGCTACATAAAGTTAGGTGACATTAGCTTTTATTTGTCTTTAATATTTCAATTGACTGAGTCTTCTGATATCCAATTTCTGTCAGTTTATTTAATGTTGGTGTAGAGGATGGTGGCATGAACAAATACACCAAGATACAAATCCACCGTTTTTAAAAAGAGGGTCTTCATAAATCATCTCTATCTTGAATGGGGTTCTTGGATCTGAGTTTCTGAGAAACTAAAATTGGGTTTTTGTCTCTGTCTTTCCTGACGAATCTCAAAGGAAAAAAAAAAAAAAATCAAGACTCTGATGTCCAAGTAAAGGACATGTTACCAAGGAGATTTTGGCAATAGTCTCCAATACACTACGAAACATTTTAATTATTTCTTCTGTTTGTAGCGAGTTGGAGAAACTCTAAATAAAAAACACATGCCCACACATACACATATGACAAGAAAGGAGAGAAAAGAGGTCTTGAAGTTTTCAACACCAGATATCTAATTAGTTTAGATAAAATGTGTAATTATCTTCTATTTCTTATCATGTATCCACGAGTTATGTCCATGCTTGTTAAAATCTCAAATGGGGAAAATGTTCCAGTGGAAATTCTTTATAAATTCAATCCCCTTTATAAAAATATTCACACAATTAGGGTAACAGAGGAAAACTTTTCATTAGTTCAAGTCTGTAGATTGTAAGACCAATTTTAACATATACTCACTACTATATATAAAATAGATAACCAGCAAGGACCTACTGTACAGCACAGGGAACTGTACTCAATATCTTGTAATTACCTATAATGGAAGAGAATGTATTGATAATAAAAGAATATATATATATATATATATATATATATATATATAAAACTGAATCACTTTGCTGTACACCTGAAATTAACACATTTAAATCAACTATATTTCAATAAATTTTTTTTTAATTAAAAAAGAGCATGCATATCCCTTTTCACGAGAATGTTCAGCTGGACTAAATAGTTTGGCAAATATCATGCAGAAAAGTATTTTCTGTGTTTTTCCCTCTTGAGTTTGTAGTAAAAACTATATTAATCAGGTCACGCCTTCTCTGGCTTCTCAGGGATTGTATCTGCACATCATCAGTCCAGACTCCAACCTATTATTTTGGTCACATCCTTCTTTTTACTCACTTTGAGTCTGAGATGGCAAATTGGTGACCTCTGGGCTTGATAAGGCCCCCAGAAACATATTTTGGCAGTGACACTATGCTTTTCAAGTTCTAAGTTATTTGCCAATATTTTACCCCCAAAAGCCAAGATTTACCCCCAAATCCCAAGTTCCAAATTCTCTGGAAAAATCAGATGTGGTCAAACTTCATCTACACCGGTGCTGGGCTGAGGTCATAATTGGTTCCCTCAGATAGGGCTTGCCTTCTCCACTTCAGCCGTGAATGCTAGGCCCCTTTCTCCTCTAGGCCTTTTATTTTGTGACACCAGCTGTTCAAGAATTTTCTAGACTAAACAAATTCATCTCATCCACTCACTGTTCCTCAAACACATTGTGAGATTTCCTACTTCTATGGCTTTATTCACACCGTGTCCCCACCTAAATGTTCTCTGATGCATCCTCTCCAAAGCTGTACTCACCTTTTGAAGCCCAGCTCAAATGCCATCTTCAGACAGATTCAGTTAGAATCACTTCTACTTCTTTCTAAACGACTGAGGAAGTTGTTGCCTATACAAACTTACACCAAGCCAATATTATCAAAAAAAATTTTGCCAATTTTTATGTCCACCTCTTGAATTTCTAACAACAAAGTACACTTCTAGAAGTCAAGCTCTAAGATTCCTTGTCTTGCTCACAGCTAATAACACTTCTTAGGGCCTCAAGGAATATTTATTTTATAGTAAATACTGAGAACTTTGTAGCATTTAAATGCACCAATCTCAAAGAGTTCTTTTTCTGCTCTATTTTTCTCTATATCTATAGTCTTCTAGGAAAATAATCTGCAGTACATTAAACTGTCACTTATTCCGAAAGAATTATTTTGATTAATATAGTAGCTGGAAAGAAATAATTGTATATCAAGCACATTTGATGATGTCTTCTTAAGACGGCTGCATCATTTATTTTCCTGGTAACAGAACAATTCCATCTGAAGAATTGAAGATTTGAGGTCTTAAGTTTAAATGATTTTCCCCATAAAGGCATTCCAAGTGGGAATAAGGTCTTGAGTAATTAACCCTTATTCAATTTGCTTTTTACGGATTAGATTACAACCATTTTTATATTTCAAAGGTAACACAGAAAATTACACTGGAATTTAGGTTATGTTATTTTTGGCAGAAATGAAGACTGTGGTTCTGGCAAGATTATGAACTTAGCTTATGTGCAATCCTTTCTGATAGAAACACTGGAAATATATAGATGCTTCCGAAAGAGGAAGTGAAATGCACGTATGCAAAAATGAGGAGCCGCAAGCCTGTGAGCTGACACCATGGTGGTGATGCTGATGGGGAGACAGGGATGGGCAGCTGGTCAGAAGTAATAGTGACCGTGGGCTTGGGTTTCATGACCATCTGTGCACAGGAGAGAACACTTAAATACTATAAACGCTGGAACTGACATCTTGTATACAACTGGGATACTAAGTGTGATACATGCAGGGAGAAGGGTAGAAATAATTTACCCAACAGCTTACGGGGATGACAAGGAAAATTAGAGTTTGAAAAAAGTGGTCTTCTGAGAGAACTTTAAAAATTTAGGCTTGTGCCTTGCATGCACTGGTGTCTGAATGTGTACCATCCATGAATCACAGACACCTTGGCGCTAAGAAATTTTAAAAAATTTGATCCCAGGGCAGGGGAAAATCCTAGTATCCTTGACAAAAGCAAGCAAGCAAACAACAACCAAAATTCTGGGTATTCTCATACCTCAATCTGCACAAGATTTTGACAAGGAAGAAGCCCTATTGAAGATGAGCTCACAATAAAAATTTTTTTAAAGTACAAAAGAGGAAATAGTTCACCTTTTGCAAGAGTTGGATGAACAGAAAATTAGCATACAACGAACTTGAATTAATAAAATAAAAATGAAGAAATACAATAAGATAGTATGTTTTTTACAATATTTAAATTCAATTCAGAAGCTTGATATAATGGACAAAAAACAAGGAACTGGAACTATAAAAAGGAAACCAAAAAACTATGGAAAGTGAACAGAGGTCTGAAAAAGCACCAAATGAAACTTCCATATGTAGTTTGCCAGAAAATAGTTAATAAGGATCTATAATATAGGTATAATTAAATTCAGAAGCTTGATCTAATGGACATATATAAACCTTGAACTAAAAATTATATCCAAAAAATTGTATGCGCGTAATATTCTCAAACATAAAGAATATATACAATTGAGCTTCAACAAACAGTGAAGAATCAGTATCACGGAGACCAAATTCTGTAAACAAGCAATGAATGTAATTAGAAATCAGTAACAAAGTGTTAATTTCAAGTTCCATATAATTTGAAAAACGTTTAAAGACAATATATAGCATTAAATGGATTATTTAGGAAAGAAGAGAAACTGAAAATTAATGAGATAGAGGTTCTAATTTACCAAAGAGGAAATTAGAGTGACTCTCTACATCAAAAAAAATATGTTCTACCTTGTCCTACCTTACTTACACAGGGAAATGAAAATTTAAACAACAATTAGACATTACTTTACACCCTCCACTCCCCAACACCCTCCAAGATTTTCACAAGTTTAAAAACATTGGTAACAATTGTTGGTGAAGCTCTGGGGAAAGAACACATATAATATGACCAACTAAATAATTAATGAATACAAGTGCTTCAGAGAAGAATCTGGCAATATGTATTAATTCTGCAGATGCACAAACTCTTTGACCCAGAGAAATTCTTGCATATGCACACAGAGAATCTTGTATTTGATTGTTCATTGCCCAGTACTTGCCATAGTGAGAGGTGCAGTCAACTCAGTAGGGGAGTGGATAAATAAACCAAAATGATGAGTAAACTGGCTTATTGTACAATAGAATTCTATTAAACAGTTAAAAATAAATATATAAGGTTTATATCTAAGATGGATTGATCTTAAAAAAAAAAGTTCAATGAGAATGTAAAAAAGATACAAAGAAGAGAGAAATCCCAGCTCCTGTGTATCTTATCTGTGTATCTAGGTCAAGTCATACAACCTATGTGCCTCAGCTTTCTCATTGGTAAATAGAAATGATAACAGTATTGGGCTCATAAAATCATAGCAAGGTGCCTTGAACAGTGCCTGGCACTGAGAAAGCCCCATGTATGCCTGTTATTATTATTATTATTACTTCTTACATTTGTGAAGATTTATATGGAAGATAATGAGGGAAAATAATATCATATATTGTTTTACTAATACATTTGTATAGTAACAACAGCATCTAAGAAAATTTTATGCACCAACTTTAGAATAGTAAGGAGGAAAGATGGAGGGAGTAAGGCAGAATTGAAGGGTCGTGGGGCTCTGGCTTCATCTGTGATATTGCATTGATTTTAAAAAAAGAAATAAAGCAAATATATTAAAACAAAATGTTAAAAAAGATATAATTTTTAGATAGGCGACCATTATACTGATTCTAAACATTTCTGTGTTAAAAATATTTCATAATTTAGGGCTCCCCTGGTGGCGCAGTGGTTGGGAGTCCGCCTGCCGATGCAGGGGACATGGGTTCGTGCCCCGGTCCGGGAGGATCCCACGTGCTGCGGAGCGGCTGGGCCCGTGAGCCATGGCCGCTGAGCCTGCACGTCCGGAGCCTGTGCTCCGCAACGGGAGAGGCCGCAGCAGTGAGAGGCCCGCATACCGCAAAAAAAAAAAAAAAAAAAAAAAAAAAAATTTCATAATTTAAAAAGTAAATTTCCAGGAAATTTCAAACTTTTCAAGCTTTAGTTTCTTTTTTCTAAGATGAAGTTGAAAACATCTGTCTCATGGGATTTCAATAAAGATCAGATGAGAAAATGCATACAAATATATTAAGCACTGCACCATGCATGTAGGTGGTGCTTAATAAATGTAAGCTAAATATTAATCTGATATAAATCAATTATTTTCAAAAAATGTGAAGAAAAAAAATTTGTAAGTTATTTTTCTACTCATTAAATTTATTCCTAGTTCACTTGTGAACTAGTTCACAGATGTGATGGGGATTGGAAAAGCATAGGAAAGTGAAAAATAGGAAGAACTCAATTGTTGCTGGTTTAGGACTTTATAACCATGAGTATTAAATTCACACAATGTCCCAAGGCTTTTTAAAACTTTGCTACTCAAAGTGTGGTGTGGGGTCCAGTAGCCCTGATTTCACTGGGGAGGTGGTTAAAAATGCTGGATCTCAGGCTCCACCTCAGATTTACTGAATTAGAATCTGTTTTTTAATGCAATCCTCACATAATTTCAGTGCACATTAAAGTTCAAGACCCTGCTTCAAAAAAAAAAAAAAATTAAGTCCAGGAGTCCGTCACTAGGGTCCATTTTAATGGTTAGAAATCTTCATTTTAGGCTTTTTCTCCCCTTTCTTTATTTCATGTATTTGCAAGAATGAAAATCTACAGATCAGGGTTATCTAAAAATGTTTATATAATCCTTTACACAGAACCTGAAAATGTAGAGTGCTGGACAATTCTACCTTCTCTTGAGGAAAATTTGATAGTGATTGAAATAATCAGCTTACAATATCATAAGCCTGGTCATTTTTTTTCCCATTACATGTGGCTTGTAAATGCTAAGCAGTTAATAACTAGAGAGCCATTCAAATCAATCAGGTTTTATGATGTTTTATCCAATGAGGATCAGGAGATTTAAGACTAAAATTGTCAATGAAAATTTGAAAATGATATTCTTGGGCTTTTTTTTTTTTCCGTGATGCAGATACACGTTTAGACATCTGCAATGGATAAATGTACTCCAGCCAAAGGATTGAAAGATAAAAAAAAAGCTTCCCTCTATTACAATATACTCTCAGCTCTAACTTTTGAAGCAGATCATTTAAAGTTCAGTGTGTCATAGCCTTAGAAACAGAGATAGCTTCGAGAAAGAATGTTAGTGTTTTAGCTACAAAAGAGAGCTACCGACCACGGTGCAGTCTGCTTGTGGAAGCACAGCTTGGTAAGTACCACTGTTAGGCTGACACAGCAGCACCGACTGCATTACAGGGAGCGAGATGCACCGGGAATTACAGCATCCCCATCTTTCAGCTAATTCCATCTGACATTTGATGTCTGAGAGAGGTATGATGATTTACAGAAGCATTTTAATAAGTGTTTTTATAAATGTTATTTTTTTTTTGAGTATTAGGGTAAAGTTGTTATTGTAGAAGACTTTTGTCTTTTTTTGAGGGGTGGGCTGTCTAAAATCCTATGTGAAGGGGGTATTCTCCTTTGTGTATAGTAATGGAGAGACACAGGGTCCCACTTCTAACCATGAAAGTGTAAGGTGGGGGGATCCCTCCTTGCCCAGAAGTCCGTGTCTGAATGTATGATGTAAGCGTGACCAATCGGATTCTCCTTTCAGGGACTGTGAATCAGAGATGAACAGAAGGTTAGGACTCACCCATGGCATCTACAAAGGCAGAAACACGTCCAGGCCATCTTTGCAAAATGTCAGCAACTGTGCTTCTTGCACTGGGGTATCTGGATCTGCCTTGGCTCACATTTTTTCCCCCAAGTCTTGTTCTCCATCCTTCTATTTCTGAGTCTGCATGTCCTGCTAATGCATTCCTTTTCTGTTTTTGCTTGCAATCAAGAATTGTCCCTGATACAGAAATATCACCTCTTCACTAGATTTGGTTTTTTTAAATTAATTTTTTGTTATAGTGGATTTACAATGCTGTGTTAGTTTCTGCTGTACAGCAAAGTGAATCAGTTATACATATACATATATCCACTCTTTTTTAGATTCTTTTCCCATATAGGTCATTACAGAGTATTGAGTAGAGTTCCCTGTGCTATACAGTAGGTTCTCATTAGTTATCTATTTTATATACAGTAGTGTGTATATGTCAATCCCAATCTCCCAATTTATCCCTCCCCTGTCCCTTTGCACCTTGGTAACCATAAGTTTGTTTTTTACATCTGTGACTCTGTTTCTGTGTTGGTCACTACATTTGAACAGCACTGCTACATCAGCTCTATATAGCTCATTGATGTAAGTTTAAGTAGGTGGCTGCAATTTGAAAATGGCCTCAATCAGTGATTAAGAGTGGAGGTGGTGGTCATGGTGGTAGTTATCAGGTGCAAGAACATAATATGTACCAGAAACTATGTGAGGCACGTCAACTTGAGTACCTGTAATTCCTCAGAAAACGCTGTGAGGATCAGTACTGCCACACCCATTTTACAGATGAGAAAACTAAGATTGTTGTATAAAAAGTCACACATTGAAGTCACCTTGACCAAAATCACAAGCCTAGTAAAATCCCCGAAGCAAGATTCAAATCCAAACCTTCCTAGCTTAAATCAGAACCATTATATTCTCTCAAGGATGCTAATGGAGCTCTTTAAGCACTAATTCAATGTCATTAACTGAACTTAATAAATGATAACTAAAATAATATATCCCTACATTAACTGGGATGCAAGGAAACATGTAAGGTCTTCTTTTTTATTATTATTATTTTAAATTGAAGTGTAGTTGACTTACAGCGTTGTGTTAGTTTCAGTTGTACAGCAAAGTGATTCAGTTTATATATATATATATATATATATATATATATATTCAGTAACATATACATATATATATATATATTCTTTTTCAGATTCCTTTCCCTTATAGGTTATTACAAAATATTGAGTATAGTTTCCTGTGCTCATGCAAAGCCATCCAACACATTTTTAGCTAGGTATTTATTGAAGTCTTCTTATAGAAATGTTCTGAAACATTTCTTCACAGTGAAAACAAAATTTTAAATTTAAAAGCCACGCTTAGACTTGAAGCACTATGTCTAAATTCCATAAAAGTTTATTATATCCCAACAAGCATGTAGGGTAGATGTTGAACCTCTCCCCTATATTAGTTTTGAAGGGAAAATATCCTATTTGTATGCAATTACGAGGCTATGTGAAAATTACTTATTTTCAGAGGCTGACTCGAATAGAAAGTTTGGGCAGATATATTATTTTGAAGATACGTGTAAAAAAGTATATAATAACTTATGGAGCACTGTGCCTAAACTTGAAGGCAACACTTTTAAAGCCATTACTTAATACTCTTCCCATATAAGATGATAAGTGTCACTAGTCCCAGGTCATAGTACTTTCTTTATTAGAAGTAACTGTCTTAATAAAATAGTAATGATGGTAACAATAGCTCCTATTAATTGAGCAGTTACTAGGTGGCGGGCACAGTGCTAAATGCTTCACCGAGATTGCCTACTTTAATACTGGTGACCCCAGTGAGGTACGCACTATTATTAGGGCCACTTTACAGATATTGAAAAAGAAACAGAGCAAAACATCTCCCCCTGCCTCCTGGGGTTCTATATTCAAAGGATCGCTGCTCGAGAGAGAATTTTAAGCCTTGCTGTAGCCTTAGATGAAGCCCAAACTCTAAAGCTTAGCCTGAATTGTCTTTAAAGATCTGGACCCTGACTACCTACCTCTTTAGCCTCATCACCTCACTACCATCCCCCGCTTCACCCTTAATGCTGGTTCTAGTGAAAGGCTTCATACAGTCCTGCCCCTGCTGTGACACACACCCGTTCCTCAGCATCCTTAGAGACAAGACTATTCATTCTTCTTTAAAACTCAGCTCAACTTGGAAATGCCTCTGCTGATAACCTGTTAGATTTAGTTGCCTGCCCTCTATGCAGGTTCTTGCTACAGAACATACCGCACTGCCATATATCCGTTGAATTATTTGTCTTTTTTTCTTACTGGACTTTAAGTGCCATGGCATTAAGTATATTATTTTTTTCTTCTTTATTTTATTGGAGTATAGTTGATTTACAATGTTGTGTTAGTTTCAGGTGTACAGCAAAGTGATTCAGTTAAATATACGTTAAATAAATATTATATTAAATATATATATATTCAGTTAAATATATATATTTAATCTTTTTCAGATTCTTTTCCCTTATAGATTATTATAAGATATTGAGTAGAGTTCCCTGTGCTATAAGTAGGTCCTTGTTGCTTATCTATTTTATATATAGGAGTGTGTCTATGTTAATCCCAAACTCCTAATTTAAGTATATAATTTGTTTTGGTATCTCCAGTGCCCAACACAGGACCAAGCATGCAGTGGGCACTCAAAAAATATTTTTTGAATAAATGGCCAAATCTTAAGTTACCACCCTATTTGTTCTTTCTATCTTCCTGCTGGAAAGAATTTGCTAAATAACCATTCCCTATTATATCATAATGCTCAAAATTATGAGACGGACTTCTACACAAGGAGTTAGGGAATCTAGATTCTTGTCCCATGATTGTCATTTAGTAATGAAAAGACCTTGAAGACTGATTCATTCAACAATTTTCTTTTTACGCATTTGCCATGCACCAGGAACTGTACACCACAGTGAGGAAGCTCACTGCAATGAACAATCAAATACAAGTGGACACAAGTGACAAAAGCCCCTTCCACCAGAAAGCTTGTATAACCTAGAGTTGGATTTCTCATCATAAAATCAAAGAGCTGGACTAAGGTCCTTCCAGGCCTAAAATTCCATGAAACAATAAGCCAAATCTCAAATTCCTTAAAATATAATATAGGAACACATAAGAATATGAAATAAAATAGAACACCAGGCAAATCAGTTCATAACTTGCCTCTGATACAATTAATCTAGGAGTATTAATTCTTCCTTACAAAAATAGATATATTATAGAGAAGTGACATTATGAAACATTTTTTAAAGGTTAACTTTGGTTTGGTCTCACGCAAAATATTTGAACTCTCTCTAGTTGTAAGTACAATAGCATGCCTGTCAAGGGCAAAAAGGGAAAAAAATCATTTCAAGGAAATTAACAACGATGAGAAAGGAAGATCCATTTTATTCCTTGGGAAGATGAATCTGTTCTGTACATCTAATGTTAGTCAGAGCATAAAGAACAATATGTTCTCTAATCAAGTTTTATGTGTGTGATGAATTTTTTGATTCATGGTAATTGGACCAGAAAAGGTAAAGCATATTATTAGTGGACAAATTACATAGTAAAAACTAAATTAGTCCAGACTCTCAGCTGCTTCATTACAAAATTAGGTAGGGAAGGTCATAATTATTTAATTTGTGTCCAAATCTCAGCTGGAGAATGTTCCAAACGAACAAATGATCCAAGTAATTTTAGGCGAAGGGAAAGTCCTTGTAGCCAAGCTTAAAAACCCAATATTGACAAACATAATTAGCATGCTACCTTCCTGACCATATCCCTAGAGGTGTTTGGACAGGAAATCTAATCCTCTAAAGATAAATGTTCTGTTATTTTTTATCATAACTGAGTAAACCATATCAATTCCTTGACATGCTATGATCATAGGATGTCCTTCCTGACACGTCCCTCAAATTTGTTGACATTGGATGATTGATTGCTTCTGCTGGTTAACATGGGCACTGAGCTATGATAGAAAATAGATACACAATATTAAACTCACAAAACTGGGTTTGTTCTTCTATTAAAGTCATAAATCATGGATTCTGAAAGAGCCTTTCAAGTTACATAGTGAGTTTTCTCATGTTGCAGATGAGGAAACTGAGGCCCAGACAGGTGAACAAAATTACTGCAAATCTCACAGTTGGCAGGTGTTGGAGCCATGATGCAAGGAGAGATCCATCGCCCCCCAGCCCAATGTTCTTCCCATCATTTTATTTTGCCAATAGTTAGCTCTCTTTGTGAGCTAACTTCCAGCTTACAAGCTCCCATACATGACACTGGCTTATATCACCAGGACAAAGAGTAGGCGTGGTAGGGGGCAATGCAGATGAAGTTCAGGGGGTTGGCTTCTTTTTTCTTGGAAAACAAATACCTCTGCCTATCTGTGGGAAGAAAAACATCAGCTAGTTTGTCAGTCTGCAGCAGGACTGGTATGTTGGAAATGAAACACAAAGCTTTCCTCCTCTAACTAAATTTGACAGCGTGCATAAGCTGAATCTCCCCATCTGGAGACTCTCAGACTAGACAAGCCTTACAAATTAATATGTGTGTATAGGTCTGGGGCCTGAAGGAAATGAGGTCAGGTCCGAAAAGGAATCAGGTGGCTGATGGCCACAAATCAGAACTTTAACATGGATTCACAGCAAAGGGAGGAGACTTCATGCTGTAATTCACTGAAAAGCATTAGGACCATGCTAGGGTCTGTGATGAGGAAGCCGGAGGACAAAGGTATAAAGAGGGAAATGATACTGAAGGACAGAAAATGTTTTCATCCAAGTACAATCCAGACTTTGATCCTTCTTTTAATCAAATCTTCTCTTTCCCCATCTCCTTCTCTCTCTCTCTCTCTCTCTCTCACACAGACACACACACACACACACACACACACACCTCATGTTCTCTTTATGCAGGATATTTGTGCTCTCATTCTACAGTCTTATTTCTCTCTTTACTTTGTTCCTGAGGATGGAGGTTTACAGCAATGCATAGGAAAAGTGCTTTGATAAGGAAGATAAAACAATTCAGGATGCATTAGTTTCTTTGTGTACCTCAAGGACAAAATTGAGATGTGTAGGAGCATTTTTAAGAACGTAGACAGGAGACTCACTCCCTTGAACCCACTTTCTTAAGGTCCCCAGCTCATTCTCCAAAGATGTCCTTTAAGGCTTTGTACATGCCCTATGGTGAGAAAGTGGCATTTAGTAAGAGTCCACCCAGGGATGTTCCAAATGCACTCTGTCATTAAAGTGCTGATATAAGAAGTTAGAGCATTTTTTCTCTTGAGAATCTCTATGGCTTTATCCCTGGGCAAAGGTCTGAGCTTCTTTCAAAAGTCCAAGATTGATTTTCGGAGGAGAAGATAAGTGAAGGATTTTCTAGCTAACCAGGAAACATATTCTCTGATTAAATGTCAGATTAAGAAGAAAAAATACCCTACATAAGGTACTATGACAATTCTCTAAAAAGAAAGACTGTGAGAATGCAGATATTTTAGGATAGAGGGTTATAGCCTTCAGAATTTTCATTTTTTTAGAAAGTTCTTGTGGTTGATATAAGTTTAAAAATGTGTTCATGTGCAGAACATTTCAGATTCATTTATGCAGAATTATGTAACACTTGAAACAACTCCCTTAAATTCCCATGGATTATGCGGACACAAAACTTTACAAATTATATTTGTAAATATCCTTTCTTCTGTATCATCACAAGTTCTCAAAGTATACTAAATGTGGAAATCAGTATGATAGTGCTGTCTCTCTTTTTTTAGGAGAAAATAGTAGAGATATCCTTTTTATTATTCACTTGCCACCTCAAATACAAGTGATCATTTTCTTATGATTTAAAAATATTGTAATGACTGGCCAGTTCCCAATGATTTATTGTTACTAGCCCTCCATTGGATATGCTAAGATAAGATCACACATTACTTATCTAAACACTTCTACAGACGCGCTGGGCATTTTTAAAAGTTCACCCATTGAGAACTTAACCCAATTCTCTTTGAAAAAAATGCAAGGTTGTTCCAGAAAACTTTCTTAAAAGAAATTACGTGTACCATGGACCCTCTCCACACACCCCCAAAAACGATGAAACAAATCAACAGTCAGAAGACATATATTTATAGCCTCATCTTTCACCTCCTCCAAATTCTAGACAATCCTCTTTTTCACTTAAAAATGGAAAATGCGACAAATGTAAGCCCTTACCAACTTCCCACTTCAGAAGGCTGTTGTCTTCCATCTCCATTTTTCCAATGACATACCAGATACATGCCATCCAGTGTGCAAGAAGGGCAAACATGGACATGAGCAGAGTCAGGACGATTGTGCTGTGTTGGGAATAACGGTCCAACTTCTGCAGGAGACGCAGAAGACGCAGCAGCCGGACGGTCTTCAGGAGATGCACGAGAGACACCTGCGTGGGAAAACAGAGCCACACTGCTTGGCTCACGGAGTCATTACATCCACAACAGTCACTTCATCTACAGCCACTCTGGGAAGTTCTTGAAATTAAGCATAATCGGGATTCCAACACTGTGACCATTTTATGACCATTTCTATGTCGTTTCCTGATATATTATATCGGAAATTGATAAGATAAAAGATGATAAGGCAATTTAATTTCTTTGAGTGAATAATTATCTTCCTTAATTAAGATGTATCTTTTTTTCTCTACCTATATGACTGAAGATAATTTTATATATTCTGATATACAACTGAAACACATTATGGGATCGGGATTGAATAGATGTCTCCACCCCTTTCTTTTAATTTCTTTCAATTCCACTTCCCCTTCTCCATGTAAGGCAGCTGCGTTATAACAAAACTTTGTATAGACTGAAGTAAAACCCTGTAAAGTGGTAGCAAAAGTAACTTAGGTTTCTTATTTTTAAATAGTGAGACCTAGAAACTTGAGTAAGATCTGCTCACAAATACCAGTAGCACCTCCTGCTTCATGTGCTTTGCTATCGTCCTTCTAACATTATCAATAGACAAAGAAAACATTTGCCTGGAGCACATACATTCTGTGCTTTCTGTTAAACAAACATGCTTAGGGAACCAAAATCAAATGGAACAAAATTTTGGAAAAACCTTTTAGATGCTGCCTCTGTATGAACTAGAACAACAGACTTGTAGTGAAGGAGTTAGTTTCTTGACTTTAGGGCTCAACTGAAAAATGTGAACCATTGGTGTCCACCAGAAAGGTCAAGGTCACTATTACAACACATGCGGTGCACTAATATACACTCTTTTTAATACCTTCCAAGAGAAAAGAAAAGTTAAATAAAACATTAACTCATATGCAAATAGAATCTGACAAGTTCCTTGACCTATTCTAATTTGGGGGGTGAACCATAAATAGAGGGTAAGGAAGTGGTTTGTATGACTATACCTAAGCATCATTTTTCCTTTACAGGCAGAATCATAAACAAGGGCAGCATCTTTTGAGAGTCTGCCTTTATAATTATCTGGAGTCAACTGACTTCTAATTTCTCCCTCCTCCAGCCATCTTCCCTTATCTCCAAGAAAAATGTACCTAGAGCAGTGCCTGACACATAGGAAGTGCTCAGTAAATTTGTGTTAAATGAGTGAACGGATAAGCTATTATGTGAAAATGCAAAACACTCCAGGCTCACTATAACAATAGATATTCAATAAAAGTGTCTTCCACTGTAATCTTGTGAATTATTCTATGCTGAAATATAAAAACATCATAAGGATGGGAATTCCCTGGCGGTCCAGTGGTTAGGACTCCACGCTTCCACGGCAGCGGGCCTGGGTTCGATCCCTGGTCAGGCAACTAAGATCCTGCAAGGTGTGGTGTGGCAAAAAAAAATCGTAAGGTCAGTTGAGGAAGTTGCCAGGTAGCTGTGGTCTTTTATTCCTTTTTGTGGGTCTTCTGGGTAGAGGTTTACTTTCTTCTCCTTCATACTCACGTTCTCATCTATCATTTCTCCAGCTGATTGTAAGTCAGATGCAGTTTCTACTTTGTGGCTTAGAGGAATTACTAGGGTGAAATTTATTTTATAGGTAGGTGAATTTGATAGATAACAATTTTGTAAGTAAAGTGAATCCTGGAGCAGAACTCTCAAATGGAGGATACCATCTGCTATGGACTGAATTGTGTTCCTGCAAATTTCATATGTTGAAGCCCTAACCCCCAGTGTGACGGTATTTGAGATGGGGTCTTTGGGAAGTAATTTGGTTTAGAGGGGGTCATGAGGGTGGGGTCCTCAAGATGGGATTAATGCCTCTATAAGAATAGACCACAGCACCCTCTCTCTTGTTCGCCACCCACCCCAATCTCTCGCTCCCTCCCCTCGCTGTATGAGGGCCACGTGAGGACGCGGAAAGAAGACAGCTGTCTACAAGCCAGGAAGAGAGCCCTCACCAAGAATCAAACTGGCTGAAAGCTTGATCTTGGACTTCCCAGCTATCAGGAGAGTGAGAAATAAATTCCCGTTGTTGAAGCCATCCAGTTTATGATATTTTCTTATAGCTGCCTGAGTAGACTAACACACCATCTGAATATAGAGTACTGATGCAGGCAAGCTCCCCATTTTCTCTGGCCAGAAAGGGGATGTTTGAGGGAAGAATGTGAGGCTGCCCTTACGTGAGAACAATAGTCATTTACAAAAATAAGGGACATGAGCCTGGGAGTCCAGGATGAGGCAGCTCTGGTGATTTCGCTGTCACTTAAAAAAATTTGTATTTATTCCTATCTGAGTCCAAAACCTCCGGCTATAAAATGTGAATTTTGGCTCTTGATGAATGATAGAAGAAAGAGGCATATTTGATTTTGATGGAAATATATCATCTGAAAAAGAGAAAGGAACTTCTTACTCTTGGGATGCTGCTCTGAATTTGTCATTGATAAGAATTATAAGCACCTTGTAGACAGGTGCAAGACAGTGAATGATGCATTCATCAAAAACCTCTATCAAACTGCAGTTTCCCCTATTACCAAGTGGACATAACCACCTCCTGGCTATCCACTAGGGAAGAAAAAGGAGAAAGAAAAAAGTTAATTACCGTACTGAGGTCCTTCTAGGTATTAGACACTTGGCAAGGTATTTTATAGAAAAGGTTCCTTTTTAGGCTACTCAGAAACCCTGCAGGAATTTTTACGATTTTAGGCCTATTCTGATGTTAACTTTCCCAAGAAGCCACTCAGATGGTAAGTGATAAAACTTGGATTCACATTTTTGCCTTTTTACTCTCATTCTTTGTCTCATTCACAATTTTACTTTCTTTGTCTCATTCACAATCTTACCTCTCGTCATGCCTTTCATCGTGACTTATACACAGTAAGTTTTAATAAGTAAATGTGTGAGCTGCATGTAAAACATTTGCCATCAGCAATTGTGGGCACAGCCAAAGCTGAAGCATGCAGTACATTTTTGATGGTTGCCATGCATTTTAGAATGTCATCTATGGAGATGCACTAACTGGACCCACTTTAGACCTGGAAAATCAGCCCCTTTGTTATTTTATTTGTTTGTTCCTGCTCTTCTTTTTGTAATCTGTGTAGTATAACAGTAGCATAACTTATGAACTTTTCCTTATAACTTATGCTTTCCTGGGAAGTAAATGTAATATTTTGAACAAGCTTTTCTATTCAAATCGAATATTTCATACTGACTAATATATTGGGAGGAATAACAAATCTATATGCCAATTGTTAAATGATCATAAGCTCACCCTTGTGAAAAGCAGAAAGATTATCACTGATAATAGAGAGAGATTCCTTACTTCCTTCCTCTTTTTCTTTCTTTCTGATATAGATGTTGATCTATAACTTCAAATCTTTATAAAGGATTTGTGTTGTATTTCACAAGTGAGAACGAAGAAGGGTAGCAGAAGCACAGTGAAAATGTACAAGTATTTAAAATTCATCAAATTATGAGAATTAGACTTTTTCAAAATTATTTACTCGTGTTAATTTTAGGCAATGGAAATTTTAATCATATCTAAACATTTTACTTATTTTTTATTTTATAGACTTTATAGTACATGATATGTATATGTTTAAAATTATCCTATTTATTCAGTGCCCAAAGAGAAATGGAATATAAAAAATGATTATTAGTATTTAGTAGCAGAGCAAGTTAATTTACAGCAGTCTATGAAACACCATTTATTTAACAATTCTCCAGGATAATTTGGAAAATTTTTCTTATCATTTTATGAATTATCTACTTCTTCAGGATATTTTTTGGCAGTCTTGCAAAAGCCTTGTTTTAAGTCATTACACTTTCATTATAGTATACTTATCTAGTCAAATTCAATCTTAAAAAGCACTTTAAAAAGCTTGGATAACAATCCACTTTAGCACTGATTGATATTATATACTAGATTTTCCCCAGAGCTTTCCCTTCAGCTGAGTTATAAACCTCTTAACAATGTTGACACTCTCAACTTCCCAACTTAAAAAAAATTGAAAGAAAAAGAAAAATACTATTATGCAGGCAATTAACAAATGCACAAATCTGTACTATGTAGTCAGGAGTTTAGTTCAGTCTTCGTTCTGAAGTCAGTAATGATTGTATTTGAAACATTGATCACTTTGTTTAATATTGAAAACTATGCTATTAAATTCTTGATAGAGAATATAATTTCTATGGGGAGAGGTTTGTCAACTGAGTAGGAAATATGTTTAATTTGAACTAACGTCTAGTAAATTTTTGCCTGCTAAAATTGGTTACTCTGGCAGCAAATTGTATTACTGGTCCAAAAATTCTCTTATACCTTCCTAAAAGGGAACACTTAATGCTTTTAAGAGTGTCAATCATTAAATAGTAAAAATAGCTATGACTACAAGAGGGCATACTTTCTTTCCTGTAAGAAATCTGAGAATAAAAGCTTTAGATGAAGAAAGAGGAGAAGTTACAAATACCAATAAAAATTCAAGAGGATGCTTGGTTTACGTTGGTCATTTTATCGTTTAGATTTTTGCTCAATCCAACATTTTTACAGGGACTTCTAAGAAGTAGTTGAATTCTATTTTAATTTCAACCTATCTATCTTGATAGGTCTTCTGTTTGTTTTGCCAATGAATAATGAAATATTCAAAAGGTAGCGAGTAAAAGTCATAAAAGTAGAAGAAATCTTCAAACTCTCCACCAAATTCTTGAGGGAAGTATCTGGCTCAGTAACATAAAGTAATGCTTCTATTCCTGCAGATGGTTTCCTTATCAAAGGATTTGTTTAGTGAGTCAATTTGATGATAAATTCAAGCTTTTAATATCCTGGTTCTAGGTATTTAAATGATTAGAAATGGGTAATACAAATTTCAAAAAGGAAGTAACTCCTTTAATTGGAGAATCTGGCCTGCATATCATTGGTGACATTGGCCTCTTTATTAAAAAGGGCACAAAATCCTGGACATACAAATTGCGACAAACATTTAAAACCTGAACGTGTGAAAAATAAGCACAGGGGTAAAACCAACCTTCAAAGTCATGTGGAAGGGAGCTATTTACTCACCACTGTGACGTTGAAAGCATACAGGAGGTCAAAAGGCAGGGCAGCAATTAAATCAATGATGAACCAGGTTGTGACATAGTGGATGCAAATTGATCTTGCTTCGAAGATAACTTGGCCAGACTTGCTGACATAGGTTGTTCGAAAATTTAAAATAATATCTGCTTGAGAAAAAAAGGATAGAGTAAGAGCATTTAGGAGAAAGAGAGAGAGAAGGAAAGAAGGAAAGACAAGGTAAGAAGAGAAGATGGAAGGAAGACAGGCAGGTGGGCGGGGGGGAAGGAAGCGAGGAAGAAAACTATATTAAATTAGACTAACGGTAACCTCTTAACGTACTTTAGATTGACAATACCCAAAATACTCTTCTTGACAGATCCAGCTCAACTCAACAAACAGGTATTGGAGAAAGGTGAAGAAAGTAGTATTTTTTGAGCAGTAATACATTCCAGACTTTGGGCCACATGTTAACGTAATTAAAATAAATAATAATAACAACAATAGGCAACACTTACTGAATGCTCACTGTGTACCAGACATTGTCCTAAGAACTTAGCTTAGATTGTTTCACTTACTCAGAATGTCTTCTACCGTAGACGACGATGGTAACATAGCAGACAGTACATAGTAGGCAGTATTAGCAGAGGCAGAAACTAAGTCTCAGTGGGAAAAGTAACTCATCCACGATCATCTTGCCAACAGTGGCAGAGACGACTCTGAACACAAGTATAATTTGCAGTCCATGTTCTTTTAATTTATTTTTTATCCAGTAGTACTCTATTCCATGTACAAAAGTTTTACTAATCTCCGTATGTTTATGAAACTGATCCTTGCCCTGAAGATGTTTGTATTCACAAAATATCAGAAGTTTCTTCTTTGGATTTCTAGGTTAAACTCCCCATTCCATTTAAATGGAAGATATAATCATTTTCAACCATTCTTTACATCATTCTTTTAATATATTTTTATTTTATGTTTATTTTATATTTGTATTTATTTTATATTTATATTATATTTTACTACCTATTTATCAAACTTTTAACAATATATGACATCCTTGTGAGGGCTGGTCAAAGGACAAAGCCATAGACATGTGGACCATCTAGAGTTCAATCCTGCTGCCTATGAATAAACTTCTCAGAGTCTGTCACATAGTTCTTGGGTTAAATATCATTAAAGCACTGGAAAGGGTTATATTTTCTTTAATTTGTTTTACAGTTGAGTATGACCAAGTTATGGGGAATTTTGGGATTGGTGCATACACGTAACTGTGATGAAGGCTGCTCATTTTCTGCACTGGCAACCCCAACAGAAACATATTTGTCGGTGGGACTTTGGTCTTCGGGAGTGTCATGATTCAGTGACAAAGATCAAAGGAAGGAATTTGGGAAGTAAGTACCCCAAAGAGAATAGGAATTCAAGGAGCTAGGAAACGAATGCTAAGCTCTGAGTTACATAATTTTTAAATGAATTGGAGTACTCTTTACAGCTAATGTAAACCATTGCAAGTACGTGGAATTGTGTCATGTGAGGTTAAGAACTTGTTGGTATCATGATCGTAATGATAATAATAATAAAGATTACAATAATGTGCACTTTACACATTTGTAGATCATGTTTACTTTTCACTTCACATCACATTTGAAGGAGAATTCTAAGATGCCCCCCACCCCCAATTCCCTGCCACCACCCTCACTCTCCTCTGATCTCTTCCCCTTGGGTAAGGGTGGATTCCCTGAGCATGATGAGATATGAAGATGTGATCACATTACATCATAGGGGTAAAGAGAGATGATCTGCGTGGCCTGCCCTCATCAGGTGAGCCCTTTAAAGCCGACCTTTCTCCATCTGGTGTTAAGGGATTGGAAAGCAGTGAGGCATGCTCTTCCTGGCCTGGAAGCAACAACTGCGTATTATGGGGAGGGCCACACGGCCGGGAACGGCGGGCAGCCTCTAATTGCTGAGAATGACCCCTCACTGACATCTCGTGAGAAACGGAGACCTTAGTCCCACAACCATAAAGAAATTTGCTCAACAGCCACATGAGATAGGAAGAGAATCCTGGGCTCCAGAATGGACCACAAGCTGACACCTTGATTTCAACTTTCTGAGGCCCTGAGGAGAGACTTCAGCTAAGGTAGATCTGGACTTCTGACCTATAGAAACTATGAGATAATAAACGGGTATTGTTTTAAGCTGATGTGTTTGCGGTAATTGGCTATGCAGCAATAAAAAAACTAATACAACATTTAGTAAGTCATCTGGTTCTCATTATAGCCTGTGAGATGAGATAATATAGGAATTCTGACAAAACAGATTACTATTACATTAGTATAGATAACACATATGTTCTTAATATGAACACAGTGCTGTTCTACGACCTTTATAATCGTAATCTCATTGACTCCTTACAACAATGCTAAGCGGTAAGTATTTTTATTAGTCCCTTTTACAGATGAGAAAACTGAGGCAGAAAAGACGTCAAGTGATCTGCCCAGGGTCACACATGATGAACTAAACCCCTCAGCTAGTTAGTGAAAAGAGCAAGACATGGATTCAAATCTCTTAAATTCCAATTCTGTGCTTTGGGTTTTGGTGCCTCAACAGAGACCAGTCATATCTCAGATCTGGAAGCAAGTTCTAGGTGACTCAAAAAGAAAACATTAATTGTTCTAGACTATTGTGAATGATCTAACTTATTAAGATGGCATTATTAGAAGTCATTTTTGTCAAAAAATAAAAATATTAAAATACTTCCATTGTGGGCTTCCCTGGCGGCGCAGTGGTTGAGAGTCCACCTGCCGATGCAGGGGACACGGGTTCATGCCCCGGTCTGGGAAAATCCCACATGCCGCGGAGCGGCTGGGCGCGTGAGCCATGGCCGCTGAGCCTGCGCGTCCGGAACCTGTGCTCCGCAACGGGAGAGGCCACAACAGTGAGAGGCCCGCGTACCGCAAAAAACAAAAACAAAAACAAAAACAAACAACAAACTTCCATTGTTAATACTGAGAATATGAAAGGATGAAGCTAGTTGATAAGCCACTCACAAAGGATGAACACAATCCCAAGGTGATTTCCCCTGCAGAGTAAAAGTGCTATCATGGCAAAAAGTACCAATGCATCCCTGAAGTATGGCCACCAAAGGGGGCTGGGAGCTCAGGGGGAATGTTGTGAAGTTGTTAGGGTAGCAGGTGACCTTTTCATTCTTTCTCTTTAACTTTCTAGACTCATGTATTTGTGCATTAGCCGAGTAATTTAACAGCTTAGACCAGCACCTGTTGAAATAAAGCAGTCGATAAGTAGTTCATTATCAAATTGAAGGAATAAATGCCTTTGTGTATTTACTAACTGATCACTAGGTTCTACCACAGATTTTACAGAAAACCCACTGCCACCATCCACATACCTGGGGTGCTCTCCTGAATGGAGGAATGGAAGAAGTGATTGATTGGTCTTTGGTTGATTGATACAGTAAACATTTTTAAAGCTATGTGGTTGACTAAAGAATAAAACAGAGGTGCAGACTTCTGAACAGAAAAGATATTTTCTTGGATGAGTCATTACAAAATATTAGTTTAGAAAGCTTTTTAAAAAATAATCTGTTACTCAATTGAGTTAATTGGATGAAAAGAAGAGAAGATTATTACGTTTAAAAAGAAGTAATGGTAAGACTTTTAAACACAAAGAATGTTAACAGCAAAAGAATAAAATCTATCTTTTAAATTTATGGATACAAATATATTTTTGAAGTACTTGAGTACTTTCAGGTTTATTTTCAGGTAGAAAACCTAGATATGTATTATATTCTAAGATTTCTAGGACTATGGTATCATATAAGGACTGTAGGTTTGAGTGAGTGATGAGTATTATTTTTATTTATTTTTTAACTCTTAAAAATTTTATTGAAGTATAGTCGATTTACAATGTATTATTTTTATTTATTTATTTATTTAAAAAAACCTTTTATTCTATATTGGAGTATAGTTGATTAACAATGTTGTGTTAGTTTCAGGGGTAGGGCAAAGTGATTCAGTTATACATATGCATGTAGCTATTCTTTTTCAAGTTCTTTTCCCATTTGGGTTACTACATAATTATTTTTAGATAGCTGATTTTTTTTAAAAACCTACTTTTGTCATACACATAATAATAGACATAGTTCTGTTGTACTGTGATTTACAAAGCATATTTTCATGTTTATTAGCTTGTGTTGTTCCCATGCCAACTCTCTCAGGTGTACTATCACTGACATTTTACTAATGACTCAGGAGATTTAAGGAAATTGTTTAAAGTCATGAAGATAGTAAGCAAGAGAGAAACAGGACATCTTTTGCAGGCAATTCCATTTTCTTTCCATTATCTTAAAGATTTACTGCACTTTCAAATATATTTTAGGGGCAATACCAATAGGTCAGTGCAGAGAAATGTATTTCCGATTTTAGCCCTTAGATTCATTTCAGCATTGGCAGCGCCCAGGTAAAATCTGGGTCACAGAATTGAATGTGGGGGAATGAACTGTCTTTGATTCTGGAAATATGAGGATTAAGCATCTGTCCAGGGAGAACTGAGAAATCACTCTGTTCTCTCCACTGATAAAGATGTGGTGGCAATGTAAATGTTCCCTTAACGGAAGGGCAGAAATGGGGAGCACACGTTCTTTCAGAGTGAGGGAAACACAGAATAAAATTAGATTGTGACGAGGGAAAAAAGAGCCTCCCAGATCTGGTGTTCCTCATAAAAGAACCATGGGGGTGAAGAGGAGATTCACCAACTATACTGGGTCCAGCTGCTCTTTCCCCTGTAGTTGTCTCACTTCCCATAAAGTTTTACACCTTCAGTGAATTAACTCAGCGACTCACTCAAATGTTGCAGTAAGAATGTGGTCTCCTCCAGACTCTAACCCTAACCTTCCTAAAAGGCAGCAGTATGGTTTTCATTCTGAGATATCTAGAAAGTATAATGTTTTTCAACTTTATGTTGAAAAATACATGAAAATTCATTAATATAGAAATTTTTATATTTAACTTTTCTTGTTAATTCCATTTACTATCAACGTGCACAACTGTCTATAAGCACACATACACACAGTTTGAATCAGGAAAAATATTTCCAAAACTATAATGAATTGAGTCATACGAGTTTAGCACTTAGAAATGTTAATGCCTCACGTATGTGTGTATGCACAAGCAGTCTCTTGTGGCACACGGTGCTGGTATCATGTGAAATGAATAAACAAACAGGGTAATAGAGAATTACCATATATACATACATACATGTGATTTACAGAATTTCAAAAAATTGATCATAATATACCCCACCAAAATGAGGCAGACTATAATTGAATTCTTTTATGATTCAGATCACGCTGAGTTATTTTGCAGGATAATCAGTTTACCTTGCTGTATTTAGGTTTTACACAAGCATGATGAAAATAAAGACAAATAATAGAGAGAGAACTGTACGTGTTTTGTTCTCACATGGTTAAGACCTCCAAAAACAAGTGTTTCATTTCTGTCTCTCACTAAATGGTTATGTATGAGAACTAAAAGGCAAGAAGATTAAAACCAGTTTTTCCAGTTTGATTTCCTTGAGAACTCTGTGATTAGAAAGTACAAAAAAAAAAAAAAGGTTAAATTTGATATGGTACAAATTAGTAGATTTCTTTATTAGCATGCATGCCAGATGGGAAATAATTTTAAAATAATATTGACTTACTTGTTAAAAAGTAAATTAAAATAGAATGGTGCATGAGAGCATATGCACCAAATACAAATAATATCTTCATTTAGCCATTTCTTTACAATTTAATCAATATAGTACAGCGAGGGTGGAGAGAGATTTAACTAAACCAGCTGCCGACTAATATTCTAAAGATACCCAGTCTTTTTCCATGGCTTGTGAGACACTCCTCTGAACACAGTATGATGCCACAGCAAATTTGAGTTGCACGTGTGGGAAGAATGAATAACTGGGGGTTGATTAATGAAGGGGCTTGAGGGACTCAAAATCCTAAGAATGGCTGTAATTGATTGCTAGGATTAGTGGATGAGATTTTCATACCACCTGATCCTTGCTCATCTTGTCAGCATTTGTCCCTCCTGCTTACCTTAAATGAGAAGTTTATGGAAATGAAAGGGCAGCAGACAGAGGGAGAAGCAGCAGTTAAGAGCAATTGCCTGCGGAAGAAAAGGTAAGGCTGAAAGAATGCAACCAGGTGGGTTGGGCGTGGTCGATACCATCACTGATTTCTGTTTTGTACCAGGGTCATGGTGGACTCGTACATTAGTTTTGACCCTCAACGTCAACATCAGATGGAACAGCCCAGAAAAAAAGTCCTTCCATCCCAACTTCTCTTTGAATGGAAGAACCCCATCCATGTCATGCTTCATAAGGATGCGGTCAACAAGGCCTTGAATGCTTCTGGCAATGGTGAGCCCTCTGCCTTTTGCCAGCGCTGTCTTAGTTTGACGCATCCTTCCTACTTTCCTCAAATAGGCGTCTTCCTCCTTCTAACTCCCTCTCCTTGTTTCTAGTTTTGTCATTAGCAGCAAACAGAATATGTTGTACCTTTACATAGTGAGTTGCCCCATCAATTTTTATTTTGAAAAGAAATTTTCAGGTTTTTAACACAATAAAGAAAAGAAAACCATTCACGTAGTTGACTACTGTCCTTTTGGAAGTAAGGTAATGAAACGGTAGCAGACTATGCCATCCTCAGATATGCCACTTTGGAATAAGAATTATTTTGAGCTGAAGGCAACTGAGAAGGAACAGAAGCCAGAAAAGCTCCCTGCCCTCTTCCTAGTTGCCTCAAAGCAGGACATACATTTTCAAAAGTGTCCCCTGCTCTCTTCTCTACCAGGAAAGACAAAAGTTAATCCCCAGATGTAGCCTGTCCAGTGGGAAGACAGTAGCAAATACTCAGCAGTGTTTGCAGAGTTCTCATTATTCCACAGTCTCACCAACACTCGACGTTGTCACACTTAAAAATTTTTGCCAATTGAGTGGTAGTATAATGTTTCTAGTATATATTTACAATTGTTTTTTCTTTTAGTAATGCAGCCTTAGTAAACTGCTGCGGAATCTTAAAAAAAAAACACACACACACAAAGTCTTGCATTACTATTAGTTAAAGTAAACTTTTGCCAAGTTAAATTCCCAAATGTTGTTTTTTTTGTACAGATTGCTCCCAGTTGACCGTTTCTAATTTTTACTGGAAGATCTAAAGCACAGCTATACCTTTCAGCTTTGCAACATCCTTAAGTACTATGAAAATGTGTCAGTTGAGGACCTGTTGTGCTCTTTGCCCTGTGCAGGGCTCTTGGCACTCAAAGATGGACAAGGCATCCAAAAGGAGCATGCCTCTGATGGGGACCATGGACTCCCGTTTTTATTATCTGAAGCCCCATCTGTGAAAATGCTGGCAGGTCAAAGGACACAGCACACATTCCCAGCAGATCTCTAAGAAAACTCCCATTTATTGTCTATAACTATTTTATTATACTGACTTTGTACATTGCTTTCATTTCATTGTATAACATTACCTTCTCAAAAAACTTCCACATAACATGTACACTGGTATGTGTAAAAACGAACAATTTTGGCTCCATATAAGTTATCCACTTTCAGGTGCTGTG
Organism: Tursiops truncatus; assembly: GCF_011762595.2. Classification (NCBI taxonomy): domain Eukaryota; kingdom Metazoa; phylum Chordata; class Mammalia; order Artiodactyla; family Delphinidae; genus Tursiops; species Tursiops truncatus. The sequence continues at coordinate 7,405,449 of NC_047037.1, forward strand.
TAACTCCAAATTAGATATTGAATTTTGGAATTACTTGATCATTTTTAGTAAAAATAATTTAATGATTCAAAATAAACTACTAAAAAACCATGATTTATGCATACACTACTTAATTATAGAAAGTCTTTTGGCATACTTATCCTGTTTATAGTTGTAGTTTTTGAGTGGTAAAATTTCCAAATTTAACTCCAATAGAAAACATAAGGACTATAGCATCTATAATATTCAGTCATGAAATTTAAAAAAATAATAAAGTCTATTAATTTCATATGAGGTAAATATTAGTTATCCAAGTAACAAAATTTAGAATTCATGAAGACTAAGATAGACAACAAAAGATGTGCTAACGAGAGACCTTCAAGATGGTGGAGGAGTAAGACGTGGAGATCACCCTCCTCCTCACAAATACATCAGAAATACAACTACACGTGGAACAACTCCTACAGAACATCTATTGAATGCTGGCAGAAGACCTCAGACTTCCCAAAAGGCAAGAAACTCCCACATACCTGGTGATGGGGCTGATAGGGTCTTGGTGCTCCAGCTGGTGTCAGGTCTGTGCCTCTGAGGTGGGAGATCTGAGTTCAGGACACTGGTCCACCAGAGACCTCCTGGCTCCACATAATGTCAAATAGAGAAAACTCTCCCAGAGATCTCCATCTCAACGCTAAGACCCAGCTCCACTCAATGACCAGCAAGCTACAGTGCTGGACATCCTATGCCAACCAACTAGCAAGACAGGAACAAAGCCCATCCATTAGCAGAGAGGCTGCCTAAAATCATAATAAGTCCACAGACACCCCAAAACACACCACCAGACGTGGACCTGCCCACCAGAAAAACAAGATCCAGCCTCATGCACCAGAACACAGGCACTAGTCCCCTCCAAAAGGAAGCCTACACAACCTGCTGAACCAACCTTAGCCTCTGGGGGCAGACACCAAAAAGAACGGGAACTACAAACCTGCAGCCTGCCAAAAGGAAACCCCAAACACAGTAAGTTAAGCAAAATGAGAAGACAGAGAAACACACAGCTGATGAAGGAGAAAGGTAAAAACTTACCAGACCAAACAAATGAAGAGGAAATAGGCAGTCTAACTGAAAAAGAATTCAGAGTAATGACACTAAAGATGATCCAAAATCTTGGAAATAGAATGGAGAAAATAAAAGAAACACTTAACAAGGAACTAGAAGAACTAAAGAGCAAATAAACAATGATGAACAGCACAATAAATGAAATTAAAAATTCTTTAGAAGGAATCAATAGCAGAATAACTGAGGCAGAAGAATGGAGAAGTGATTTGGAAGATAAAATAGTGGAATTACTGCAGAGCAGAATAAAGAAAAAAGAATGAAAAGAATTGAGGACAGTCTCAGAGAGCTCTCGGACAACATTAAACACACCAACATTCTAATTATAGGGGTCCCAGAAGAAGAAGAGAAAAAGAAAGGGACTAAGAAAATATTTGAAGAGATTATAGTTGAAAACTTCCCTAATATGGGAAAGGAAAGAGTCAATCAAGTCCAAGAAGTGCAGAGAGTTCCATACAGGATAAATCCAAGGAGAAACACACCAAGACACATATTAATCAAACTATCAAAAATTAAATACAAAGAAAAAATATTAAAAGCATCAAGGGAAAAACAACAAATAACATACAAGGGAATCCCCCTAAGGTTAACAGCTGATCTTTCAGCAGAAACTCTGCAAGCCAGAAGGGAGTGGCAGGCCATATTTAAAGGGATGAAAGGGAAAAACCTACAACGAAGATTACTCTACCCAGCAAGGATCTCATTCAGATTCAACGGAGAAATTAAAACTTTTACACAAAAGCAAAAGATAAGAGAATTCAGCACCACCAAACCAGCTTTACAACAAATGCTAAAGGAACTTCTCTAGGCAGGAAACACAAAAGAAGGAAAAGACCTATAATAACAACCCCCCCAAAATTACAAAAATGGTAATAGGAACATACATATCGATAATTACCTTAAATGCAAATGGAGTAAATGCTCCAACCAAAACACATAGACCGGCTGAATGGATCCAAAAACATGAGCCATATATATATGTCTACAAGATACCCACTTCAAACCTAGGGACACATACAGACTGAAAGTGAGGGGATGGAAAAAGATATTCTATGAAAGTGGAAATCAAAGGAAAGCTGCAGTAGCAATTCTCATATCAGACAAGATAGACTTTAAAATAAAGACTATTACAAGAGACAAAGAAGGACACTACCTAATGATCAAGGGATCAATCTAAGAAGATATAGCAATTGTAAATATCTATGCATCCAACATCAGAGCACCTCAATACATAAGGCAAATGCTAACAGACATAAAAAGGGAAAGTGACAGTAACACAATCATTGTAGGGGACTTTAGCACTCCAATTTCAGCAATGGACAGATTGTCCAATGTGAAAATAAGTAAGGAAACACAAGCTTTAAATGACACATTAAACAAGATGGACTTAAATGATATTTATAGGACATTCCATCCAAATACAATTTCTTCTCAAGTGCTCATGGAACATTCTGCAGGATAGATCATATCCTGGGTCACAAATCAAGCCTTGGTAAATTTAAGAAAATTGAAATCATATCAAGTATCTTTTCCAACCACAACGCTATGAGGCTAGATATAAATTACAGGGAAAAATCTGTAAAAAATAAAAACACATGGAGGCTAAACAGTACACTACTTAATAACCAGAGATCACTGAAGAAATCAAAGGGAAATAAAAAAATACCTAGAGACAAATGACAATGAAAACACGACAACACAAAACCTATGGGATGCAGCAAAAGCAGTTCTAAGAGGGAAGTTTATAGCAATACAATCCTACCTCAGGAAACAAGAAACATCTCAAATAAACAACCTAACCTTACAGCTAAACTAATTAGAGAAAGATGAACAAAAAACCCCCAAAGTTAGCAGAGGGAAAGAAATCATAAAGATCAGATCAGAAATAAATAAAAAAGAAATGAAGGAAACAATAGCAAAGAGCCATAAAACTAAAAGCTGGTTCTTTGAGAAGATAAACAAAATTGATAAACCATTAGCCAGACTCATCAAGAAAAAAAGGGAGAACACACAAATCAATAGAATTAGAAATGAAAAAGGAGAAGTAACAACTGTCACTGCAGAAATACAAAGGATCATGAGAGATTACTGAAAGCAACTATATACCAATAAACTGGACAACCTGGAAGAAATGGACAAATTCTTAGAAAAGCACAACGTTCTGAGACGGAACCAGGAAGAAATAGAACATATAAACAGATCAATCACAAGCACTGAAATTGAGACTGTGATTAAAAATTTTCCAACAAAAAAAAGCTCAGGACCAGATGGCTTCACAGGTGAATTCTATTGAACATTTAGAGAAGAGCTAACATCTATACTTCTCAAACTCATACAAAATATAACAGAGGGAGGAACACTCCCAAACTCATTCTAGGAGGCTACCATAACCCTGATACCAAAACCAGACAAAGATGTCACAAAGAAAGAAAAGTACAGGCCAATATCACTAATCAACATAGATGCAAAAATCCTCAACAAAATACTAGCAAACAGAATCCAACAGCACGTTAAAAGGATCATACACCATGATCAAGTGGGGTTTACCCCAGGAATGCAAGGATTTTTCAATATATGCAAATCAATCAATGTGATACACCATATTAAGAAATTGAAGGAGAAAACCCATATGATCATCTCAATAGATGCAGAGAAAGCTTTCAACAAAATTCAACACCCATTTATGATTAAAAACGTCCAGAAAGCAGGCATAGAGGGAACTTACCTCAACATAATACAGGCCATATATGACAAACCCACAGCCAACATCGTTCTCAGTGGTAAAAAACCGAAACCATTTTCACTAAGATCAGGAACAAAACAAGGCTGTCCACTCGCACCACTATTATTCAACATTGTTTTGGAAGTTTTAGCCACAGCAATCAGAGAAGAAAAAGAAATAAAAGAAATCCAAATTGGAAAAGAAGTAAAGCTGTCACTGTTTGCAGATGACATGATATGATACAGAGAGAATCCTAAAGATACCATCAGAAATCTACTAGAGCTAAGCAATGAATTTGGTAAAGTAGCAGGATACAAAATTAATGCACAGAAATCTCTGGCATTCCTATACACTAATGATGAAAAATCTGAAAGAGAATTTAAGGAAACACTCCCATTTACCATTGCAACGAAAAGAATAAAATACCTAGGAAAAAAAATACCTAAGGAGACAAAAGACCTGTATGCAGAAAACTATAAGACACTGATGAAAGAAATTAAAGATGATAGAAACAGATGGAGAGATACACCATGTTCTTGGATTGGAAGGATCAACAGTGTGAAAATGACTATACTACCCAAAGCAATCTACAGATTCAATGCAATCCCTATCAAATTACCAATGGCATTTTTCATAGAACTAGAACAAAAAATTTCACAATTTGTATGGAAGCACAAAAGACCCTGAATAGCTGAAGCAATCTTGAGAAAGAAAAATGGAGCTGGAGGAATCAGGCTCCTGGACTTCAGACTACACTACAAAGCTACAGTAATCAAGACAATATGGTACTGGCACAAAAACAGAAATAGAGATCAATGGAACATGATTGAAAGCCCAGCGATAAACCCATGCACATATGGTCACCTTATTTTTGAGAAAGGAGGCAGGAATGTGCAGTGGAGAAAGGACAGCCTCTTCAATAAGTGGTGCTGGGAAAACTGGACAGCTACATATAAAAGAATGAAATTAGAACACCCTCTAACACCATACACAAAAATAAACTCAAAATGGATTAAAGACCTAAATGTAAGGCCAGACACTGTCAAACTCTTAGAGGAAAACATAGGCAGAGCATCCTAGGATATATATCACAGCTAGATCCTTTTTACCCACCTCCTAAAGAAATGGAAATAAAAACAAAAATACACAAATGGGACCTAATGAAACTTAAAAGCTTTTGCACAGCAAAGGAAACCATAAACAAGACCAAGAGACAACCCTCAGAATGGGAGAAAATATTAGCAAATGAAGGAACTGACAAAGATTTAGCCTCCAAAATTTACAAGCAGCTCATGCAGCTCAATATCAAAAAAACAAACAACCCTATCCAAAAATGGGCAGAAAACCTAAATAGACATTTCTCCAAAGAAGATATACAGATTGCCAGCAAACACATGAAAGAATGTTCAATATCACTAATCATTAGAGAAATGCAAATCAAAACTACAATGAGGTATCACCTCACATCAGTCAGAATGGCCATCATCAAAAAATCTACAAACAGTAAATGCTGGAGAGGTTGTGGAGAAAAGGGAACCCTCTTGCACTGTTGGTGGGAATGTAAACTGATATAGCCACTATGTAGAACAGTATGGAGGTTCCTTAAAAAACTAAAAATAGAACTACCATACGACCCAGTAATCCTACTACTGGGCATATATGCTGAGAAAACCATAATTCAAAAAGAATCATATACCACAATGTTCATTTCAGCTCTATTTACAATAGCCAGGACGTGGAAGCAACCTAAGTGTCCATCGACAGATGAATGGATAAAGAAGATGTATACAATGGAATATTACTCAGCCATAAAAAGAAATGAAATTGAGTTATTTGTAGTGAGGTGGATGGACCTAGAGTGTGTCATATAGAGTGAAGTAAGACAGAAAGAGAAAAACAAATATCGTATGCCAACACATATATATATGGCATCTAAAAAAAAAAGAAAAGTTTCTGATGAACCTAGGGGCAGGACAGGAATAAAGATGCAGACGTAGAGAATGGGCTTGAGGACACGGGGAGGGGGAAGGGTAAGCTGGGATGAAGTGAGAGTGGCATGGACTTATATACAGTACCAAATGTAAAATAGATACCTAGTGGGAAGCATCCGCATAGCACAGGAAGATCAGCTCCGTGTTTTGTGACCACCTAGAGGGGTGGAATAGGGAGGGTGGGAGGGAGAAGCAAGAGGGAAGAGATATGGGAACATATGTATATGTATAACTGATTCACTTTGTTATACAGCAGAAACTAACACACCATTGTAAAGCAATTATACTCCAATAAAGACGTTAAAAAAAAGTGTTTATATAATTAGTGTTTGCCCCAGTGTGAAATCCAACACATATATCCTCATTAGACAGAAAAATTTTAGATCAAATAATGAGAGATTTTATAGTTGCATAACATTTTACATTTTAATTAGGACTTTCATATTCATTTTCATATTTGAGGAAAAGAATATCCTTAATATTTGTGATAGTCTTTAGTGCTATTTGCCAAATCTTTCTGGCTTTCGACCTCCTGGTATGATTATATTTCCCACCACCTGAAGAGATTAAGCATGTCTCTGTGACTTGCTTTGGCTAAAACTGTGAGAGCAGGAGTATCCTGAAACATTTCTGGGCAAAGTTTTGAGAGCTTGTATGCAGTTCCTCACATTTTCTTCTCCCTGCCTTGATGATCACAGAAGCACGTGACAAGATGGGGCCTCTATCAGCCTGGGATTCCGAGTGACTACAGGGCTCAGAGCTCACAGCTGATTCACAAGCACTTAGTATGAGGGAGGCACAAACCTTCGAGAATCTGAGCTTGCTTGTTACCACAGAAAACTCTTGCCCATCCTGACAGACATTCTTCAAAGGCTATAGAGAAGAGTGGCTCACAGTGAGAATTTGGAGTCAGGGTCCCGGGTGGTAGACCACTGAGCAGGTATTAGTTGTCTTTGCTGTTATTCCTACCAGTAGTGCTATTGCCGTTCTATAGGCTTCAAAAACTGAGAAACAGGGACCATGAATGACTTATCTAAGGTTGCCTGATGTATTCATTCATACTATTATTTTTATTGTTACTTTATAGACAGATAATTATGGCACAAATACTATAATGGTGTTAAAGTGACAATAAAATAATAATAAAAATAATAACAGGTAAATTTATTAAATTCTTGCTATGTGACAGGGCTTAAGTACATATATTAACTATTTTGAAATTCAGGTAATTTTTAGAGTCCTAAAAACTGTAGCATTTTGACTATAGGTTGCCATATGTTCAATTGTTCAACATATTTTAAAATGTCTTATTTCAAGAATTACATATATACTGTAAAGAACACTGGTGTTAAATGGATGGCTTGATGAATTTTCACAAAGTTGACCATCTTTGCCATCAACATGGATAGAGATATAACTAGGACCAGAACCCTAGAAGACTTCCATGATCCCATCCAGTCATTAACCCCTCCCAAAGTCACTGTTGTCCCAATTATCATAGAATAGTTTTGCTTAATTAGTTGGGAACTCTGTATAAAAGGAATCCTATAGTAGGTACTCTTGTATATAAATTCTTTCACTAGACATTGCATATGCAATTTTCATCAGTTTGGTACCATGTTTACTTGTTTACTTTTTTATTGCTCTATAGAATTTCATTGTATAACTATAAAGAAATTCATTTCTTAATTTTATTGTTGCTGAAAATTTGATTTGGGTTGTTTCTAATTTGGGCTATTACAGTTAATGCTCTTAGAAACAAATACATGCATACATACATAAATACATAAATACGTGTGTATGCATGCACACAATACCTGTACCTTTCCTTGTACAAGTATAGGTGTGTCTGTCGATTCTATGAGTCAAATTTCTGGGTCATAAAGTAATTATATATTTTACTTTAGTACAGTGGCAAAAAGTTTAACAGAGAGACTGTACTAATTTACATTTTTACATACAGTGTATGAAATTTCAGGTTGCTCTGTATCTTCCCACTACCTTGGTAATAATTTGTCTTTTTTTTTTGCCATTCTAGTGGTGGTGAAATTATTTTCATTTTCCTCATGATATTGAGCACATACTGTACATTTGGGTATCCTCTTTCATGAAGTTTTGGTACAGGACTTTTATCTACTGAAATATGTTTCCCTCCCTTTTCTTTTACTGATCTGTAGGAATTGTTATCATATGTCCTGATTATGAATTGTGTTCTGTTTAAGTAATCGATGCCTTTGCCAAGGTAATTAAGATATTCTACTTGATGTCTTCTGGGAGTGTTATTTTTTAATTTTCACACTTTGTCTACAATCCATCTGCAATTGATTTTGTATATGGTGTGAACAGGAGTCAAGATTTATATTTGCTTGGTGGAAAATATATTCAACTGACCCAGCACCATTTTAGAAAACATTATCATTTCCAAAGCATTTCAGTGACATTTTTGTCATAAATCAGGAGATTTTATATATACGTGCTGATATGTTTCTGGTCTGTATATTTTGCTCCAATGACCTGCCTATCTGTTAGATCCTAGCTTTTCCAGTAGAGTCAGAAACAGATGTGTTCAAGCTATAGTTTAAGGACTCTCAATAGCATTCGAAATATGACTAATATATTTGACTTTTAAAGCATAAGTTGAGTCGTCACAAATCTGAAGTTACACTAAAAGAGACTAAATGGATTTTTATTTGAAATATTTGAATTTTAAATATCAAATTGGAAGTATTTGAAATAATGGAACCATGCCTGATGATGAGAAAAATAGATTCTCACTTAAGCACGTGATGATTTCATAGTTATTTTTAGGAATGCCATCAACAGAAATTACATTTGTGTTATGCCAGAATTGCTTTTCCACTTGTGGTTTCTATAATTCAGTCTATTTTTAGTCATTGTAAAGAGGAAAATCACAAAAAGATCAATACTATCAAGCCACACCCATCTGCTTTCAGTAACATATGAGTAGGCCCAGGGAAAAATGCCAAAGTTGTGGCACTGAGTAATTCTTTGCTCTTGTCGTGTTATATTCCAGGTCACTGAAATCAAAGGGAAAGCTGGAAAGTAAAATGGTGTCTGTTTTATTAATTCTCCCTCAGGGCTGTTTGCGTACAGAGTGTAGCCCAACTGAAAGCAGCTCTTTTGCCCCTTTCCTGTTTGCCCATTTCCCTTCCCCTCTAACCTTAAAAGAATGTAATTACAGAAAAAAAGATCACTAGGCAATTTAACCTAACTCCTGACCTATGCTCTCCTGAATGCACACCATGCCTTGCCTAACCTGTTGATTCTTTTCCTAGGTAAAAAGAACGAAGAATTAAGCAGTTAAAGAATGACTAGCTCTCTATCCTCAACAGCCCGCTTAGCAATCCTGCAGGTGGATCACATAGGCAAGATCACATCTGAAGAAAGAGTCATCTAGTTTGCACCCAATGGAGAATGATACAGAACCCAACATCCTGACTTGATGATTCACTGAGATCATTCTCCCTTTAAAAAATGTCCTGGCTGAGCAGAATGCTCAGAGTCGGTCTCAGGACACGAGTCCACCTTTGCCCCAGGTAGCCGGCTATTCTGATTAAAGCACCTTTCCTTTCTATTGCTACTCGCCTCTCAAATTATTGGCTTTTGAGCGGTGAGCAGCAGAAGCTGAGTTCGGTAATATAATGACGTCAAGTCACTATCACGAGGCCTTTAACATGCAAGAATTCATCATGGTAGCTGGATCACCAAAGCCAAGAAAGGAAATCACAAGGCAAGCAGAACTAAAACTCTAAATAATCATACTGGAACTCAACAAGACAGGGCAGTACTGGAATGGGGCAGGAGGAATTCCAGAGCCAGTTAATTCCAGGATGCAGCTGGTTATAGTGAGTCAGGACAGAAGATGTGCTTCAGGGGTTTAACTATGGTTTGGAAATATACAGTGTCAACAGGGCTACCAAATAGAGCTGGAGCCTTAAAAGAAATGAGTCTCCAGTTATTTTATTTGTTCGTATTTCACACCGAAAGCTTTTTTACGTTCTTACAAAGTTTATCCTTTAAATTTATTGTATGGTATTTCTGGAGGGAAGGGAAGAAACTGTTCTTGTTTCTGTTTATATAATGAAAATATAGTCTCCAGAGTTTCTTAGTGATATTCCAGAGAGAACAAAACATAACTCTCAAAACCCATGAACCCTATGTTTTTCTACTTATTATATTTTCTACTTATTTTAATTACTTATTTCTACTTGTTTTCTACTTATAGGGTAGTGGGCTTTGGTCTAAAAATGAATAAAATTTTACAAAAACAAATCTATTTGTTAAAAGTGATCTCATGTACTCAGGAAAGGTCTTGCCCTCAAATTAACCTTTTATTATACTGAGATTGTTTTACTGCTATTTTTCTAGCAATATTGGCTAACCACGTGTCTTTATTGGGGCTAGCGTAAGAAGGTCCTACAAAATTCAGGTTACTCAGGACTGAACACTGCCACAAACTGTAAACCTAAGGTTTTATTCTGAGAAGTTGTTTTTTGAGGCATCACTCAAACAACTGAGTAATGCAAATGGGGTATTTGGCTGTCACTAGCATGTTACTAGACTTTGAGTGGTTTTGATGATTTCTATTACCCAAGCTAATGCTATTTGCTGTTTTAGCATCTCAATGTCCAGCAGTACTGATGCTCTTCTGAACATATTTAAACAGAAGCAGGCATGCACCCTTTGCTATTAGGGAGATTCAAACACAGCTGTCCCTCAACTTGCTTCTAGGTTGCTATTGGCCATGCCTTCTGTATATATTTCAATTGTTATCAGACTTTTCACTTTTTTGGCAAGTTCAGATTTTCAACCTGTCATGAAAATACATCTCTTGATGATAAGAATTCATTTGTAATATCTTAATAAAGATGTCCAAGACATGGGTTGATCTGATCAAATATCACCCTCCATAGCTGTTCACTATGCTTCCCCCTACTTTTCTTTTATGGGGTACCTTTAATGAGCATGTAAATTATTACCTTTGCTTATTAGTAGACCTCACCACTTGGGAAGAACTGGCTTGGTGTCTTGTAATACACGCCATTTGAAATGCATTCAAAACATGCAACAGCAAAGCTCTTAATAAATGGCTGTGGAGAAATAGCATATATATTTATTTTTCAGGTAGAAAATTTGCATATTATGTTGATATTAGGATCTGAGCTCGGCAAGTAAAGGGTCATTTGCATTGAGTCAAAATGACACCCAAAGGAATGTGAGACACCCTTAAAGTATGTCATTGCCTCTAATATTTAACATAACCCCTTGCTTTTCTTTGCTCTTGTTGCCTCAATCTAAAAGCCCTGTAATGCACCTATAGGGTATAATGCAAAATACAGCTGTTCACCAAAATTCATATTCCCCTTTCTCCAGAGTAATAGAATTGTAGCTGGATAACATTCTGAGGTCCCTTTGCAACTAGTGCGGTCACGTAGCTAAGCTCCTGCAAACAGAATAGTTGTGTGCAAATTTTATGCTCTGTCCAATAAAACTGTGTATATTAGCTTTTTCATGCTCTTTGCTTTTCTGTTTTTCTGGCTGGAATAAAGAATGAAGTGACCTTAGACACCATCTACTAAATAAGGTAGAGCCACTGTCAGTCTCAGTTGTTAAATAACTATGTAAGAGAACCACTCGCCTCTGCTCCTCTCTACTAGCCTTCAATACACTCAGAAGAGCATTAGGTGAGAGAGAATAAATTCCTACATCCCATAAGCCACTGAGTTATTGTTGCAGTTCTTGTTATAACATCCTGTTAAATCAAACTAATACACAAAGCAAAGCCCACAACTCTCTCCTTCCATTAACTTAGTAATTTAACAGTTCCCAGTCCCAAGAAGCAGTGTTTTAGTGGCTGGTCTTAACTGTCCAATCAAAACGTGACTTTTTATCATTATAGACAAAGACTCACCCAGTTCTCCAGCCTCTACTAAGGATGGCAGTACTCCTTAGCAGTAGTTTTTCTTTTGCAATCCTTAGTCAAATACAGGTCAGCATCATTTCAATACAAACCCTTCCTGCACGTGCTCCTGGGCATTCAACCTCCTGCTGGGCTTGCTAAAGCCAAGGCATTAATATGATCCATTGAGGTCCCCCCTGTGTTAACTTGCCAGCTTTAACAAATTAGATACAGGACAGCCAGTTACCTTTGAAATTCAGATAAAGGATAAATAATTCTTTAGCATAAGTATGCCCTATAAATAGAAAAAGTTCTTTTATTGCTACAACTGTCCTTAGACTATTATGCTCTCATGAAACATCCAGAGGGCTTGGAAAGAGATCTAGTCAGAAAAAGACCAACAAGCACCATTTGACAAACAAGAGGCTACAGGTGACTGGAAAACACTTCTGAGGACTTGTTACAAACATTAAATAAAATAAACTTAAAAATACTTTTATTAAATCTACTATTCAAAGTATGTTTACTCCTCATTTCCTTTGTATTTCCTTTTTTGTTTTATTCCGTTTCTGCTTGGTCGTTCACTAGCTGTGTGATCTTTTTTTTTTCTTAACATTTTCATTGGAGTATAATTGCCTTACAATGGTGTGTTAGTTTCTGCTGTATAACAAAGTGAATCAGCTATACATATACATATATCCCCATATCCCCTCCCTCTTGAGTCTCCCTCCCACCCTCCCTATCCCACCCTTCTAGGTGGTCACAAAGCACCAAGCTGATCTCCCTGTGATGCAGCTGCTTCCCACTAGCTATCTATTTTACATGTATATGTCATATATAATGTATATATGTCAATGCTATTCTCTCACTTGGTCCCAGCTTACCCTTCCCCCTCCCTGTATCCTCAAGTCCATTCTCTACCTCTGTGTTTTTATTCCTGTCCTGCCCCTAGGTTCATCAGAACCTTTTTTTTTTTTTTTAGATTCCATATATATGTGTTAGCATACAGTATTTTTTTTTCTCTTTCTGACTTACTTCACTCTGTGTGACAGACTCCTAAATCCATCCACCTCACTACAAATAACTCAATTTCATTTCTTTTTATGGCTGAGTAATATTCCATTGTATATATGTGCCACATCTTCTTTATCCATTCATCTGTCGATGGACACTTAGGTTGCTTCCATGTCCTGGCTATTGTAAATAGTGCTGCAAAGTGACTTTTAAAGTGACTTAACCTCTTTGAGCTTCAGTTTCTTTATCTATAAACTGGAATAAGTATTACTATCGAATTTTATTCTTAATTATACTGTCACACATAAGATCAGCTTTAAAAATATTGTGAGACAGGAAAAACAGGAAGTAGCTCTTTGCAACTTCATCTTCTTAAAGAGTTGTTCTAAGTTTTAAATGAGATAATGTCAATAAATATGTTTTAAATCTTCTAATATTTTCTATAGAAATGAAGCACCAGTCATTTTAAGAAACAGACTTAACATCTTTCATCTGTCTTAGTGAGACCACCTGTTTTATCCAGGCCAATATCTGACTCAGCACAAGTGATTCATAGTCTTTACTTTACTTCTTTCCTATCGCAGTCAATTTCCAGTCACGCTCACTTTCAAACATTCAACATAAATTTACAGAACACTTACTGTACACCAGACACCAGTAATCCAGTGTCTTTATGCTGAATTCCACTTCTACGATTATGATCTTTATCCAATGATCTTATTCGTGTTAGGTTTCTTCAAACATTGCACTCTAGCAATAAATTTCATTTTGCTTGGAAAGCTAGGCTTAGACAGAATTATGAATGGGTGATATCAGGAAGGCTGAAATTTTCCTTTTCCCTTCTTGGTTCCTTTAACTGGTTGAATAGTTAAAATGACACAAGAAAGATCAGCAGGAGAAAATCAAATGTAATTATATATATACATACAGGGACTCTGTATAAACATGGGAGAGTCCAAAGACAGGCAAGATGATGTATAGATTTCATTCTGGACTAAAGAAAGGAGGGCAGGGGTCTGGAACTTCAAAGAGAAGGAATGTAATTCACAGGAAGATGAAAAAAGAGCAGATGTTTGGTAAACAAATGTTTGCTGGGCCATGTAGAAACAATGGGACACAGAGAAATTTTAACAAGCAGACTTTGTTAGGTTCCTCCCTGTCTACACACCTAGTTCATATTATACTATAGATCTCTCTGGTATAGTTCTCCTTCCTGGAATATGCTCTCTATCTAAATTCTTTTAGGCAGTTAAGGGAGAGGTGAAAAAAATAACTTCCTGAGTCTTCTGTTTCTTCTGCATGCCAAAGGAACACATTTAGGGGTGGCCAACTTTGCTTCCCTCCAGTGAATAACCACAAGCATAGCTTATTTCTTGTTGCCACCTTGGTAAGTCCATCCTCATTCCAGACGCTCAGACCTCATAGTCTCTCCCACTTTCCTATCAACTTTTCTTCTCTGATCACACCTTCACATTCCATAACTAATATGGACCAGTTCTACATCTGTTTCAAAATACAGCACAGATGTCTTTCCCACAGTCCTGGTGTCATACTACACAGCTTGGAGCAGGGCTTCCACTGCTCTTATTACTGTCTGCTGAGAGTTTTTCACACGTAGGCAAATCTCCCCAATTACTGTATAAGCTTCTCAAATAGAGGGAGAATGCCTTCAAGTTTTTCAGTACCCTTTTCATCACCCAGATCATGGTATCAGGTTTATATCAGGCCTGGCTTTAAATAGTTCTTATTAGTTGATTGACAGAAAAGAGTTTAAATTTTCTGGTGGTCAGTATGTCCGGCCGAGTCAAGGCTATTGCATCTCCTTGCTTCTCTGCATGCCCATAGATCTCCCTCCCAGGGATTCATCCAGAGAGAAATGGCATCCTAACACCTAGCTTTTAGAATTGCTGGCCTCATCCCACTCTCATTCAAGTGCACCACTTGAAGGGTCTTAACAAGTTCTTGGTCTATTTTCAAGGGGCTGGGCAGGGTGCCAAAGCTTGTGTAATTTCCCAAGCTACCTGCTGTTTGCTTAATGGTACTGACTTGCCAAGGATTAGTAATTCCAAAGTGGTTTATAGCGTTTAAAAATAAAAACAGTTTGCTGTGAAGCCATTCAAAGAAAGCCATGCAGGCTTGCCCTTGGAAACACGGCTATTCAACTCAATGAGCTGCATTTCATATTTTGTTTTTCTGAACTATGGAAGTAGGTAAACAATAGTTTACTGCCTACTATGGGTCAGATACTGTAATAGTTGGAGGAACTAGAGAAACATATATACTATCCAGTTCATATCCTCCCAGAGCTCATAGTGTATTTATAGTATGTGCATGGGAGGAGAGAAATAGAGAATTATGACATAGGGTTAAAGAATGGGCAAGGAACACCACTTAAGTAGTGCAGGAGGGAAATCTAACCCAGAATCATGGTGACAGGTATAAGAAGAGATAAGAAGACTTTGTAGAAGAGGTCAAAGATGATACTTCACGAATAAGGAGAATCTGCTTGGGCAAAGAGGAGCTAAGCAGATGTCTTGCCACTTTTTTCTGAGAGTAGAAAATACAGAGAATGTGAAAACACAAAGAATGTGAGGAATGACACAGCTGAGGGACTGCAAGTGGTCTGATGTGGCTGGAGCCACAAAAAGGAGGAGCATGTGGCGATAGATCAAAGGATAGAGATGCAGGGTCTAGACGATGAAGGGCCTTCTATGCTCTGATGAGGAACTGCCATGTGCAATCACTTGGATGACATTATATTGATCCCCAACGAATATTTAATCAATTTAATAATACATAGTGAATTACATCTTAGGCCCAGGTGGCCATAATGTTTTCAGGTATTTAGAATCTTTAAACAACTTCTCAATATATTCAATGTGTATTTGGTTTTCTAAATTATTTATGTAATTATCTTAAAACAATGGGGGTAATGGGAGTAAAGATTATTCCAATGGCAAATGTTCAATGCATGAATTGAAATGGGAACTATAAGCCACATAAATAAGGCCATTTTTACTTAGAGAACATCATTTTTTTTTATATACTGCAAGAAAACATACTTGAAAAAGTTGGCTGAGAATGACATAGCAGAGTTCACGTTTGTGTAAGAGGTAAGTGGAAAAAAAAACCCTCATTTCTCTGCAATAAGTTTCTAAATCAAGAACTCACCATTTTCTTTTGGGTTTCTAACTTTAGTAATATTCCATTCTTAATTTCCTTACCTCGTTCAAAACAAGCACTATTGTTTCATATTTTATCATCTCGTGCTCATTCTCATAGTCTAGGTAATCTGGAAGTCACAGGCAGCTTCCTTCTCGGATGTGTGCTAAGACAATTTTCCTCCACATTTGCCATCTCACAAATGTTTCAGATTTAAAAATAATTCAGGTATATTGTGAAATAAGTTTTATATTTGTCAGGCAAATACAGCTCTATTTTTCATGTATATCTAATCTCCTAAGAAAAAAAGGAATAAAGAACAATAATATAATATTGATAAATTATTTTGTCTGAATTACTCTATTAAATGACTATAAAGTATTTAAAAAATTCAGAAAGAAATATGCACCTAGAACTTCTCACAAGGGCTACTACTCTAAAAAACTATGAGCATGAAAAAATTGCATTCCAACTAGAGTTTTACTACCAAAAAATGCTCTAAGGAAAATGTAATTAAAAAATAAAAAATGTGTTATGAACTGCATATATTAATATTTTTGGCCCAACAATTCTAATCCTTAAAATAATTCTAACCACAGGAGTAGGGTCTTTTGCATTTGATACTCTCTTTGCTTGGAATGGTCATCAAGACGTACATTTGTTCCTCGCTTCTCTTCTGTCTTTATCTAAATGTCATTTCTGAAGTCACTTTCTTCCTGACCACTTCACTTAAAATCGCAGCCCATTCCTTCCCCCTTCTCTGATTTATTTTTCTCCATGCCACTCACCACTTTCTGACATGCTATATATTGTACTTATTTGTTTTCTTTCCTGTTTGTCTCCTATTAGAATATAAATTCAAGGATCTCCATTCGTTTCACTGCTCTATCAACATCTAAAGCAGTGCATGGCAAACAATGGGCATTCAATATAGATTTGTTAGTGAATGAGTATATTTTTCACACAGATGTTCATTACAATTTTTTATTTGAGAGGCAAAAAATAAAAATCTTTCTAAATGTGTAACAACTAAGACACAGTTAAGTACACAGAATAATTCACTTACATGATGGAATATCATGCAACTATTCAATGTTTATAAATATTTATAAAGCACAGAGAAACATTTATATTAAAATTTTATGTGAAAAAAGGGGCACCAAAATTTGTGTAGACTATGATTACAACCACATGAAAAGAAACAGAGAAGGGCTTCCCTGGTGGCGCAGTGGTTGAGAGTCCGCCTGCCGATGCAGGGGACACGGATTCGTGCCCCGGTCCGGGAAGATCCCACATGCCGTGGAGCGGCTGGGCCAGTGAGCCATGGCCGCTGAGGCTGCGTGTCAGGAGCCTGTGCTCCGCAACGGGAGAGTCCACAACAGTGAGAGGCCCGCGTACCGCAAAAAAAAAAAAAAAGAAAAGAAACAGAGAAAACAGAAACCAGAAAGCTTTAATATTGGAGTGGTTGTATTGGAATGGGTGTGTCTGAAGACCATTTGTTTCTCTCCACTGTTTCTATTTTAAAGTTTATATACTTAGCATAATATATCCACAGAGGAGAAATTAAACTAATCAAAAGAAAATGTCTTGAAAGTCTAATTTTTTGGTAGAACAAAATATTGTTATTGTTAGAACACTGTCATTGCAGATGATTTTGTTTATAGCAAAGAATGGTGAGAATATTTCCATAAATCTACGTGTCTAATAGGAAATGATGGTAAATAAAGCACTTTTAATAATGAAACATAAACTTATTATTCTAGCCTAAGGAAAATATGAATTGCTATTTTTGAACCAATCAAATGAAGAAGCACTCTGCTTTGCAGTTTCACATGGTTAAGGAAAATACAATGGTCACATATCAATAGTTGATTTATCAAAGCGCTTCATGTGAAAAGCTTAAAGAAGCAATTAATTGAAATATAGTTTATTTGCAAAATAAATGCAATTTTAGTTTTTGTTTAAGTAGATACTTTTAAGCCAGCTTATTTTGGAACTCCTAATAACAGTGATGAAATTGAAAAAGTAGTACCTTACTTTTCAGTGTGCTTTCTTTTTCCCCCCAAGGCATTCTGACATATAAAGTCTCTCCAGTTGTGAGGTAAGACATTGGATATGGTGTACTTCTCTGGGAATCTGAAGGGGTAGGGTAATTTTCTTTTTTTGGTTTAATTATTGCTATATCCTCAGGCTTAGATTTATTCAGCAGAAAATAGTAGTCGAATGGGCACTGATTCATTTCTAGCCAATGGTTAATGTTCAGTACAATACATTTCATTTATCTGATACTCCAAATATGTTATCTGTGAATGTAGGCACTGTTAATACTCTTGTAGTTGGGTTCGAATAGCCGCGTGGGACAAGGGTCAAACCTGAGCCCTGGCTATGAATGTCATCTTGAGTTACTGTTAGAGACCCTATGACTCCATCCAAGATAAGCGTGAATGGCTAAATGGGATAACTCAACATACTTATGGCTTTGGGTTATGGGGCTGCAGGTATGCATATATGGGGATGTATGTCTGTGTGGACTTTCGTTGCCACCCTGTGTTTGAAAGGCAGGATGAGACTAACAGGAAGAATGGGACTGACAGGGAGAGAGGATGGGAGGGAAGGACTCAAATGCTAAGAGATAAATGGATGCTAACTAACCAAACCTTCTAAATATGTAGTACAGAAATACCAGGATGCCCAAATCATTCAGTGGTAAAATTTATGGCAATTCCATCATCACCATGAAATTTCAACTTTATTTATTCTTCAAAGTCTTTCCCTCCAGTATCAAAGTCTATATATTTACTTTTAAGGCATTTAACTAAAGGGGGAAATGACATCTTTGCACTTTTCAGGAAAATGAATGTAAGTTGGGGTTTGCTTGTACAATAAAAAAGATACTCAAGAATGCTGAAAGAATTAAAGTACTTCCTTTGAGGCTTGGGTTTCTACTGGAGAGTAATGAACTGGAGTTGAATGGGATAAGAAACTTATTCCTTGGTTCTACATTAAATGGAAAAAAGACATATCTATAAAGATTGTGCACAACAAACAGGGGATTTGGGGTGAAGTTTTACAAAGCAAACATGTATTTAAAAATACTATTAGAAACTGAACACAGATCCAGTAAAATTATAAAGTTGTTGTATAGACAAGTCAGTCACTCTAAAGCTGGGGATTAAGGTTTTAGTTAATATCTTCCTTCTCGACGGTATAACTGGAAGCCCAGCTTTTGGTCTCAGG
The DNA here is from genome assembly GCF_011762595.2 of Tursiops truncatus. Taxonomy (NCBI): domain Eukaryota; kingdom Metazoa; phylum Chordata; class Mammalia; order Artiodactyla; family Delphinidae; genus Tursiops; species Tursiops truncatus. Next base: position 7,424,587 of record NC_047037.1, read on the forward strand.
CCTCATCAGAGCTGGGCAGGAAAAAGGAAGAGGGGCTGAAATGCAGATCAGCTCAGTTCCTTGTTCCTAGAAGTGCTGATGAAAGACTGGATGGAAAAAGACACGGGAATAATTGCCTTTAATATTGTTTGGGAAGCATTTGATGCATGCCAGACCACAGCACTGCAGATTAAGGATGCTTGACTTAGGTAGATGTAAGGCGATAGTATTTGAGATCTTCTCTCGGTTTTTCTAAAAGGATGCTGAACCAAGTCTGTAGGAGGAGCTATAAAGATTCATATCCTTTAAGTGGTAAATGATTCCCCAGATACCTGTGTTCCTGAAAGTTAAGGATGTGGAATATTCTGGTCTACTTTATTGCCATGATTAGCTGGATTTTCAGTATGTATTAAAGAGTCCTGATTTTCTGAAAATAGTATTAAAACAATCCAAGGATACATGGGCTTGGTGATGTTATTGAGAATACTCATCACTACTGACTAAACAGTGAGTGATTTCTTGATACAATTACCTCACTAAATCCTCACAATAATGCTACTATTTTTGCCATTTTACAAATGGGTTTTAGTCCAGGCTTGGTCAGTAATTAGCTAGATCTTGAATAAATTCCTTATTGTTTTCCCCCCTTTCCTTCTTATGTATAAACAGATTGATCTGCCTTAATTATGTCGCAAGGTTATAATTAAAACTAAATGATATGAAGAAATAAAGAGTCTGAGATAGCAAAATCTGGTGACATGTAGGTGAATAGAAGCATTGGTTAACAAAGAACTGCAGACAAAAGGAGAAAGAAATAAAATAATCAGAAATGATGAAAATATAGATATATGCTCATAAGAAACACTGCGTTTACAGGAATTCTATTCATTAGTTGGGGTAAAATCATTTGAAAATATGTAAATGGTGATCGAAAAGCACTAAATAAATACCAAATGATGGTTGTGATGATTAATGAATTAAAGTCCAACCCGCATATTTCTAAAATGGTCGCTGCATGCGATACTGTCCCCACTGAGAACCAATGAACTGGAACTACCTAAATCAACAGAGTATAACCTTAAATATATAACATTGAGAAAAAAAATGCCTTTTGAATATGCATGGGGTGTTTGGCATTGTCATAATAATTGGGGAGGCTTGCTGGTGGATAGTGGGTGAGGATGTTAGATGTTCAGACCTGGACAGGACTACACAGTGTAGGATTGCCCTTTATCTCACACAACTGTCAACTGTCCTTTTATGACTAAGGTAAATGCAGAGTAAACAGAAAGTTCAGTTGCATATCTTGTTTCTTTTGACCTTGTAGCTTTCTGAGGACTTCTTAGAGAGACCAAGTCAGTCAGAGTTATAGATTTATAGAGTAGCCTATACTTCTAAGCCTTTGTGGTTATAGCAGCAGATAAGAAGTACGTGCAAACCACCTCCTAGATAGGCTCACAGTGAAATGACAGGTCAGAAGAAAGAGCATTCTATTTCTTTGGAACAGATATATCTTAGAGTTTCTGAAATTGTCCAGTACAAGGGGTCATGGATAATAGCGCTGTAATTTATTTTTTATTTTTAAAGTGAGAGAGTTATCAGTAGCAGAATATCCAATTAACAGTGGTTCTAATAATAGGAGCTTTATTATATCACTTGGCAGAGTCTAGAGGTGCAAAATTTCAGCTTCCTGCTCTGCCATCCGTGTCTTTCCTATATCTCTCCTAATAATTAAGGATGACTGCAGTAGTCACACACAACATATTCTTCCATTCACACTTCACAGGGGGAAATGAAGGAATAGGGACACGAATATTTTTCCCTCACACGTCTCTCTTCTTTCATTCAGGGGAAAAGTGATTTCCAAGAAGCCCCACAGAAACAACCTATTTCTTAAAGGACAGAATCAGTCACATACTCACCCCTGCTCCTGAAGCAGCTAAGGGGAAGGGAGTTCCCCCTGGCTTAGACTCTACTCATCATTAATTCCCTGGGCCTGGGCATACTGTTGCCTGCACAAAATTGGGTTCTTTGGGTTGTTAGGAAATGGGGACGTTTTACAACCAAGATTTCAGAGATTCAAACTATTAATTTCTTCATTCATGGAAAAGAAGAGAAGGAAGTTGGTATTCTTTCTCTAATTTTATGCTTCATTGCTATTAATAAAGAAAAGCAAGTTGAGTGGAATTTTTCAGAAAATGGCATCATGATTATAAACTCTTCAGAAACCTGATCTAACGACCAGGAGACCTGAGTCTGCCATCCATTAGTTATGGGGCTTTGGGCACTAGGGCTCAGTTTCTCACCTATAAAGTAAGAAAGATTGAATTAGATACATTACCAGTAGGTCACTTCTCATTTTAAGTGTGTAAGGCTTTGAATCAGCAGCTAAGTTATACATGATGGTTTTCAAACTAAAAGTAATCTTATAACCACTTTGTAACTTACAGCCAAGGCTTGTGCCCTATTGATCCTAAAGGACCAACGTGGCTTACAAACAATTTATCTGAAGAGGAAGAGAGTAGTTAGGAGAGATCAAGCTCACCATTCGTATTTATATTCTGACAAGCATAATTACACTCAGATGCTTTCTTTATGGTGAACCTATCAGGGAAGACTGTTTTTGAGTCAGTCTTCCCAAAAGAGGGTCACTGAGTGGTCAGAGAAGAATACGCGGAGAGGTAAAAATAACTTTAGGAGATGCTGGATTAATCACAGTTAAACAGATTTCTTTATCACTGAATTTCTCAGAGGATTTATAATGCTAAAGTACATTATAAATCTCCTAAAGAGATATAGTACCTTCCAACTTTCATTTTGACTATGTATTTATTTTTCATGGAACATTTAATTTTTCCCCACTTAGAAGATAATCTCATTTGTATAGCGTTGTACAAATAACAAAATATTTTGAAAAACATCATTTATTTTGCTATATGAAAACATAACCTTCCCAAACCTCTTGTTAACCTACTTCTTAACAATTCTGAACCATTTGACTATAAGATGCCAACTTAGAGAATAGAATACACTATTCTATAAATAGAATATAAACAATGTTAAATATGCATATGGGTTTTATTGCACATACCAATTTAATAAATTTTAAATGGTATAAAAACACTGTCTTAGTATCATAAAAATACATTGTTAGAGGCAATACAATTTTTTATTCCTTATATTTTGATTTCTTTCTCAGTGATCATTTTTAGGCCACCTTTGTGAAATATTTCATAGAATAAAAGTTCTGGGAAACATACTTTGAGAAAGGTTAGTTTAAATTATTTTTCCAAACATATTATAATAAAATGTAGAGGAGTTGAAACTCCTCTACATTTAGAAAAAAGAGCAGTAGGAAAACAGTAGGAAAGAGCAGAGAAGTTTTTAGTGCTTATAAAAATAAGTCAGTTAACTAGGGATTCCAGGCAGGAGTTATACTTAAACCATTGGCAAACCCAAATACCAAATTATAAAGTCATCTTTGTAGAAGCTAAACTGCATGAAAACAGGAGTGGAGTTTCCATTCTTCTGTCATGGAACTAGTAAGAGATGGGTATTTTTTACCTAGAAAAACATCTTGCTGCCTGGAGCACAGTAGAAATGGCAATAAGAAAGAACAGCAGAAGATTTAGGGGCAACTCTCAGAGGGGCAAGCCAGACTCTATTAGTTTAGCAGGGGAAATCAGCCTAAAAGAAAGAAAAAAAACCACCTTATATCTTTCTCACAGGTGTGAGTTCTCCTGAGTATAAACAAGTCATCATCTGTCAATGAATAGGTAGTACCAGAAATGGCTTCTAAGCTCTAGAAATGTCCAATATCTAAGAACCAGGAAGAGCGGGAAATAAAGTTCCAAGATATAACCTTGTCTCTATGACAGAGTTGAAAAAAATAATAATGATAATAAATACTTGTTAAGCAGATACTCAGGCTTAGGTATGTTGAGTGATTGCTGAAGTTCATGAGAACTTTGACAAGGTCATGAGGAGCCTTTTTAGAGTCCTAATTTATGTTTGTCTTGGGTGGGTGGCAAAAGGCATCAAAGGTTAGCAAAGTAAAATGATATAAAACTAACAGAATGTAAATTGTTACAGCCACTATGGAGAACAGCATGAAGGTTCCTTAAAAAACTAAAATAGAGCTACCATAAGATCTAGCAATTCCACTCCTGGGCATATATCTAGAGAAAAACATGGTTCAAAAAGGATACATGCACCCCAATGTTCATTGCAGCACTGTTTACAATAGCCAAGACATGGAAGCAACCTGAGTGTCCACCAACAGATGAATGGATAAAAAAGATGTGGTATAGATATACAATGGAATATTACTCAGTCATTAAAAAGATTGAAATAATGCCATTTGCAGCAACATGGATAGACCTGGAGATGGTCATACTAAGTGAAGTAAGTCAGACAGAGAAAGACAAATATCATATGATATAGCGCTTACATGTGGAATCTAAAAAAAGTGATACAAATGAACTTATTTATAAAACAGAAACAGACTCACGGACTTAAGGGAATGAACTTATGGTTACCAGGAGGCAAGGGTGGGAGGGAGGGATAGCCTGGGAGCTTGGGATTGACATGTACACACTGCTATATTTAAAACAGATAACCAAGGACCCCCTGTAAAAAGAAAAAAGAATCTTATCAAAATAAATAAATAAATTAAAAAAATGGACTGGCATATGGACACACCCCATTTGTCTACAATTTTCCCTTTCTTCTTTGTTAATTGAGGTATAATTGACATATAACATTATATTCGTTTCAGGTATACAACATAATGATTTGATATTTGTATATATTGTGAAATGATCACAAAAAATCTAGTTACCATCTGTCACTATCTGATTTTTCCTTGTGATAAGAACTTCTAAGATCTACTCTCTTAGCACCTTTCAAATATGCAGTACAGTGTTATTGACTGTACTCACCATGCTGTACATTAGATCCCCATGACCTTTTAATTTTATAACTGAAAGTTTGTAACTCTTGACCCCTTCACACATTGTGCCCACCTCCCAATACTCCCTTCCTCTATGGCAACTACTGATCTGTTTTCTATCTATTGGTTTGGTTTTCCATAGTGCAATACCCTCAAGATCCAGCCATGTTTTTGCAAATAGCAATATCTCATTTTTCATGGCTGAGTAGTATTCCACTGTATAAACAGTAGGGGATTGGTTCCAGGGTCCCCAAGAATACCAAAATCTGCGGGTGCTCAAGTCTCATATAAAATGGCATAGTATTTGCATATAGCCTACACACATCCTCACATATACTTTAAATCATCTCTAGATTACTTACAATACCTAATATAAGGTAAATGCTGTGTAAATATTTGTAAGTACAATGTAAATGTGATGTAAACGGTTGCTGGTGTGTGACAAATTCAAATTCTGCTTCATGGAAAGTTCTAAAAACTTTTTTTCTTGTGTGTTTTCGATCCACAGTTGGGTGAATTTGCAGATGTGGAGCCCACAGATATGGAGGGTTGACTGTATACACAAACAACTTTTTTCATCCATTCATCCATCCATGGAAACTTAGGTTGTTTCTGTATCTTGGATATTGTAAATAACGCTGCAACGAACATAGAGGTACGCATATCTTTTTGAATTAGTCTTTTCGATTTCTTCAGATAAGTACCAAAGAAGTGGAATTGCTGGAATTTATAGTAGTTCTATTTCTAATTTTTTGAAGAAGCTCCATACTGTTTTCCATAGTGGCTGCACCAATTTACATTTCCACCAACAGTGAATGAGGTTCCCTTTTCTCCACATCCTCACTAACACTTGTTATTTCTTGTCTTTTTGATAATAACCATCCTAACAAGTGTGGTTTTGATTTGCATTTCCCTGATGATTAGTGATGGAAAATGTCTTCATATCCTCTGCTCAATTTTTAATCAGATTGCTTGTTTTTCTATTATTGAGTTGTATGGGTTCTCCATATATTTTGGATATTAACCTCCTATCGATATATGATTTGCAAATATCTTCTCCCATTCATTAGGTCACCCTTTTATTTTTTTTGATGGTTTCCTTCACTGTGCAGAAGTTTTTTGGTTTGATGTTGTCCTACTTGTTTACTCTTGCTTTTGTTGCCCTCGACTTTGGTGTCTGATCCAAAAAATCTTTATCAAGACTGATGTCAAGGAGTTCATTGCCCATGTTTTCTTCTAAGAGTTTTATGGTTTCAGGTCTTACATTCAACTCTTTAATCAATTTGAGTTAATTTTTGTACATGGTATAAGATAGTAGTCTATTTCCATTCTTTTGCATGTGGTTGTCAAGTTTTCCTAACACCATTTATTGAAGAGACTGTCCTTTGCGCATTGAATATTCTTGCCCTCTTTATTGAAAATTAATTGATCATATATGTGTGAGTTTATTTCTGGGCTCTCTATTCTGTTCCATTGATCTATGTGTCTGTCTTATTGATTTTTGTGTGTTTTATAATGTTTTATACTGTTTTGATTACCATGGCTTTGTAATATAGTTTGAAATCTGGGCACATTATATCTCTAGCTTTGTTCTTTTTACTCAAGATTGCTTTAGCTATTCAGGGTTTTTGTGGTTCTGTACACATTTTAGGATTGTACATTCTTTTCTGTGAAAAATGCCATTGGAATTTTGATAGGGGTTGTATTAATTCTGTAGATTGATTGGGCAATACGGACATTTAAACAATATTAAGTCTTCTGATCCTTGAGCATAGAATATCTTTTGATTTATTTGTGTCTTCAATTTCTTACATCAACGTCTCATAGATTTCAGTGTACAGGTCTTTTACCTCCTTGGTTAAATTTATTCCATGGTATTTTATTCTTTTTTATGCAATTGTAAGTAGAATTGTTTTCTTAATTTCTCTGGTAGTTCACTGTTTGTGTATAAAAATGCAACAGATTTTTGTAAATTGATTTTGTACCCCACAACCTTCCCAAATTATTAGTTCTAATAGTTTTTTGGTGGGGTCTTTAAGATTTTTCTATATATAAAATTATGTCATGTGCAAATAATGAAAGTTTTACATCTTCATTTCCAATTTGCATGACTTTTATTGCCTTTTCTTGCCTAATTGCTCTGGCTAGGACTTCTAATGTTATGTTGAAAAATAGCGGGTTTTCTTGTTTTGTTCCTGGTCTTAGAGGAACAGCTTTAGCTAACATACTATGATGGGCTTATCATATATGGCCTTTATTAGGTTGAGGTACATTCCCTCTATACCCACTTTGTTAAGAGTTTTTATCATAATGAACATTAGCTTTTTTCCAATGCCCTCTCTGCATCTGTTGTGACCATCATATGATTTTTATCCTTCATTTTGTTAATGGGGTGTATCACGGTGATTGTTTTTCAGATGTTGAATTGTTCTTACATCCCTGAAATAAATCCCACTTGGTCATGGTGTATGATCCTTATAATGTATTGTTGAATTTGCTTTGCTGATATTTTGTTGAGGATTTTTACATCTATGTTTGTAAGGAATATTCGTCTATAATTTTCTTTGTTTTGTGTGTGTGGTGCCCTGGTCTGTTTTGGTATCAGGGTAATGCTGGCCTCATAGAATGAGTTCAGTTTTTGGGAAGAGTTTGAGAAGAATACATATTAAATCTTCTTTGAGTGCTTGGTAGAATTCACCAGTGAAGCCATTTGGTCCTGGACTTTTGTTTGTTGGATGATTTTTGATTACTGACTCAATCTCCTTACTAGTAAACTGTCTATTCAGGTTTTCTATTTCTTCATAATTCAGTCTTGGAAGATTGTATGTTTCTGGAAATTTACCCATTTCTTCTAGGTTAGCCAATTTTTTGGCATATAATTGTTCATAGTAGTCCCTTACGACCCTTTGTATTTCTTTAGTACCAGTTGTATCTTCTCCTGTTTCATTTCTGGTTTTATTTGAGTTTCTCTTCTTTTTTTCTTTTACTGAATCTAGCTAATGGTTTGTCAATTTTGCTTATCTTTTCAAAGACCCAGCTCCTAGTTTTATTGATCTTTTCCATTGTCTTTTTAGTCTCTACTTCATTTATTTCTTCTCTAATGTTTATTATTTTCCTCCTTTTTCTAACATTGGGCTTTGTCTGTTTTTTTTTTAGTTTTTTGGGGGTGTAAAGTTAGGTTGTTTATTTGAGATTCTTCTGTTTCTAGAGGTAAACTCGAATCACTATGAACTTCCTTCCCTCTTGAAACTGTTTTTGTTGCATTCAATAGATTCTGGTATGTTGTATTTTCATTTTTATTTGTCTCAAGGTATTTTAAAATTTCACCTTTGATTGCCTCATTGACCCTTTTCTTGTTCAGTAGCATTTGTTTAATCTCCACATATTTGAGATTTTCCCAGTATTTTTCTTGTAATTGATTTCTAGTTTCATACCATGTGGTCAGAAGAAAAGGCTTCATATGACTTCAATCTTCTTTAATTTATTGAGACTTGTTAAGTGGCCTAACATATGATCTCTCCTGGAAAATATTGCATGTGCACTTGAGAAGAATGTGTATTCTGCTACTTTGGGATGGAATGTTCTGTATATATGTATTCATTGCCTCTGATCTAATGTGTTAAGGCCAATACTTCCTTATTGATTTTCTTCTGAATGATCTAACCATTGATGTACGTGAGATATTAAAGTTCCCTAGTATTATTGTATTGCTGTCTATTTCTCCCTTTAGGTCTGTTAATATTTGCTTTGTATATTTAGGTGCTTCTATGTTGGGTGCATAAATAATTACAAAATGTTATATTGTCTTGTTGGATTTATCCCTTTCTCATTATGTAATACCTGTCTTTGCCTCTTATTACCATCTTTGTTTTATTTTATATATATATATTTTTTAATTTATTTTTTAATTTATTATTTATTTTTGGCAGTGTTGGGTCTTTGTTGCTGTGCACAGACTTTTTCTCTAGTTGTGGCAAGTGGGGGCCACTCTTCATTGAGGTGTGCAGGCTTCTCATTGCAGTGGCTTCTCCTGTTGTGGAGCACAGGCTCCAGGCGTGCAGGTGTCAGTAGCTGTGGTGCATGGGCTTAGCTGTTCTGCAGCATGTGGGATCCTCCTGGACCAGGGCGTGAACCTGTGTCCCCTGCATTGGCAGGCGCATTCTTAACCACTGTGCTACCAGGGAAGCACACCATCTTTGTTTTAAAGTCTATTTTATCTGAGTATAGATACCCCAACTTTCTTTTGGTTTCCATTTGTGTGAAACAACTTTTCCAGCCCTTCACTTTCAGTCTGTGTGTGTTCTTACATCTAAAGTGAGTTTCTTATAGGCAGCATGTAGATGGGTCTTGTTTATCTATCCATTCAGCCACTCTATGTCTTTTGATTTAGTCCATGAACATGTAAAGTAATTATTGACAGGTATGTACTTATTGCTGTTTTGTTAATTGATTTTTGACTGTTTTGTAGTTCTTCTCTGTTTTTTTCTTCTTCTCTTGCTCTCCTCTCATGTGCTTTGGTGGTTTTCTTTGCTGTTATGGTTAGATTCCTTTCTCATTATCTATTGGGTATCTACTACAGGCTTTTGCTTTGTGATTACCACAATACTCACATATGACAGCCTATATATAAATAACAGCCTATTTTAAGTTGATAGCAAGGTAAGTTTGAGTACATTCTAAAACTCTATATTTTTACTACCCCTCCATGTTTTCTCTTTTTGATGTCGTAATTTACATCTTTTTATTTTGTGTACTTCTTATTGTACATATAGCTACTTTTACTACTTTTATCTTTTAACCTTCATAACAGCTTTATAAATGCCTAAATACTACCTTTACTATAAATATTTACCTTTACTGATAAAATTTTTACTTTCATTTTTTTGGTTACTAATTAGTACCTTTAGAGGTCCCTTTAACATTTCTTATAAAGTCATTTTAGTGGTGTGAACTTTAGCTTGTGCTTGTCTGGAAAATGTTTTTCTTTCCTTTGATTCTGGATGACAATCTCACTGGGTAGATTACTCTTGGTTGTAAGTTTTCCCCTTTCAGCATTTTGAATACATTGTGCTACTCCCCTCTGGCCTGTGAAGTTTCTCCTGAAAAATCTGCTCATAATCTTATGGGGCTGTGCACCATGTGCACACGTCATTTTACTCTTGCTGCTTTTAACATTCTCTCTTTAACTTTTGACATTTTAATTATAATGTGCCTTGGTATGGATCTTTTGGGGTTCATCTTTTTGGAATTCTCTGGATCTGAATCTGGATGTCTGTTTCCTTCCCCAGTTAATAAAGTTTTTCGCCATTATTTCTTCAAATAAGTTTTTTGCCCCTTTCTCTTTTTCTTCTCCTTCTGAACCCTCTATAATGCAAATGTTATTTTGCTTGATGTTGTCCCACAGATCGTTTAAGCTATTTCCACTTATTTATTTAGGTATAGTTGCTTTACAGTGTTGTGTTAATTTCTGCTGTATAATGAAGTGAATCAGCTATATGTATACCTATATCCCCTCCCTCTTGGACCTCCCTGCCCAACCCCCCCATCCCACCCATCTAGGTCATCACAGAGCACCGAGCTGAGCTCCCTGGGCTATACAGCAAGTTTCTACTAGCTATCAATTTTACACATGGTAGTGTGTATATGCCAATCCTAATCTCCCAATTCATCCCACTCCCCTTCCCCCCATGTCCACATGTTCGTTTTCTATGTCTGCATCTCTACTCCTGCCCTGCAAATAGGTTCATCTGTACCATTTTTCTAGATTCCACATATATGTGCTAATATATGATATTTGTTTTACTTTCTGACTTACATCATTCTGTATGACAGACTCTAGGTCCATCCACATCTCTACAAATGACCCAATTTCATTCCTTTTTATGGCTGAGTAATATTCCATTGTATATATGTACCACATCTTCTTTATCTGTTCACCTGTTGATGGACATTTAGATTGCTTCCATGTCCTGCCTATTGTAAATAGTGCTAGTGCTGCAATTCTTTTTTTTTTCTTTTTTGCTCTTCTCTTTGGGTGAGTTCCACTACCCTGTCTTCCAGATCACTGATTCTTTCTCCTGCTTCAATTAGTCTGCTGTTGAATCTCTCTAGTGTATTTTCCAGTTCAACTATTATATTCTTCAGTCATGTGCCTTCTTACATTTTCTATCTCTGTTAAAGTTCTCACTATGTTTATCCATTCTTTTCTGAGTTTGGTGAGGATCTTCATGACCATTCTTTTGAACTCTTGACCTAGTTGATTACTATTTCTACTTCACTAAGGTTTTTTTTTTTTTCCTGGGTTTTTATCTTGTTCTTTCGTTTGGAACATATTCCTGTTTCCTCATTTTGCCTGGCTCTCTGTGTTTGTTTCTATGCATTCTCCTTTCAGTCCTGAAGGAGAGGCCTTTGTAGGAGATGAACCTTGTTGTTCAACCTTGCCCTGGCTCTTGGTTGTCTCTCGAACCTTTGTGATTGTCTAAGCAGCCTGATTGGCTCTTGATAGACCCCAGTTGTTGAGGGTGTGCCAATAGCTGTCAATGTTCCAAAGGGAGGATCTCAGTCAGTACCTAGGTTCAGGTTGATTGGAAGTCAGATCCTCAGGCAGCAGCTTTTAAAGTATGCAAATATATACAGTCCTCTGAGACTTCAGTTGTAAACCCTACTGGCCTGTAGACCAGGCAATTTGGAGGTGTCCCCCTGGTGACAATTGCAAAAATCAGGGTTCCAGGTGAGTCTATAAGCTCTTTGAGCTGTAGTATGGCCAAGGAAGAGCACAGAGAAGGCATCCCCAGCTTGTGTTCCCTGAGGGCACCTTCTTAGTCCCTAGATGTGTAGTAAACCTGAAGCCTGCCCTTCAGGCTGAAGCTCTAGGACAAGAAAATAGACCTTTCTTCACAGGAAGATCTGGAGCGTGTTCAGTGTGCTGTCTGTGCTATGCCCTAGGGGTGACGGCCTGCCGAGAACTGTCTCTCTGGTTGTTTCAGTCCCATGGGGCCCAGAAACACAAGTTTCCCTGGCCACCAGAGCCAGGCTATCAAGGAGTAGGCACCAGTGGCTTTAGTGGGGTGGGGTATGCCCATCAACACTAGCTACATAGAAGGAGCACAAAACTGGCACCCACTAGCCCCTCAGTCTCTGGAGAGAGCCCCCACCAGCTTCTGCCCCTCCAGCAGACATGTTAATATCAGCTAACACATCTCCTTCACATATGGTCTAGGCACTTTTCAAACTGCTGCTTGCACACTTGGTCCCAGGGTGAGTAAGTCTGTGAGTGAGGCCTTTAAGAGTGGAATCTCTGTTCCCTACAGCCCTTGGATACTTCTGGATGTAAGCCCCATTGGCTTTCAAAGTCAGATGTTTGAAGGGCTTGTCTCTCAGGTGCAGGTCTCAAGGGTTGGTGTCCTGATGTTGGGCATGAACCCCCTCACTCCTCAGGAAGAAGTTCCATACGTGTGAGATCCTTCCAGTCGTGGGTTGCCACACAAGTAGTGGAGTTTTTGGTGAGACCGAATCTTTGCCTCTCCTACCTTCTTCACGTGGTCCTTTTATCCTTTGTTGTGAAGGATCTGTTCAGCTAGTTTTCAGGTATTTTTCAGAGGAAATTGTTCCATATACAGCTGTGTATTTGCTGTTTCCATGGGAGGAGGTGAGTTCAGGCTTTTCCTACACTGCCATCTTGAAAGGCCTCTTGTACAGTTTTCATTTTAAATTCTTTTTCAAACTGGAATGTTGTTACTTGCCATTTAACTGTGATTTAATATCCCTTATGGTTATACTTTTCCAATAAAGAATAGTTTAAGTTAAAAAAAAGGTTAAAGATAAGTTTCCTTGAGTTTGCAGCCTTACCAAGCTACCTAACTAGATAACATTGCCATCTAGTGGCCTAAACATACTACAGCCATCACCTTTGGGGTGGGAGTTGGGGTCCTAGCATAGGTCTGAGGCGTGTGTCCAGGAAGTGCAATGTTAACAGTGATGCCAAAGTCACATCAAGAACATAAAAACTCTTCCAGAGCAAACACGTGAGAACTTCAGTTGGAGAATCCAAAGTTGTACCAGCTCCACAGAGAAAAAAGTACCACTGCCATTGAAACAATCTTTTGATCTGCCTCACTTATTTATTTCCTTTTCTTTGAACTTTTAGGGTCCATTTTTTCATTCCCTTGTTCACCTACTGCTTGAAAACATTTTCCAAACATTCTCTCATCTTTACGAAAAGGATGTTACCCTACATCGCCATGACCAGGTAAAGACGCAGGAATCAGATTGCTAATGGTGGTCAGGAACTCCACATGGGGGTCAGTCTGCGCCTTCATGGAGAACTAGAATGAGCAAGCAAGAGCTCGGCTTTGATCTAAACAAGACGATGCTTTAAGAGACAGGAAAATAGAAGACTTACAAGCATGGAGCAGATGCAGCTTCAACTGAGATTCCAAATATTCTAGAGATAAATATTCTTAGCAAACATCCCTTGGGGCCTCTCCTTTCATTAAAATCAGATACTCAGGGTTTCTCCTGATTGACTAGAAGGTTTATGTAATCTGTTGCTTCTGCAACTAGGCCACCTATGGCAACCACCGTCAACCGCCGGAAAAGCATGACGGGCATGAAGAAACATGCCCAAGACGGGACCATTATCAGAACACCACTGATAGGTTCTTGCCAACCCTCATCTCTGACCCTGTACAGGTAAGATCATAGTAGAAGTTGAGAGTACAAACAAAACAGCCATTGTCTTTTTCAACCCACTTTTGACGAAATAAGGATAGAAACAAAAAACATCAGTTTAGATCTGTTTGAACAAAAGAACAGTAAGAAAGCTGGAAGAGGCAATTTTCAGAAATCCAAATATGTGCTTCTCCAAAATTTGCGTAAGAGGCTGAGTCATGCCCATGCAGATGGATCTTAGTTCAAATTCATGTCAGAAAAATCTGGAACACACTTACTTCCCCTATGCAAATCTCCTAGGAAAACAGCCGTGGGTTCTTACCTATAATAAAAAGAATCTCCACTGCAATGTCACTGACTGTTGTGCTCCGAGTTGTCGATAGGTCATCATTGCCAATAAAGCAAACGTTGTAAGGTACGGTCACGGCAACATAAAACGTCGCCAATAGAATAAGCCAGTCCCAGCCGGCTTTGAAAGTGCTAAAATGCAAAAGTATGAATTTGGACTTTTTTGCATCAGAAACTTTATACTCCGGAAATGCTGGTTTATCTACAAAAACATTCTGTGGATAAAGACAAAAAGGAGAGAAGGGAGAAACACAACATTAGAAATAAGGAACACACAGCCTTAAACACATGGGGAGAATTATTTATACATACAATGTCAATACATCTTTATTTTTTTTTGAATTTTAGAATTTTATTTATTTTTTTATACAGCAGGTTCTTATTAGTTATCCATTTTATACTTATTAGTGTATATATGTCAATCCCAATCTCCCAACAATGTCAATACATCTTACAAGTGACCTTTAGAAGTTGGTGATGCAAAAAGTAGACTTTTAAGTATGTTAAAATCGGGCAGAGATCTTTGTTATAAGTGACAGGAATATGCAGAGTGTAGTCACCAGTGTTAATAAGTGACTAATCCAGATTTTGTTCATGAAGAATAAAAAGATCGCTACCTAAAATGTCACCTAGAAACATCCAAAGTTGCAAGTATAAGCCTACATACATTATAAACACAAAGATACAGTTATGTTCCTACTGTCATGGGGACATTCCATATACTTATAGTTTTGAGGTGACAGTCATTATCTAAAGAATATTTGGGGCCTGAAATACTTCTAATAGCAGCAAAGGTAGCATTTTTTTTTCTCAAAAGGTTAGCGCTATATGATCAATTCAATGGTAAATAGCTGTTAACATGTCTTTCAAACTATAAGCAGGTTGTGCTGACTACTTGCATTTTGTATTATGGTTGTTGGTGAAGTTTCCAGCTGGGAACCCAAATCTCATAACCTTGATGGACATAGATTTATTCTGGCACTGGCTAGCCCTTGTTAAGAGGGCAAAGCAAGAAACAGTTACTTAACAGTTATTATTCAAGTCATGGGAGGAGAAAGGCAATGTTCACTGTGCAGCTGATTAAATGCAGAAGAATAGCTGGAGTTTTTATAACTGCAAAAGCACTTCACTTTGAAAGCAGTCCCAATTGAGGAACAATTCTCTTTATTGCTGTGAGACAAAGGGAGGCCCAACAATAGCGTGTGTGGCAATTTGACAGCCTATGACCAGATACTTGCAGACCTTGCTTTGACCTCAATTAATGAGAAATACAAGATAGGTAATGGAAACTTAAATTTGAAAGTTACGTTGAATGAACAGAACAGTTCAAAGTTCTTGAATACCTGTTACTTGCAGGTCGCAGTGTGTTTTCTTGTTTCCGGCACTGAAGGAAGGGCAAGTTAATGTGGTATGTCCAGGGATTCCTAAAGTACTTGGAATCAGGAGCACAAGCTCTTTAGTGGAGACCCTCAGTGCCCAAATATTTCTGCTCCCTTAATATGAATGCCTCTCCTATCCTGCATCTCTCCCTGGTAGGCATTTACAACACACGTTGTTACTTCCTGTTTATACTCTCACTCATCCCACAGGGCACCTCATAAAGCCAGGATTTTGTGGTGAGGGAGGGCCTGCTTCACTCCTTCCAGATGGTTCTTTGATGCCCATCTGCCACCGTGTCTATGCTCCATTCAACTCCCTGACGTGACCTGCCTCCTTTGCCTCATTCTCTGGTTTCTAGGAACAGGTTCCAAAGGTGGATTATGACATAAAACTGAGGAAGGAAGAAGAAAGTAACCCCTGTTGGGCCTCTCATCAAAGCTGAGGCTGGTGCATCGGAGAAGAGAGAGTTGGGGTCCATAAGTATAAATCTCAAGGTTGACAAGCACTTCTACTTACAATAGGACATGATGGATTCCAATACGATTTTTTTTCAAATATTTACTGCGATAACACATAAGCAAAAGCCATGGAAGAATATCTCAATTTTTATCCAAATAAGTCTTTTTCTATCATGTTACAGAAATGAAATGTTGACTTTATTTGAGGGAGAAGCCAGCTCTAGGAGTGAAGGCTGGGAAAACTCAAGAAGTAAAGTATTTTTTTATTGAATTATGTTGATTATATGAAGCATTAGTGATGCTGATGAAAAAGGTCAGCAATGTAATAGTTATCTCCACAAATCAGAAAACAAATCACACTATTTCATTTTTATAGGCTACTTAAAATATATGATTTAAGTTATTTTAAAATATACTGAGAATCCAATACATCTCAGATTAGACTTAAATTTTAAAAGGTTTTTCATTCAAATTCTGCATACATCCTGACACAATCACCTGAGTGAAGAAAAGAGATGTCCTTCTCCTCCTGCTTCTCTATTTGTAAAGTTTTATCAAAACCCTTTTGAATGGAAGAAAATTTCTAACAATTGGAAAGTGTGCTTTTAGCAAGTAAGGGGGAAAAGACATATTATTTATAACCCTGAAACCTATGAAGTTTGCCTAAAGAATAATACAACCAACTATCCTTGATGTTAGTTATATATATTATTTATTCATTTTCAAGCCTATTGTTTAGTACCAATGGTGTTTGAGTAGTTTAACCTCTACCCTATGTATTACCGACACAGAGTAGTTAAGGCCAAAGCCTAATCAAGGTAACTGTTTCCTAAACTATTTTTGCAACATGTCTTTGAAATTAACATCCAAATGAACAAAGGGATGGGAAAATGTTTCTACAGTCATTACGCTGAGTAATTGCAAGGTAGCATATGTCTTCGATGACTACCAGCCCGGTACCCTGTTGGTAACATGTGGGCATCTAAAGCACTGTCCCTTCAAGCTCCCAAGGCTCCCATGTGATCTTTGGGTTGAAGACATTTGCATCATCCCAATGTCATGTAATAGACAGAGTAAAAAATCAAGGAAACCAGAAATTAAAAACCTTTTCCAAGAGGTACCATGTGGCAAAGTTAGAGCCAGGATTAAAGGGTGTTACATCCTGATTCTCAGAGCTTGCTAATGGCCTGATGAGCTAATTTGTTCTGAGTTGAATCATACATTCCTATTCCACAGAATTGTATGAGAGAAGCAGCAAGGTAGGGGCAGAAGCACCGTGGTTTTGAGTCAGAAGATTCATGGATGGGTCCCACATCTCCTGGTTCTACTTTTGAGATCTCAAATAAGTTGTTCTTTTCCATCTTTAAATTGGAACGAATAAAAATCCTATCTAGTAATGGCTTGCTGTAAGGATCACATGATATGATAACAGCAAAAAGAATTTGTAAATAGCAAAGAGCTACAAAAACATTAAGAAGTCTTTTTTTGGGGCACATGAATGTTAATATATCCAGAATTCCCCAAAGACTGATTGTCTAGCCAGTAAAC
This sequence comes from Tursiops truncatus, assembly GCF_011762595.2. Classification (NCBI taxonomy): domain Eukaryota; kingdom Metazoa; phylum Chordata; class Mammalia; order Artiodactyla; family Delphinidae; genus Tursiops; species Tursiops truncatus. The sequence goes on from NC_047037.1 coordinate 7,441,921, forward strand.
CATTCAGATCATTGTTTCCTCTTCCCTCTTCTTTCTGTTGTCTTTTAGTCATTCTGCCCTGTTCTCCTTGAAAAGAGATGGTGAACAAGGCCAGTCCTGATTCCACATTTCCTTTTCAGAAATAAGATGTTACCTGTATTGTCAGATTCACTGGGCTGATTTGACACCTTTCCTTACCATGTATTATTTTAATGCTCCACACTGATATTTCTACTTCTTAAATAAATGCAATTTAGCAAATTAGCCAAGGGGTGGGAGTTATGATTTTTTAAATAAGATTTTTAAGTACTGTCTGTACTTTGTTGAATCAAAAGGGGAAAAACAGCATATTCTGTGAATGCATTTTTAAGCTCACTAATACTTGGTACATTTAAATGACTCTGGACTAAATGCTAGAAGAGTGTCATCTTTCAGCATTACAGAATCTCAGGATAATATTTGTTTAGGTGTGTTGCTGGCTGGCTTGCATAGAATCAACCCCAGGTGTGGTTACCTTTGTTTTCTTCCTAGAACTTGTTTACTGTTACTAAGGCTGACTTGGTAACTGAAGGCAGGTATAAGGAGGAACCAGGGGAAGGATTCAGAGATCTAGTGGTGTGCATGGTTTGAAGTGTATCCCTGGACTCTCAGGAAACCAATGTGACCAGAGGGGAATCACACTGAAGCAAAACCAGGTTGCCAACCCTTTCATGTGAGATCATGCTCTACACCTGGGCTGGTGCATCTTTGCTCACTAAAATCAGGTAAGCGGCTACTTTGTGTTTCTGATGCATGACTGCTTTAGCAAAGCATCCAAATGTCAGATTAGGTAGCCTCAAGCTCTCTGTGTACAATGAGATGCCAAAGACTCTCCTGTGTCCTTTACTCCCAGAATCTCGGGATCTGAGATCAATTCCAAAACAGCAATGGTTGTTTGATATGACTTTTTCTAAAGTCATTGGCAAGTTAGACCCTGAGTCTCGATGTCTGTTGCCCATAGTCACACATACCCCCAAAGTTCTATGTTCTGGAGATTCCGCAAGGCAGATTAATGACACTACCATCATTTGAAAAATCATCTTTGAATATCTACAACCAAACAGACAGAGTTCTGGATCTCCGAGTGCAGTCTCTTAGTTCTCAGAACCAATGATAAAATTAGCTGTGAAATCCTGGAGGACGTGTGTCACTTAAAACTCTACAGAGTCACCTTTTACAGGCACAGTTGACAGATAACCACCAGGTTTCAGAGAGGAGCCCTACCATAATTTACTAAGAGTGCGACTTTAAAAAAACCCATATAATATATGGCATGTCACTTCAAACTCAGTTCCAAGGTGTGAAATTTCCAACTCTGTGTTGCATAAAATGTAAATTTTCCAAATAAAGTAATGACTTTGATTTGTTCATGGCCCCCCTGGATGAAAGCATTCAGTGAAATTAGATAAAGTGCAAAAACAGATGGAGCTAAAATTAAATTTGAGAAATTTTAACCAACAAACTATGGATGTGTAATATAACTTGTTCATAAAATGTAACCAGTCCCATTTGCAGTGTCCCTAGTGCCATATTGTACTGAAATAATATTCTATGCTGTGATAACACTATGATTAATCATTTTTATTACAGAAATGCCTCGTGACTGCTGACCCTTTCCAGTTTGTTTTTCATAGGAAAGCACAAACCAAAGTGGAAAAAAAATCTAGCAAAGCCAATAAATGCATAATTGGAGGCTTTCTTTTGTGAATCAAACACTGCCACCAAGGGAGAGTCTAGCATTCACTGTGTACACACACACCACCTACATTATTTATTTTCAATTTGTTCTTTTCTCTTCTTTGCAGGTGGCCAGAGATGTGATAAAGGACCGCTCGGCTCCGTCTCCGGGCTGAATCAAAGTGGGTCCCTGTTCTTGATCTCCCTTTGGCTTTGTCTGGGGGAAAATAAAACTCATTAAGCATCAATGAATGTATCATTTGACCCCAAGAATGTCATTTTGGCAGTTCCTTCTTAAGAGCACACAGTACATGTTTTTCAACACCTAAAATTATTTGCTGGCTCCTAATGACATTTAATGGAATTTTAGTTCCTTACAATTTATTTATTTTTATCATTATATTCACATCATTATTTTTAAAAATTAAAGTAAAACATACAAGAGCACAGAGAAACTTTCAAACAGTTCAGGAAAGCATTAAGCAAAAACTCTTACTCCTTCCTTCCTGCCGTTCCACGTTCATATCCCTAATTCTACTTTCAACCTTTTTTTCTCAATTTTTTCCAGAAAAATATCTAATACATATGCTATATCCACATTTATATTTATTTCTTTGCATAAATGGAAGTTTGCAATAAAAATTATTTATATTTTACTTTTTCCACATCAAAGTAATGTAAATCATTTCTAATTTGCACATTATAGTTCTCTGCCATTCTTTTTTACAGCTAAGAGTGTACCATGTTAAGGATATAACTAGTCTTATTTCCTTTACTATTTCCCTATCATGAACATTTAGTTTGTCCAGGAGTTTTAAAAAATCTGTGTAGATAATCCTGCAATGAAAATTCTTAAATGCATAGAGCTGTGCATTGGTATGCCAAGATATTCAGTAAACAAATTACTAGGAGTGGATATGTACATTACAAATTTTGGTATACATATTCCGAATTTAATTCCAGCAACTTACACTCCCAGCAACATTGAGTGGATGTTTCTGCTTTACCACAGACATCAAAATTATGAAATATAAAATAAGAGTAGCCTAACATTTTAATAGCTGAAAGATGCCATAACATTTTTTGAAGTTGCATTTTTAAAATGAGGAGTGTGGATAAACATTCACTTAAATATTATTGTCCAATTGCATTTATTCTTATGAAGTCTATTCGTATTATTTTTGTCAATTTTGAAATTAAGTTGGTACTTTCTATTTATTTGCACGAGCTCTTTGTATATTAGTTACCATTTTCTTATCACACATGCTGTTGACAATGATCCCCTTTTGTTACTTGACCTTGGATTTTTATTTATGCTGTATAAAAATTTTACATTTTTTATGTTGTCAGACTTATCATCTATAAATTTTTGGTGTCTAGACTTTATGTCCTGCATAACCAAACTGTCTTCACTCAAAAATTATTTTTAAAAAATCTATGTCTGCTTTCTTCCAACATGTTTATGTCTTCATTTTTTAATTTTAAACATTTAAATTTTTAATCCAATTGGACTCTATTTTAGTAAAATTAGGTAAGAATTCAGCTATTTTATTTTCTTTCCAAAGGCCTACTGCCAAAGAGAAATATATAAATTGACTCTATGAAATGAAGAAACATTTAGTGTTTATTTGGTCAGTTGGTGAACATATAATTTTATGCTTAATAAATTCTATATATATGACAATAATTGCAAAATATAAAAATTAAAAACTTTTAATCTAAGCTTCATCATCAAGCCTCTGTAGTACCTTGAAGGCTGTTTGATTCCTCTTCATAAAAATGATTTGGTTTGGTTGCTACACTGGGGAAGCCATGTAACTATTATTGATGGCCCGTGTGTGCCAGGCCCTGTTCTAGATCCTCAGTATTAACCGATTTCAATTAATCTTCATAAATACTCAGTGAGATAAGCATTATTATCCTCCATTTACATAGGAGAAAACTGAAAGGTCTAATATCGTGTCACATGACCACATGGCTAGTTAGGAGTAGAGCCAGTCTGTGAAGCCAGATTGGTCTAAATTCTCTACTTCCACATGTAGCCCAAGTCCTTTAATGACTTAAATCAATGTTCAAATGCTGCTTGGTGTTAAGTGTCACATAGATGAATGTGTCATAATCAGTGCCCCTCTCAGCCTGATCTCCAGGTGTTTCAAGGCCTTTAATTCCCGCCCCCCATTCTCAGTCCACACTGGGATGTTTTTAATGACCAGAAAATAGGACGCTTTTATTCATGGCAAAAGTCTAATCTGATGTTACATGTTTTTTCATTGCTCACCTTTTGCTTCAAACTTTGAAAGAATGTTTAAAATAGAATATATTACTATAGACCTGAATCAATAAAAACAGATTAACAAAAAAACACAACGTAGAAGATCAAAAGGGGTACTTTTTTTTTGGAAACTCGATTGAACAAAGCACATTTTATTGTATTACTAAACATTAAGGTTATGTCTTCATGTGTTAAGTTTTTTTGGTCTGCATAGAAGTCTTATAAGCAGCATCTGAAAATGTAATAATTAATCGATCAGGGTGTAATTTTTACATATATTTAAATTGGAAAATTGCCAGAGTTTTAAGATAGTGTCTACAGGAATGTGGTAGGAAAGGCCAGCAGGCTGCTTATGCAGTGTACGTCGGTATGAAAATGACGGATGGAATTACAATGCTAACTACAAAATGGACCAGATTAGAGATTTATGACAGTCAATAGGCCAAATCCCTTCTCTGTGGAGAAACCTAATTATGGGTGAGATATTCCAAATCAAACAACAGGACTTTTATAATCTTAAAAAGTAATCCCTCAAAGGGAAATATCAGAGAAATGTATGTGTCTTGGTCTTGGTTCTAAGTGGAAGGGAGAAAGAAAAGGTTTCCTTGAAAAGTTTTCATCATGATTTAACCCTCATGCAAGATTGGGATTGAAAATCATTCCACTTAGGTGATCGAAAATCTCCCAGGCAAAGGAATGAATTTAAAATGGTCCTGGGTTGGTAGCTCCCAAATGAAAAAAAAAAAAAAAATTCAAAAATAGCATTGGGAACAACTCACTTAAATAAAAAAATAGTCTTGACAGTGAAACTCATAATTTTTTCATATAAATACAAACACATAAAATATACATATGAAATACATTTGAAACACAAGTGTGTTTGTGTGTATAACTAGAAACAAGCCAAATGTCCATAAACAAAAAAGAAATGCATAAATGGTTGTCTAGTTATGACATAGGATGTTAAAATTCCATTAAACTAGACTTAGTGAGAATAACTGGAAAATGAATGAAATGGTGCCCCTACCTGTTGGCACAGAAAGATGTCAAAAACACAATGCTAAGTACAAAAGCAATAAAGATGAGCGCTGACAACATGGCAACATTTTTATAATATTCACACACATGCAAAACTAAGTAATATACAAAACTAAGTAATATACCATCTAGGGAAATGTATGTGCTACAAAACTACCCATAATCATATGACTACAGCAAATTGCAGAGACTGGAAAATGTAGTCTCTAGCTGGGTTACCATGTGCCTTACTAAATGGAATTAGTAAAATTATGTTTTGTTAAACTGGATTTGGGGTGTATGGGGATTTTTAAAAATATTTTCATATTGTATGTATTACAGATATTATATTTTTGAATGTAAAAAATATTTCACAACAAATAACGGACAAGACTAAAGTGGAATCGGACCATGTAGCAGTGGGACCTGACCAGATTCCTTAGAGACGGGGTGGTTAGGGTGAGGCATCAATTGCTTAAGATGAATGACTCAGGGTTAAAACCTGAAGGAGGAAGAGTTATTAATAAAATGAGGGGTGGCAGAGGGAAGAACATTCCTGAGAGCAAATAAAAGGTGTGAGAACCTTGGTCAGAAGGGAGCTCAGTGTCTTGGAAGAACTCAAAGAAGTCCTGGAGGGTTGGGATATAGAGAATGGGAAGAAGAGAAGAAAAAGGGAAAGTAGAAGGTAGGCAGAAGCTCACTTCACTTTTCCTCAGACTATGTCAGCCACAATGAACTGTAGACGAAGCTGAGGAATACAGTCTCTAGTTGGGCAGCCACGTGCCCTGTTAAATCACAGTCCTGTATGAAAGGGTCTCTCAGACACAGGATAAACCTGTATGGTCACCTCCATAACTATGGCTTGCTCTAAGAGAAACCAAATAAGAGTCAACCAGAGGAATATACAAGTGAAAGAAATAAATGAAAAGGAAAAGAAAGTTTAGAAAATATAGGATCAATAAAACCAAAGGAAGATAAGTGTTAAACTTCTGGCAATTGTATTCAAGGAAAAATAGAGACAACATCAACAATGTTAAGATTTTTAAAAGGACCATAAATTGAGAAGACCTTCTAAATGATGAGATTACTTTGTGCAAGAATCTATCAGCATAGTTTTCTAGATTAAATGAATACTTTGGGGAGGGTAGTTAATTCCCAAAATAGGTCCCCAAAGTGGTAAAAACCTTGAGTACCAATAACCATGGAAGGAAGTAGAGAAAGAGACCATTTCGTTCATACTGTTTATCACCCCCACTAAAGGCTATTTCAGATGGTTTTAAAGGTCAGGGTTATCAAGCCTGAAAGGAACAAGTAATTTTTTTTTATTGAAGTATAATTGATTTACAATGTTTCAGTTGTGCAGCAAAGTGATTCATATATATATATATATATATATATATATATATATATATATATATATATATATAAAATATCTTTTTTAGATTCTTTTCCATGATAGGTTATTACAAGATATTAAATGTAGTTTCCTGTGCTATACAGTAGGTCCTTATTGTTTATCTATTCTTTATATAGTAGTGTGTATCTGTTAATCCCGAATTCCCAATTTATCCCTCCCCCCACTTCCCCTTTGGTCATCTTAAGTTTGTTTCCTACGTTTGTGAGTCTATTTTTGTTTTGTAAGTAAGTTTATTTGTATCCTTTTTAAGATTCCACATATAAATGATATCATATGATATTTGTCTTTCTCTGTCTTACTTCACTTAGCATGATCATCTCTAGGTCCATCCATGTTGCTGCAAATGGCATTATTTCATTCTTTTTTATGGCTGAGTAATATTCCATAATATATTACACCACATCTTCTTTATTCATTCATCTGTTGATGGATATTTAGGTTGCTTCGTGTCTTGACTATTATAAATAGTGCTGTTATGAACATTGGGGTGCACATATCTTTTCAAATTAGAATTTTCGTCTTTTCCAGATATATACCCAAGAGTGAGATTGCTGGATCATACAGTAACTCTATTTTTAGTTTTTTAAGAACCTCCACACTGTTCTCCATAGTGGTCGCACCAATTTACATTCCCACCAGCAGTGTAGGAGGAGGAACAAATAATTCTTTTAAAGCTTTGGAGAACAAAAAAGCCTGAAAATTTCTGAATTCAATCTACAAGTTCAGAAAAGTCTGATACCAAAACTAGGTGAGTATAATACAAAAAGATAACCATATACCACTTTGAATATACATGCTAAAATCCTAAACAATACATTAGTAAACTGAATATAGAAGTGTATTAAAAGAAAATGTACCATGCTTATTGGGATTTATTCCAAGGATGGCTCCATTTTAGGAAATCATTATATAATTCATCAGGTTTATAAAGAAAAAAACCCATGTCATTATCTCAGTAAACATTTATTTTTTAAACATAACTCCATAACTATTCTTTTTTAAAAAATAACTTTGTAATAAGCAAGCTATAGAAGGAAGGAATTTTCTTTAACTTGATAGAAAATATCTATGAGTAACCAAGGGAAAACTCATATTTAATGAGGTGACATTAGAAGCTTCATAGTTTCTGCAACTTATAAAATGACAAAAATTTCCCCCCAAAATGGAAAATGAAGTCAATGTACCCATTATGGAAGTTTTTGAAAATAAAGAAAAATAAAGAAATAAAGAATGCCTGGTTGTTTTCAATAACGATTTCATGCATTTTCTTCTAAATTTTTACTGCATTTATTGTTTTACTAACTCATTTGCAACTACATAACATATACACAATTATTCCTTGAATATTAAAAAATAATACATGTACATTTTACAAAATTTAGAAGTGTAAGCAATATAAAGCAGAAAATGAATCTGTTTCATAATACCACCTCCCAGAAATAATTTAACATTTTGGTGAATTTATTTTGTTCTAGGATTTCTTTCGTTTCTTTTTTTCACATCACTGAACTCGTATCATGTAACTAATCTTAAATATAATTAACACAGAATAATCACAGATTTTTAGATACGGAAAAATATCTGCCAGAAGACATGGGACTGGATGGTAGCTTTACTTGATTAAGAAAAATGTCTGTAACTCAGTTCATTCAATATGGATTATATATATAGTATATATATATTATATATATAAAATTATTTTCAAAATGTACAGAATATTCTTTTAAAGGTTGCAATGCAAATGGTCATTTGTTCATGCACTAAGCCTTGCTTCCGTGATGGGAAATGAAAAACGTTGAATGATTCTGCTGGCAGAATTGTAGTGATGCTGTGCTACACAACCAGATGCCCCCTCAGAATTAAAAGGGTTAAGTCTCGGGCTTCCCTGGTGGTGCAGTGGTTGGGAGTCCGCCTACCAGTGCAGGGGACACGGGTTTGAGTCCTGGTCTGGGAGGATCCCACATGCAGTGGAGCGTCTAGGCCCTTGTGCTGCAATTACTGAGCCTGCGCTCTAGAGCCTGCAAGCCACAACTACTGAGCCTGCGTGCCGCAACTACTGAAGTCTGTGAACCTAGAGTCCATGCACCGCATCAAGGGGGGCCACTGCAATGAGAAGTCCGCGCACCACAGAGAAGAGTGGTCTCCGCTCGCCGCAACTAGAGAGAGCCCGCGTGCAGCAGCAAAGACCCAATGCAGTAAAAAATAAATTTTTTTTATAAAAAGGGTTAAGTCTGTGGTGGCTGGGAGTATGCCGGCCCAGAGCCCTCACCTCTTAGCCCTCAGTCCTTTCTGGCATTGCCTTTACCTGAAGGAAGTGACCTTGATCAAGATCATGTCCCTTTCCCATTGCAGCCTGCATTCAATGATGGGTCAATATGGGTGTGTAACAGGAGGTCCCCCTGTCCAACCCTGAAGGACACACAGCTTTAGTTGGTGGTGTACCTGGAGTGGGCAAAGTATCTCATTGCAACTTCATTGCAGCCCAATTTCTTCCTCTGCTCCTTCCTTCCTTCTATCCCGTTATACAAGTGTTGAGCGTAAGAGGATTGCCTAAAAACTTCCCACAATCTCCACCTCAGACCTGCTTCCCAGAGATCCTGACCTGCATCAGCAGTGTTGCAGCTTTACCCTTGTTCACATGGTCTGAATAAACACAGCTGGTTGGTGTTTAAGTGGTGATTACCCTCTGAACTGTGGGGTAAAGGAGGTGCCCCAGAAAAAAATATTTACTATTTGTTATGTGAACTAAGACTGCCACCTGCCATATAAGTAAACAAAGGATGTTGCAGCCACCAAGACATCACATTACAGCCTCCCCAAAGGTGAGCCCTGAGGGAACTCAGGATGGAAACAGGATGCCAATCATCTAGCAGTCAACTGCTGCAGCCACCCCGAGGAGACTCTGGATGAGAAAGCACAGGATGCTGGCCCCAGGTAGCTGAGATGCCTATCAAAGCAATGATTTCAGTGAGCCCAGACTCTTGCATCTTCCCATACATAGAAAAGGACTAAGTTCCTTAACTTGAGATATCTGGTTTTCTTTAATTAACAGTAAACTTTTGATGTTCCAACTACCTGGTCTTTTGTTGAAAAAAATCCTATATATCCTGGCTCCACCCCCCCACCCCCCTTGCTTCTTCAGAACAGTTTCTCAGAGTTCAGAGGCTTAAGTCCTCAGAATGTCCACCATATAAAACATAACTCTCAACTTCTAGGTTGTGCGTTTTTTTCCAGTTGACAGTTATGATACATAGAAATGACTAGAAGGGAAAGAAGAGTAATGTAGTGAATTGTTACAGGACTTGGCTTATTCCATGAACTGAAGAATCCCTCTGGATTTAATATATAATGGGTCCAAACTGGTTTAGGAAAGACATAAATTTATAACTTCTTCATCCTTAGATTTATAATTCTGAATCATTTCTATTGGCTGGAATACATCTTTAAGTAGTTTCCTTTAGGAGACATTTTTGGGTTATGTATTTTATGGTTTTCCATATACTTAATTCTGCAATCGTCTACTGTGACTTTGCTAGCCTGAGAATGTCACAAAAACCTGCCAATATCTGGATCTATCAGATGGGTCGTGTGCTGGGGCAGGGCAGTGGGAGCGTCCAAACCAGGTGTAGGCAATAAGAAGTGTTGACTGTAGAAAATTTAAAAACAATACTCCAACCACGTTTGGTCAGCTTTTTATTACTGCCACGTGCTGGTAATTTAAAATAATTCCAGTGACAAAAGATTCTTCCTCAACCCAAAATCTTTTGTTAATCTTGATTCAAAACAATTCCTGTGGTTATTGTTCAATTTTAATAATACATGTAAGTTTCAAAATTGGCACATTTATAGTACAATTACACACTGGGAGAAAATATTTCCAAATCACTTATCTCTAGAATACATAAAGAACTCCCCAAACTCAAAATTAAGAAAACCTAACAATCCAGTTAGAAAATGAACAAAGCACAAGAAGAGATATTTCACTTAAGAGGATACAAGAATGGCGAATATTCACATGGAAAGGTGTTCAACATCACTAGTCATTAGGGAAGTGCAAATTGAGACTATAATGAGATATCACTGCACACCAACCGGAAGAGCTAAAATTAGTGACAATACCAAATGCTGGTGAGGAAGTGGGGGTACCGGGTATTTCACACATTGCTGATAGAAATGTAAAGCGATACAGTCACTCTGGAAAATAGTCTGGCAGTTTCTTGAAAAACAACAACTAAATATATACTTAACCCTGCAAACCAGCAATTATATTCCTGGGCAATTATCCCAGAGAAATGAAAACTTATGTCCACACAAAAACCTGTGCACAGCTGTTCATAGCAGCTTCATCTGTAATAGCCAAGAACAGGAAACAACCCAAATGTCATTCAATCAGTGAATGGTTAAATAAATTGTGGTATACCCATACTATGGAATACCATTCAGGAATAAAAAGGAACAAAATATTAATGTATTCATAACTTGGATACATCTACAGGGCATTATATTCAGTTAAAAAAAGCTAATCACAAAAAGTTACATACTACATGACTCCACTTACGTAACATTCTCCAAATATTGGAGGTGGGGAACAGACCAGCAGTAGTCAGAGGGTAGGGGGGTGTATGACTCCACAAGGGTAGCAAGAGGAAGATATTTATAGAGATGAAATAGTTACGTATCTTGATTATGGTGGCGGTCACACAAATCTACCCTTGTGACAAAATGGCATAGAACTATACACACATAATGTCCCAAGGCCAATTTCCTAGTTTGGGTATTATACTATAATTATGTAAGATGTAACCATTGGAAACGACTGAGACCTTTCTCTCTCTCTACTATCATTGAAAATGCCCATGAATCTATAACTTTTTCAGAATAGAAAGTGAAAGGGGTATTTTCAGGTTACATCTGGATATTGCTTTGTTTTTACTGATTTTTGAGTGCAGCATATTGAGGCCTTTTAATTGCTTTCAACATGTGAGAATCTAAGCTGCATGGAAGCCTGGAGCTGGTGCCTCATCTCAGTGATGCTGGTGGCCCAAGAGTCTGTGTCAATTTGGGGAAAGAATCCTTCCTCAAAACATATTACTTCCATCTGAGACAGGATGGGACCTGGGACACTTTGCTGCAATGCTTGCACCTGGACAAACGTCTCCTTGAGTAAGAAAATACAAAGAAACTATAAGGGACTAAAAATAACTGCGTGCATATGCAGCTGGGGCAAATTATGGACAACAAGATACAAAAAGACCAAAAAACCCAACTGCAACTTCTGAAGAGCCGGGAGCAAAAGCAGGGCACTGCACATGCCCCCTGCACTCAACACCACCAAAGGGGCGGGCAGACCACCTAGGCCACACCTCTGGCCCGACCCCAGGGACACACCCCTACCCTCACCCCCATGTAAGGAACCAGCTCGCCCCTCGCCCCCGGGAAGCAAGCAAGAGAAACTGTTGCTTGTTCTCGCTCCCCCTTGCTGTAGCAGGGGCCCCAATAAAGCCTTGCCTGAACTTCTTGTCTGGCCTCTAGTCAACTTCTATTGATTGGGGAAGGCCAAGAACCCTGGTTGGTACCACATCTATTATAAATTTGTTACACTGAACTGATCTTGTCAGAATATGACACTTGACTGTCATGTGTCAGAAAATTTATTATAAAATATAAAAATTTACACATTTACAAATCACATCATTGATTTCACCTCTTGTCGTTTTTAGTCTATTTTTCAGAGACATCCTTAAAGACCACTGTGCATAAGACTAGAGACGATATTTTACAGTTATGTATATTTTATACCACTTCTGATGTAATTATTTTTAGTTTATTTACATTATGAAGTAAATATTTAATTGAGTATAACATATATACCAAAAAAAGACACATTAGAGTGTGCAGCTTGTTTTCTGGTTGGTACTGATCTTGAATATCTAAATCAGAGAAAGATTATATATATATATATATATATATTACCCCACTGGTTCTGTTTCTCTGTAGAACTCTGTCTCTGGTATAACCATCACCCAGCTTCAAGTATGAATACAAGTACTGACTTGTTTATTTCCATCCATTTTACTCATTCAGATTTTTGGGGGGCAAATTCAAGGCATCATATCTTTCTATGTGACCTATTGATCTATCTATCTACTTACATACATATACATATTCATAAACATGATTAAAACAGAATCACAATATCTATCACATAAATATATAACCATAATATTTTAACATTATCAAGTATCAAGTCATTGAGGAACTGTGTTTTTTAATTGGGATCCTTAGATTCACAGGGATTAGGGGAGGTGTTGTAGGGATGGAAATGTGCTGAGTGTGGAACAGGAAAAAATCAACAGGTAATACACAAGGCCAAGTCCCATTTCTGTGTGTCTATTTTAGAAATGGGTTTCTGAATGACATTTTATTGAATGAAAGAACTCTGTCATTTAAAAAAATGGAGGGCTTCCCTGGTGGCTCAGTGGTTGAGAGTCCACCTGCCGATGCAGGGGACACAGGTTCGTGCCCCTGTCCGGGAAGATCCCACATGCCGCGGAGCGGCTGGGCCCGTGAACCATGGCCACTGAGGCTGTGCGTCCGGAGCCTGTGCTCCACAACGGGAGAGGCCACAACAGTGAGAGGACAAAAATAAAAAAAAAAAAGGAAATTACTGAATAAGTAATCTTGAATCAAAATTAAAAAGTAGTATACTAAAGGGGATAGCAGGAGACAGCAGGGGAGGGATTAATTAAGAGTTTGGGATTAACATATACACACTACTATATATAAAACATAACCAACAAGGACCTACTGTATAGCACAGGGAACTCTACTTATTGTCTTGTGGTAACCCCTAATGGAAAAGAATCTGAAAAGAATAGGCGTGTGTGTGTGTGTGTGTGTGTGTGTGTGTGTGTGTGTGTGTGTGTGTAACTGACTCACTTTGTTGTACACCTGAAACTAACACAACATTGTAAATTAACTATACTTCAAATAAAAAGAAAAGGTTAATAAAAAAAGTAGTATTCTACTTTTTTTAAAACTAGGAAAAAATATACACTTAGTAGAAAAGTATACTGGATAATCCTTTACATAATTTCTGGTCTAGAAAACACATTATTAAATTGTTTAAAAATCTTGTTACTCATAACTTAGTACAGAGATAGGGGTAGGTCAATTACTAACTGTAGCTAGTGTGAATTAGTTGATTTCTTTATTCATGTAGTTGATATATTCACTTCAGTTCTTCTGGTTAAGGAATTTAAGTAACTGGGGAAAGTTTGGGAGGAGCCTTTATGCAAGAACTGGATAAAGTGACAAAAGGAGAATTGTTTTAGAATTCAATGGCAAGACTTCAATTTCCTTTGAATAGACCCCTTATTGAGTTAAAAGAAATCAGAATAATGCTAGAGGATTTTTACATGAGCAGGTAGTTTTCCCCTGGGAGTGAGAAGAAGAACTATCTAAAATAATTTAAAAGTCCGAAATGTCCAAGCAGCAAAACAGCAGGAAATAAAGTGAGGGACTGAGTAAACTAATATTAATAATTTAAAAAGTATTAAAAATTATAATAGATTCTAGGTATGAAGATCAAGATTAAATTTCCATAAAAAAGCAATAAAATTCCTTTGCAAAACTTAATAAATCAAATTACAAAATGACAAGAATTTTTCACTTTGATATTTGTTAGAGCAAATTTATATTTATCTACTTTTATTTATTTTATTTTATTTAACATCTTTATTGGAGTATAATTGCTTTACAATGGTGTGTTAGTTTCTGCTTTATAACAAAGTGAATCAGCTATACATATACATATATCCCCATATCTCCTCCCTCTTGCATCTCCCTCCCACCCTCCCTATCCCACCCCTCTAGGTGGTCACAAAGGACAGAGCTGATCTCCCTGTGCTATGCGGCTGCTTCTCACTAGCTAGCTATTTTACATTTGGTAGTATATAAAAGTCCATGCCACTCTCTCACTTTGTCCCAGCTTACTCTTTCCCCTCCCTGTGTCTTCAAGTCCATTCTCTATGTCTGAGTCTTTATTCCTGTCCTGCCCCTAGGTTCTTCAGAACCATTTTTTGTTGTTGTTAGATTCCATGTATATGTGTTAGCATATGGTATTTATTTTTCTCTTTCTGACTTACTTCACTCTGTATGACAGTCTCTAGGTCCATCCACCTCACTACAAATAACTCAATTTCATTTCTTTTTATGACTGAGTAATATTCCATTGTATATATGTGCCACATCTTCTTTATCCATTCATCTGTTGAAGGACATTTAGGTTGCTTCCCTGTCCTGGCTATTGTAAATAGTGCTGCAATGAACATTGGGGTACATGTGTCTTTTTGAATTATGGTTTTCTCGGGGTATATGCCCAGTAGTGGGATTGCTGGGTCATATGGTAGTTCTATTTTTAGTTTTTTAGGGAACCTCCATACTGTTCTCCATACTGGCTGTATCAGTTTACATTCCCACCAACAGTGCAAGAGGGATCCTTTTTCTCCACACCATCTCCCGCATTTATTGTTTGTATATTTTTTGATGATTATCTATCTACTTTTAAAAGTTGATAATTGTTACAGCTAGATAATGAATGCATGGGATTTTATTGTAATAATATATTTTCTACTTTTTTTTCTGGATTAAAATTTTTCATAACAAAAATGTTTTAAAACATATTAAAAAGACATCAAAATTTGTGGTTATAATCTAAGCAGGTACCAAACCACTAGCCATTTTGATTCTTAAAAGTGAACAATCCCTATATTTGAAAATTAAAATATATAAATATTAAAATCAGAAAAAATATTCACCAAACAGTTAACAGAGAAGGAGGAGAGGCAAATGGAAGAGTAAATATTTCTATTTTTTTAAAAAATCTATGCTTCTTAACGATACAGGTAGAAACACATTTTCAGAAAATATCATAGAAACAAAAATGCTTTGATGAGTGATTCTTTGAATCCTTTGAATTCATGAAAGTGTCTTTCAGATATAAATTCAAATAACTGGACCAAGGCTGGGGTAATTATTTTTTAGTGAGCACCAGCGATTTCACAGAGAGAGTTGTGTGTACACAAATCAGAAAGAACACACCAATCTGCCAGAGGACACTGCATTTCTGCTTTTTACTCCATTTCTTTCAGTTGAGTGTTGCTAGTTAAGTAGAAAACAGAGAAACTGGGAGAAAACTTTTGGCCCAGGTTCCTGGGATCATGCTAAATAATTTAATTTTAACTGTTATAAAAATATTACGATGATCTACACGGGGAAGACGTGAACTGACTTTTGCTTTTGGATTTAGAGGATTTTAGATGCAGCAAGACCAAACAAATCGCGTTTAGCCATAAAACCTCTAATGGATTGGTAAGAACTGGCCTCTAATTACTTACTCTTTTAGGACATAGTTCTGACCATATTTATCAAGGACATAAATAAATCTAGCAACACACACTAATGAAAAAAATTTCCTGCATATTCTAAATATAACAAATATTATGATAGACACAGAATTCTCTTATCCACAATTTATTTTTCTAAATGCTTTGTCACATACTGGTTAGGAGTTTCTTTTATGGAAATTCTAATCACACAAAATAATGCATGAATCAAGCAAGATAATGTGCTTTCTTCACCCTGTCCTCTCAAAAATGGCAATCAGTCAATTGTCCCTAATCATTGCTATTAGTTTCTGCTTATTCTTCCCCCCTACGGGATTTATCAAGACATCGAGTAATGCAGTTTCTGGAATCTCACACGGATGGTGTGGCCCTTGACACAAGTTTTTAATGCTTCTTTGGGTGTTCTGTAGAATAATTCAAGTCAACGTGTTTGTACTGAAAAGTGCCAATAGTTTAGTTGTAATTATAGTGTGTGAAATCTGGAGTGAGTAGTTGGGAGGAAGATGGTTTAAAAGACCCCAAAAATTATTATGCAGAATAAAACTGATGGAAAAAGAGATAGATTAAAACACAAAGTTGTAAATATTAGGCACCAGAAACACAATCTTTTAGAAGAAAAAGGATTTTATGTGGACCTAGGAACACACAAGATGGATTACTTAGGCAAGAGGAAACATGAGCCAAGGCTTAGGGGTAGCAATAGCGGGATAATTTCAGGAAAGAATAAGGCAATCAGCATAAGAGAATAGTAATTTTCAAAATGCTCTATAAAGCTTGAAGCATTTTTTTTTGGAAACTGTCAGAGGGCTTAGGACAAATGCATGTGATTATCATAAGTGGTTTTTAGAAAGTTTCAAAAATTTTTCTCTTCCAGAAAAAGGTAATGAATAGAAAAACTGGGAGAGAGAGGTAGAAACAGGGAAAAATAGAGGAATTTTTAGCATTTATTGAGCATCTATCATGTTTCAGTTAATCACTGTGGATAAACTATATTAATATAGACCTCATGTTAACCCTATCAGGTAATTTTTATCCTCTCTACTTAGTGCATGAGGTAGGAGAGCTGATGTACCTTGTTCAGTGTCATACAACCAGGAATAAGTGCCTCTGGCATACATTTGGAGGTCTATATGTCTCTAAAACCCACGTATTTTCCACTAAACATACTGCATTAAAGAGAATGATGACAACCATTCACCCCTTATAAACTGAGAAACCGTTAATTCCACTGACCCTGACAGAAAAAATATGAAAAGGGAGTCAGGAGGAGAAGGTGGAAGATGTGGTGAGATGGAATGGTTTCCCAGAGGGTGGCAGACTGCAGATATGGCCACCAAACAAGCCTCACATTCTTATCCATACATACCTCTCTCCTAATCAAAACACAGAATTTATTTCCTCTCCCCTTGAATTTGGGCTACTCCTGTGACTTTCTTTGACCAACAGAATATGGCAGAAGAGATAGTGTGTGACTTCTGGACTTATGAAGCTTCTGTATTTGCCCTCTTTGGGATGCAGCCTTCATGTAAATTAGCAAGGACTCAAATACTGAATAACAGAGAATGATAGATAAAGATGGAGGTAGATAGAGAGGGAGGGAGGGAGAGAAACCTAGACAACTCCCAGTCATTACATCCTCCTTCATTAGGGCACCAGATGTGTGAAATCTTTAGAATGTTCCAGTCCCAGGTGAGGTCCAAGCTAATAGCAGCTATATAAGTGACTCCAGCCAACACTATTTGGAACAGAAGAACCGTATAGCCTACCCCAAGAATCACAAGAAATAATAAAACTGTTGCTGATTCCAAGTTTGGGAGAAATTTGTTATGTAGCAAAGGCTAACTGATACACCTAGTTTTGGGATCCTGGAGTGGAGAAAACAAATCATCAGGAAAAGATGAAAGACAGAGCAATGGAGTAGTGTTACCTTAGTTTCTATCTTTATTCAGATCCCTGAGCCTATATCTGACCTTAAAGAATACCTCTATTAAAAGACAAATACTCTCTGGAAGGGAGACTGGGCTTCTTAGCAAGGATTAGTTGACAACCAAAAAGCATCAACATATGGCACAGGACAGAGAAAAAGGTTCTATTTAAGCCTGACCCAGAAAGAAGAGTAAGAAAGGACCAGAGAGAATTCAATCCTTGCAGAGCCTTGGCCTTGCCATACCTAGTTAATATCAGTACCATCACCTCCACAATCACCACTAATCATAATCATTTACTGTGATTATGATTGACTTACAACCACCTACTTTATGCAAATATTACCCTAGATAACATCTAATTTATTTTTTCTCTAATTCTCATAGTGACTTTCTAAGGTAGGCACTGGCCCATTTTAAAGATAATGAAACTAAAGCTCAGTAAGTTTAAACAACTTGTCCAAATCCTTGTTGTTTACAAGAGGTAGCATGACAATTAGATGTAGTTCTGCCCAATTCCAAAGCCTTTGCCCTTTGCCTTTGTCATTTAATTTCTCATAATTTATGGGTCCTTTTCTCTTTAGGGCTATCAAGCCCCCCCAATTTTTTTTAAAATGTTGGTAATTGATTTTGAAAAATAAGTCCTATAGGAAATTGGTCCATATTTTAGAGTTATAGAATACATTAAACATTACTTAACATGAGAAACAAGTTTATAGGCATTCTAATGTAGAAATTCATTAAAGATGAAAAAATAATTTTAAAAAGTTTGCCTTGATAATTTGTAGCAGTAACAATTTTATCACAATCATGATGGATCCTGAAATAATCCAATATTTTTCTCACTGTCCTCAATGTCCTGCATTAAAATTTCTTAGTGCCTTTTTGTTCTGGGCTCTTCTCGGGCTCATAGAAGGCAAAGCAACAAAGTCTTGGCCATCCATTGAGTCAGTGAAGGGACAGAATAGGATATCTGTGAGTAATTCAGGCCAGGAAGAAATGTTCAGGAATTAAAGTGTAGGGGTAAAGGAGAAAAAAGGAAGAACAGACAATAAAAACATATGCCAACTCCTTGCCTACAAGATCAACAAATAGATTCAACTTATTCATCCAATTTTAAAGCATCTATTTATCCTGTGCCAGAGCTGCAGAGACAAAGATAAATAACTCACATTTCTTGACCTTAAGAAAAAGTAAGCAGTCTGATTTATCTAGACAAAAGGTGTGCTGAGAGATTTGAAGGTGATCCAACTAATTCATGGAGGTCCCAAGATAAGGTGCAATTCACTTTCCCTTCTGAGATGTAACTCCATCATTGCTTCTCTGCATGCAATCTCTGGTTGAAGAGCAGAGTCAATAATACAATACTCTTATTGCAACCATAGCATGATATAAAAAACATGTACACAAGAGCTGTAGGAACAGAGAGAGGAGTCATTTATGGAAGACTGTTTTATATCTAAATGATGGGCTTCCTTAGAAAGCCTGGCATAATAATGCACCACTCAAAAATACACCAATTAATTTACTTCAAAATTCAACTATTAAAGAAATGGTTTTATTATTAATAGGATCCCTCTTCTATTCCTTAATGCTAAACATATGTTATAGAGTGATGGCTTGGTGGCTGTCTACTAATGCCTCTCAACGGGGGAGTTTTTGACAACACCTGGAGACAGTTTGGGTTCTCAAAACTGGGGTGTGGGTGTTACCAGCATCTAGTGGGGAGAGACCAGGGATGCTGCTAAAAATTCTACAATACATAAGACAACCTTCTACAATAAAGAATTAATCTGAACCAAAAATGTCAATGGTTTCAAGGTTGAAGAAAACCAACTGTATGTCATTTTTACATGAACTTTAAAGACTTTTATATAATCCAATCACAAAATGATGCAACAAACATATACAAAAGGTGAATTAGCCTTAAGGAAATTTTTAGCTTTATTTATTTTTTCAAAATAAGGAGAGTTGCACAGAAGCCAAATAACTTGAAATAAATAAATTACTTTCTTTTAAATCTTTAGATCATGCATTAATAATCAGGGTGACATTAAATATTCAATTCAGGGACAGTCATGTCTCAACTGGTCCATGTTTCTCTAGTTATACCCATCAATTCACCAAATAATGATCTAAGCCTCTGACAAATTTAGAGATTGTCTTTTGAAGCAATTCTTACAGACATGGGGGCAAACTGTAAGATATTCTCTTGATTTTTTTCCTTAAAACAAAAATGATAGCCTCTCACTCACTTGAATCCAAATTTTGAATCTACAACAATCTCAGTAAAATCTAAGATAAATGGTCCTAGATCGCTAACCTTGATTCTATGATTCACTAAATTAGTATTATAAAGATAATTCTTTCAGGTCAGGGTACACATTTTAAGTGTGCAAAAACTATTTTTGAAGTATACTAGAACATTCCAGATAGGTCAACCTCGTGGTAAACTTCCAATTATTAACACATATTATTTTTTATTCATGCAAAATAGATCCCCAAATGATCTCTGTATGTCAACATTTTATGGTTCTTCCTCTATTTACCATGTGGTAGGTGCCAGGAAGTGCCGGGCAGTAAGCTTCATGAGACAAGAGCTGGGAGATATACCTTCAGTTCATTAAAAGAAACTCTTGGATAAGGAAGAAGCTGAGCAGGGTTTGTAGAGCTCTCACGGACAGTGAAGGCAAGATTTCCCTTTCTTTCTCATTATCTTGGCTCTACCACCAGTGCCCTGAGCTCCTAATACTCTGTCCGCTTGACTTTAGGGTCTCTTGAACCTCCTTGCATAAATCTGACTCTCCTTATCCTCCTTCTTGAATCAGAAATTGAGCCATCATTTTCTTTACCATTTCTGGTACAGACCCTTCACTTCCTAGTTTTAATACCACACAGTTCTGTGCCAGGTCTGTTATGATTCTAAACATGACCAGTTCCAGGACCATATGGGAGAGTTTTATCTTTCCTCCCTCTCCCCCACACCAGAAACATGGGCCTAATGATCTGAGTCCAGACCTATAATTCTTTTTTAAAAATATTATTTTATTCAAGTATAGTTGATTTACAATGTTGTGTTAATTTCTGCTGTACAGCAAAGTGATTCAGTTATACATACATACATATATATATATATATATATATATATATATATACATTCTTTTTCCTATTCTTTTCCATTATGGTTTATCACATGATATTGAATATAGTCCCCTGTGCTATACAGTAGGACCTTGTTGTTTATCCATCCTATATATAATAGTTTGCATCTGATAATCCCAAATCCCCAATCCATCGCTCCTCCAGCACCCTCCCTTTGGCAACCACAAGTCTGTTCCCTAAGTCTGTGATTCTGTTTCATAGATAGGTTCATTTCTGTCATATTTTAGATTGTACATGTAAGTGACATCTTATGGTATTTGTCTTTCTCTTTCTGACTTAGTATGATAATTTCTAGGTCCATCCATGTTGCTGCAAATGGCATTATTTCATTCTTTTTTATGGCTGAGTAGTATTCATTTTGTGTATATGTGTGTGTGTGTGTGTGTGTGTGTGTGTGTGTGTGTATCTATCTATCTATCTATATATATCTTCTTTATCCATTCATCTGTTGATGGACATTTAGGTTGCTTCCATGTCTTGGCTATTGTAAATAGTGCTACAATGAACACTGGGGTGCATGTATCTTTTCAAATCATAGTTTTCTTTGGATATATGCCCAGGAGTGGTATTGCAGGATCATATGGCAACTCTACTTTTAGTTTTTGGAGGAACCTCCATACTGTTTTCTACAGTGGCTGTACCAATTTACATTCCCACCAACAGTTCCCTTTTCTCCACACCCTCTCCAGCACTTGTTATTTGTAGACTTTTTAATGATGGCCATTCTGAACGGTGTGAGGTGGTACCTCATTGTAGTTTTGATTTGCATTTCTCTAATAATTAGCGATGTTGAGCATCTTTTAATGTGCCTTTGGCCATCTGTACTGGAGTATTCTTCTTAAGGCTACAAAAGTTCCTGTGATAGTTAAAGTATTACCCAAGATATAAAGCACAACAACAGCAATCTTATTAGCTCAGCTAACACATGTTAAGTACCGAATATAATGACTGAAATAAGACCCATGTCAATAAGACTTTCCAGAGTATCACGTCTAGTAATTAGAAGGGCCATAATTGGGAGCCAGATATATAGATCCTCTATTCCAACGCTATTTCCAGTATAAAAGGATCTAGTGTTGGGAAAGGTTGAGGGAGGAATCATTTGTTAATTAATTTTCTAGATCAGGAATCTGTAAACTTTGGTCCACCAACAAGTCATCTGTTCCTGTAAATAAAGTTTTATTGGAACACAGCCACAGCCATTTATTTACATATTGTCTATGGCTGCCTTTTTGCTATAGTGAAAGAATAAAGTAGTTTTGATAGAGACTACATGGTCCACAAAGCCTAAAATTTTACTATCAGACCTTTACAGAAAAAGTTTGCTGATCCCTGATCTAGATCAAATGAGAAAGAGCAAATGAGAATGAAAATCTGAACTAACCATTTCCCCAAATATATTCCTATCTGAGAACTAACTTGCTAGAGATGGAGAAAGTATAATGACCCAGCTTTATCAAAACTTTAAAAAATTAAACGTTGCATGATTGATCCTAGGTTTATGTATGTAGGTGGTTTAAAGAGGAAAAAAAAGCATAACGGCAAGTACAATTGAAGTTCAAATATTTCCCAATTCTATTCATTTCACCATTATGTAACATCAAACAGTCCATAAAATGTAGGGTTTATGAGAATCCAACCATTTAAGAATTGGCATTGAAATGCAAATTCCCACTAAATTCAGCAAGGATACTAAAGTCTATTTTTGTCTTTCTTCTCCCTGAATAGGACCATAAGTTAACCAGGGACCCTAGGAAACGTCATAGGACCATCTATGATCTATTGTATGACACTCCTCAGGAAGTGCTTCTTCACTTAGGCACAGAGCTATTTACTGGGTTTTCCAATTGAATCTGTGGAAGAATCAGAAAAAAGAGTGTACACTTCAATTTCAAAGACTTAGGCTGGAACAGGAGGGTTTTGTTTGTTTGTTTTTGCTAGTAAAAATGCATGTAGCAAACATGCTGATTGTTCCTTTCCTCTGGTGAGTTCAGATTGAAGATGCAGAAAATAGGATCATCAGTTCAAAATCTGTAAAGATGCTCTGTGACCCAGTACACTACAAGCCTTCCCATCAAGTAGTATGATTATGGAATTACAGATCCTTGTAATAAAAGAAGCTTAAGAAATTATCTAGACTAATTATATTATACTGTAGCTGGAGAAACAGCAATTAGGAGAGGGAAAATGCCTGGCCTAAGGTGACACTGCTAGCTTGAGGCACAGATGGGACTCGAATCTGTAACTCCTGGGATCTTTTTACTATCTCACACAGTTAGCAAGCTTACCTGCCTCAGATAAAATTATGAAATAGAGAAAAGCCAGCCTCAGACAACCATATATAGTCCCAAACTCCCTTCTGATTGCAGGCCTTGACAGGACGCACCAACCACTGAATGAAAAATAAAGACCAAACTCCTAGTGTGACCTACAGTTGGAGGTGTGAACTACCTCTGTGTTCTGTATGCAAGGCGAACACTCATATCCCCAGAAGAGGAATTCTCTAGAACATCTCATAGACCAGCACATCCTTAGGAAGCCCAAGTATCTAAGGGCAAGTCTAAAGAAAAAGTGTCAGGAAAACCTGGGCACCAGAACTCATTCAATTCCAAAAGAACAGGTATCTCGAATAAAAGGAAGAGGCCCTATCTTGACTGTGCAAGGTACCTAGGGCTTATTCCAGGCAACGGCCTTGTGTCTTTTCATAGGAAGCTGGGCCTGAGGGGCCTTGTGGAACATCTTCCCAGTTACTCCATGGTTTCAACTTTATGGCCCATAAAAGCAGTGAAGAAGCAAACTCCTTAAGCTAATTTTAATAGTGCATAAAACCTAGGAGAAATAATTGTTATCCATCATAATATCCATAAGAGCCACATTTCTATCATACTCTCCTGACCTAGACTTTATCTAGAATAATATTTACAAATGTCACATGATGACATCAGAAGGCTTTCTATGAAGTGATCGATGGGGCAGAAACATGTCAGATCACCTTAGTTCTCACTCTTTTTAATACGGTGAATGGCAAGAGGAAGTGATAAAAATCCGGTATATTCAGATTATGTTTGAGGAAACTCAAGCCCAAGTCTGAGAGAGTATTAAAAGCCTGTCTGAGCTTCTGGAGCTTGCCAAGTTTCCCATTTTTAAGTCCGTGTTCCTTCCACTAGAGTATGTTATTTCATAGTATGGAATCTGCTATAGCAAAACAGTCACATAGCCCTGTTTCCCTCATGTTCTGAAAAGAGAAAAGAAATAATAAGGAAAAGTAGAGGGAATAGAGACAGAAGTAATTTATCTCTTTGTTATGCCCTAGATTTATCTATAGCTGCTTGCATTTATGGAATGTATGATTTCAAATAAAGAAGTAAAAGTTTAACTCATGGTAAAGTTAATCTAAGTCTATGTGTAATTTACAGTACACTTAGCATGAATTTTGGTTTAGCAATTCAGCTGATTTCCAAAATGAGTCCATCTACACTATATAATATCTAAGTGTAAAACAGTACAGAAGAAAGAGTTTGAAAAAGTCAGTCCTTACGTTTAAAAATTCACCATTTCATTTCGAAGAGTATGTCAACCCTATACAATTCGGATGCTTTCTGCAGAAATTGACAGAAAAATCCCACCCAAATTGGCCAAAGAGGGGAAAAAAGAAATTTTGGTCCAGGCTCTGAGTTAACTCAATTCTCCAAAAGGTTCTAAGAATTTGCATCATCTCAGTTTCAAATCTAGCCGGAAAATACACATGCCTGCATCTCACGATGTCTCGTTGGCTCTGGTGGGGTCATGTGTCTAACCCTGGACCAATTTCGGCATCAGAGGAGTACATAGCTCTGATTGGCCAAGAGTGAATCAGACACCAGTCCTGGAGTCTGTGAGGGACGGTGCAAGCTCCACCAGGACTGGTCTGAGAGTGAAGAAATAGTGGCCACTCTCTTCTCAACTGTTACAGGGAGGAGGGCAAGTGGCCAAGAGACAAAAATCTCCATGAAAGACACACAATAAAAATGATTAAAAATATATCTACCTTGCAAAATAGTACAAATGAAAGGCAAAATCACAGAGTAGTTAATAGTTGGGCTCTAGAACCAGATTGTATAGGTTCAAAACCTCACTCCACCATTTGTTAACTGTGTGAGCTTAGGTAAGTTACTTAACCTTGTTGGGCTTTAATGTATTCATGTCTAAAAACAGAGATGGTAATAATCCCTACTTAAAGGTATTTGGGGATAATTAAATGAGATAAAACCTATAAAGTGCTTAGAAGAGTTGCTGACATATGGTAACCACTCAATCAATTGTTAACTGTCATGATTATTAATATTATTGTATCTGCGAGGCAAAGGTGATAAGTATTATAAAATATAAGAGGAGGGAGAGACACTTACAGAGGGATAAAGGATGTGATGAACTGTGGACCTCACGGCACAGTGAAGGGTGGCTGGTTGTGAGAGGTAGAAGGGGGAGGAGGAGGCACCAAGCCAACGTGAGGTGGTATGAAAAAGCACAAGTCAAGAGAGACCAACCCATCTGAATACGTGCAGAGGGAAATTGTAACACGGTCTTAACTGCCAAGAGGTTTTCAAAAATGCTGGACATAGATAAATCTGCTGGGTGGTATTCCTCCTAAAATATAACTGAAAAAATACTATTGTTTGCAGCTTGGATTTACATTTCTTTTATTGTTTTATTTAAACCATTCCCTAAGAACAATTTTATATTGTTCTATATAAGACATCATCATATGATTTTTGTGACATCGTCATAAAATTATTCTCTTAGGAAACAGACCGTAACTTAAGATTGAACTCAAGAACAGCAATCTATCTCGCCAATATGGATGTGTTGATCGAAGGGTTAAATTCTCATTTCAAAAGGCTGATGACTCTCATCTGCTCCAGACCTGCTAACCCATTTCTCATGGTCTATCCTCCGAGACTTCATAAAAGCAATACTTTTATAATCCCTAAGTTATGAAGATCCATAAATAACAGAAAAAGAAAATCATATTATTTACATTGCCATTTGTTAGCATTTGATGTCCATCCCTGGATAGAATTTGGCAACATCTTCTAGAAGGTGAGAATTGTGTATGATGTTGGATAACTATTTTTGTGAGTAGCTTTATACGAACAAAGGCATGACTCTTTAACAAGGAGTCAAAATCTTCTAACAAATCAAATAAGTACGATTAGTTTTATAATAGTCATTTACACAGAGTACCCCTGGAATTTTACTTGGGTAAGAAACAAATAAAAGGAAAAACTTTTCACCCCATTTGCCTTTGGTAATCAGTATGCTGATTGTTTACACATCCACGCATTCCAAAGTGTGTGTTTGTGTGTGTCTTTCAAGTATGTGTCTGCTACGTGGCAGCCACTGTGCTAGGAGCTAGAAAACAAAGAGATATATAGTCCTGTCTCCCACATATTATACTATTTCCGGGGTAGAGAATCCCCATTCTTTCTTCCTAGGAGGTTCTTACAAGCGAAAGATCCCAAAAGCTACTTAGAGCAATAAGCAAGCCCCAAGAGAACACAGAGATGATGGGTGAGGGGAGACACAACTGAATCCACCAGCAATTTGAGCCCCATACCAACGCAAACTGTCGTGTTCCATCTCTGTCTATCGTGTCTGCTGATGCCAGATTTTCACGCAGTTACTGGTTCAGCTCTTACATTCAGTGGTTCCAATAAGGTCATGGCTGTTTGTTACAAGAATATGATTTTTGGTTTATGTTCTACCATCGCTCTATCCAAACAGTTTTCTTCTGAAACTGGCATCTCCTTTGAGAAGTCTTCCCTTCCCTTCCCTATCCTCTTCCATTCCTACTCAGAAATAATCACATCACTCTCTCAAAACACTTTTCCACAGCTCTGCTTTACTATATAGATAGAATAACATATCGTAGTTATTTGACCCTGCGACTCCCTGAAAGTCAGTGGAATTTGCCCTTTTCACCCTTCTGTCTCTAGATGTTAGCTGACTCTTTGCTGATTACATAAGTGCAACAATGAATCTAGGGGTAGCCCCTGGGCTAAATGTTCAGTGTTTCAGAGTACACATATGACATTGTGCTTTCTGACTTTATGAAACAACATGAAACCTCCAAATAATTTTTCCAGTGACAGTCAAGTGTGACACCAAAGCAGTTCTTCCCTGCCCCCCAGTAATTTACATAAAAATGGACGCTCACTAGCATTTTGGGTGAGTATCCCTCTCTTAGCTACAGGGAAACTCAGTGTCTCTTACACAACGGCAGCAAGCAGAATTGAGTCCTCTGAGAAAGAAAACAGAACGACACTAGCATACGGAAAAGTTTGGAAACCACTGAGTTCAGGTTATGGAAGAATCGAAAGACAATCAAGCACGCCAGATTTACAAGAGATACTAGAAAACAAGCACTTGGCTACTATCAAGTTTTAATCTTTTTCTTTTATTTTATTTTG
This sequence comes from Tursiops truncatus, assembly GCF_011762595.2. NCBI lineage: Eukaryota > Metazoa > Chordata > Mammalia > Artiodactyla > Delphinidae > Tursiops > Tursiops truncatus. Next base: position 7,469,265 of record NC_047037.1, read on the forward strand.
GCTGTGCTATGAAGCTTGTGGGATCTTTAGTTCCCCAACCAGGGATTGAACCCAGGCCCTCGGCAGTGAAAGCTCGGAGCCAGAATCACTGGACCGCCAGGGTCCAGTGGTTAATCTTCTGATTCCACTCAAATCCTAGAGAGTTGTGATTTGGTGTTATTTCCAGTTTTGACACTGTTGTTTACATTACTAATTTGTGCTTGTTAGTGTCACTGAAATTTACATTAAGGTAGTCTGACTTGTGCCCTTGAAAACTATGGAGAACTGTGTGAAGGTTTCTTAAAAAATGAAAAATAGAGTGCCACATGATCCAGCAATGCCACTCCTGGGCATATATCCAGAGGAAACTCTAATTCGAAAAGACACATGCACCCCAGTGTTCATTGCAGCCCTATTTACAATAGCCAGGACATGGAAGCAACCTAAGTGTCCATCTACGGATGAATGGACAAAGAAGATGTGGTACACATATACAGTGGAATACTACTCAGCTATAAAAAAGGAATGAAATAAAACTGATTTAATTTAATCCTTGGTTTTCATTACAATGAAAGGCAATTTTGCCCTCTGTGTGAGAGAGACACACAGAGGGGGACAAAGAGATACAGAAAGAGAAATAGAGAAAGCGGGATTGAGTTGAGTTCTGCAAGAAGTGGACTAAAGCAGAGAACTGCATGCAAGGCAGATCCCTGGGGATGTCCTCAGGGTCTACATCTGTTGGGGAATGAACAAAGCAGGATTTTGCATCAGGACTGGGCAGAGTGGAACGTAGGGCTGTGCTATAGTTCCAACAAGGCCTTTGGCCAATTTCTGGGGAGTTCTGGAGCTAAAAGTATTCTTCAGAATTGTCTCAAGTTAGAGGCGAGGACCTGGCCTTCATGCCCACTCTCCCCTGACCATTGACCAGGCATTGGATGAAGGTTGCCTGGGATGGGATGCAACCTTGGACAGGCCTTCTTTTCAGCCCAGATAATCCATGTAAAGAGCTTACAGCTCAGGGCTGTCAGCCAGCAACACTTCTGGAAGCTGGAGGTCCTTCAGTTCTGGAGGGGTAATCTGGTGTCACACATCCGTTCAATTAATAATGTAAAAAATATATACATCATTTACAATTATTATTTTCTCTCCAATCCTGTGTTTGGGAGATGGCAGTAGGAAAGGTCACTGAGAACCAGTAAATCAATAACTTGAATCTTCCATTTTTTCTCATCTGTATAACAGACTCGAAAGTGCTGTTACTCTATATAGTTATTTTTTCTTTTTTTTTGTTTGATTTGGTTTTGTTTTCATCAACTAGTTCTTTGAAGAAAAAGATGTCATTCACTGCCTATTTATGAAATTGAAGACTCTCGTATTTTTCCTATGAAGAAGTGGTGCAAATTTGTTAGGTATATAGTACCATTTCTTCTGAAACTAATTTTCTGTCTCAGTTATCAAAGAATTCAAACTAAAAGGGATCTTTTTATGTGTTTCCCAACAAAATCCTTAGAAGTAAACCCCCTTCTTTGGAAGTAGTGTGAATAATTTCTACCCAAAGTTGGAAGAGCTTTGAACAGGAAGGAGGATATGTGATTTTAGCAGTTAGCCTCGTGCTTTCGGGTTTGCAAGATTTTCAGGTTTGCAAGACTCCTCTGAGATGTGACACTTGATCACCCGAAGGCTGGTACAGGATCACAGATACCTGTTCAAATGTAAAAAGCTTCAGGACTCACTGTCATGCAGATAAATTGTATGGCAAGTGAGATTCAAAATCCAAAGAGCTTGAAATCTTGAGCTTCTTGGACAAACAAAGGAAACACTCACAGGGGTCTCTTTATGTGTGGGCTTGTTATGGGCTGTAGGGTTGTGTCTCCCCAAATTCATATGTTGAAGGCCCAGCTCCCAGTGTGATGGCATTTGGAAGTGGGGCCTTAGACAGGTGGTAATTAGGTTTAGATGAAGTCATGAGGGTGAAGCCCCCATGATTCAATTAGTGCCTTATAAGAAGAGGAAAGGGACCAAAGATCTCCCATCACCCCACTCCCATTTGCAGTCAGTAAGAGGCAGCTCAGTGCAAGCCAGGAGGAGGGCTCTCACCAGAACCCCACCAGGCTGGCACCTTGATCTCAGGCTTCCCCAGCCTCCAGAACCACAAGAAATATGCGTGTCTGTTGCTTAAGCCTCCCAGGCTATGGTATTTTGTTACAGCAGCCCAAGCCAACCAAAACAAGACTCATTGGGATTTTTAAAAAAATATTTGGATTCCTTGGGCATTTGACTACTTCTGCTGCAGTGGAACTGAATTTTGTGTGACATTCTAGATTTCACCCAGGTATAAACACTGTGATGATCTCAGCAAAAGTTTTATTTTGTTGAATTGACAGACCTTGTAATATCCTTCTTTCCAAAGGTAGCTGATCAGGCAATGGCAGTACTCAGGGCTTAGGTCAGGTAGGGGAGAAGTCCACCTAAGGCTGTTATGCACAGATTAGCTTGAGATCTGCTGATATAAGGCCATAGAAGTTCTAATTATTGTCAACTACAAATCGGTACTTGCCATATGCCTCTACAAGGATTAAATCAGGTGCTGCAGTAGCTGTTGACCTTCAACACCCCCTGAAAGGAATTCAGGGTGGAGATCAGGAAGGAGGCATTTGGTGCTCTAAGAAAATCTGGCAGAACAGCTCTTCAGATAGTTAGATATTTTCAGGAGCTGATTTTATGAGCACAATTCTTGCATCTCCTCATATCTCGAAAAACACTAAATTCCTTTATAGTGACGTCGGCTCCTCATGACTAGCAGTAACCCTCACGATACCTTCTGTAAAAATATGTGCTTGACTGCATGTACTCCCCCTTCACCAAAATCACATATATACTGACCTACCCCCCTACGTCTTTGGAGCAGTTCCTCAGGGCTATCTGCAATGCTGTCTCCCGGGCTATAGTCCTCTTTTTGCCCCCAATAAAACTTAACTCGCAACTCTCACGTTGTGCAATTTTTTTTAAGTCAACATTATTACTGGGAAAAAAACTGTGGGAAAATTTCCTGTTTTATGTCATAAGAAGTCTATAAGCTTTACAGGATAGTCCTTCTAATATGGTGGAAGCAGTTCTTTTTGTTTGTTTTGGTGGGTCAGGGAACACTTGGAAAATGGACCTTTGGCTGATGGTTGAAGGACATAGATGACCTATAATATTTAATCCTCAAAATGATATCACATCTCCTGATGGCAAACGGAATCAAATGAGCTACTTAGTCACACCTCGTTTATTGCTTCACTTTATAGTTAGGAACAATAGGCAGCAATCCCAGCTCGGGGCTACTGCTCCAGGACTCTCATCACTAACAAATCTGCCTCCACACTGGCCCTGATTTTGCTCATTCTTGAGAAAGAAGTGTTTCCTTTTGGCTTTGAAGTCAGACCGGGGATGGACCCTTAAACACTCACTAGCTGCAGGGCCTTAGAACAGGCTTCAGTGGGAGCTTGTTGGTAAAATCACCCACTGTTATGCTTCCTGGCACACAGTTAAGACTTCAACACCCACTCTTCCTGGCAGAGAACTCCTGGTTCCACTAAGACAACCCAAGCATCCCCCTCTTAGTCTTCTTCATAAAAGGCCACTTTTGAATGCTACCCTTCCCTTTTGAGTAATATGTTGTTCTTCCTAATATGAGGAGCCATCTAATCAACTTACGTAACTGACAGAGAGAAAAGGGAAGTGTTATTTGTTTTATTTTGTTTTATGTATTTTCCTAAGACTTTAGGAAATTTCTTATCACTCATTAAAAAAATTAGGGCAGATTTGGATGAGTGCTGACTGAACTGAAGGTGGATTAATAATTTCTCAATGTATCTGTGACAGTTAATCAGACACATAGTCTTCTTTAAAAAAATTAAGTTATACATGCACGTGGCTGTAAATAGTCCAAAAGTTCTTAGAAAACCAGAAGTTCCCAGATCATCTCATCCCATTTTTTTTCTGCACCAGAAACAAAACTTTTAAAGTCTTTTGGCCATTTTGTTTTTAGTAATCACTTCCTTAAAAATAATGTATCTATATTGTCATTTTCTTGATTTTCCAGTTCTTGGCACTATTGACTTGTTTTTCACTCTAACAGATGAGAATTTTGTTCAGTATTATATTGCATCCCCCAGGCACCCACATCCCATGGTTATATGGTTTCTTTGGTTAGATCAGTATTCAGTGCTCACAGTATGGTGAGAATTGAGCAGTTTGGTGTACAGTAAATCTTTAAATTTACTACACAAGTTTTTGTTTTCTTTGGAGTTAATAATTACTGAGTTTTTTTCTATATTCACAGACAAATTATGCAAATTTTTCCTCAGTAGGTTTTGTTGCCTCAATTGGAATATCAGCTAATCTTGAGAACTTCTCCCAGAGCCTTCTCCCTGCTCTCATCTGGGCAGGATGGCTTGCTATCCCTAGCACACAGCTTTTATCCTGAGCTGTCCCTTGACTGTCATCCTGAAAATACCACATACTCTCTCAAATTACATCTTAATTTCCCAAATCTCATGACTTCATTTTCCTTGGCTTCCTGCCTCAATTTTGTGCACTACAGTCTCAAGTAGATTCCTTTTTTTTTTTTTTTAATTTTATTTATCGTGTTTTTGGCTGTGTTGGGTCTTCGTTGCTGTGCGCGGGCTTTCTCTAGTTGCGGCGAGCGGGGGTTACTCTTCACTGCAGTGCAAGGGCTTCTCACTGCAGTGTCTTCTCTTGTTGTGGAGCACAGGCTCTAGGCGTGCGGGCTTCAGTAGTTGTGGCATGCAGGCTCTAGAGCGCAGGCTTAGTAGTTGTGGCGCATGGGCTTAGTTGCTGCTCAGCATGTGGGATCTTCCCGGACCAGGGCTTGAACCTGTGTACCCTGCATTGGCAGATGGATTCTTAACCACTGCGTCACCAGGGAAGCCCTCAAGTAGATTCTTGAGAAAAGGTATACAGAAGGGAAGTAAATTTTTATGCACCTTTCAAGTCTGAAAAAAATATATATATTTTTTTACCCTTGACTTTATTGGCAGTTGGCTAGGTATAGAGTCTGGGTTTGAAGTCATTCATCCAGAATTTTTTAAGAACAATTCTACCGGGACTTCCCTGGTGGCACAGTGGTTAAGGGTCCGTGATCCCAATGCACGAGGCCCAGGTTCAATCTCTGGACAGGGAACTAGATCCCATATGCATGCCGCAACTAAGAGTTCACATGCCCCAACTAAGGAGCCGGTGAGCCACAAATAAGGAGTCTGTGAGCCGCAACTGAAAGAAAAAAAGGAGCACGCCTGCCGCAACTAAGACCCGGTGCAACCAAATAAATAAATAAATAAATTTTAAAAAAGAAATATTATTTTAAAAAAATTTTATGGTAAGAGCACTTAAAATGAGATTTTCCTTCTTAACAGATTTTAAAGTGTACAATTCAGTAGTGTAATCTACAGGTACAATGTTGTACAGCACATCTCTAAAACTTGGTCATCTTGCGTAACTGAAATTTTATACCTGTTGATTAGCAACTCCCAGTTTCCCCCTCCCCTTGTCCCTGGTGACCACAGTTCTACTCTTTGCTTCCAGGAGCATGGAATAGATACCTCAGATACCTCATATAAGTGGCACCATGTAGTATTTGTCCTTTTGTGACTATCTTACTTCACTTAGTGTAATACTTCAAGTTTCATCCATGTTGTCACACATTGCAGGACTTCCTTCTATTTTAAGACTTAATAACATTCTATTGTATGTATATACCACATTTTTTTATACATTCATCTGTTAATGGACATTTAAGCTATTTCTACATCTTGGCTATTACGAATAGTGTGCAGTGAACATGGGAGTGCTAATATCTCTTGGAGATGCTGATTTCAATTCTTTTCGATAAATACCCAGAAATGGAAATGCTGGATCATATGGCAGTTCTATTTTTAATTTTTTGAGGACCCTCCATACTGTTTCCATAGAGTTTGCACCATTTAGCATCCCACCAACTGTGTACAAGGGTTCCAGTTTGTAAGGTATTGCTCTATTGTTTTCTAGCTTCCAGTGTTCCTCCTGAGAAGTCTAAAGTCATTCTGGTTTCCAATCTCTTATATATTACCCTTTTTTTCCTTTCTGGAAACCAAAAAAAAAAAAAAAGTTTCACACTCTGGAAATTCATGTCCTTCAGTTCTAGGAACTTGTATTAGTTGATTGATGGATTCCTCCCCTTCCAACTAGTTTCATTTTCTCCCCCTTTTTTTGTGGGGGTACTCTTTTTAATCTAGTTGCTTAACCTCCTGGATCTATGCTGTTCAATACAGCAGCTATTAGACACATGTGCTTTCTCACATCTGCACTTAAATTAATTGAAATTAAATAGGTTAAAAAAATTCAGTTCCTCAGTCCTACCAGCCACCTTTCAAGTGTTCAATAGCCACATACAGTTAGTGGATACTGTATTAGACAGTGAAAACATAGAATATTTCCATCATCACAGAAAATACTAAGACAGTGCAGTCCTAGATGGTCGTTTAATTTTCTTTTTTTTTTTCTGTTTTACTACATCTTTGTCAGTTTGCTTAACTTTATGGAAGATCCCTCCACTTAATCTTCCAAATTCTCTACTGACATTTAAAAAAAAACTGCATCATTATTTTTTATTTTCCAAAGTGATTTTTTTGGTAGTTTGATTGTTTCTTTTCTTTTTTCCACAGTATCCTATATTAATTTCACAGATTTAATGTCTATTCTTATCTCTCTAGAGATATTAAATGTTAACAGTAGTTATTCCTGAAGAGTTTCTTCTTACTCAAGGTCGCTTTTTCTCTTTGTTTATATTGGTTTATAAACTTCTATATTAGAAGCTTTTAGTAGATTTTAATCTGGGAAGATTTTAATGTCAGCTCCTATTTAAGAGTGAAACATGATACATCTGCATAGAAGGCCTAAGTACATGAGTAGGGTATGCCAAATGTGCTCTGTATTTTAGGGTGATACGAATTTCCATGAGCAAGTCCTAACAGCAGTGTATTCAGAACTTTCCTCCTGCTGTCCAGATTATTTTGAAAAGACCTTCCCAAGCCTTATCAAGAGGGAAGGACTTTCGATGTCAGTTTTCTTCCCTCTTACAGGATCCAAGCATGATAAAATGGTCTTTAACTTCAACAAGGAGTTAAGTTTTAAATAAGAATTCTCTAGAAGTGAGGATTATTATAGGATAAATTTATTGATTTAAAAACTGATATTTACAGAGAAAAAGGGATGGATGGAACTAGATCAATGAATGTGTGAAGGTGGTTTTCCTTGCATAATGAACCTAGGAAAGATGTATTTCCTTATTTCCTATTTCCTATATTTTTCTAATTTTTCACATATTTTTTCATAAATGACCAGGTAATATTTTTTTCCAATGGATACAAACCGACACTATTTGTATTTTTAATTAAATATGATATTGTGGATATATTCCTTTTTTACTGTGATGTAGAGGAAATGTAAAGATTATAGGTTAAACTCAAGCAAAACAAAGCTTGTGTTTGAGTCCTGACCTTGCCACTAAGTAGTTTTGTGAACTTGGGCACGTTACTTAACTTTTGAAAGCATTGATGATAATATTGCTTTTACCAGAGGGTTGTTGAAATGATTAAATGAATGAATATACAGAAAGCATTTAGAAAAACACCTGACTGACGATAAGCACTCAGTAAGTATTAGATATCATTTTTATTCCAAAAAACATTTAAGGTCACATATATTTTTTAAAATTTACTTCCAAACAACTCATTTACTTTTATTTAGATCACTTAAATAACACCCACGTATTGATTATATGTTTTTTTAATGTACATGTTAAAATAGTAATAGTTTTCTTCCAAAAGCTTTTTATGTATCATCTAAAATCACCTTGTGTACTTCCAGCAACATTCATGAGTTTTTTACTACTTTGGGAGAAACATTAGAAAACTATACTTTGACATACATATTCACATTAAAGCTTATTTTTAAATGTGAAGCTAATAATCTCTAATTTTAAAATGAAAATTCTATTTCCTTGCTAAATGAAAAAACAGAAAGGGAAATTTTGAGGAGCACATCAGCTGCTAAAATCAAGCCATAACCATCCAGCTGGAATGACTAAACGCCCTTCTTGCTTTACTAGGATAATGTCAAATTTTACCTACAAATTTCAGCCACTGGTAACATGCTAGACTTATCTAAGGTAATAATCTGAATGAATTCTCCCTACCTTAAAAACGTTTGTTTACTTAACATCATTATAGTGGTCATTTGTGGGTCTTAATAAGTGCAACAGCCAGGTATGTCCTATGCTCATTTTTTCCAATATGATGGGTATGAAATTCTACCTCTTTGTTTTTAATTTGAACTTTCCTGATTACTAATTAGGTTGGGTCTCTTGATATGTTCATGGCCAATTCAGGTTTCATTTCCTTAGGCTTATTTTGTCTATTGTAATTTTTTTATATTGAGTTGTTTGTATTTTGTTATTTATTTGGAGGAATTCCTTACGTATTCTTGATACAAATTGACAGTCAATTTTTTTGTGTTGCAAATATCTTTTCCAGACTTTTTGTAGGCTGGGCCCAGAGCTGGCCTATGACTATGAGTTTGCATTGTTCACCAGTTGTCCATCTCTGCCTTCCAGAGACGTCTGAGGAACTGGCCCTTGTTTTTGTCTGGCCATTCTAAATTCAGCGAAGTATTATACTTTGACTAGGGCTGTGTTAGCCTAGGGGAGCAAAGAACAGTAACAGAGAATTGCGTGCAGCCTGAGTGTGATCTACCCCACAGCCGTCTGAGTCACACTGTATATTGTATTACATGAGGGAGGAGACTTGTATTTCCTTAGATGAGGTAGTCCTCACGCATCCAGACGGGTTGACACGTGGCAGAGCTCGTCTCATGTATGTAGGACTGGCTTGGAGAGGCACAGCTGAGCTTCCAGAACATCTGATGTATCCATCATTAGCTCTGCAATTTTAATCCGCAATTGTGTCCACTGGTAGAGACCCTTTTGCAGCATTTCTGGAGCCTTCCACCCTCTTCTGTCACTGGATAATAATGCGAGTTCTCTGCTGAGTATCTTGAGTGATATAATGTCCTTGTCTATCTCTTATTTATTTGGCCGGGCAGCAGGCAGGATCTTAGTTCCCCAACCAGGGATTGAACCTGCATCCGCTGCAGTTGAAACGGGGAGTCTTAAACACTGGACCATCAGGGAAGTCCCCCTTCTCTATCTTTTAGATGAATGACTCTTGTTTTGCTTACTCAGGTGGTTTCTGTATCCGGTAGGTCCACCATATGATGCTCCCATTGACGTCTGTCAATTCTGTGGTCATTCATCCTTTTGCTCTTATTGGACTGTCTTTTAATGAATGAGTTCTGAGTTTAATGAAGTCGAATATAAATCACATTTTTGGTATCATGTTTAAGAAAACCTTCACTATACCAAAGTCAGTAAGATATTTACCTATATTTCTTTTTTAAAAAAATAAAGCATTGAATTCTCTTTGAATTGATTTGTGACTATGATGTGAGGTGGGGGTCCAAATACATTTTTATTTAAATATAGAGGTTCAATATTTCCAGCATCATTTGATAAAATAGTCCATCCTTTCTGCATTGGTGTACAATGCAAGCTCTGTCAGATATCAGGTTTTCACAGGTGTATATACATGATTCCTGGCCCTCCATTCTGTTCCACTGGTGCATTTTTAAAAACTGATTTCTCTACAACATTTCATCTATTGCTATAAGTTCAGTATAAAAACCGATACGAGGTACCACAACTTTTCCTATTTGGTTTATCTTTGTCAGGATTGTCAGCTATTTTTGCAGTTTTTAAAATTTCACACAAATTTAAAATCTCAATGTCGTGGCAGCCTGGATGAGAGGAGAGTCTGGGGGAGAATGGATACATGTATATGTATGGCTGAGTCGCTTTCCTGTGCACCTGAAACTATCACAACACTGTTAATTGGCTATGCTCCAATATAAAATAAAAAGTTAAAAAACATCACCTTGGCGGACTCCACAAAAGAACAAATAAACAAAATCAAAATGAAAAAAGAAAGCAAAAAAAAAAAAGTTGAGATTCAGGATTTTCATTGGAATTCATATATCATTGGAATTATATATCAATTATGGCTTAACTCACATGGCTGTGATATTAAAACTTTGTATCCATTCATCCATGATTATTTTCTGGCACCCCACTTATTTAGATATTCTTTAATGGCTTTCAATAACGGCAACATTTTCTTCCTAAAGTTCATGCACCTTTCTGCGAGGTACTTTTTGTTTGCTATTACACGTCAAAATTTTTGAAAGTTGCATTTATTTATAATTTGTTGCTCATGTATAGAAATGCAGTTGGCTTTGGATATTTGTCATGTAATTGTCAATTTTGCAAAGTCAAATATCAGTTATTTCTCTGTATATTCATGTGGGCTTTCTATGTAGGCAGTTATATAATTTGAAAATAATGATAATTTTATTCTCATTCCAATCTTTACAACTTTTACTTCTTTTTCTCTTCTTAGGGCACTGGCTAGCACTGCTAGTGTATTAAACAAAATTGGCAACAATTTTTTAGAAGAAATACTTCGAGCGTTTCAATTGTCTATTATATTGGCCATGTTTTTTTTGGTGTGGGGTAGGGAGCATAAAGATCATAGCCTTAATCAAAAAGTAGAAGATTCCCTTATTTGTATTTTTACCTTGTGCTCTATCAAAACATGTTTAATGTGTACTGCTGTGGAATTCCTGAGCCTACTGAGATGGTCATATTTTCTCCTTGAACCAGCGAATATGGCAGATTTTACTAATAGGCATTCTAATGTTGAACATTTCTTTGCTGTGATAAATTCAATTTGCTCAGGAAACATTGTTGCTTTTTTCATTGCTGGATTCAGTTTGCTTATAATTTTTGTTTAGAATTTTTGCTTCTATATTTATGGTGATATTAGGTTTCATTTTTTTCACACACTTCTCAAGCTGTCCTTGCCTGGTTTTAACGTCAAGATTATATTACTTTTCTATTCTCTGAAAGAATTTGTTTAAGATTAGGTTTATTAAATGTGTGGGAATACTCATGCATAAAATCATTGGGGCTTAATATTTTGGGGAAAAATTTTAAAACTGATTCAGTATGTTTAATGATTATACATAATTCAAGTTTTATTTCTCTTCCTGAGTCAATTAAAAAAAATTTAACGAACTTTCCATTTTACGTAATTTTTCAAAATCACTGGCCTAAGGTTTTTATTATATTGTCTCCTTAATCACTCCTGCAATTGTTGTCATATCCCCTTTTTCATTTTTCATATTGAAGTTTCTCATAGTAAAGTTTTCGTTAGTGAATGATCTACATTTTTGAATGAAGTTTCTGTATCTTATCTCTATTTTTTTCAAGAGTTCCAGTGGATAAAACATTCTAGTTGTCACCAACTCTTAACAACATTTTGAAGATAGTATTCCACTGTCTTCCAGCTTTTATTGTTGCCTTTGAGAGCGGAGCTGTCAGTCAAACTGGCTTTCACTTGCAGATGAAGTCATTTCCCTAAACCTGATTTTAAGACATTCTCTTTGTATGTAGTGTTCTTTAGTTTCACATTTCCGAGACTTGGTTTGCATACATTTATACCGACCTTTCAGATGTGTTGGGCTTTCTGAGTATTGAGTTTTATAAATTCTGAAAAATCCTCAACAGTTTATTCTCTACAGTTCTATTCTCTTCTAAAATTCCATATGTTTTGGATTGCTTTTCTTTAACCACTGTTTCTCTTGAACAGTTTTTTGTATGTGTCTGTAATACATTGCATGTATGGATTTACTTTTCTAACTCACTAATTCTTTCTAATTCTATGAACAGTCAGCTGTTTATCCTGTTCATTGAGTCTTTATTTGTAATTATCCTCTTTCTCATTTACAGAAGTTCTCTTTGGTTCTGCCAACAAAAAAAGTGGCACTTGTCATCTGCCTCTACAAGGATGAGGTCACTAGCCACTGCAGCCATGGACCTTCAACACACCCTGAAAGGCGTTCAGGGTGGAGATCAGGAAGGAAGCCTTCTGTGTTCTGAGAAAAACTGGTAGAACAAGTCTTCAGATAGATAATTGCAGGAGAAGATTTTATGAGCCCAATTCTTGCATCTCCTCATATCTAGAAAAGCACTAAAATCATTAACAGTGCCATCTGCTCTCGTGACTAGCAGCCAGCCTCTGCCAACATGTGTGCTCCACTGCACGTCCCCCCTACACTAAAATCATATATAACACTGCCCTTCCCCCTACCACTTAGGAGCAGTTTCTCAGAACTATCTGAGACACTGTCTCCCAGGCTAGAGTCCTCATTTTGCTCCAGATAAAACTTAAATCACAACTCTCACGTTGTGCTCTGTTTTTCAGTTGACAGTTTTTTTTCAAATCTACCTGGTTAATTTTAATTGTCTTTGTCCCTCCATCATTTTTTTTAAACTTGTTTTAAATTTTCTCTAAATAAATTAAGTAGACTTATATTTTTAATAGTTCCAATATCTTCAATATCTTCTTGTCCTCAAAGATTCAATTTTGTAATTTCCTTTTTTTCTGATGATTCTTGCTTGTGGTACCTTACCTCACAGCATTCATGATTTTTATCACATACTCATGTTCCTTGGAATGTTATGTCTCTGAGGATTCTTGTAGAACTTCAATTAAAAATGCCCAATAAGAAAAGTTTTGCATCTTATTTTCCAATGCGTCTGGGGAATCAGATGCTGATCAGAATCAGCGTCACTGATCAGAATCACTTTAAATAAAATTTTCAGCTACAATTACTCTATATCCAACAGATATTGTGAATTCAGACACCAAACCTAAATGAAGGTAAGGTTCAGATTAGGAATGCTTACGAAAACCAGTCTTTTTCTTTTTTCATGTTCTTGCCGGAACCAAGGTTAAATAAGCAAGTCTTCCTCTTTGGGACCTCTCAGCCCCTGTTCCAGGTGACACTGTCAATGTCTTTCATTGTCCCAGACTCGTGCTGATGACTTCAATCTGATCTCCTGCTCTGTTGAGGACCTAGGCTTTGTCTTTCTTCCCTCAGCTACTCCAACATACTCCTCTTATTCATACTTCCTTTTTGTTCCTCAAATCTAATGTTCTCCCTTACTTTACCACTAGCACAGCCATATTGTAAAATTTTTTATTTTATGCAGCAATTTTAGATATTCTGTATTAGGATCTCTCCTCTGCACCTCTAGCTCATTATATGCTTCTTAATCTTATAATTGATTTCTTTATAACAATAGATTGTTGAGAACTCAACAACAAACCACAACGGATGAATTATTTTCATTTCAAAAATAAATGAAAGACTATTTCGTATCAGTGATTTAACCCTACAAGAGAGGGTTGAGGTCTCCAATTTTCTACTTGTTATAAAAATGCTAATGCCTTCCTCAACAGCATGTATGGCAAATACCTGGCTTGCTTGTGACTATTACCTTCTCGTCTATTCACTGTGACCTTGGAAGAGGTCGATAATTGATTACAGTTGCCCGTTTGAGGTGACAAGATGCCACTTCAAAAAGCTTTTCAACATAAAATTCTGGGTAGCTATTACCAATCACATGACATTTGGTCATATAGTAACTCGTATTTGCCATGCTTGTCTAGATTATCAGATTCACTCGAGTTCTTTTTCACCACTATTATTTATTTTCTTCACAAATTAATAGTGTATCTTTTGACTCTAACGATGATGCGTGATTGCACAAGTGTGATAGTCACTATGGAAAGACACCACCAGACACCAGCAAAAGACATGCAATCCTTTAATGTAGGTAATGGATAAAGCTGTCATCTATAAATCTAGACATGGCTACACAGCGTGAAATGGCCAGCCAGCAGCATGCATGCAGTTTGATAAGTACTCTTGGCTTTCAAGTTCTCATATCGTCCCACTGCTGCCAATGAGACCATCTGTCTAAAGAGAGGGTATCATCAGGCCTTTGGGAACCTGCCTTCACCATTTTCCTGTTTTTTGGTTATGTATGAATTTTTAGATACCCTCTAGTACCTTCCTATTCACGGGTAACCACCATATTCCTAAGATCTTTGCAGTTAGACTAGAGAATCAAAAGCCAACTTTCCAGGGCACCCTACCCTCAATAGATCAAGGTTTGGGGCTTACCTGAAGTTCTATTCAGATAATAGAACTGATAATAGAACCTGAAGTTCTATTCAGATAATTTTTACTGTAACTTTAATTTAGCTAATCAATCCCTCTTTTCAACACAAAGCTAGACTATCAATTCAAGAAGTCATCAGTCAGTGGTATGGCTTGATTTTCTGCAGTTCTGTTGCAATGTACATAAATAAGTTATTAAATAATTTGTTCATTTGAATCTCATCAATCTATCCTTTAGGTTTCGCTGAAATTCTATTGCAAGATGAAATATATCTGGAGTCGCATTTTGGGTCCATCACTTAATTACTTCTTTCAGCTCATACCTAAGGCACCCTAAACAGGTCAGAGATCATGTACTTGAAAAATCAAACAAAATTATGACTCTTAGCCATTCTGATGGCTACTTCTTAATACTATCCTCCAATGTGACTCAGGGTTCTGCCCTATCCTTCCCTTCTATCCTGGGTATCTCAGCTTCTTTTCGACCCTCATGAGTACACTTCTTAGTGACCACGTTACTGTAAACCACTTTCTTGAGAGATCAACCCTCTCAGTGTCTATATCATCCTGTACTATACCATGCTTGCTTTCATATTTCCTCGAATAGGCTTATTTACCCATTTTTGCACTAAGGTTGTATTAATGAATAATATATTTTGTGTCTATATACTTGGTATATCCCATTTCTAATTTTTATAAAAGAATCACTAATTTTCTTTATTTACAGTTAGTAGAAGTTGCTATTTTCAATACTTTTACCATCTCTATGCTTTTTGCCACTTTATTTCATCCCATCCCTTATGATCTCTCATACCCTAACAGTCACGACACACTCCTAAATCTCAGGTGATCACTGGCGTTCCTCAGTTCAAAAACCCTTTCTGTGTTCTCCTCAAGTTTTGAAAAAAAAAAAATCATTCTAGACAGATTCCAAGTAGCCACAAGACTGCACCTCTCAATGCCAATCAGTTCCGTTTTCCATGTGTTACACCCTAGCTTTCATTCTGGGGCTCAAAAGTGAATCAGACACGGCCTCTGCCTTCACAGAGATCATAGTTGAGAAGGGGAAAGGAACATATGGAAAAAAAGGGCACAATCCAATGTGCTCCTAAGCACCATTTATACCCTCCAGAGCTTCTCCTCAATATGATGTCATTTTAGCAGCTTTCTAGTTAATAGATGTTCATCTCATCTTGCATAAACACCGTTAATATGAATGTCTGCTATGAAATGCCAATACACGGGCAAAAATTTCATTCTCCACATTGAGGAGCAGTTGCCAAATTATGTGTGTATACATTTTCCTCAGGAACTGAAAGATGTATTTTTAAAGTAGATCAAATGAAACTGGTTACCATATAATTTTAAGAGACTGAGCAATTATCCAAACATTTCAGGAGACATTTATCCAGTGAAACTTCTGTGCTGTCTAGGAGTCAAATCATTCCCCATATAACGTGTCAAACAAATACTTCAAAAGCCTCATAGAATTTGGGGGAGACCCACTGTAAAGATAAACAGGATTGCTTGATGGTGGTTCCTAAAAAGTCTTCCTGTATAAAAACAAGCTAGATGGGATGGAAAGCTCATTTTCACTGATGTGAGGGGCAGAAACTAAACTCAAACTCCCTTGAAACTGGGCACGCAATCTCTCCTCTTCAGGGCACCCAGTGTTTCTCAGCACTTCTCTAAGTAGCTGGCACCTAAGCTCTCAGCACCAAACAGTCTTTCTCACACTGGCAAAGCCATTAACACACTAATCAATATAAAAAGAAAAGCAAAGAGGGAAAGCACTCCCCCACCACCCCCTGAAGCATAAATCCACAGTCCCAAGTATGTCTCTCCACAAGATGCTGAAGCCTGAGACTCAGGTACCTGCAAACCTTTTTGTCCACGGTTTCCAGCCTCTCCCAAGTGATGCTACCATCATTCCTAACAGCAGCATGATAGCTATAATCCTGGAATTGGGAACATTCCCTAATACCAATGTCTAGTGAATTCTGCCAGACATGGAGACCTAATACCAATGTCTAGTGAATTCTGCCAGACATGGAGACCTCACTAAGAACGTATATCCAACCAGGAAGTCAACTTATACAGCTTTTTAAACTCTCAACCTGAACTTACTAATCCTCTTAATACATATTTGTCTGGTGTTTCAATTAATTGACTTTTCAACTGCAAAACATTTTTAAATGTTAAATTCACCAAAAAAGGGTTAAAAAATATGTCTCCATCCCCAAAGTTATAAAACTAGAAATACCTTTTATAAAAATATGACTGATAAGAAATTCGTTTGATAATATCATCCAAGGGGCATAAACTACTGACCCATAGAACAAATTCAGCCCACAAGGTATATTTCGATTGGCTGCAGAATATTTAAAATTTTTCTTTAAAATAGAATGACGTAGTGAAGCATACCATGTGTGTTATGCCTAGGTTCCCACCACGGTCTATCACAGCATTTCATTCATCATGTTATCCCATGGTGTCCAAAGGCAAATTAGTTTATGAACTCTGGCTTATACTATTTGCCTTTAGAAGATTCTAGGAAAGAATAGTATTGGCGAATATGTAAAAAACAACCCACAGCTTTAAAAAATATAGGTAATATGTTATGTATGTGATTAAAACTCTTCAATCACTTTGAGGATCTACCTGAGCTCTTCATTCCCAGTTTCATCACATATTTGACAAAAAGTGGGTCTAGATCTCCTGAAGGCAGAAATCTATCTCCTCAGAAAAAGTATCAACTTTTACAACAGTTCTTTCATCAGACAACTGCTCTTTTTTAAGATTGGGGCCTGTGTTTCTTCATTAAGCAAAGAAAAAAAAATCAGGCAGGATATTTCAGCAGGGGAAAGGAACATTATTACTATGCTCCCCGTTGAAAATTAAAATATTCAAAATATGTCAAAATCATCTTAGACTTAATATCTGATCAGTGGCTTAATGTCTGTTTTTACAGAGAACATTTTTATATGTATTTTTAAGAAGTGACTTCCACTATCTTCAAAAATGTGACCAAACTGAGATTCTCAGAAACTGGAGGACAAACAGAAGAGTCAACAAGAACACAAAATTCACCAGCGGCAGAGATTCTATTTGAAGTGAATAGAATCACACTAGGAGTAAGAACCCGTTTCGAGAGGCTTGGAGCAGGCTTTGATAAATACACATCCCGCGGTCTTTGACTTAAACTAAATATATTCATCAGAATGGGCAGCTTTGATAATTATGATACGATTATTTTGGAAATGCAAGAATGCTATGTTTTCCTCTATCTGTGAATAGTCTCCTAAATTGGACTTCATTTATGCATTCATTTATTCATCCACCCATCAATCAAACATTTATTGAGTATTTACTAAGTGTTAGACACTCTGGGTTGGGGATACGATCTTGAACAAGAGAAGAAAAGCCTGTTTCCAGATGAAGCTTACATTTTAATGGAGTGGAGAGCAATTACGATATAAACTAACTTTTGAAAAATGTGTTTCATATAGCCATACAGGCTATGCCTACAGTGAACAAGGTGATGGGATAGAGTGGCTGGAGATGGGCCCTTCCGACTGGATGGTCAGGAGAACCTTTCTAAGGAATGTGTACAGCATGAAGCTTCTCAAACTTGGATGTGCCTGTGAATGGCACAGGATCTTGTCAGAATTCAGATTCTGATTCAGAGGTCTGATGTGGGGCCTGAGATTCTACATTTTTAATGAGCTCCCAGGTGATGCTAATGTGTCAGGTCCTCATACACTTGGGATAGTAAGGACTTTGAATAAGAAATGAGAATGGTAAAACCCTTGGGCATATATCTGGAAAAGATTAAAACTCTAATTTGACAAGATACATGCGCCCCAATGTTCACAGCAGCACTATTCACAATAGCCAAGACATGGAAGCAACCTAAATGTCCATCGACAGACAAATGGATAAAGAAGATGTGGTACAAAGATACAATGACATACTACTAGCCATAAAAAAGAATGAAATAATGCCATTTGCAGCAAGATGGATGGACCTAGAGATTATCATACTAAGTGAAGTAACTCAGACAGAGAAAGACAAATATCACAGAATATCATTTATACGTGGAATCTAAAAAATGATACAAAATAATACATTTGCAAAACAGAAATAGATTCATAGACATAGAAAACAAACTTATGGTTACCTAAGGGGAAAGCGGGGAGGGATAAATTAGGAGTTTGGGATTAACATACATGCACTACTATACATAAAAGAGATAAACATCAAGGACCTACTATATAGCACAGGGAACTATATTCAATATCTTTTAATAAACTATAATGGAAAAGAATGTGAAAAAGAATAGATACACACATATATATGTATATATATGTATATACATATAACTGATTCACTTAGCTGTACACTTGAAACTAACACAACATTGTAAATAAACTATACTTCAGTTAAAATAATTTCTTTTAATAAAAAAAAAATGAGCATGGTAAAAAGAACTGACAATCATGTGTGGGACTTTGGGGAGGAACTGAGACAAGCTCAACCTTGTGTCCACCTCATTTCTAATCTTCTCTCATCTGTCTCACAGGATGCCCCAGGGCATAAAGGGAGGATCAGAGATCTGAGACCAGAGAGGCCTGGGCTTCCATCCTGTCTCCAGCTTTTCACAGCACTGAGGTTTTGGGCAGCTCCCGTACTCTCTCTAAGTCTCATTGCTCCACATCGAGGGATCCTTGCGTAATCTGTCTGGCTTAGAGCAAAGAATCCGTAAATGAAAGGCACTCTGCAACAGGCATCATACTACCACGAGGTGACAAGTATGAGGACGGCAAACAGCACAATAGGACAGCACAGCAGAAGACAAAGAGAGCCCCAGGGCCCCCAGTCTTGCTGCTTCGCTGTTCCAAGTATGGGCTTCTCAGCTCCAGACTCTTCGAGATACGAGAAAAATAAGCCCTTATTTAGTTAAGCTCACATTAGTTAGGTTTTCTGGCTCTTGTACCTAAATGCAATTCATATCTAATTGTTGAGTGCAGCTATTCATTATTATTATTTCTTCTGAAGCCATTTAGCAATAGGAAAAGACAGGAGCACTCTAAAGCTTTTGCCAGTGTCCTTAATCGTGACAACCTGCTCCGCCCGCCAAAAGCTAGACTACCAAGAAACGCCGCTGCATTTGACTCCTGATCTGTATTGTCACTGAAGATAATATGGAGACCTTCACACATCAACCCCTAAATTCTCAAGGCAAATTTGAAGTGTCCATTTTTTAGAAATGGTCATCATAATCCCCCAGTTTTGAGGCAACTGATAATGTTGTTGGCACATCATGCATAACCCAGTGTCAACCGTCATTTCAAGCCAAATCTGGGGCACCCTACAAGCAATAAACAAGGCACATATTCTACTCAACTGAGCAGAAAACCAAATTAGCTTGTGAAGAAAGTTTAGGAAATTGAGACACATGCAACTGAGGAAAAGAAACTTTTAAAAGAAGCTGTGCCCTCACACAGGTAAAGGCCCTCTCGTAACATTAATTAATCAGCGGGTTTGTACTCAGTGTCTGTTATGTGTAAAGTCCTGGAGGAAAGTGAAAGGCAGCTGGAGCAGGATGCCAAGTTTAAGGCCCTCACCGTTGTGGGAAAAACAAGTCAGAAGCGTTAGGCCAGCAGCGAGGCACAGATCAGTCTAAGGGAAGGACCCTCACTATGACCTAAGGGGGTTCAGGTAAGATGACTATAAAGAAAAGATGTGGGATTTTCATGGTAAGCAGGGGTAACAAAGATGTTCCAGGTGAGGGGAAGTTTGAGGACCAGGGTATGGAGAGAGAGAGTGTGTGAGTTTTACTCGCTGAGCGTGAACAGACCAGCTTGGCTTGTCCAGAGACTTCAAGAAGGTTTAGAAGGTGGTATGTATGTAGTTAGAAAGTGAATTGTGAGGAGCATCATAAGCTGATTCTTAAGTAATTGGAACTTAAAACCTGCTTACCTGAGCTAAGAGCAGATCTGTTTAATTAAAAGAGGAAGTTCTGCTCTCTTGCTTCTCTTCATGTGGGCTTTCCTCTGTGCACGAGCGCCCTGGTATCGGTCTCTCTGTGACCAAACCTCCTTCTAAGGACACCAGTTGGATTGGATTAAGTTCTACCCTAATGGTCTCATTTTACCTTAATTACCTCTTCAAAGGCTCTATATCAAAATGCAGTCACATTCTGAGGTCCTGGGTGTTAGGGCTTCAGTGAGTCCAGAACAGTCCCCAAACCAGAAACTTGGAATTCATCAACTCTTTCTTTTCCCTCATCTCTACTGTCAAGGTCTACCAGTCATAACTCTGAACTCTATCCTCACACCATCTAAGCTCCTTAGAAAGACATAATAAAATCTTTAAGTCATGCCTGCCTATCTAGAGTTGAAACTCAAAACCCTGACTTTTAGAAACTACTTCTGAACAAAGGTCAGCTATTTGTTATTTCATCTCCTGAAATTAACTTCCCTTCCTTTCAGTTTATCAAACTCCTCACATCCTTCAATTTTGTTTCAATATTATTTTCCCTGTGAAGTTCTCCTTGACTCTGCTCCAATTCTTGCTGGCCCCACGCTACCATTTTACCGTGTCTGGGAAGAATTTACCATTTCTGCACTCTACTGTCACTGAACATAGTATACTGCAAATACTGGATCCATTTCCTTCATAAGATCATGAGCTCTTTGGAGAAAAAAAAACACCAATAGAAGGAATGTACACTCTGGAATCTGTACGAGCGTCAACCCTAGTCCTACCATTTTTCACTATGTTGACTTTGTCAAGTTACTTAAAATTCATTGGTAAATAGGAATAGGAATAATTCCTATTTCATAGGGTTATAACGAGAAGCAAATGAAGTAATCATCAGTATGAAGCAGAGACTCAATAACAGCTAGCTATTTTTATAAAACATGTAGAATATAACAATGACCACAACTCTTTTCTTCTTGGGTGTATTCAGTGCTACGTGATTTGCAGATATTATCTCTTATATACCTGAAGTAAGTGTAGACGTGTATGATTACCCCTTTTTATAGGTGAAGAAACTTAGTCTCCGAAAGGCTAAGCAGCTTGTCTAAGGGCTAACAGCCAACACATGTGGAACCAGGGTTTAAGCTAAAATTTAGATGATTCAAACAAAGCATACTGTACCCAAACAATCATTCAATATGGAAGGCAGAATGGGTGCTCAATGAATATTGATTGAGTTGCTTAGTTCATTATTAATCAGCAATTAAATTAATATATTTCCTACTGATATTTCTATAGGGAAAGAGGTAAACAGGGTCTCATGTTAAATTAACTCAGTAATGCTAGACACACATATAGAAGTTATTGGTTTACACACTTTTTTTAGAATGGAAATGAAATATGTGTCAAAAAATGGAAGGAATATAAAAGGTAATTAAAATCACCAGATTTCTGCTGAAGTCTCTCTCTCTCTCAATCACACACACACACACACATCCCAGATCAGCAGCTGAAAACTGAGTGTCCAAATAGTACTTTGCATTTTATGCCAATCTTCCATCAATGCTGTTCATTGTATCCCATACCTTGCTAGTTTTTTCTATAAAATATGATTTTCCTCCTTTCAAATAAACCCCAGAACAATGTAGACGTTACTGATTAAAGCATTTTTTTTTAAAGAAGTACAATTTATCTCTCTTAAGCAAAGTCCATCATATGAGCCTTGGTAGGGAATTAATTTAATTAACACAAACCATATTTCTACAACTCAGATGATCTTCAGAGATACATTCGTATGACATCTGGTATCGGGTCACATCAGGCTACATGCTCACCTCGAGTTTTCTAGTGCTGAGATACAATACTGCTCCAATTATACAGAGACATTTTAAGAGTTTTCAAACACATCTTGAAGTTCTAAAAATACCATACGCTAAGGTGCGCCTTTCCTGCAAGACATGCCATCAATTGGTGAATTTTAAGGTATTTTTGCCCTATTAAGAGCAGATTAAAAAAAGAGAGAAATATATATATGTATTTTATGATCATTTTATAACTATGCTGGCTTACAATAGTTACTTTGCCTCTATTAAAATACTACATAGTTTTGTGGGACATTTATAACTTAGCAACAGAAAAGAAAATATTCTTTTTTTTTTTTTTTTTTGCGGTACGCAGGCCTCTCACTGTCGTGGCCTCTTCCGTTGCAGACCACAGGCTCTGGACACGCAGGCTCAGCGGCCATGGCTCACGGGCCTAGCCGTTCCGCGGCACGTGGGATCTTCCCGGACCGGGGCACGAACCCGTGTTCCCTGCATCGGCAGGCAGACTCTCAACCACTGCGCCACCAGGGAAGCTCAAGAAAATATTCTTGAGTGTTCAATATATATTAGAAATAACACTTAATTTCATATGAAATAATAATCATTTGAGGAACAAAGTCATAAAGCTATTAAAAGATTTAGAGACTTACTATCAAATATTTCAAAATTTCTAAAACATATTCTGCCTTATACAATTAATGTTAAAAGTGCTTTTTGTTTTTCTTTCTTTAAACCTTGCAGGAGATAGTCTTCATATTTTACATGTTCTCTAAACAAAAGGGGACTATTATTAAGCATAGTTTAATATATTTATTTAAATAGAAATGTAAAACTCTTTTTTATGATGGAACCTTGGATTAGAATAATTGCTACTGGTTCCATAGGGTATTCAAATGCGTGCGCTTCACCCCCAAAAGGCAGGTGCAAGCTTTCCTGGGGAAGCAGCTCTGCTAGTGTAACACACCTGGCCTCTGTACTGCTCCTTTATTCAATTCTTCCCAGGGGAAGAGGAGGAATTTAATATGATTGAGTTTGGCATATATGGCGTGGCCCTTACTCTTTCCTCTCTTTAGGGAGCAGCTGCCTTTGGGAAGCACCTGTTCTGCTCCGGTCCTCCAAGCTTTAAGTTATACCAGAGGGAGCTCTGTCTCTAGTATAGCTCCAACTGGGAGGTAACTTTGCCTAAATCTGGGCTCACTGAGAGGAAGCCCATTTGCTGTTGATAATATGCCACATTCTCTGTTATCGGTTTCTTCAGAAATAAAGGTGATGTGTTGGTCTCCCATCTGCCTTACTCTTATTTCTTTCTCAGTTGGCTCAGAACTTGGGTGGGGAAAAGGAGTGTTTGTACTGAGCTCTTTCAAACCCCAAATGAATAAGTATATTTTTACTCTTTTTATCGATTGCAGTCCTCCAAAAGGGGGATTTCACCCCTAACTACAGACTCCAGAAACACAAGACAAAGATGATGACCTAAATTATATAAAACCATTAGTTATAATCTTCATGTTCAAAGCAAGTCAGGTTGATTAAACTGCCCGCTTTGAAGCCAAAAAAAAAAGCCATATTTCTTTCTAAGGATAGTCTTATGTATCTATCTATGCATATGAGTATACATAATATATACACATATATATTTAATACATAAATATAATGTTATTCAAATAATCCTTATGGTGGCATAAGAAAAAATGTACTTGGTCTTTGTGCCTATTGCTGGCACACAACCCTATAACCCTTGGAATCTCTGGAGGGATGAGTGTCTTTTATGTGCTAATAAGTATTTGGTGGTGGGGAAAGGAAGGGTGCCCTAGATTACTTCGGCAGGGCAACACATTGCCAGAAAGACCAGGGCAAGATTAGAGGGCCAGAACTTTTAGCCCCACTCCCTGACCTTCTGGGGAGGGGAGAGGGACTAAAGAATGAGTTGATCACTGATGGCCAATGATGTAATCAATCTTGCCTATGTAACGAAGCCTCCATGAAAACTCCTACTAAACACCCGAGCAGGAGTGCTGGGAGGGTGGCACACCCAGGAAAACCACAGCAGCCCCAGGCCCTCTTCCCTATACCCACCCTAGGCATCTCTTCCCTATGGCTGTTCCAGAGTTAGAGCCTTTACAATAACAGAAGTGTTACTCTGCGTTCAGTAAGCTGTTCTAGTACATTATCAAATCTGAAAAGGATGGGGAGGGCTGTGAAATTCCCGACATTGTAGCCAAGCTGGACAGAAGTGTGTGGGCCCCGGGCACCCCGTACTTGTGACCGGCATCTGCAGTTAGTGTGGGCCCTTATACCTGTGCACTCTGACACTAAATCCAGGTAGTTAGTGTGACCTGAATTAAATGATAGGACACCCAGCTGGAGTCTAGAGAGTTGAAGAACTGGTTGTTGGTATGGAAAAAACCTACATTTGCTATAAGAAGTGTTCTGAGTAAATACAGTTCATACTTACCTTTTCTTTTCCTATAACAGCAAAGAAAACAGTAAAAACAAAACCAAAACCACGCACACCGATTTCCACACTTTTCTCTCATTGGACAGGTATTACACGTGCTCTAATATCCAAGTAACTTTAAGTATAAGACTGCTCACCCCTCCTGTATGTAAAATATGCCACAGTGTTTAGTTATGCAAATACACAAGAAAACAGTCCTGCATTTGCAAACATTCCAAATGATAGAAGTTGGCCAGGGTCACCAAATAGTTCTCAATTTGTGTTGTCATTTCAAAAGACATAATGTATTTAAAACACTCACACACATTTTTAAAAAGACATAGTTGTTGAAACATCAAAGAGCTGGTTCTCATAAAGAACTTAATATACAGGAAGTCCCTACAATGACAATTGCCTTTTCTCTGGTCACCAAAATATCTAATCCTACTTTTGTTTAAATGAAATAATATGGGCATATTTTTCAATGTTACTTTTGTCTGCTTACATGAATGCAGGGTATTTCCTCATAAACTACAGACACAAGCTATAAAGTAAGCAATAGAAAGTCTCAGAATACTTTAAAGATCATTGAAGAGCTTGTCTGTGTCTTAAAACAAATTATTATTGCAAAATACAGGTACGCATTTGCAACGTTCCACTCTAACAAGCACTAAACTTGAGTTCTGGATTTTGGATATAAAATGAAATCTTGCACTTCTAAGTTCTGAACTACTGCACATTAGATGAAACTGAGAGCAGTAGTTTCAATCGCATCATTTTAACTTCACTCATTGCTATCAATGTATATTCTTCCCTGATAAAACAAGGTGGTGTGAATCTGTGTATTCTGATAAGTTGTTTTCCCATCCTCATGCTCCTCAAACAGGAGTATAAACTTCTGGTTCCTATCAAGTGAGTTTTTATTACAAAGAGGAAAATGCAAATTCATGTGAGTCTCTGTGATTTGGGGATAGGCACCAAATACTGACTGCTAAGAGTTATGAGTATTTATCTGTTGCTGTTATTAAAAACACATTTTTTTTTCCTACCAGAGTATTTGAATAAACAATTTCAAAATGTTACTCCATCTGTCAATGTTTTCTGAAAACAGTACAAACCTTCTTTTTTATCTTCTGGAGTAATCTTCACTTTTGTATCTGTTATATCTTTGAATGAGGCCAGAAAAAGGACCACATCTCCTTTCTCATTCTTTATAGGGACAATATCCAATAGGCACCAAAACGGAGACCCTGCAACGGTAATAAAAATACAAATCAACCACTGCCTTGTGTTTTTTCTATGAAAATCACATCATTTGTGGTATAGTTAATAAAGTCCTTACTGTTTTCTTCTATCCCATGAGTCTCCCCCAAAATCTTAAAAAGGTCAGTTTTCAGACTCCATAAACGTCTAGCCTCTAATGCATATCTCTTCATTCCCAAATGAAGTGCTTTCTCTGAAAATAAGGGAGTATTTTAAACAAAACCACTAGTCTGTGCTGAGACCGTTCTGCTTATGTCATTCAAATTCGTATTTCTTCTTTGAATGTATTGATGTTGAAGCATTCCACTTGATGAAACTCTGCCCCTTCCCGCCCCAAGCACACACTGGTTCCTAAATAAAGACTTTTGTTTGATATGAGTTTGCTAGAGGTTTATTTAGTCCATTTAAAAATCAATGCTTGTGCACCAGAATGGCTAAAAGAAAAAAAGATGGAAAATACCAAGTTTTGGGAAGGATGATGCAAAGTAATTTGAGCCCTCCTACATTACTGACTCGTTGCCAGTTAGTACATATACATTAAAAACTGTTTGGCAGTATCAAGATATATTATCACGATACATTATATGGTAATGTGAATGAGTGATACATAATAATCGACAGGGGAATGGATGAATATCACTAACATAATGTTAAGCAAAAATAACCAGACCCAGAGGAGTAGAATCCATTTAAATGAAGTACAAACATAGGCAAAACAAATCTAGGGTTTAAGAGGTCAGGTTAGTGGTTACCTTTGGGAGATTGTGATTAGGAGGGGACACGGGTCAGGGTGTTCTGCGATGCTGGTCCATATCTTTCATGACCTTTATGTTGATTGCATAGGAGTATTCAGGTTTTGAAAGTCATCAAACTCTGTACTCGTGTGTATTTTTCAGGGTATATGTTTTATTTCAAGAACATATTCTTTTTTTTTTTTTTTTTTTTTTTGCGGTACGCGGGCCTCTCACTGTTGTGGCCTCTCCCGTTGAGGAGCACAGGCTCCGGACGCGCAGGCTCAGCGGCCATGGCTCACGGGCCCAGCCGCTCCGCGGCACGTGGGATCTTCCCGGACCGGGGCACGAACCCGTGTCCCCTGCATCGGCAGGCGGACTCTCAACCACTGCGCCACCAGGGAAGCCCAAGAACATATTCTTAAAAGTGATACTCAGACTCGTAAAAAAGAATGAAATAATGCCATTTGCAGTGACATGGATGGACCTAGAGATTGTCATACTGAGTGAAGTAAGCCAGACAGAGAAAGACAAATATCATATGATATCACTGATATGGTGAATCTAAAAAAAAATGGTACAAATGAACTTATTTACCCAACAGAAGGAGCCACAGATGTAGAAAACGAACTTATGGTTACCAAGGGGTAAAGGGGGGGAGAGATAAATTGGGAGATTGAGATTGACGTATACACACTACTATACATAAAATAAATAACTAATAAGGACCTACTGTATAGCACAGGGAACTCTACTCAATAATCTGTAATGACCTATATGAGAAAAAAATCTGAAAACAGTGGATATATGTACCTGTAAAACTGAATCACTTTGCTGTACAGCAGAAACTAACACAACATTGTAAATCAACTATACTCCAATAAAAATTAATTTTAAAAGTGATATTCAAGTTCAATTCTATTCTTTGAGCAAAAGAACCATGAGAAATATCATTAACAGACTCAAGTTCAAACCTAAGGCTTATATTTTGAAAAGTTTTTGTATATTTCAAAATACATATTAAAAAATATATTAAAATTCCAGTACTAGATTTTCTACTGAAAAGCATTCTTGGGCAGAAATATTTGAAGTTGATGAAAAAGTTATTGCTTAAAAACTAAACTGTTGATCTATTCACACATAATTTTCCTACACTTTTACTTTGATGGGAAAAAAATCTGAATTTCCATCTTATTTGGGAATTGATTTCAAAGCTGGGTATACGACAAAAATCACAGAGTCAGAAATATCTTTGATGTTTTAACTTGCTTTGTATATACTGTGTTAGATCTCACACTTTCCAACACAGCGATATATCCATCCAGCCTTGGAATCTCTCATTTTTCTTCAATTGAGCACCAGACGAGCAGCTGATTTGTATTTAGCGTCCATCTGACATAAAAATCGTGTTTTACTATAGCTGCTGGGCTATTTTTGTTGAAAATGTGTGGTTAAGTACACATGTAATAAATGTATGTGTAATGTGCTGCTACTTATAAAGTATGCCTTGAATATGTACCTGTTCCCCCACATCCTCCTAATTGTTTAGTGGCATGATTTCCTCCTTGTTCTTTTGACTCAGACACATGGTTTCCTTTCATTCATCTTCCCAAATATCTATGCCACAGCAATCCCATCTCAATACCCCATCACCAGGCTCCAGAAAACCTAGAATCTATGGCTTATCACCAGGGCTCCAACATCAATCAGCCACGTGACCATGGGAAGTCAGTTAACATTTCTGCAATGAGATTCCCTCGACTGTAATGTTCTCACATCCTCCTGTCCAGGGTAGATATAGTAACCCCAAGAAACATGAAATGATAACTCAACGTTATTGTCTATGATTAATGAAGAAACCTCATAAATGAGCCCTATCCCTGGCCAGACCCTGCTCTCTCCCTCATCCCAGAATGGCTCTTACTTCCAATTTTTGTCTATGATTACCATTTCAACTCGGGAGCCTTTTCCCCTAATGCTGTAGCTACGGTAGGAACAAAAAGAACCATCAGGCCAAGCTATCGATCACACCCTAGAGACAGGAATCGTGGGGACTTGGAGAATGGCATGAATCTAATACTTTGGTGCACACTTTAAAACATCTGTCAATTTCCTTGCAGGAACGTCACCCAAATCAGAACAGAGACTATTAATTTTCCTGAAAATCATTCGATCTATGCACTCAGACAAGCATCATTATTGTCTCCACAGAGTCTCCTCACAGACGTGCCAGTGTATTTTAAAGAAAAGCCAAAGCACAAAATGAGGTGAAAGCCAAGGAAAGAGGTGCCAACGTGACAACATTCTCCAATCAGCCATGATGCACGGGCGTCGCGTCACGGCACGCTCTGGAAGAGTTGAAAAATCACTTTGGAATTTGTCTTTCAGGTTCTAATGAGAGGTGATCTTTGACATTTTATAAATTCATTAGAAACTTCATTAATATGGGTCCTTCTAAATTCAAATTTTGTAATGAGTTGTCATGAGCTAAGCTAATGTCAACCTCCCCATTTCATACATGACAAAAAAGTGAATCAGGGAAGCAACGTAAGAGACATATAGGTCTATATTTTTCCTCCCTCTCTCCCGCCCTTCCTTCCTTCCTCTTTCTTTCTTCCCTTCCTTCCTCTTTCCTCCTTTTCTTCCTTCCTTCCTCCTTTCCTTCTTTCCTTCCTCCCTCCCCTCCCTTCCTTTCTTCCTTCCTTCCTTCCTCCTTTCCTTCCTTTCTTTCTCCCTCCCTCCCTTTATCCCTCTTCCTTTCTTCCTTCAACTGCTCCTTCATATTTATCCACACCAACTTCCTTACAAATATGGCTTTGGGTACCTCTAAAGTTAGAAAGCAAAGCATAAGCCACTTGCTTCTTCTTCCAGAAAAAGAGGATGGATGCTGAAACCTATCAATCAGGCTCAAAGCAACACCCTTCACACTAACTTTGCTCTCTTAGCCTTCCCTTCCCTGCTGTCCTCAACCTCTCTGCCCTGGCTCTCTGACAAAACCTTCAACCTTACACACTGTAATAACTCAAAGCAATGCCCCAGGGTCTGCTGCTTCCTCTCTTACCCATGGGTACAGTGATGATCATGCAATGTCTTTCAGTCAACAGCGCCCCAGGCCTGGTACAATAAATCTCTCTTAGCGTTAAGCAGGGAGGGAGAAAATCCCTCAGCCTCCAATCCAGAGATGGGAAGGATTCTTAAAAGTAGGGTTAGAGGGCAGAACTTGTGTGTCAATGTTAACTCCTTCTGTATATAGCAGCTGTAGTTACCATGTGGGTTGGTGAACGCTAAAACAGATGAGTCTCTGCCAGGATTTAAGCTAGTGACACCTTTAGTTTCCATGGATAAATACAATTTATGGGCGATAACAGGGTTTATACCCTCTATGGTAACCTGTATTTTCGGAATCGCGTAAATAATTACTCAGAGTTTAAACCTGGTGGAATGTCCCATGTCTCCATTTTTGGTACTTTCTTTTCCTTCATTGGGAAACAAGGGTGCAAGAGAATTTGTCTCGCTAATATTTACAAAGGAAAGAAGACACATGCTTTCCATATACCCCTAAAAGATTATAGTTTGCAATAAGTGAACACTAATGAAAAAGTTTCTAGTATGAGTTCATGGTTTAATAACTTAATACAAGGAGGTAGAGATATAAAGAATATTGAGTTGTGAGTCGTTCCCTTCTCTTCAGTGACTGGCTGTGTTGCCACGATGGGACACAGGTTGTGTTTCCCAATTTAACACAACAGCAGAAAGTGGGATGGGTACCCTTAGCATGTCCCTCGTATCAAGCAGGATTTTGATTGGCTCTTTAATGGTAGATATGTGTGACCTTTAGTTTTTGAAATTATGGCTACAAAAATATAATATCCTGAGTGTTAACAGCATCAGTATCGTGTGAGCTAAACATTTTCAGGCGCTCCTCATATTTCACAGTAAATCTGACCTTGTTCTCTATAACCATTGTCTCAGTGCTACGTACTCAATGGTGTGATGACAGGTTTGACAATTTTTAGAAATTAGTCCAGGGGATATAATATTGGGAAGCGTGTGGCCAAAGGGCCACAGGTGTGTAAACAAGGCACTGCTAATGGTGGCTGCATGACGGGACTCTCGTATCTGTAGCAGGAAGCGCAGGACATCGATGAGCATCTCAAGCGAGTCTGCGCAGAGCTGTAGTTGCCCCTCCCCCTTATCACAGTTGTTTCTGCCTTGTTCTGGCCCTAACCATCTCTCACCCACTCTTCAAAGGTGTTCTCCCTACCTTTAGTTTTCTTCCCATGCTGCTTCCAAGAATCTGTGTAAATAGAGTGTCCTGATTAAAAATACCCAATGGCTTTTCATAGCTTGCTTAAAAAATTAACATGGCATTCCAGAGACTCTTTATCAATATGGAAAGTCTATTTTCATGAAACTAGAAAGGTAAATAGGAAGGGGATGGGTCATGTGAAGTGGTGATCGAAAATAAGGATCAGACTAAAAAGGAGGGGGGGGGGCATCCCTGGTGGCGCAGTGGTTGGGAGTCCGTCTGCCGATGCAGGGCACACGGGTTCGTGCCCCGGTCCGTGAAGATCCCACGTGCCACGGAGCGGCTGGGCCCGTGAGCCATGGCCGCTGAGCCTGCGCGTCTGGAGCCTGTGCTCCGCAGCGGGAGAGGCCACAACAGTGAGAGGCCCGCGTACCGCAAAAAAAAAAAAAAAAAAAGGAGGGGGAAGTCCCAGGAAGCACCCAGAGCTGCGTGGGAGATAAGCCCTACAGCAGCCTCCCCAGCACTTCCTGGTGTTTGTACTGTTCTAAGTGATGAAAGCAAGGATTCTTTGGTGAAATAGCAGGTAAAGGCTTCACTTTAACTGCAAGGAACACTTCTTCAAAGGACCATCCATCTATAGTGCAGCCTATACGTGTTTCAGATCTGTGCTCAGTTCCCAGTGAATTTGCCTTGGGTGGACACCCTCCTCCAAATGCCCCAGGATCCTAATGCACTGGGGCCCCGACGTCTTGTGCAGCAGCGGAGGGTAGAGTCGGGTTGGTGGGACGTGAAGTGAGCCAGCTGAAGAGCTCCCTGAGTGGGCAGTGGTAAAGACACCTCTCATTTCAATGTCTGATGAAAAATGAGGCTCTCAGAAAACAGTGTGTTTTAAATTTGTTTCTTTATAGAAAAAAAAATAGACTGGGAGAATACACACAAAATATTCACAGTGGTGGATTGTAGGATTACAGTGTCTTCTTTTTTCCTTTTCTCATATCCCTGCTTTCAGTTTTGCTAGAATAAGCATGACGGAATTTTTAGTGGGATTCTGGCAACTCTAGAGATTTGGAATAAGAAATGAAAGGAGTCCAGGACTGGGTGATAAGAGTCATGAGGTCATATTTCTAGGGAGGTCACTTTGTATGTATTCTCCATGATTTAAATTCTCACAGATATTCCATTTCAAAGTCTAAGAAAAGTTCCATGTTAAGGTAGGGTAACTAAAAAAAGAAGAGGGAAAGAAGGAAAAGGAAAAAGGAAAGGAAGAAAGGAGGCATAGATACAAATCAACTGATGCTTAGCTGAATTGAATGTGCCCAGTTTGTTTTTTCTTCCTCTTTCCATTTTGTTCCAAGTTTCCTTTCTCCTTAAATGAAAGTACTTTATTCCTCTCCCAGGAGTATATATTGGCATCTCTCAGAAATCTCTAATAATTTGGAATGAGAGGAGCTTGGGAACTTGAGATCCAAAAAATATCTCCAAGATGTGCTTTAGTCAATAATTCCAACATGCTTGCTCAACAAATCATTTACTATAGTTTTGATCAATAGAGTTATTACTTGCTTTAAGAAAACCAAACAGCTTCTGATGATTAAACATGGAAAATTCTTACCTATAACTGAAAGAATTTTTCACATATGGGTAGCCACAAATTCATCTGGGATAGGTTTAGAGGAAGAGCCCAGATAACTGCGTATGGTCCAATGAGAAACAGATAAGGGATTCCTGACAATGTAATGCACACAGCAAGGACCTAGGGATAGCTGTCATTTATTAAGCTTCCATTATATGCTAGACACTGAGTCACAAGCTTTGTATGTATTCCATCTAAACTTCTCATTGATCACCCTGACCAACATTATCAGAAACTGAAGCACATTTTACAAATGTGGAAATTGAGATGTGTAATATTTTCTTCAGGGTCACACAGCTAATGAGGGTCAAATAGCAGGATGTAAACACAAATCTGAGTTTGATTTCCAATGTTGCCTTACTATAATCTTCTGGGAATGATCGTATTCTGTGAACAATGTTTTAGAAACTGGATTTCATTTTCATTTAATCTTTCTATCCATGCTATAGAACATCAGGATACATATTCTTTTTAAAATGTCATAACAGATAAAAGCGAAATAAAGCCTTTGGATAATCAACAAATTTCCCTCTCACCACCGAAGAAGAGTAGAACCTCTATTTGAAACAAGATTCAGCTACATTAGTTCTAGACTGGAATATATCTCTCATTTAGGTACACATGGCTCTAATTCTTAAATTTGCTTCAAGTAGCCAATGAGACAATGGGATCTGAAAACCACCACTGGTGCCACTGTTAATCCCCTCCTTGAAACAACGAGGATGCTGTCATAAAAGCTTCATTATCACAGACTTTAGGCATAGTTACCAAGGTCATTAATGCATGTAGCACCATCTCCTGACCTTAGTCACAAAACCTTTGCTTGACCCCCTCCTCCCAGGATGTTTCTGCCTCTTTCCTAGAGTGGTGATCTCTGTGCCAGAGTAGCTCTAGGTAGGATGCAGAGCAACATCCCCTGTGCTCATCTCTTCTAAGACTGGAAATAACAAAGAGAACTGAGCCCAAGTCAATGCTGAGCCATGGCTCTCTCTTCAGTGATGCTCTAGGGGAGAGAAGGACAGATGTGCTGAACCATTGTTAGTGAGCAGATAAATGTCTGATCCGACAGGCTTGGCTCCATGATTGCTACTTGTAAGCCACTTCTTTCTGAGAACAAGGCGCTGAAACAAACTCACTCCCTTGATACTTGACTTCAAGCAAAGCAATTTAAAATTTCTTCAAACTTGGCCGTTGTTCAGTGAAAAAGAACTTGGTTTAAATGAGACTTGGAAGATCAAGTTAATCCTCTCTAATTGCACAAGGCTTTAGTGGGAGAAATCTATGGTCTCTGTAGGGCAACGGGAATAATTGTTGGCACCAAAAAAGTGTAATGCCGACATAAACACAGCATGTTTAAGGGGGTCTGGGACTGTGGAACTACTTAGTTTAGGACCCAAAAGAAAATATTTGGAGATTACATTGCAAGCAAATGGACATAAAGTTATTCATTCATTCAACAAATTTTTACTTAGTGCCTTCTACGGCTGGGAAATGTTTTAAGTGTTTGGATACACATCAGTGAACAAAACAGAACAGATCTCTGTCCTATGCCCTGAGAGAACTTACATTCTACTTTGGAGAGAAAAACAATAAATTATAAATAACTATATAGTTTATTAGAGGGTGTTAAATGATACAGCAGAAAGAAAAAGTAGAACAGGGTCAAGGCATATAGAATGTAGGAAACGGCAGTGTAGGGCTGTAGCATGACATTCTTAAGTGCTACTTAATATTGCTTTTGGATATTAATAAATGATTCGTGTGTTATTGCTGGTCCTCTTAGAAGCAAATGATGAGTAGATTATGATGCAGATCTGAGGTCAAGCAAAGGAGAAAGAAAGGAAGAAAAATTGGATGACAGTGTCTTAGACCTCAGTGCAATTCTAAGGAAAGTTCGCCAAGGCCATCAAGGAGTCATCTAGCCAAGCCAATCATCAGAGCTTCACCGCATGTCCTAGGACCAGACCTGTCTTAGCAGCCTTGCTTCACTCCGTCACTGGCTGGTAGCAGCCCCTGGAAAGTCTGGCCTGTGCCAACACAATGATGTGTTTCAGAGGACAGTAGCTGGGGTCATCAGCCATACTCTCCTGTGATCAGAGGTACGAGATGCACATTCTCATGGTTGCTACAATTAGTATAGTAGATATCTCATATGTTTGGCAGACTAACATCCTTGCCCCTTCCTCGTGTCACTGCACCTCCATGTTCCACTGGAGATGAAAACTCCTCTCTGTGTGCAGCCTTGGTAGAACTACCCAACCTGGTGCTCAGACAAGCCCTCACTGGAAGGATAGGCAAATCATCCATGCTGACCAATCATTCTTTCTCTTCTGGTAATTTAAATCTTGACCAGAGGGATCCAAGATCAAAAATGAAGGAAGCAGATTCATTCAACAATGAAGGCCAGAAAAAACTTGCCAGTTTTTCCTGCTACCTAGGCCTCATGAACACAACTGCTTCTTGCCTTTTTCAAAGACTGGTTGCTCATCCCTTTCTTTGGTTCCATAAGTTACAACATGTGTTTTCAATAAATTAATATTTTTGCTTCAGATAACCAGAATCCATTTATATTGCTTACAAAGAACCCTAATTACAAAAATGATATATTTAGGAAAGGACAGTCAAAATCCAGGGATTAGAAGACATTGCATATGGTTGAGTCCTGAATTCTTCATTTATTTGCTGGGTATCCTGAGATACAATTTTGACACCTGTTTATACCACATCTGCATACTGGATATATGTTTACTTCTCATGGCTAAGAGCTTTGAAGAGGTCAATACATGCAAAAGTATTTTATACTTTTTGACTAATCATATAAAGTAAGGAGTTTACCTGAATGTGTAATGCTTTAATTCTTTAACTATGGGTCAGTATTAATATTTGTTAAAGCTAGGTGGGTATAGGGTGGGCATTTGTTATAAAAATCTACGTATTTTGTGTATGTATGAAACATTTCATATTTTTTTTTAAATTAAGAAAACTGGAGAATTATTCAGCACTTCCTTAAACGTCTAATTGAGTATTAAGTTGTAACATACAAAGTCTTTTCAGATTGCTGAAGTTAGAAAAGGTCTTTAAAGATGATGACAAGGAACGCTTTATTGTAGAGATGAAGATCCTGAGTTCAGAGTGGTTCAGTAAAGAGTGCAAAATGATGAATGTTAATTGTTGAAATGGGAGGGATTAGACCTCAAGTCATATGATTCTCGGGTTTGTGGGCTTTGTGCTGAAACACAGGGCATTTCTCCAAACATTAAAAAAAAAAAACAAACACCAAAGAAATAATTATCACATGAGTAAATAATCTAGTTTTGATATCTTAAAAGGAAAACTTGTACTTATAGATGTTATTGATAAAATAAGCCAGGACATGTAACAAACTCCGCATTAATCAAGTTCTTTTTAAGCAGTTAGGTACAGAATTAGAAACTGTGTTTAAAAGCTTGGGCAAGTAAGGTAAAAAGGATGGAGAATATGTCCTGCGGGAGAAAGCAGAAATTCTGCGATGAGAATTTGGAAACAAGGAAATGGGAATTAAAAAGAGATGGTTAAGGAGCTCCTGACAATTCTCCAGTGTATAAATATATGACTGCAGTTTTACGTGTCAATTTGGCACTTTCCAAGAACATGAAGACAACAAACATACTGAGTATTTCCTCCATTGTGCAAACTCGACTCTTAGCGAAGATTCATGAGCACTGCGCCAGATTGCCCTGAGTCACAACTTGGCAGGCATGTGAGGCAAAACATTTAGGCGCTTCCTCAACTTCCTGCTTCTTCCCTAAAATAGAGTTGATACTTCACCAGAACTGGAGGCCAAACCCCAGTGCCTAGACAAGCATCACTGGATCCACCAAGCTCAGGGGAGCTCTAAGTACTGACAAACCTGCCCCAAGAGAGACATCTAATGAAAAACAAATCTGTGCATAACATTTTCTTATTAGCTTCCATATGATTATAGGCATTTTCTTCCAATAACAAGAAAAGTACATTTTGAGCCTATAGCTGTAATTCAAACATGACAATTCAGAATTCCCCTAAACCATGAGGGCTTCAATTTGATGGTCAGACTAACAGATTTGGTACATCCCTCTTCAGAGGTCAGCAGACTAGATGGGAAATATTTTTGGCTTTGCCTTCATATAGCCTCTGTCTCAACTACTCAACTCTGCGATTGTAGTGCTAAAACAGTAATAAGCAACACATAAAAAATGAGCATGACTGTTTTCCAATAAAATGTCCTTTGTAAATCAGGCTTCCCCCCAGTTATGGCCCACAGTCCCATTTGGCAAACTCCCTATGTAGAAACCTACAGATTACTGTATATGAGTAGTTAACTCTTGATTCTTTGGAAGTTTCGAACAGACTCTATCCTGCGACAGTGTTTAAGAAGTACTATTTGTTAGTGTAAGAACCAGGTAGAGTCTTTGTTTAGGTAGAACCCAGATTCTGAATGCCATAGTGGTACATGCTAAAAGAAGATTATCCAGACAACTGTCTTTTACAGAGGGTAGTTATTTCCTTCCTCTTTTGGTAATGAGAATATACTTAGTTATCCTTCACCTGAAAAATAGGCTTAACTGTCAATGAGCCGGAAGGAGCTCTGACAAGGCTTTTCTTCCAGTTCCATCAATAGAAGCCACTTTGGGGCTTTCTGAGCTGCATCGTAAAGCAAAATACATGCAGATCAGGAGGCTGAAGGAGTGAAATGGAGATTGTGGTCAAAGAGTCTATACAAAGTCAGGCCAAAGCAAGCTAAAAAATGTAAGAAAGAAGCTAAAAAATGTGAGAAATTTCTTCCCTGGCAGTCTCTTTTATGCACCGAGAAAGACAGGTCGTTTTCCAAATCATTATATATATCCTATATAATCAAACAACCTGAGGCAGAAGGGGATTTTGTTAACTTCCAAACACATTCTGAATTTAATGTTTTCCCGTTCAATAGTATCTTTCCTTAGTAGCATTGTTAACAAGATTTCTTTTGCTGTTTGACTCCTATTGTATTTCTGAAACAGAGTGCTTTTTTCTTTTTTTTTAATTGTGGAACATAACGTTTCAAAAGATAATTTAGTGGACTCAAAATTGAAGAATTCTGAGGAAGTCAAGACTTCAGGAAAAATAGCTCTCCTTATCATAGATGAAATCAGCTCTCCAGTTACAGCTTGTTTTACTGCCCATCAGTAGAGATGTTCCAGACATAAGATCTTCTTTTTTCACTTGATGTCATTTTTAATAATGGTGCTTCTTGGACCCTTCTCACCAGTGCTCTGTGGATTAGTAAATATTAAAAAAAAAAAAAAAAAAAAACAAAGACAGAAAACCCCAAATTCACACCCCAGACTTTCCTCCACTCTCATCTTAAATATACACCCAACAAAGCACAAAAGAGCAGGTAAGGCGACTTCTACAGCAAATGCACGTTTTAGAGACATTCCTGACACTTCCTTCTTTCTCATCCCCCAAACCAAAGAGATCACCCAATCCTTCTAGTAGCTAAACCGGTGAAATTGGTTCTAAATCCATTCACTCTCACTTTATGGGCCACATCCTAGACTAAGCCAGGGTTTCTCAAACTTTAACGTGCAGCAGAATGCCCTGGAGGGCTCCTGAAAGCACAGACTGCTGGGCCCACCTCCAGAGCTGATTCAGTAGGTCCGGGCGGGGCCTGATAATTTGCATTTCTCACAGTTCCAGGTGATGCCAATACTACTGGGCTTCACATCACACTCCGAGCGGCACTTGGCTAACGGACCATCACCACGTATGTGCGTTAACCTGCCTTGCACGGCAGCAAAAATAATCTTTGAAAAAATGCAATAGTCATGCGACTTCCCTTAGAACGCTTTGACCGCCGTTAGTTACCTAACAATGGCGTGAGTCTGACAGCAATCTGACTCCTGTCTCCCTCCCCACCCCATCTGACACCCGGTTCTCCAGTGACACTGGTCGTCTCTCCTTTTCTCAGATGATGCTGTCTCTCCCAGGACCTTTGTACACGCAGCTCTATTTGCCTAGAATCCTTTCATTCTATTCTCCATGCAGTCAATTTCTACTTAGCCTTCAAAATTCAACTCAAACATCACTTCCTCGATGAAGACTTCCTCGCATCCCAGATTTGGTCGGATCCCTCTGTCATTCCCTCACATAGCAGCCTGTAATTTTCCTGCAAGTTACTTAACAGGTCGTGTGATTATTTGATGCGTCTTTCTTTCTCAGTAGACTGTAAGGTACAGGAAATCACAGACTATGTCTTCTTTCTCTTGCACTCTCCCACATGCAAAGCAGAGTGCCTGGCCTGAATATGGCAGGTGCTCTAAAGTTTGTGTTAAAAGAATAAAGTTCATCATTAGAAGATGCATTCCAATTTTACAATAATAACATTGCTAGCTGCAAGAGTGATCACTAACATTTACAAATCACTCATGTGCCAGAACTTTACAAGCAATATTTCATTCAAGCCTATGAAGTAGATGTTACTTATTATTGCCATCTTACAGATGAGAAAACTGAGGCTCAGGAAGTTGAAGTTCATTGCCCCAAATCACATAGATTATAAGTGATGAGAGCTTTTTTGCCAGAGAGATACAAATCTAGACTCATTATTACAGCCAGCATTTATGTGGTTCTTTATATTTTCTATCACTTATTTCCTTTATCGGACCCCCTTGATAGCTTTAAGATATAAGTATTATCTCTGTTCGCCTCTTACAGACAAGATAAAGTATTGAAGGGTGAAACGACTTTGCCAAGGTCACATACAGAATGTCAATGTCTGAGCCAGGACCCGAACTCAAGTCTTCACACAAGAAGCTCATAATTTTTCCAACCAACCATGTTGGAAATGGTAAAAAGCGCTCTCTATAATAAGACAATTTTTACTACATATCTGTTCTCAAATATACATCTGAAAATGTGAATTCACTTGAACATCCTGCCAAGTTGCTAAAGGCCAACAACTGGATTGCTTCTTAGAAAACTCTTTCAGCTTTGAGAGGTATTTCCATGCCAGAGCTTCTAGGTAGAGCAAAAATACTTCTCTTTCACATTCGGGGTGGCAGTGGGGGTGGGTCCCATTATCTCCAACACCAAGCACAAGGATTCCTGAGTTATGTGCAAGTTGCTGGCTTTGTCTGAATTCTCAGTGGCCGCCTCTCCAGCTGCTCTCCCCTTGCCTTTTCTTCCCTTTTTTAAAATTTGTATTGGAGTATAGTTGATTTACAATGGTGTGCTAGCTTCTGCTGTACAGCAAAGTGAATCAGTTATACATGTACATATATCCACTCATTTTTAGGTTCTATTCCCATATAGGTCATTACAGAGTACTGAATAGAGTTCCCTGTGCTATACAGTAGGTCTTTATTAGTTACCTGTTTTATATATAGTAGTGTGTTATGTGTCAATCCCAATCTCCCAATTTATCCCTCCCCTCCCCTTTTCCCCCCTGGTAGCCATAAGTTTGTTTTCTACTTCTGTGACCTAGACTTTGTCATACTGAGTGAAGCAAGTCAGACAGAGAAAGGCAAATATCATACGATATCACTTATATGTGGAATCTAAAAAGATGGTACATATGAACCCATCTCTCTTGCCTTTTCTTGCCAGCGTTCTCTGGGGGGGCACTCACCACTCTTGGCTTCCTTATTTGTTTACCTCCTTTGTGCCTGCATTGGCCTAGCCTCCGAGAGGCAGCTGTGATAGAAAAGACTTAAGAGAAGAGGGATGTGGATGAATAAACCTCCAGACTCCAGTCCTGAAACCCTGAATTAAGGACAACCTGGTCACTTCCTGGGCAAACATATGTTGATTTAGTAACCTGGCAGAAAACTCCGGAATGCCACTTCCTCTATCTGTGCAAGCTATTTATGTAAAAAGAAAAAAAAATATCCTGGCAATGGAATTAATTTCTGCCTAGAAACAGAAAGAAAAGGGAAGGATGGGGTCAGAGGCCTGAGGAAACTTGGAAGAAGAGGGAACTATGAGTTAGAAACAAAAGGGCAAAATGAGCTCACGGGAGACAGACTCATACAGCGTCTCAGGGTTATTCCTATATGGGAGAAGTACAGGGTTTCATTTGAAACAGCAAGAGAAATATTTTCATTCAGTAAGCAAGTATCTATTAAGCATTTCTTAAGTATCAAGGACTGTTCTAGGCATGTAGATACCAGGATTAATATGGAATCAGAAAGAAGGGCCACTCTCAACTGTGCACAATCTCATGGGGGAGATAGATGTGTGAAGAGAAAGTTATAACACAGGGTGTGTCTCAGTCAGTTCTGGCTGCTATAACAAAGCACTGTACAAAGACAGGGTGGCTTATAAACAACAGAATTTTTTTTTTCTTAAAGCTATGGAGGCTGGGTGGGTTGGATGTCTGAGCTCAGGGTACTGGCACCATTGGGTTCTGGTGAGGACCCTCTTCCAGGTTGCAGACTGCCAAATTCTCGTTGTGTCTTCACATGGCGGAAAGAGAACGGGCGAGCTCTCTGGCCTCTTCCTATAAGGGCACTAATCTCATTCATGAGGGCTCCACCCTCATGACCTATTACCTCGCAAAGACCTCTCCAAATACCACCAAAATGGAATTAGGGTTTCAACATATGAATTTGAGAGGAAATAAAACATTCAGTTTATTGCAGGATGGGACCTACTCTAAAGAATGGAAGCATGATATGAAACAGAAGGATCAGAATGTCACAGCTGGTGAGGGTCTCACAGGTGAGACAGGCTTGAACTGAGTCTCGATGAATTTATTAGCTTAATGTGAGTGGGGGAGGTGGTGGAGTACCAATCCTGGCAGGGAGAACATCAAGTTCAAAGGCACAAGACAATTTAGAACGTGGAACATGTTTAAAAAAAAAAAAGCATTAAATAATGAATCAGGCGGAAGCGGGAGTGGGGAGGTAGCGGGGTGCTGTATGGGAATGATGAGTGAGGGAGGGGGAGAGTGGAAAAGGGGAAGGATGAGTTTGAAGAGATAGACTACAGACCAGAGAAAGCTCATCAGTAGCTTTATATGCAGCCTAAAGAATTTGCTATCCTGAGACACTATGAGGGAGAATTTGTCTATCCTGAGACACTATGAGGAACCACTGAAGCCTTGGTCATAGGATAGTAGTATGATCAGGTTTGCACTGTAGGAAGATGACTTTGGAAGCGGTGAGAAGAAAGGATTTGAGAGGGCACCATTGGAGATCGGGTGACTAGTACCGATGAAGTGGAATTGCTGCAACCCAGGCGCAGAATCATGAGAATCTGAACAAGGGCAGTGGCAGGAGGGATGGCTGTCTATATCAGGGCAAGAGGGTCCAGGTGGGACCCCTGGAGGTCTGAATTGCTGGTAACAGTTATTGTCTACATTTGATGGGTGTCACTAAGAAATAGAGCACAGCTCTATTTTTTTATACTTGTAACCAGTCAATATTTTATAATTATTCATGTTGGAAGTATACTTTTAACATGTCCAGAATGGTGCAATTTTTGTTGTTAATTTTGTAATTCATACACAACTTGAAAGAGATAGAGCCTCTTGGCAAAGACATCATAAAATCGTCATATGCTCTCCTTTTAGGTGGTGAGATGTCCATGGCTTTCTGGAAGGGTGTGGGAGGCTGGAAACCAGCCCACAGGGCAGGGCTCAGGTTCTCCCCAGGGGCAGGCATTGGACTCAGGCGTCTAACTGGGAGGTTCTGAAGGTCTGGCATTCTGAGAGATGGGTTCTTCTTGTTGGGAGAACATGGCAGGGGAGGAAGGGGTACTCGTTAAATGGCTATAATATTCAGAACCGGCCTCACAGGCATGCAACTTGTGTAGTCCACAGTCCCTACACTCAGAAGGGCCCCCAGGCTTTGGTTTCAAGACCTGCTGTTGCCATCTTGAAATTTTTGGTAAGTTTTTTCTAACAAAGGGATCTGCATTTTCACTTTGCAACTGCAACTGATGTAGCCTGTCCTGACAATGCACGCTGACCCATGGTTATCTCATTTGGTCCTTCATCAGACATCCCTGAGGGTGGCATTGCTGCTCTACTTCAGAGAAGATCAGCTGCTGCTCAGACAAGCAAGGTCACTGAACTACAGTACACACTTAGTGAGTCGAGAGAGCTGAGATTCCACCCCAAGTTTCTGATCTCTTTCTACTAGCTATTCAGAGCTAGTCCTTGGGCCGGGCATAGGAAATGTAGCGGGAAGACCTTTACCATGGCTTCCTGCAAGTTCAGTATCATTTCTTCCCACCCCAGAAAGAGAGATATCCTTTCAAATAATGAGCTTCTCTTATTTCAAAGGCAACGTGTTTAACTCCAAAGAGTCTCAAACGTTGCCTGTGGCTATATTTCATTTCTGGCTCCTAAATATGGGAATAATGAAGAACCACAGGTACAAAAATGAGTAACTTAATGGATTCTTTTTTTTTTTTTTTTACTTTTTTTGTTTCTTCTTTTGAAGTATAGTTTGTTTACAATGTTGTGTTAGTTTCAGGTGTGCAGCAAAATGATTCAGTTATATATATATCCTTTTTCAGATTGTTTTCCCTTATAGATTATTATAGGATATTTAGTAGAGTTCCCTGTGCTATATAGTACATCCTTGTTGGTTATCTATTTTATATATAGTAATGTGTATAAATTAATCCCAAACTCCTAATTTATCCCCCCACCAACTTAATGGATTCCTGCCTTCCCAGTCTGCCAGTTATCCCTTGAGAGGTGCCTCTAGCACCTGGGAAGTCCAGCCATCCCCACTCAGGGGCCAGGGCAGGTGAGAGAGTGCCAGGCCATCCTGCGGGGGAACTGGGGTGGCCATGCCTGGCGGCCTGACTTAGTGTTGAAGAGCACAGGGGTCACTGCCAGCACCTGGATTCTGACCCTCCCCCTAACTTCTCTGTGAGTCAGTTTCTTTAACTGTGAGATGGGGGTATTACTAAGATCTGCCTCCAAGGGTCGATGGGAGAAATAATGGGAGAAACAACGCAGGCAAAGAGCAGAGCACAGAGCCTGGCCCACAGTGAACACTCAGCAAATGGGAGCAGTTACTATTGGATGACGTTGTCTGTGTTAAGTCAGGAAGGCTGACCTCCAGGAAGTGAAGGTCCGCAGGAATCTAGCTAGCTGGGGAGTATCAGTGACCACTCAGTTGTGGAAGGACAGGCCCGGCTAAGCACTTCCTGATGAATGAAATGAGGCCCTAGTTAGACGTCTGCCTCGCTTTGTTCTGATCATCCTGGCTGGAGAGCTGGGGTGAGCACAGGCCCCTTCAATAAACGGTCTGACATAAAACTCCTCATTGATTATACAGTGCAAACTTAACCATGGGTGTAGAAGAAGAACAGGCTTTCTCTCAGAGTAGCTTGTTCAGATATATGCGAAGCAGACCAGGAGAGCTGCCTAGGTACAAAGCCTCAACCCAGGCGAGATAAAAGATAAATTGCAAGGCAGGCTTTTCAGTCAAGTGGCACGTGCCAGCCCCAGCCAAGTTCTTTCTGAGCCCTTCCCCTTTGGCCACTATTTCTTTGAAGTCCTTAACTGTATTTGCACTTCTGAGCTTCACCTTTGGAATGCAAAAGACACAGGAGGAAAATACAGAACACTAATCTTCTATCGAGACTGAACAGATTCACTGGAGAATCATCATAAATGCATCATAAAATGCTTTCTATTTCAGAGCAGGCAAAGTCTCAAGTAAGGTCCCAGAGGAAGCAGGCTGGAGAAAGTGGCTGAGAGTAGCAAGAACAACCCAACCCATGGTTCTCTAATAACTTAGCTGTAGGGAGCACGGTAGGGTACTTGCTGGCCCTTCAGACATTATAAAAACTGCAAATTTTGCAAGCATTTTTTAAATTCTGCATTTCAGAGTTAAATGTCCTCTTATTAGACACATACACACACCAAAAGTGTTTCTACAAATCTAGATGTGGCATTTAAAAAACATGGCTGCAATGAACATTGGGGTGCACGTATCTTTTCGAATTCTGGTTTTCTCCACATATATGTGCAGGAGTGGGATTGCTGGATCCTATGGTAGTTCTATTTTTAGTTTTTTAAGGAACCTCCATACTGTTCTAACACAACATTGTCAATAAACTGTACTCCAATAAAGTTTTAAAAACAAATTTTAAAAATAAAAACATTTTGGGCACACTTCCTATCAAGAGTTGGGGTCTAGGTGCCCCCGTCATGAATCTGGGTGGACTTATGTTTGCTCCATCCACAGTACCGATGTGGGATGGAAGAGGTTTTGCTAGAAGTTTACCTAAAATGGGTCAAGAAAAGGTCAC
The DNA here is from genome assembly GCF_011762595.2 of Tursiops truncatus. NCBI lineage: Eukaryota > Metazoa > Chordata > Mammalia > Artiodactyla > Delphinidae > Tursiops > Tursiops truncatus. Next base: position 7,513,822 of record NC_047037.1, read on the forward strand.
ACAGCTTCTGCCTGCTTCATGGAAGCCTAGACTACCTGGGGCCCCCGGGGTTAAGGAGGCTGTGGCAGACACCTCAGTCCACTGTCCCAACGGATCCCAGACTTTCAAGATGCCAGACCTGAGTGAAGCCATCTGAGATCCTGCAAAGCAGTGCATCTCCCATCTGAACCCCACCTCACAACCAACCTCTGCTAACTCCACGTGGAAGATGAATCACTCAGCCCAAGCCCAGCTTGGATTCCTGACCTACAATATCGTAAGGCATAAGAGTTTCTATGTTAAGCCACTAAGTTCTAAGGTAGCTCTTCCACAGCTGTAGATAGCTGGAACACCAAATGAACTTTCTACCAGCCTGTAAGTAAGAATACGGTTGCCCCCATTTCCCAGAAAAAAGTTTCCAAGGTCCCATCCTCACTAGCTATTCAGTAAACCAAGTCTCCAAAAGGGCTCTTCACAAATACTTCTAGAATCCAGTGTAAATGTCCCCACAGGCTAGTCGTCTTGGCTTCCAAGCATGCAGCGCTCTGCGTTCTGCGTTGCTCTCCAGGCTCACTTGGATGCCCTCAGTTGTGCCAAAGGTACCACCCTGAGACAGGCTGGGACCTGGGACCCTTTGCTGCAGTGCTTGCACCTGGACAAACATCTCTTCCAGCAACAAAATACAAAGAAACTATAAGGGACTAAAAATAACTGTGTACATGCCCAGTTGGGGCAAGTTATGGACAACAAGATACAAAAAGACCAAAATAACCCAATTGCTACTTCTGAAGAGCCGGGAGCAAAAGCAGGGTACCGTGCATGCCCCCTACACACGACACCACCAAAGAGGTGGGCAAACCACCTAAGCCACACCTCTGGCCCCACCCCTGGACCTGCCCCTACCCTCACCCCATATAAGGAACCAGCTCGCCCCCCCACCCCCATCCCGGGTAAGCGAGCAAGGGAACCTGTTGCTTGTTCTTGCTCCCTCCTGCTGAAGCAGGGGCCCCAATAAAGCCTTTCCTGAATTTCTTGTCTAGCCTTATCAATTACTATTGATTGAGGAGGCCAAGAACCCTGGTCAGTAACAATCTCATGCTAAGCTCATGTCCGTGGGTCTACGGCTCTGACAGCCTCAACAGCCTGAGGAGATTTTTTTTGTTTTTTTTTTTTTGCGGTACGCGGGCCTCTCACTGCCGTGGCCTCTCCCGTTGCGGAGCACAGGCTCCGGACGCGCAGGCTCAGCGGCCATGGCTCACGGGCCCAGCCGCTCCGCGGCATGTGGGATCTTCCCGGACCGGGACACGAACCCGTGTCCCCTGCATCGGCAGGCGGACTCCCAACCACTGCGCCACCAGGGAAGCCCTGAGGAGATCTTTAGGAAAATATTGCCCTTGCCCTTGCAACACCTCTCTCTGGGACTGGAGTCATCTGAGTCCAGGGCTATGTGGGGAAATGATCCTTTTTTTGCTCAGAATTATCTTCCTTCCTCCCCAGGGCTCACTCAAGCCTAAGATAAAGTTTCTTTTATTTTCTGTAATCTCAAGCCTGGTTTCCTTAGATCTGTTGAAACAGATTCTTGGCTGGCTGACTTGCTCATTGTTCTCTAGATGTGGTGAACATCTAAAGCTACTACAAATGATGCCCATGTTGGGAACCCCCATATTCACAGAAGACACTCATTTAGACACTGCACTTTCCATTACAAAGCATTTTCCTCTTATGGCTGGGCACAGCACACCTTGCTCTGAAATTTGGATCCTACATGAAACCATTCTATATGCAATGCTACAAGCCCATTTCCTAACAGTCAAATGGTCAAGTCACATATGTTATACATTTAAAATGTCAATTTTAATCTGACGTTCTACAACCCCAAGGCTTTGCCTTTTCTCCTATACAGAGCTGCAGTCCTAGAATGCCTAAAGGGTATAATCAAATATTCTAAATATCTTCTGCAGAGTCACACTGAATAACTGAGTGTAATGGAACTAAGAATATATGCTGCCCACTAGAGACTCACTTCAGAAATAAGGCAACATATAGATTGAAAGTGAAGGTATGGGAAAAGATATTCCATAGAAATGGAAACAAAGAGAAAGCTTGTGTAGCTATATTCATAAAAGACAAAAAGGACTAAAGCAAAGACTGTCATAAAAGACAAAGAAGGGCACTGCATAATGATAAAGAGGTGAATCCAGCATGAAGATATAGCATTTATAAATATAAATACATCCTACAGAGGAGCCCCAAAATATGTAAAGCAAATATTAAGAGACCTAAAGAGAGAAATGGACAGACAGCAATAAACTAATAGTAGGGGACTTCAACAGCCCCACTTACCTCACCGTATAGACCATTCAGAAGAAAATCGATAAGGAAGCACTGGCCTTAAACAACACATTAGACCAGCTGAATCCTATGTCTCTTGATAGTCTTATGGGGTTTCCTTATATGTAACAATTTGGTTTTTTCTTGCTGCTTAAGGTTTTTCTCTTTATCTGTAATGTTTGATATTTTAATTATAGTGTGTTTTGGTGTGGATCTCTTTGGGTTCTTCTTTTATGGGACTTGGCTTCCTGGACCTGGATGTTAGTTTCCTTTCCTAGGTTAGGGAAGTTTTCAGCTGTTATTTCCCCCAATAGTGTTTCTTTTCTCTCTCTCTTCTCTGGGACCACCATAATGTGAATGTTATTCTACTTGATGTTGTCCCATAGGTGTCTTATCTTCTATTTTTTTTTTCATGTGTTTTTTTCCTTTTGCTGCTCTGTATGGGTGAGTTCCATTATTTGGTCTTCTAGTTTGCTGATCTGTTCTTCTGCTTCATCTAGTCTGCTGTTGAACCTCTTGTGTATTTTTCAGTTCAGTTATTGTATTCTTCAGCTCTGTGACGTCTGTTGGTGCTTTCTTATATTTTCTATCTCTCTGCTCAGTTCATCCATTCTTCTGAGTTTGTGAGCATCTTTAAGATCATTGTTTTGAATTCTTTATCAGGTAGATTACTCATCTGCATACAATTAAAGTCTTTTTCTGAGGTTTTGCCTTGTTCTTTGGTTTGAAACATACTTCTCTGTTTCTTCATTCTGCCTGACCCTCTGTTTCTGTTTCTATGCATTAGGCAGAACAGTTACGTATCCCAGTCTTGAAGGAGTGGCCTTGTGCAGAAGATGAACTTATTCAAACTTGCCTTAGCTCTTGGTTGTCTTTCAAAGCTCCGTGATTGTCTAAATCACCTGACTTACTCTTGATATGTCTCCTTTGTTGAGATGATGCTGAGACATGTCAGTGTCCCAAAGGGAGGAATCTCATTTAGCACCCAGTTTTTGGCTGATTGGAAGACAGACCCTCAGGCAGCAGCTCTTACAGTAGGCAAATATATACAGACTTGTGAGGCCACAACTGTAATCCCTCCTGGCCTCCAGAGCAGACCTGGAGGTGTCCCATGGGTGATGGTTACACAAATCAGGGCTACAGCTGAGTATTTAAGCTCCTTGCTGTAAAGTCTTATCAAGCTTTAGTGAGGCTGAAGGAGTGTGAAGGGATGGTGTCGCCCCACTTACTCTCCCTGGGAGCACCTCCTTAGACCCTAGATGTGGCGGAAACCTGAAGCCCGTCCCTCAGACTGAAGCTCCAGGACAAGTAAACAAGCGTTTTTCACAGAAAGATGGGTTGTGTTTCCGTTTGCTGTCTGTGCAGTTCCCTGGGGGTGGTGGCCTACCAATAACTGTCTTTCCAATTGTTACAGTCCTGTGGAACACAGTACCTTCAGCTCCTTGGCCACCAGGGCCAGGGGATCAAGGGGTGTCCCCTGTGTGGACTGTGTGCACGTGCTGGCTTTAGCAAGGCAGCTGCAGAGCATAGGGAGTAGGGCACAGTCACCAGCTTCAGAAAGGCACTGGGAAAATGTCTGGACTGCATACACCTGTGGGTTTTAGCAATGCAGCAGGAGAATGCCTTGCTTATGCGTGTGTGCTGGCTTTAGGCTGGGAGTGAGAGAATGCCCCGACCATCCATGCTCACCAGCCCCATCCAGGAAGCAGGGTGCTGCAACTGCCCACATTCTCTGGCTTCAGCAAGGCGGCAGGATTGTGTCTGGAAAAGTAGCAAGAGATGTGCTCTTGGGGCAGGTGGAGAGTGTAATAACAGCACCTGCCAGCACCTCTGTCTCCAGGGAGAGTTTCAACTGCTGCCTGTCCCTTCAGCAGAGGCTTCTAGGTTAGCAAGTGAGTCCCCTTCACATATAGTCTAGATGCTTTTCAAACTGCTGTTTGTTCACTGGGTCTTGGGGTGTGTGAGATTGTATGTGAGCCCTTTAAAAAGGAAATCTCAGTTTCTTATAGCACTTTGGGTCCCTTGGACACCACCTGTTGGTTTTCTTAGCCAGGTATTTTGGGGGTTCCTCTCTCTGATGTAGCTCCCAGGGATTGGGGTGTCTGATGTGGGGTACCAACCCCTCATTTCTCCAGAAGAAGTGCTGGATTGGTGAGATCCCCCCTATTGTGAGTCACCATGCCAAGGGTGGGGATTTTGCTAAGACCATGTCTCTGCCTTTCCTACCCATCTCGATGTGGTCCTTTTAACCTTTGTTGTGAAGAAGTAGTTCATGTAGCTTTCAGATCTTTTTTTTTTCCTTTAACACATGTTTATTAAACATTTCTCATGAGATAGGCACTGAGGAAAATAAAAACATGAATAGGACCAACTGCTCCAATTATCTATTTGAGGACACACACACATAAACAACTGCAAAACAATTCGACAAAGGTTTGTATGAGGTCCTGCTGGAACAGGGAGAAGGGGGTCAGGTGTTTAGCCTGGCTGTCTGGAAGAAAATTCCAGAGAAAGGACATTTAAGTTGCTTCCGGAAGGGAACAACCCCACGTGCAAATTTCCAGAGGCAAGACAATATGAGGCCTGTTTGGGGAACAGAGTGAAATTCCACATGCACGTGAAGGAAGAGTTTTTTATTTATTTAACATTATGTCCCTGACATTTACTCTTCAAAGGACTTCAAATGCATGAGCTCATGCATTTTTCAAATCTTCAAATTAGGTTTCAGATCTTTTTCAAAGGGAAATGATCCAGATGTAGCTATAGATTTGGTGTGTCCATGGAAGGAGGTGAGGTTAGGATCTTCCTATGCCACTATCTTGGACTCCCCTCTCCTTGGCATTAACATTTCTAGACATTCTACCATGTCATGAGAAAATTAAAAGAAGAAATGTGAAGTGCATCAGTGAGTAAAGAAAATGAACAAAGGAGAACTGCTGGGGCAATTGCAAGGTGAGCACATAGGGCTGTGTTCACATCATTTCTCTGCATCACACTTTCTTCATCTGTAAATGTGAGATAATTCATATTTATTTTGAAGTGTTATTACAAAAATTAAATAAAATAACATATGTGCTGCTTAGCAGAATATAATCAATTAGATTTATTATTACTTAGATATCATGTATACTTTTTATTAATGTTAAAAGTTTAAAAATGGTATTTTCATTGTATATTTACTTATGTTTACCTTCTGTTTGAGCTAGTGATCCCCGTTTTCTATTGAGAGTGGTGATTTAGTTTTCTTTGCTTGCAATTAGAGTAAAAATAAAAGAGTCAACTTAAAGAAAAACGTTAAGCAAGCAATAGTTCGGTAGGTACATGGACATAAATAAAAAATCTTGAAAGTGATATGGGAATGATTGAGTCTGTGAGTTAAGAGACTTTTCCACCACCCTATCAGACTCAAGATTCCCTTCTGTAACAAACTCCTGTATTTCCCTCTTTTCTATTTAGAACTGAAAAATCTAAATAATAAAACTTGCCTGCCTATAATGCACATTATTTTCAGAAAAGTTTTCAGACATTCTATATTATTAACAGTAATATAACAGAAATAAAAGTGAGGTTGTCTCTGGTAAAATAATATGGATCACAACATGAAATGCTCAGGTATGACAGACGACAACAGAAGATGTTATGAAGCAGTTGGATAATTGGACCAATATACAAAATCACTGTAAATGCAATAGCTCCAAGTGCAGAATCTGGGCAGATGTGCATATCTGTGACAAGTATTGGGAGACAGTGACAAGATTTTCTTAAATGGTGAAGTTCTCAATGAGATAAAGTTCAATCTTCTCTCACTACACTATGGTTTTATTCTTGGAAATTCAGTAGGAAATTAAAGTCTTCCAAAAAAAACACTGTGTTAAGTTCCAAGTTCAGGTCATTAGAAACCAGTGTTTTACTTCCTGGAAAGCCTGGTGGGGCATTAGAAAGTCATGCACTGCATAATACTGTACTGTTAACTACAGGTACTATTCTGTACAGACCTCTACAACTTACCCATCTTGCATAACTGAAACTTTATATCTACTGAGCAACAATATTACATTTTCCGCTCCTCTCAACCCCTGGCAACTGCCATTCTATTCTCTGCATGTATGAATTTGACCATTTGAGATACCTAATATAAGGGGAATCATGCAGTATTTGTCCTTCTGTAATTGGCTTATTTCACTTAGCATAATGTTAAGAGGATAGATCTCATGTTAAGTGTTCTTATCACAAAAAACAAACAAAAAAACACAAAAGAACACAAGAAATTTTTAGAGGTGATGGATATGCTTAGTACCTTGATTGTGGTGATGGTATCATGGCTGTATGTATATGTCCAAACTCATCAAAATATACACATTAAATGTTTGAAACATTTTGTATATCAGTTATACCTCAATAAAGCTCAGGAAGAAAGGAGAGATAGAGAAAAGGAAGGAAGGAGGAAAGAAGGAAAGAGAAAGAGAGAGAAAGAAAAAAGAAAGAAAGAAAGAAAGAAAGAAAGAAAGAAAAGGAAGGAAGGAAGGGGAAAGAAAAGAAAAGAAAGAGAAAGAAGAAAAGAAAAGAAGAGAAAAAAGAAAAGAATGGAAGAAAGAAAGTCAAGTTAAGCAGTGGACAATTCTTCAGTTGCAAGACCACCCCATACATTACAGTATATCTAGCATCCCTGATTCCTGCCCATTAAATGGCAAAAGAACCCCCAATTTTGAGTCAAACACCCCCGGATACTGGCAGAATGCTCCTAGGAGGTGGTACCATTCCCACTCCCACAGACAACCAGTGGTTTAAGAGCAAGGACCTTAGAGTCAGAGGATTTTTATATATCCTGGTTTCTTTATGATCTTGGGGAAGTGACTTAAATTCTAATCTGTTTAATGTAAATGTAACCAGGTGTTATGGGTTTAATTTTGTTCCCCCAAAAGAGTAAGTTAGAGTCCTAACCCACAATACCTCAGAATGTAACCTTATTTGGAGATACAGTCTTTACAGATGTAAGCTAAGATAAGGTCATTAGGGTGGGCACTAAACCAATATGACTGGTGTCCTTATAAAATGGGGAAATTTGGACACAGACACACATGCAGGGAGAATAGTATGTGAGGATGAAAGCAGAGATCAGGGTGATGCTTCTACAAGGTAAAGAATACCGAAGAGTGCCAGAAGCTAGGGGAGAGGGATGGAACAAACTTCTCCTGTCAGCCCTCAAAAGAAACCAACCCAACTGATACCTTGATATCCAACTTCGAGACTTCAGAATAGTGATACAATAAACTTCTGTTGTTTAAGCCACTCATTTTGTGGTAATTTGTTTTGATAGCCCTAGCAAACTAATATATCAGGATAATATTTTTGCAAAATTAACTATATCACTTTAATTTTCTTCTTAAATCTTTGTTCTCTTGCAGCATTTCTCTTCTTGTTGAATCTATTTAATATAAAAATAGGCTTGAAAGATAAGCGTTCTGCAGAGAAGATATGCTAAGATAAACGTATTAAGGTTGGGATTTGTAGATTCAACCATGATGGTCTTCCATGACACAGAGACGATACAATTTTCTACCGCTAACATTTAAGCCAAGAAGCCAGAGTTAGGAAGAAGACAAATATGACATGACATCCCAGCTTGTCCATTCTCAGCTCGAGGGATTGTGAGAAAGTAGGGGAGGCCAGAAATAATCTCCTCTCTATGAGGTTTCACAGATTTGAAGCAGGGAAAAGCTGTGTGTGTGTATTTTTCTTATCAATTATTTTTTTATTTCTTCCTTTTTAAAATTTTATGTTTTTTAATACATTTTAAAGGTTACTTTCCATTTAGAGTTATTACAAAATACTGGCTGTATTCCCCATGTTGTACAATATATCCTTGTACCCTACCTCACACCCAGTAGTGTTTTGATAGCTTTTTTTGAAATACTGAAGGCAGAAGAGACATTTTACCTTCTCTTTGGGACACTTGAGAGAACCTGCTTGTCAGACTACCTCTTTATCAGCATGAAGGTGGCTGCCCACTTTTGAGGAAACGTGATAGCATAAAGGATGCTCGAGTGTACTCAGAGTCTCCCTTTGCTTCCATGTGTGAAGGATGGGAATGCTCACCTAAGGTATCCATTATCCTCCCAAGGCTAGCAATACAGAGGATAGAGAACAATAATGAATGCCTTGATAGTGGCATGATGAAAGACAGGCAAAAATGAAGAGAGATCTATAGTGGTTTCAAGCGCTAAGCGGAAGTGAAGTCATGTAGGGAGCATCACCAGACACAGAATGCAGCTGCAAACGCCAATAAGGGGAGCATCAGACACATGGGTCAGGCATGAAGCAGTGAACACACAAGGAGTTAGGGGGACCCTTTCTACACTATGCCATGAGTTAGTATAAGATCCTCACATCCCAACCATGCAAATGGAAATTTAGACAGAAAGAAAGGAGAAGGAGATGATAAAAAATTGTACTTATATCCCCAAAGCAATTATACCTTGCCTAAAGGGATTATTTAAAATACAGCGGTGGCCATGAAAACTTTGGTTTTGAAATATGCCCAATCCTTTCACAAAATTAAAGTAACTAAGATAGCAAAATCAGAAATCCAAAAACTACATTATCAACCAAACTATATGACAGTGTGTCCCCATAAACCTGAGAATACAGAATGATGAGCAATACCAACTAAGAAGCTAGACCCCTGCAGGAGCAGCAGCTTGATTAAAAAAAAAAAAGAAAGAAAGTTTTTAATAGCCCTAGAGCTTGGGACCTCATAATTTGTCAACAAGTGTCTACTCCCCAAAGAAGAAATCCTCTGAAAGTAGAGGATTCCACACACAGATCTGAAAATGATTAAAACTAACACAGAGCTTCCCAGTCTCCAATTTGCAGGTGAGTGAGAATGGGCTACAGAAAGGTAGGATGGTGTTGGGGTTGCCTGAGCCTCCAATGTTCTCAGAAAACCCAGCAGAAATTCTTTCCTGGATGTATAGAACTCACTGAGGTATAGAACTATACCCAGGAGAAACTGCTCAAACCAGAGCCCTACTTGATCAGAGCAGGAAAATCAGGGTAAAGAAAGGAAACATTTCTAATACTAGTGTGAAACAGGTCCTCACTAGGAGAGGAGACCTAACTCAGAAAGAAACCAAAATTGTAAGCTATATGGGGAAAGCATTAAAAAAAAAAAAAAGAAAACTTTTTGGGAATGGCAAAAGGAGACATAGGTTTAGGAAAGTTTTCCTAGCACATCTCTATTTTCAATATTCTTAAAGTTGAGAAAAAAATTCAAACATGACAATAGAAAAAGATGAAAGAGAAGATAAAGAGAAAAACTATCTGAATACAGATACAGAAAGTAAAAACACATCCAAAATATTCCATAAGCACACAAAACCCAAATATTTCAAAATAAGTAAAAAGTAATTAAGAAAATTTACAAACTTTGAAATAACTACATACATAACCTACATTGATTTATAAAAGCTCAGAAACAGTATGACTAGGAGTTATGGGATGAACTGTATGCCCTCAAAATTTCATATGTTGAAGTCCCAATCCCCATTACCTCAGAATGTGACTGTATTTGGAGATGGGAGTCTTTAAAGATGTAATTACTTAAAAAGAAGTCATTTGGGTGAGCCCTAATCTAATATGACTGGTGTCATAAGAAGATGAGATTAGGACAAAGACACACAAAGGGAAGACCACATGAAGACACAGAGAAAAGACAGCCATCTATAAGACAAGGGGAGAGGCTTAAAAAGAAACCAACCATTCCAACACCTTGATTTGGGGCTTCTAGCTTTCAGAAATGTAAGAAAATTAATTTCTGTTGTTTAAGCCACCCAGTCTATAGTTTGTGATGGCAGTCTGAACTAAGATACAAGTCAAAAGAGTGATATAAATAATATGACTTAACTGAGCTCAGGAGAGGATATAAATGAAAGATAAAGAACTGAAGACTTAAAGAGAAGAAATACAAGTGTGAATAGATACCACAAAAGGAAAGGAAAGGAAATAAATTGCACACGGTGAAAAATTGAAAACAAAAAATAAAATAAATGAAAAAGAGGAAGAAAATGATAGGTACAGAGGACAGGCAAAGAAGATCCAACACACATGTAATAAGTGACTGTAAAGAGGAAAATCAAAGTGAGAAAACAGATTAATGATAATTAAAATTCAAGAAAAATTTCCCCAAGTAAAAGGGTCTTAAACATAAATACTACAGGGCACATCACATAACAGAGGAAAAATCTGATCCAAAAAATTCTAAACCAGGTATCAGTAAACTGGCCTGTAGGTCAAATCTAGGCCACCTCCTGTTTTTGCAAATAAAATATTTATTGGAAGACAGTAACACCCATTCATTTACATATTTTCTTGGGTTGTTTTCACACTATGGTGACATAGATGGGTACTTGCAACATAGGCTGTATGGCCTGCAGAATGTATAATATTTACTCTCTGGCCCTTCACAGAAAGAGTTTGCTGACCTCGGCCTATGCCAAGATATATTCCAGTAAAACTATTAGATTATAATAAAATGAAAAAATGAAATGAAATAATAATAAAATAAATTCATTGAACATCCAGGACAAAACACCAACTCACTTAATTAGTGGCACTTTTAGGGTAAAATAATACTCTATGCCAGTACACAAAAGAATAACATAATTGAGATAGTAAAGTGAAGAAAATATAAACCAAAGGTTTAATTTTCACCCAAATTGATCTACAAGTACAAAGGTCACAGTCATACTGTTATTAAAATGCAGGGGCTCAGGGAAACAGTTTCCATGAGCTCTTCCTAAGATGGCTCAGAAAACAAGCTTCTGACAATGAAGAAATTATTGGAGAAGCTTTAGAACAGAATATAAGGTGATCATTATTTCACTGTAGCAACAAGATTAAATAAAGGAGGATAAGAATGACAAAATACATGCAATTGTTATTTGAGCTGACAATGTAAATATAACTATGAAAGAGGTGAGAGAGGAACATAGAGCGATAATAAGGAAAGCAGACCATGCACGCTGATTATCTTATAGATATTAACTGGTACTAAAAGGACATTACTTTAAATTAGCTTGTGGGGAGAGAAAGGAGGGAGAAGTGGGTAACTATAACATTGCTTATGATAGAAAATGAAGACAAAAATCTTTAAAAAGTGGGACTATACAATATAAACATACCACATAAAAGATAACTTTTAGAAAAAACACAAAACTTTCTAAATAACAACAGTAGTACATAAAAGAGAGAGAGAGACAGAGACAGAAAGAGCAAAGAAAACAGATAACATTCTAGAGGGAACACAAATGTCCATCAGTAGGGGAGTCGTTGAACTGAATCATATGATGTAATACTATGCAAATGAGTGATCACATTTTAGAGGGAACACAAGTGTCCATCAGTAGAGGTTTATTTAACTGACTATGTAATACTATAATGGATCCACCTGATGTAATACTGTAAGTGACTAGGGTGGAGCCACCTGATGGAATACTATGATTGATCCATATGATGTAATACTGTACAAAAGAATGAGTGATTGTCATCCAGCATATGTTGTTCTAAAAGGTATACACAGTTGTAAAAGATATTGCTCTGCAACTATAGAATAGTGTGCAAAGTATGCTGCGTGTAAAAAAGGAGGGAACCACTCTATAAGTAAAGTATTGCTGATATTAAAAAAAAACAATGAGGATAAACACCGAATTTATAAAATTGTGACCCTTGGTTCAGGTACCCATACATTTGTTTGTCTAGAATAGCCGTGGTTAATGCCTTTTGTATATCAGCAGAAGTGGAGGGGACTGCTTTTTGAAAAGACATCGTAATGGTCTATTTCTGATGTATAGGTAGAATCTGGGCAATTTAAAGGGAGGACAAGAAATAAGAAATGTTAACTCCTGCACATAAAAATATAAAATATTACTCTCTGTACTTTAGCCGAAGAAAAGTTTGAGTGTTTTGCTTATCTGTGAAGCTAGTTGTCTTCTTATTTATTACCTAATTTTTAAAAACCTTATTCTTTCTTGGTGCCTTTAATGATTTCCATCCAAAGGGGTCCAAGGTTGTAGGCATCTTTATAAAAAACTAGGCTCGGGAAACTCTTTTAGGGGTTCACTCCCACCCTGTGCTTTATATTTCTACTTTTCTGACCTCCAAAGTCTCCACCCTTTGGCCTTGCCACCTAAACTCTCCTCCTTGGCCTTAACCTTTCTCAGAGGTGCCACATTTGGATATTGTGAGAAGGCTTAAAAAGGAAGAAACACAAATGGATTTGGAGAGACCTGTACAAGGCACCTATCTTAAGAAGGACAAGTCTGCAGTCAGCGGATATTTCAGACAAAGCCTCTCCTTTTCCCTTTGTTCACCAGATGGCGGTTTTATCACTCCCTACCAGTTTGCATTCTCAGTGACCAACTCCATTTTCTTTTATCTCAGGCCCCCTTTTCAGTGATTGTGGTAAAATTAGATAGAGCTAGAATCCTTTTATTTTATCGCATTTGCAATGTAGGCCTTATCTATTGACACTGGGAAGGACACAATGGTCTGAACTGTGTTCCTGGTGCCAAAGAACTGGAAATCCTATTCCTCCCAGAGGGGTGCTTGCCAATACTTCCTGACTACCATGCATCCAAAATTCACACAATCAAGGACTGTCCTCCAAAGACAAATAACTTTTAAAAGAGGATGAAGTTCCCATGTTCACGCTCAGATACCTCCTCCTAAAAATGACCCCAGTACTAAGTATTAAAGAGGCCAGAGATGCTGTTAATTGTCCACAATGCACAGGAAAGCCCCCACAACAAAGAATTATTGGCCCCAGATGTTAATAGTGCCAAGGTTGTGAAACCTTGAATTAGAGTACAATTTAAATGTTGTAACAAAAACACCTAGAAATAGAGTGATTCAAACAAGATAGAACTGGATGTGTCTTTGTCTAGGATGGGAAAGGTGGACCTAAAACCACACCCAGGCTCCTTACCTATTGTTGCTCTGTATTACTCTATGCTGTCGACCTTGACAAATGGTTGAAGCTGGCTTTCCAGCCTTGCCTTAACATTCTGACTCGTATGTATGAGTTTACTAGGGTTGTCATAACAAAATACCACAGACTGGGTGGCTTAAACAACAGGAATTTATTTTCCCACAGTTCTAGAGGCTGGATGTCCAAGATCAAGGTGAGGCTTCTCTCCTTGGCTCATACATAGCTACCTTCTCGCTGTGTCTTCACATGACCTTTCCTCTATGTACACATATCCCTGGTGTCTCTTCCTCTTCATATAAGGACACCAGTCATATTGGATTAAGGCTCCATCCTTATGACCTCATTTAACCTTAAAAGGCCCTATCCCTACACACAGTTACACTGGGGGTTAGGGCTTTGATATATGAAATTTGAAGGGATGTAATTCAGTCCACAACACCACGGGAAAGGAGAAGAAGAGAAATTAGAGGTCAAACAATTTCGTTTTTTAGGGATTTCACCCAGAAGTTGCATAAATCATTCACTCTTATATATCATTGGCCAGAACTTAGACACATGCCCTAGCTAACTGCAAAGAAGGCTGGGGAATATATTCTTTAGCTAGGCGGCCATGTGCCCAGCTAAATAAAACTCAGGGGGCTATGTTACTCAAAGGAAAAGTATTAAAAAAAGAGACAGAATTCTAGAAACTGGAAAATGATGGTTTGTTCTCATTTTTGATCTAGCATTTCTCCAATATAATGCCTCTTGGATTCACCCCCTCTACCACGGCTTACAGGATAATGATATCTATTCCCATGTAGGAACCAAGCACTGTGGAAACTACACCCATGCCTAGATACTTTTTCATTTAGAAGAGAGTCAAAACCATAGCCACAAGAAAATAGTATTGCCCAGTGGCAGTGTTGAGTCCAGGAAAATGTACTCCCACCCTGAGACACTGTGTGTCTCTTATTTTGTCTCTAGAATTTAAGAATAGTGAGAAAGGCTCTGTGAACAGGAAACTGGAAGAGAAAATGCCTATGCTCATGTCCTTTAAATTAACTTCTTTTTCTGCTGTCAAACACTTGGATCTCTGTCCCTAATGACTGAGGCTGAGATGTGGTTCTTAAAGATGGAAAACTATCTCTGAATAGTTAACTATCTCTGAATCTGTTAATATATTAACAACCATCATATCTGATATATATCTTAAGCATGACCACAACATAATACACTTTATTTTAACATATATTACCTCAGTTAATATATTGACATTGAATAATTGTAATTCTAACGCTAAATTTTCAGGTAGTTTATGCTGTTAATGGCTAAAACAAGGCCATCATCCAAGTTATTTGTGGAACTTCAATAACAGACTGTATTTATGTAAAATACCATTAAGCCTTAGTGGGAGTTATGGAGCAATTACAGCAATGGGAGTTAAAAGAAGGTGGGTGACCTTTCACAACTGTCCAAGGAGCACCCATCAGAAAAAGCCAACTCACCGTTCTTCTTGTAGAACATAATTTCTCCTTTGAATTCTGCTTTTTCCTCCAAGGACTTTTCTATCTGAAGCATCAGTTGCTCGTTGGTCTCAACCCCGAATAAGAATTTGCAGCTACAACTCTTCTGCATGACTTCTGTCCGGGCAAATCCAGCAAGCTCACAGAAGCCATCCGAACAGTAGACTATGGGGAAACCCTTAGCCACCTGGGCGTTGGCGAGGATGAAGTTGCTATCTGTAGACCAACAAGGAGAAGACAGCAAGTAAACAAGCATGAGAAATTCTTTGTAAATCGCACTTTCAGTAACAAATCACAAGCACATATGTTTAGCCAACATTACCAAAAATGCAAGTCCTGATGGGCTGGGGTGGAAAAGAGACACCCCAAAACATAGAACGGCATTGCCCAGCAGAAGTATGTATTAAGCTCCAACATTGGTTTGCATTTTGAAACACACCATGGAGGGAAGAGAGTATTCCTTGGCCTGCTTTGAGGCACTTACCATCTACCTAACAGTAAGGAATGGTGCTTCTGAGTGTGGCTTCTGGTTCATAGCTTGAATCTGCCACTTGATGTACAGATGACCTTGAACAAATTACTCACATATTCTGAACCTCAGTTTCCCTAGGTTTGGTTTCCCTAAAAGCAGACCGTGAGGCAAGGATTTGACTGTAAGCAGTTTATTTGGCAGGTGATTCTAGGAAGTAAGGAAGTGGGCAGGGAGGAAAGGTAATAAAGGGTGAGACAGAAAGGGGTTTACAGATATGAGCAACTCAGGCTCAATCACACAGGGACACACAGAAGAAATGACTGGGCAGAACACAGCTCAAACTTTTCCCAAAGAGGAGAGAAAGCCAGGGTATTTATCCACCTCCATGAGTGTCTATACCTCATTGGTCAGGACACTTTGGGGTTGTCAATATGTTAGCACTTTGGCCTGCCCACTTGGGCTGAACACATTCTCCGGAGGTCACTTGGGCAGCACGATGCTGGAAGCCACCGTATATAAGGAAATGGTCTGCACAGCAACTTAAGGTTGAGTCAAGGAGATCCTGGGAGGGCACTGACAGGTGTACAGAGAGGGTGATACTGTTCCTTACTTCATAGATGTAGAGATTCGTGAGAAATGCTTAGCACGATGTCTGGCACAAATAAGTACTCAATAAAAATTATTATTAAGAGTATTATTCACATCTTATGGCTACTATATTAACAAATAAGAATGTAGGGCAATAAAAAACAGGACACAGTTGTTAAGCGCTTAGAGATAACTTCTGGAGGAGAGCCTGAAAGACAACATTCAAGGGAGGTTCAAATTTTTTGAGATTAACTTAGAGGGTGTTTACAGGCAAACCATGCATATTAGAGATGGGGTGTAAGACAAGACATGTATAAAATGCATTGGTGGGTGACTTTCAGGTTCAGAATGAATCAGAGACTATTATGAAATCACTCATTCATTTGCTCACGAAACTAAAGTTGAACAGAGTCAGTGTATCAGACAGTATTAGAGGCTGGGATTTTAAAGATAATAAAAAGAAAACGAAAAATGGAAAGAACTGTGGCATAAATTGTTAAATGAAAAAAAATCATGATTCGGTGTAGTATGTTATTAGATGAACTATTTGTCAGAAAATATATAAACCCATATAGACATGTACGTGTATCCACAAACAGGAAGTGTTTAGGTATACCTAAAACCAAGTGGGTTAACTGGTAACTGCAGATGTCTTCAGAGAGAGCAACTATGGGCAGAGGTGACAGGAATACTTATTTTTGCCATATTCTTACTATATCCTTTGAATTTTATATCATATGTTTTATGTATTACTTATTAAAAAACTAGGATTTTAGGGCTTCTCTGGTGGCGCAGTGGTTGAGGGTCCGCCTGCCGATGCAGGGGACGCGGGTTCGTGCCCCGGTCCGGGAAGATGCCACATGCCGCGGAGCGGCTGGGCCCGTGAGCCATGGCCACTGAGCCTGCGCGTCCGGAGCCTGTGCTCCGCAACGGGAGAGGCCACAACGGTGAGAGGCCCACGTACCGCAAAAAAAAAAGAAACAAGCAAAAAACTAGGATTTTAAAAGAGGTTTGCAGCAGACATCATATCTTGTATGCCATGAGAAAAGAGGAATCCCCGCTACTTCTTGGTGGCCAGCAGGACAGGCACTGATGATCTGTTCCATGGGCTTTCCCATCTCTTTTTAAACATCTGTTGCATGTTTCCATAGACCCCCATCAGCTGGCAGAACCAAACCCACTCTACTCAGGTTTGCTCCAATCACGTCCTAAGCCCAGAGTAAAAATCCAAGTGCTAACATCTGCATCCTGCCTGGGCCGGGCTTACCCATCTCCTTGCCCAGTCACCCTCTCCCTCTGCAGAATAGTCAGAGCTTAAAATCCATACTGGGAAGCCTTCAGTGGCACATTGTTTTGAGGCCATGGGAGTGAATTAAATGATCCAAGACTAATGTTTAATTCTCTCACACTTTGAAGAAGCATCTATTGATGGTGTATGATGTGATGGACTTTGTTCCAGGTGCAGAGAGAGGCAGCCTTAAAGATCAGCCTTAAAGATCAGCCTTGAACCTATGGGAGTTCCCAGCTAGGTCCAGAGCGGGGCACCCTCCTATTGGTCTTGGTCTCACCAACTCTGCACAGTTCTGGGTAACTCTCTTACCATTAGTTTCTCTTCCTCCTTCCATTCTAAAATTTAGGCTGAGAGCTAGCTTAGAAAATGCAAATGCAGAACATTGGCAAAGTACTCAAATGTTCTGAAAGAGCTTTTAATGTTTTTTCAGAAGCCATTTTTCAGTCGACTGCTGACATGTTTATTGACTCTACTATATGCCATGTGACATGGTTCTACCATATGGCAGTTCCTAGAGTGAGGTGACAGGGGGGTGTAAAAAGATGAATAAAGTATAATCTCTAGCTTTAGGATGTTACAACATAATTAAAGAAATGCATGAATATCTGTAACATTAAAATACAGCATATCGTAAGTACCAAATCAGTGGTACACAGATAACTACTCCCAGAGTTGAGAAACTGAAGATCCAGGGCTTTTAAAATGACTAGCTAGGAATAAGACAAAAATGGGTGGAGATAATTATCAAAAGACCTGGAGGGTTGGAGCAGATGCCTGGATGGCCCAGGCTCAGAGTATGAATGGAGAAATAGGAATTAGAGACAGAGAAAATACATAACATTACATTTTGTCCTAAAGTCCAGTTTCCCATCATTTAAACAGCCACAATAGTTTTCTTTTGTTAGTTTGTATCTGTCTTTCTACTTTTGACCCTTGCAGGGACTTGTATTTTATAGCTGTGTCTTGCACATAGCATGCATTTAATTTTTTTTAAAGTACGACATGAAGATACATCCACCAACCTGAGACTGATATATTTACTTTTATTATGATTACCATATTACATTGTCTTTTTCTTTTTTTTAACCAACTTAATTTGTGCTTTCTCTTCACTGTGTTTTGTTATTTTGCCTTTTCCATTTTCAAAAATTAGAAAATATAACACACCTGAAAAAAGGTTTAATAACAGTACTTAAAAACAACAGTAAACACCCGTGGATGGTGAAAACCCCTGTGAGCACCACACAAATTGTATTTCCCTCCTTCCCCAAAGAAGAAAACCAAAACTTGAATTTTTGTAATAATCATTCCCATTTACATAGTTTTTACCACTTACATATGTATCCTCATGTTGCCTATTTTTTCTGATTCTTATGGCATATATTATGGTATTTCATTCTACATACTTTTTAGTGACTTGCTTCTTTTATTAATTTCCTTAGCATCTTTATAATTGTTTATGGACATAAGAAAAGACCAGTCCTTCAGAGCTACAATAAGCTTCTGAAAAAAGCCGCTAAAGGATTCACCAAATTGCCTGATATGTGCATTTCAATTAAGGATTATAGTGTGTTTGGGGTACTGAATTCTTCCTGCAAATACCCTGCAAAAACAAAGCAAAACAGGAAAAAAAAAAAGTCATGTATTTGAGCTTTTCTGTTTATAGGTAGCACTTGTCCTGTCCTTGATATGTAATTGCATTTCAATCCGAGAGAATTTAGTGGCAGTCGGCTTCTCATAAAGCTTAGTGTACTAGCTACGTGAATAGTCCTTCTGTTTGGAAAAGAGTAGCTCCTCTTCCCAGCTATCTACTTAGAAACATATGCTTTTCTGAATACCAGTCCTGGAATCTCCAAAGAAGAAATGTGACATTTACTTTAGAATTATGCAAAACAAAGCCACTGCCGTAATGATTATGAACCCATCAGGGGTATATCACCAACCATACATATGTCAAGGGTACTTAACCTTTTAAATTTTTTTTTTTTTTTTTGCGGTACGCGGGCCTCTCACCGTTGTGGCCTCTCCCGTTGCAGAGCACAGGCTTCGGACGTGCAGGCTCAGCGGCCATGGCTCACGGGCCCAGTCGCCCCGCGGCATGTGGGATCCTCCCAGACCGGGGCACAAACCCGTGTCCCCTGCGTCGGCAGGCGGACTCTCAACCACTACGCCACCAGGGAAGCCCTAACCTTTTAAAGAATCAATTATGCATATGTGATATGCATCTAAATGCCACACAGCTTTTTCCTCCTTGTTTCTAGGTCATCCTTTTGTGTAAATTTAGTTTCGAAGTGCCGGTAAACAGTAAGATTTAAATATGTTTACATTCTGAGTAGTTGATTATTTATCTAAATGGCTCCTTAGCCAAAAGCTTTCATGGATCACCAGAGGGAATCTCAGGGTTGGTGGAGACCCAGGCCATTTGCTCTGAGTCCCTACTGTAGGGTACCACTTTCCCATTCAAATGGAGATGTACTATTCATTGTCGACTGCCAGGCACAAAGGGAATGGGAGTTGGAAAGGAAAAATATAGAAGGAAAAAAAAGAGGAGAACGCAAACACTGATCCACTACTAGCTCCTTTCATCCTCAGCCCATTTTTCAGATGAGAACACTAAGACCTGGAGAACTTCAGTGTCCAGTCCAAGGTTTGAAGGGAGGGATTAAAATCCAGTCTATGTGACAAACAATGTTTACTACGTCATGCATCCTTTCTGTAAAGAAGTGACTTGTTCTCTACTTCCAGCAGAAATGGGTTAATTCTAGAAAAATATTTTTACCCCTTCAGTCTACAAAGACCTCAAAGGCACAGATTTTTCTCTATAGAGATCATTTATTAGAAGTTCATTGATGACATCTCCTAAGCCGGTCTGGATCTCTCAACAACCTCTAGGATACTTCCTCATTTCCTCCAGAAAGTCAATATTTCAAAAACATGAAAGAAAGTTTCAACAACTTTCTTGGCTCCAAAATATTTTGCATAGGCCCACTCCAGAGTCCCTCAGGAGACAAAGAAATGTAGTTGCAATTCAAACGATCTGGATTCTGACCTCTTCAGTATTCCTAAAATTTCCCCATTGAAATGCCCTTCTACTAGGTAGAAGGGTATTTAGTGGCCGAAGCCACTAAATGTGCTTTCCAAGGAGCCTAGAGGCACTGCTCTAAGCTCGATAGATATTGGTTTGAAATCTCAGGTTAACTTAAAAATCCAACAGAATTTTGCATTTATGCTTGTTTGAGTGTTTTTTTTATTATGTTTTAATATGGACCTGCCATATTTTTAATTCAATTGAAAATTCAGGAGGATATGCTGTTTGTTTTCTATGACTCTGCATACTGTTTAGTACACGCCTACATCACCTAAGTTTGAGATTCACGACTGGTGGTAGAAAGGTGTATGCTTAAGAGATTGGACAGATCCAGATCACTCTCCCCCTCAACCTTGGTCCTTTAAGACAACCAGCTCAGCACCCGGTCTAAGAATCCTCCACATGGAGACCCCGAGCCAGTGACACCAAAAGACACACGGAGAGATACTAAGAGATGCTAACTGAGCATCACTGAGAGATACTAACTGGGCATCAAAGAGAAACCTGTACCCCTGGCCCCTTCTGCCGAAGACACAGAAACTGAGACTTTGATGGTCCAAATCTTTATTTCTGAAAAGTGCCCCTGATACAGGTTCTCTTTTAAAACCAAATCTTGTGTTGGGTTAGCAAGTACTCATGTGAACAGACTCGCATACCACACAGATGGGCAAACTTGAATCTTATAGGCCTCCATTTTCTTGTAGAGGGGAAGAAACAAGCATGAAATTTTAATTTTCTTTTATGGGTTGCTCCCAAGCTGTCTGAATTACACTTACATACAGGTCCAACAAAGACAACATCTGTACCTCTTGTGATATCGATCACCGCCATCTCTCGAGACTACTTTATCCAGGTACAGAGAATATGAATGCTTATGACTTTAAAATATTTAAATGATCTTTGCACTTTATATTGCTTTCGGGGAGCTTAACTGTATCGTTTCCAAGTATGATGGCATCTGTATTAGATTAATGGTACTGGCTGCAAGCTAAAGTCCTCAGTATGCTCTCTGCTAAAATTTAGAGGCTGCTTGGAATTGAGGACTTATTCTAACCTTACTTTAAAAAGCAGATGGCAAATTTGCAAAGAGGGATTCTCCTAGTCATTACAATGTACACATCACCTAGTAGCAGGCTTCAAATGGTTATATTGCTAACGTTCATCATTTATGGTTTGATTTCTAACATACTGCATAAATGATCACTTCAGGCAAAGATTAGAAGAAAACTTTGTAACAAAGCAAAGCTCAAAGCCGGAACCCTAGGGCTGAAGTCATAGTAGAAAGCAGAAAGTTGTGTATATGTATGAGTACATCTTGCTCTCTTAAGGCCAATAAACAAGTAAACACGGAGACAAATATAAACTAATGTGCTTCACCACCTCGCCAGTGAAGCTAGCAGCCTCACTGGGAACTTCTTAGAAATGGAGAATCTCAAGCCTCAGCACACACCCCCTGAATAAGAATCTGTATTTTAACAAGATTCATATGCACATTGTAAAGTCTGAGAAGCTCCTTTAGAATATCACTGGAAAGATCTAGAAGAACCTAGTCACAGTAAACGAATGAGGGAGGGCACCTGCGTGGCTGAGAACAAAAAAGGAAAGGAGACTGATTTTCATCATATTCTCTTTTTAGTGTTTGAATTTTGTAGCATATGCATGAATACCTATTCGGAAACATCTTAAAATGTATTTAACCATGCATTTGAATGGCTTAATAAAAATAACTTGATTAAAGACAAATAGTGATTTTGATGAAGTAGAAAGAATCTAGATCAACAAATTTTTAAATTTCCAATAAACAAAGATAAAAGCTCATTAAGACGAATAAATTCAAAGCAAGTTTAGTATACTCTTTATCATAATTTGGTATTAGCAAAATCACCAGTAAGTTTTGCAAATTCCATTTTTCAGCTGTGTGAACTTCAGTGGTGAGTGGTGCTATTTCTTTTCAGGTGCACTGTCTCTTAGAATTCAGTAAATGAGTTTCATTTAGAAAAAGAATGATTTTTAATTAAGACAGGAGGGCAGGATTCATCAAAAGTAAAATGAATGAGGGAGAAACCAGAAAATCTCAAAGGCAATAATAACAAAACGTGTTTGGTATTTTATCCACAATTGATTCTCTACGAATACATCTGAAATAATACTAAAATATGCCCCAGTTCTCTGGGGTTCTTGTCTAATAGAAGTAGTCGTTTAGACAAATGGTCTTTCACATAATCTGTTTACTTTCTTAAAAATTAGATTACCTATACTCTGTCACTGGAATGAACACTCTAAGGGACAGTGGTTTGTTTTGTTCATTAATTTAGTCACAACCTCTGGAATGGTGCCTGGCACATAGTAGGTGCTCAATAAGTATTTGTTAAGCAAATGAGTGAAATAAACTTGGAACCTATTAGTTTTTATTAAAGCACATCAAATGAGGGCAATTGTTTGTAGCCAAATCTATTGCTTTATTATTTAGCAGGAATCATTTTTAACCAGCAACTTTAAAAATAAAGTCAGAACTGCCCTGAACAGTCCATCTCATGCCCATAGTTTTCATCCTGACCTGCTACTTTTAGTAAAGTCTTCAGTAAGCATAAATAGAAAATTTTATTTTCTATTAGGAAACCGATTAAGAAAAAAACAAACAAACAAATGAAGTTAAATAATGCCAAACAAAGCCCTTTCTTCAAAATATAAAATGAAATTATGAGGCACTTTCACTCAGTAAAGAAAACTACTGTGTGTACATGAATTCAGCATTTGGGAATCCTTAGGGACTCTTCAGGGCTACTTTGTAGTTTTCTAATCCAGGATACTGTCTTTTAGCCACTACCCTAGTGAAGGTAGGCTAACCTGTTTCCAACAGTGCCTAGAGAAAAGAAATAGGCATGATGTAAATATCCCTGCCTCATAATGTCTATTAAATAATAATGGCTATTATTCCTACATTTTCATATTCATGATTCCTGTCCCTCCCTACCTCTCCTCCCTCAAATCAAATATGAACCATAAGTGAGCTGCCTGGGAAGGTCAAGCTTTTTTCCAGCTTTTGCAAACAGAGGAGGAGAAAGCGCAGTGTTCACTATACTTTCTCCCTTTTCAAATATATAAGACTGGATGATACAAAAATCCCAGCTCTCCCAGTCCAGAGGAGGGGTCAGGGAGAGAGGAAGTTAGGCAGAAACTGACAGGGAGGGCTTAACAAGCCTTGGCAATCGGGGAACCTGGATTTTCTGGCACAAGTCTCATTTTATTCTCTTAAATAAACAAATTACCAAATAGGTAGCTAATTGTGGTTTCAATTTTACACCCTTGTAAAACTTTTCTTAGGAGTTTATTTAAAGACAAAATAAGACCACGTGACAATATTTTTGTTCAGAAAGACATAGCTATTTCTTTGGGCATCTTACTGGACCTATTGAAAGACAGATTAAATGGAACGCAGCAAATGAAACCAGCCAGATTCTGTGTCTATTCAGATTCCCCAAATATTTCATTTAACTTGTCCCTTGATCATCCTCCAGCACAACCTAGAGTTTGCTTGCAATGACATTTAATTCGAAGAATATTTCCTTTTAATTTCAAACAAACTAGAACAGGCTCTTTACTGCACATACGTGAAGATTTGAAAAAAGGGGATTCATTCAGCCATATTTTAGTCATTTTATTATTTTTCTTTTACACTTCAAGGACTTTCCAATTTAATTTTTTTTTTTTTTTTTTTGCGGTACACGGGCCTCTCACTGCTGTGGCCTCTCCTGTCGCGGAGCACAGGCTCCGGACGCGCAGGCTCAGCAGCCATGGCTCACGGGACCAGCCGCTCCGCGGCATGTGGGATCTTCCCGGACCGGGGCACGAACCCGTGTCCCCTGTATCGGCAGGCGGACTCCCAACCACTGCGCCACCAGGGAAGCCCCACCAATTTGAATTTTTGAAGACAACAGATACAAATTAGTGTGCCCAGTGCCCCAGAGTGGACTGACTTTCCTCTCTCCCTTCAAACTTTGTTTATATTCTATGGAAGCTAATGCAATGCAAATGTTTCTCATCATTTGGTAGCTTTTTCCAGAACCTCATCTAGCCACTGCATAGTCTTCTCTGCTTCTCAGTACTCACGTTAAACAAGAAAGATGAGGGGTTCTACAAGAGAGAATTAATTTAGGTAGCAGGAAACACAAGAGTAAAAGAATTTGATAGTTACAGTTATTCCACAGCTGTAATATTAGCATTTTTATTCTAGTGTCTTTATAATGATGCAGAGAGAGTGCAAAACTTGAATTAAGGTGATAGCTGCAGGTCTCTGGGAATTTGTGGGCGAGGTGGAGGCAAGAGGAAGATGACAATAATGTAGAAGCAAACCAACACAGGTCAATGCTGACTCGGCGTCAGTAAACCAAGATAACTAGGAAAGAGGCGGCTAAATAAATTAGACAGAAATAAGGCAGACAGTAGGTGCTGTTTATTAAACAGGTAGGATATGCCAGGCTCTCAGGTCCGCATCTTGCATTTCTGGTCCTCACAAAAGCATCTTATGCTTTTATTACAGATGAAGGGGGTTTGGCTCATAAAGGTTGAGTAACGTGACAATGCAAGTTAAAATATCCTCAGAGCTACAATACTCCTGATCTTGGTGGATGACAACAAGAGGTGAAGGAGAGCTAGAATCTGCATAGGGACATCACCAAGTCCACTGTTTCCTAAAGTGCAGCCCTGGTCCACCTCGCCTATTGGGATCTCCTAGGATGCTTATTAAGGTTGCAATTTCTCAGGCCTCACTTCAGATCTATTAAATTAGAATCTCCAAGGGATGGGAGCCCTGGATCTTCATTTTAAACAACACCACTAGATGATATATATTTCCAAAACGATTGAGACCATCTGCCCTAATGGAAGGTTCACATCGTATACGTCAGCCTCATCTTGGGAAGGGGATATCCACTTTGTAGGTGAGTATATATTTAATATATAAGGTTTTGGAGAATTCTGTTCTAAATAATAACCCCTTTGATTTTATGATTTTTCTATCATTCCTAAAGAGACTTTAATAATTAGCTCAGTTAATAGTACTACAGGAGCTCAAAGTTTGGGGATGATTAGAAAGGTCCATATATAACCTAATGCCCAATCTATAATCCCATAGGCCCTCTCTGCAATATTCTGTCTTGTGGTGGCACAAGTACCTACTGATGGGGACCTCACTCTTTCACAAACCAGTGACACCAATGCTGTGACGGTGAAGGGTGCTAACCTTCTCCACATATGGATTTAACCCCTGCTTTGGTCTTATTACCTAGAATAATTTTTGCAAAGAAAAACATCATTCTCCTGTTTTAAATTTTTTAAAGGCTTTCCATGGCAATTGGAATGAACCTCAAACATCTCTATTATGGCCCATAATACCTTATCTAGGATTTCACTTACTCCTTACCTGCTATCTAACATTTGAGAATGTCCTTCCCAGCTCTCTCCCAAGGCCTGTGCCCATGCAGTTTCTTCCCGCTGTGTTTCATCCTTCAGGTCTCAGACCAAATGTCCACTTTTCAGAGTGTCATTCCCTGACTATGTCATCTAAATAAGTCACCCCACATTATTTTCTATCATTATAGTCTGCTTTTTCTCTTAAGACTGAGTATTACAATTTTTAATGATGTTTCAACATGTTTATTTATTTATGATTTTTTAGCCATTCAAACCCAAGCCCACTATATACAAAACTACAAATAGATGCTAAACTCTATAAGGAAATGGTCTATCCTTGGATATTCCATCATCAAGCACTTATGTCGGTGTGTATTTTTTTTTAATTAAATCTTGTCTCTATCAAACACACACACACACACACACACACACACACACACACACACACATTTTCCTGAGTGAATGCTATGGGTACATCTGAGTTATGTTGACCAGACACCATGGCAGCCACCTAACCTGCAACAGGAAAACTGCCTTTACATGAAAAAACTCATCTCTGTTGATGATTAGATTTTAGGTTGAACACCTTTCAGACCTAAGTCATGAGGAGGTATAAATATGAAATAAAACATATCTGTGGGGCTTCCCTGGTGGTGCAGTAGTTGAGAGTCCGCCTGCCGATGCAGGGGACACGGGTTCGTGCCCCGGTCCGGGAAGATTCCACATGCCACGGAGCGGCTGGGCCCGTGAGCCATGGCCGCTGAGCCTGCGCGTCTGGAGCCTATGCTCCGCAACGGGAGAGGCCACAACAGTGAGAGGCCCACGTACCGCCAAAAAAAACAATAAAAGAACAACAAAAAACATATCTGCAGACATTTTATACTTTGGATGAACACTGGTCTATATACGAGATATCTTAGAATTGGGTTCTGGCTCTCTCAATAAGCTGTGTGACTGTGTCCCAGTCACCTGCCTTCTCTGGGTGGGAGCAATGGAGGTTATGAGAAACGGTCAGATCGGAGGCATCTTTAGAAGGAGAGCTGAACGAGTTTGCCAATGAATTCAACTGCAGCAGGAGACCTAGAGTCTGTCATACGGAGTGAAGTAAGTCAGAAAGAAAAAGACAAATACCGTATGCTAACACATATATATGGAATTTAAGAAAAAAAAATGTCATGAAGAACCTAGGGGTAAGGCAGGAATAAAGACGCAGACCTCCTAGAGAACGGACTTGAGGTTATGGGGAGGGGGAAGGGTGAGCTGTGACAGGGCGAGAGAGAGTCATGGGCATATACACACTAACAAACGTAGTAAGGTAGATAGCTAGTGGGAAGTAGCCGCATGGCACAGGGATATTGGCTTGGTGCTTTGTGACAGCCTGGAGGGGTGGGATAGGGAGGGTGGGAGGGAGGGAGACGCAAGAGGGAAGACATATGGGAACATATGTTTATGTATGACTGATTCACTTCGTTATAAAGCAGAAACTAACACACCATTGTAAAGCAATTATACGCCAATAAAGATGTTAAAAAAAAAAAGAATGATGCCAATCCTTTTGTGTTAGAAACTAGACAGGTAGAGGTGCATTTTATGAGATGAAAAAACAAATAACCCTGCAGATTTGAGGGATTTCAAGAGTTTGGTATTTGTACAATGTTTAAGAAGCATAAATAGCATCCAAGAAGACATGTCAAGTAGGTAGTTGAATAAATGAGTCTGAAGTTTGAATAAAATATCTGTGCTGAAGGTATAAATGTGGACTTAACGGGAATTAGATAATTTAGAGAGTATAACTAGAGCAAAGATGAGGTCTGAGTACTGAGTCAGGAGACTTTCACATTTAGAGGTTGGAAAATCAGGAGAAGCCATCAAATGAGACTAGGAGGGGCCAGTAAGGTAGAAGCAACAAGAAGGAGGTCACAAAACGAATCACATTTCCAGCTCACTACTAAGTATATTCTATGTTTTAAAGATGATTTGCAGGGCTTACCTGGTGGCACAGTGGTTAAGAATTCACCTGCCAATGCAGGGGACATGGGTTCAAGCCCTGGTCCGGGAAGATCCCACATGCCGTGGAGCAGCTAAGCCCATGTGCCACAACTACTGAGCCCGAGTGCCACAACTACTGAAGCCTGCACGCCTAGAGCCCGTGCTCCACAACAAGAGAAGCCACTGCAATGAGAAGCCCCTGCACCGCAACGAAGAGTAACCCCCGCTCGCCGCAACTAGAGAGAAGCTCGTGTGCAGCAATGAAGACCCAACACAGCCAAAAATAAAAATAAATAAAACAAATAAATTTATTAAAAAAATAAATATGATTTGCAGGATGGATTTTTAAGTAAATCAACATAATCATGTTCTGAGTCAGAGACACTGGACAAGATGTGGGCTGTGACATTGCACGCTCTGTAGTTAAAAGAATGACCATAAAGTTCTTAGCAGGGCTTCCCCACCCTTTTCCCTGCTTTGCGTAAGTACAGATATGTGGAGTGGGAAGTAAGAGAAGGTTTTAGATAAATCAATGAGTCTTTCAGGCAAGTCTAATTACTTTGCGTTCAAATGAACTTATTTTCACTAGAAGTGCATGCTTTCATTATCAAACTAATGTAGCCATATTACAAAGACTTAGGAAACCAGAGAAAAAATAAACATGTTCCCCATGATTCTACCTTTCTCAGCTACTGGTCATAATTTTAAACTAGTTTCTTAAACTTTTTAACTAGTCATAAGTAATCATATAATTGTGAAACTGATTTTTTTTTCACTTGTTATTACCTGGCCAGGTTAATAAGATCTGTTCAGTTAGATATTTGGATAAGTCAGCTTGCAGGTTTTCAGGAAGATACTTTAATTTTCATTAAAAGAGAGGTATGAGAAAAGAAATGCTCTCATCATCCGAGCCATTGTGCCCTTTTACCTTCTCTTCCCACTCATTCCTGTCTTGGAATTTAATTATGGTGTCTAGAGCTGTGGCAGTCATTCTGTGACCTTGAGGTGGCATGCCTGAGTGTGGCAGAACTAAAGGGTGGAAAAAGCTTAAAATTTTTATGACGTCTTTAAATAACAGAATTAATGCCAGTATTTACCTCTATATTCCCTTCTCCCTTTCCTTCTCCCCACAGGTAACCACTAGTTTATTCTTTATATCTGTGAGTCTACTTCTTTTTTCTTATATTCACTAGTTTGTTGTATTTTTCAGATTCCATACACAGGTGATGTTATACTTTCTCTGACTTATTTCACTTAGCGTAATACCCTCCAAGTACATCCATGTTGCTGCAAATGGCAAAATTTCATTTTTTTTATGGCTGAGTAGTATTGCATTGTATAAAGTGACCACACCTTCTTTATACGTTCATCTGTTGATGGACACTTAGGTTACTTCCATATGTTTGCAATTGTAAATAATGCTGTGAATATTGGGGTGCGTGTATCTATTCAAATTAATGTTTTTGTTTTTTGGGGGGTGTACACCTATGAGTGGAGTTGCTGGGTCGAATGGTATCTCATTGTGGTTTTGATTTGCATTTCCCTAATGATTAGTGATATTGAGCATCTTTTCATGTGCCTGTTGGTCATCTGCTTTTCTTCTTTTGAAAAACGTCTATTCAGTACTGATGCCCATTTTTAAATCAGGTTATTTGTTTTTTGAAGTTGAGTTGTTTGAACTGTTTCTATATTTTGGATATTAATCCCTTATCGGTCATATCATCTGCAAATATTTTCTCCCATTCAATATGCTGCCCTTTTGTTTTCTTGATGGTTTCCTTTGATGTGCAAAATGTCTTTGAGTTTAATTAGGTCCCTTTTGTTTATTTTTGCTTTTATTTCCTTTGCTTTAGGAGACAGATCCAAAAAAACATTGCTGCGATTTATGTCAGAGTGTTCTGCCTATGTTTTCCTCTAGGAGTTTTATAGTTTCTGGTCTTACATTTAGGCCTTTAATCTATTTTGAGTTTACTTTTGTGTACAGTGTTAGAGAATGTTCTAATTTCATTCTTTTACACATGGCTGTCTAGTTTTCCCAGCACCACTTATTGAAGAGACTGTCTTTTCTCCATTGTGTATTCTTGCCTCCTTTGTTGTGGGTGGATTAACTGACCATAAGTGCATGGGATTATTTCTGGGCTCTCTATTCTGTTCCACTGATCCATGCATCTGCTTTTGTGCAAGTATCATACCGTTTTGATTACTGTGGCTTTGTAGTATAGTCTGGAGTCAGGGAGTGTGATTACTCCAGCTCTGTTCTTCTTTCTAAATTTTGTTTTGTCTATTCAGGGTCTTTTGTGTTTCCATACAAATTTTAATATTATTTGTTCTAGTTCTGTGAAAAATGCCCTTGGTATTTTGGTAGTTTGCTTTGGCTATTTGGGGTCTTATGTGGTTCTATATAAATTTTAAGATTTTCTTATTTCTGTAAAAAATACTATTGGAATTTTTATATGGATGGCATTAAATTTGTCTTTCACCTCCAGGTTAAATTTATACATAGGTATTTTATTCTTTTTGATGCAACTGAAAATGGGATTGTTTTCTTAACTTCTCTTTCTGATAGTTTGTTATTAGTGTATAGAAACTCAAAATATTTGTGAATTAAATTTGTATCCTGGAACTTTACTGAATTCATTTATTCTAACAGTTTTTTTGATGGAGGGTTTAGGGCTTTCTATATATAATATCATGTCATCCACAAATAGTGACACTTTCACTTCTTCTTTTCCAATTTGGATGCCTTTTATTTCTTTTTCTTGTCTAATTGCCCTGATGAGGACTTCCAATATTATGTTGAGTAAAAGTGGCCAGAGTGGGTATCCTTGTCTTGTTCTTGATCTTAGAGGAAAAGCTTTTAGCCATTCACTATTGAGCGTAATGTTAGCTGAGGGTTTGTCATATATGGCCTTTATTATGTTGAGGTATGTTCCCTCTATACCCACTTTGTTGAGAGTTTTTATCATAAATTGTTGTTGGATTTTGCCAAATGCTTTTTCTGCATTTATTGAGATATCATGATTTTTATTCTTCATTTTGTTAATGTAGTGTACCACATTGACTGATTTGAGGATGCTGAGCCATCCTTGCATCCCTGAAATAATACCCACTTGATGATGGTGTATGATAATTTTAATGTATTGTTGAATTTGGTTTGCTAATATTTTGTCGAGGACTTCTATATGTAAATTCATCAAGAATACTGGCCTGTAATTTCCTCTGCTTGTGGCATCCTTCTCTGGTTTTGGTATCAAGGTGATGATGGCCTTATAAAATAAGTTTGGAGGAGTTCCCTCCTCTTCTGTTTTTTGAAAGACTTTGAGAAGGACTGGTATTATTCTTCTTTGAATGTTTGGTAGAATTCATCAGTGAAGGCTTCTCGTCCTTGATTTTGTTTTTTTGAGAGGTTTTTGATTACTGATTAAATCTGCTAACTAATCATTCTGTTGAAACCTTCTATTTCATAATGATTCAGTCTTGGTAGACTGTATATTTCTAGGAATTTATCAGTTTCTTCTAGGTTGTCCAATTTGTTGGCATATAATTGTTTATAGCAGTCTCTTATGCATCTTTGTACTTCTGTGGTATCAGATGTAACATCTCCTCTTTCATTTCTGATATTGTTTATTTAAGTCCTCTCTCTCTCTCTCTCTCTCTCTCTTTTTTTTTTTGGTAAGTCTAGCTAAAGACACCAATTTAGTTTGCCTTTTCAAATATCCAGCTCTTAGTTTTAATAATCTTCTCTATTATCTTTTTAGTTTCTATTTCTTTTATTTGTGCTCTGATATTTATTATTTCCTTTGTTTTTAAGTCTATTTTGTCTAAGTATAGTTACCCCAGCTTTCTTTTGACTTCCATTTGTGTGAAACATCTTTTTCATCCCTTCACCTTCAGTCTGTGTGTGTCCTTATATCTAAAGTGAGTCTCTTGTAGACAACATGTAGATTTTTTTTTTTTTAATTCATTCAGGCACTCTATGTCTTTTGATTGGAGAATTTAGTCCAGCAAAAGCCTATATGAAGACCTTTTATCAGGTAAGAAAAAGTCCAATTTTTTCAAACCACTGATATTTGCATTTTCTGGTATTTGAAGCTAAAAGTATTCCTAACTGAAACATACATTATCATGAATATTTCCCCATTTATTCCTGTTTTTATAACCATAATTTGAATGGAGATATAATAATCATTGTATCAAAAGTAACTTATCTAACCCTCCATTCTGAGAGTTATATGTGTTTGCGGGGGGGAACCTTCTAGGTCTGCTTCTTAAAAAAGTTTTTGCTGTTAGTAAAAATTAAAGTTAGTATTTTGGAATACATCTTCTGGAATGAAAAAAAGACTATGATACCCTCTTCTCATCTACTGCTTAGAAACTTATTGATACCAAATGACCTTAAATACTTGTACCAAATTCTATAATTTCCAACAAAAGTCCATTGAGGGAAAAACCTAAGATGTTTATCTCATGATATAAATGTATGCTATGAACTAGCATCATCCTAAACACTATTTTTTCCTCTGTTTTTATATTAACTACAATTTTAGAGAGAGGGAGGTTAGGTAATTGGTTCCTCTGCCCTTATAAAGGCTCTTCTTCCTCTGTGTTATTCATCAACAGTGGGAAAGCAAGACACATTTGCTCAGCATGTGGTTATATAATCACAAAAAGAGAGTTTTTATTCTATACAAATAAGAAATTCTCCGAAAGGGGTGCAAGTGTCTGCAAAAACAAAGACTTGGATAATCTCTACTTCCTGTTTTTTTCCTTCCTTTTTCAGTTTGTTTTATGATTTTCCAGTCTAGAGATGAGAAAATTATACCATTTCATACATTCGCAGCATTACCACAGAGATGAGAGACCAATCTTGTTCTAGGTTTGTCCAGGAAGCAGAAGCAAGGTCCATGGACAGACATTATAAGAAAAAAGATTTCATCTCTGCATGAATATGATTGTATCTAATAGCTAAGGCGGCCGAAAAGATCACAGGCTACCTCAAATACAGTGAGTTTCCTATTACCAAGACTACTCATACTGAGATGATTGACTGACACAAATACTATAGAAAGGGGACCACAGTGAGCAGCAAAAGCTTGGCCTAGACGACTTCTAAGACCAATAACAAAAATCTAAGAAATAATCTTGCCATGCTTTGTTGAAGGGTTTCCTCCAACCAAGCCCTGAATTCTGGAGATCTTAACTTTTAAATATAGAAATAAAGTATTCAAACACAAGTGCTAAATTTCTCATCATAAAATTTTATAATATATATGTATATATAAATTATTATAAATACATGTATGTACTTATCGCTTAACCAACGGTCTCAAAATGGACTCTTTAATCACATTTTTCCTAAGCAAAAGAGATATTATTTGGATTTAAATAGTTTTGAAACAAAAGATACACACACACACACACACACACACACACACACAGGCCCTGGATGTACATTACATCTTGATCCTGTTCTGGGTTCCACACTGGCCCATGAACTTTGATCTATCAGAGCTGATGTACTCATTGCACAGATTTCTCAGTGTTGCTGTTTGCATTTCCACTCAGCTCAGTCTGTAAAGGATCAGTCTGTACAGGATCTTCGTTGCCTGCATTTATATGACCCTAATTATTTACTGATATCTGCTTCTGCATAAATTCATGTAAATCATTGAAATCAAGAAATGCACTGCTATATAATAAATGTGGCTGCTATGGCTGCCCTCTAATATTTGAGTGTGGGTTCTTGTGCTGACGTAAAGGGCAGGGTTTTATAGCCCATCATGACTTTCGGAGAGAAGAATCAGCGTTGCCACATGCAATTCAAACTTGTCCTGAACAAGTTTGTCTGACTGAGGGCTGTGTGGGGACTTAAATCCTGCTTGCCCTCAGCTCACCAAGCCATGAGCCCTGGTATTGGGTCATGTCCACTGGACTTATGACCTCCCATCGAATGGGATTTCCAGAAGATTTACAAATAATAATTATAGACACAAATGAAAAAAGCCTATACAGCTCTTTGTTTCATTAACATGCATTATTCAACTTGACCATGAAAGATGAATCTATAGCCTATAATCTCATACCATTCTATAGTACAGATAAAAATAATGAAATATAAATAAGTGACTTCCAAAGGAATTAGTCAAAGGAGAATAATAAAGTCAAGTTCAACTGGCTTTTAATCCAACTGATTTTTAATCAATTGTAATAAAATATTGTTAGCATGATATATGTATAGCATAAAGGATATTGAGGTTTATTATATTACAAAAAAGTATGAATAATTTCTATATTTCAAACTTACTCCTTTATATTTTTTTCCTTGTCTTGTCTTAGATAGCTCTGTTTAGTCATGTTCTATGTGAACACCTATTAATAGAGACCATGCCATTATAAGTCTACAGTTTGGGTGAATAATTTTATGAATTGCCTCATCACAACGTTATACCATATCTTCGTTTGTTGGATTCTGAGAAATGGGCCTATACAATGGTTAGAGTGTTAACAGTTTTACCTAATTCTGTATGTGATATTGCGATTTACAATAACAAATATATATTTGGTCTTCCTGGAACAGAGCTCCTAAAACTCTTGTAATTTCCGAATCAATAAGAGCAATGGGGTAATCTTTTGCTAAAATATTTGTTTTCAAATAGCTCCAAAGTGAAAGTGATAAAGGTGAGAGGAGTGCCTTGTTATTCATAACAAGCCCCTTTCAACCTCACCTGAGTTTGTTAATGAGGTGACTTTCAGAAAGCCCCTAAGGATGGGGGCTGGTTGCTGGTGGAGCCAACCATGTGATTAGAAGGTTGGGACTTTCAGCCC
This sequence comes from Tursiops truncatus, assembly GCF_011762595.2. Taxonomy (NCBI): domain Eukaryota; kingdom Metazoa; phylum Chordata; class Mammalia; order Artiodactyla; family Delphinidae; genus Tursiops; species Tursiops truncatus. Next base: position 7,548,286 of record NC_047037.1, read on the forward strand.
CTACCCCACCTCCAGGGAGGGGAAAGGAGCTGGAGGTTGAACCAATCCCCCATTGCGAATGATTTAATCAATCGTGCCTACATTATGGTGCCTCCATAAAAACCTAAAAGGACTGGATTGGAAGTGATTTGGGGTTGGTGACCTGTAGAGGTGCTGGGAGAGTGGCACACCAGGCGGGCATGGAGGCTCTGTGCCCCCTGCGTCTCTTTCATAAGGCTGTTCCTGAGTTATATCTTTTACACTAAATGGATAATCTAGGATGTCAAATATTTTCCTGAGCTATATGACCTGCTCTAGCAAATTAATTGAGCCCAAGGAGGAAGTTGTTAAGAATCTCTGATTTATGGCAAGTGAGTCAGAAGAGGAGGTGACAACCAGGACTTGGGATTGACATCTGAAGCAGGGAAGCAGGGGCAGTCTTGTGGCCTGAGCCCCCAACCTCTGGGATCTGATGTTAAATCGTAGGACACCCAGCTGGTGTGGCTGATTTGCTTGATGTGTAGAAAAACCCACACATTTGGTAACACAGTGAAGTGTAGTAGGAAAGTAAAGGAGAAATCTCAGGAGTGTTCTTTCCAAATCACTAGAAGAATTACAGATTAGTTTTCTCCAGTCTTAGCTTTTCTGTCTCTCTTACGTACCAGATTTTAACCAGCTCGCTCTTACCCCACCTTCAACAGATGCAAACATGCACCACACATAACAGTGTTTTCCTGTTCTCCTGCCTCCCCAGCAAAAGGCTTTAGAAATGCACCATAAAAATATTAACAGGATGGAGAGGGAGTGAGTAAAAGGGTGACAGAAGAAAAGAGTAGATAGTATGTGATTTAACAAGTATGTCTATCCACACCTTTCTTGCTGTTGTTAGCCAAAGAGTTGCACAGACCTAACCTCACCCAAAGGAAGACTTCTCGAATGATTCAGAGAGAGAGACCAGCTATTTCTATGAAGCCCCTACAGCCTCAGTATTCCACACGGGAGAGCTATGGAAATACCTCTGGAGAATCTATGGAGCCATTATTTTACTATTAACAGATTCTCATGTTTTTATACTGGGAAGTGTGGGACTGTGTTACAACAGACTTACATAGATGATCGTGGTTATATGGTTTTTATTATTAAATATTCAAATGTAAAAATTAAAGAGAGTAATGTGAACAACACCTAGGTACATATCCTCCAGAATTAATGAATATTTAAATCTTTCCAGATTCATTTTTCATTTTACAATGTTAGAGATGCAGTTGACTTGCCTTCCTCAATGTTAGTCCCTCTCATCTTTCCCCAGAAACACACATAATTCTGGAGTGGACATGTATCCAACTCATCTTTGTTTTTACATTTCCATCATGCTTTTTGTGTGTGTATTTAAACAGCATACAGAAAAGTTTTATGTGTTTCTAAAATTTACAAAAAACTGTATCATTCCTGATGGATCATCTTGAAGTCTGTTCCCCCAGTAAATTTTGTTTTTGAGACCTATTCACATTGATAAATGTATATCTTATTTGTTTCATTTTAACTACTCTACTGTAGGCATATATCACAGTTTATCTATTCCTCTAAGGATGGATATTTAACTAATTTTCTTCCTTCCTTCCTCCCTCCCTCCTTCCCTTCCTTCCTTCCTTCTTCCCTCCCTTCCTTTCTTTTCTTTCAGTAAACAAAGAAGCAAAGCACGTAAGCATGAGTGCCAGAGTTTCTAAAAGTTCAGTTATCTTACATATATGTTTCAGAACTATAATTCAACATCTACATACACTACAAACTGATCACCACCACAAGTCTAGTTACCATCCATCACCATAGAGTTGACCCCCTTCACCCATTTTTCTCAATCCCCTTATCTTCTGGTAACCACTAGTTTGATCTCTGTATCTCTGTTTGTTTAGTTTTACTTCATTTGATTGTTTCTTTTGTTTTTTTTAAGTCCACATAGGAGTGAAATCATACAGTGTTTGTCCTTCTCCATATCATTTATTTCACATAGCATCATATCTTCAAAGTCCATCCATGTTGTCACAAATGGCAAGATTTCATTCTTTTTATGGCTGAATAGTGTTCCAGTGTGTATATATACCTCAACTTCTTTATCCATTCATCCATTGATGGGCCCTTAGGCTGTTTCCATATCTTGGCTATTGTAAATAACACTACAATGAACATAAGAGTGCATACATATTTGCAAATTAGTGTTTTCATGTACTTCAGATAAATACCCAGAAGTGAAATATCTGGGTCATATGGTAGTTCTAGTCTTAATTTTTTGAGGATACCCCATATTGTTTTCCATAGTTGCAGCACCAAAATACAGCCTCACAAACAGTGTATGAGAGTTCCCTTTTCCCCACATCCAACACTTGTTATTACATGTTTTTTCAATAGCAGTCACTCTAAAATGTGTGAGGTGATATCTCACTATGGTTTTGATTTGCATTTCCCTAATAATTAGTGACACTGAAAATTTTTTCATGTATGTTGGCCATCTGTCTGTCTTCTTTGCAAAAATACCTATTCAGATTCTCTGCCCATTTGGGTTGTGTTTTTGTTGTTGAGTTGTGTCAGGTTTTTTTTTTTTTAAATATATTTTGGATATTAGACCCTTATCAGAATATTATTTGCAACTATCTCCTTCCATTCAGTAGGTTGCCTTTTCTTTTTGTTGATGGTTTCCTTCACTGTGCAAGTGCTTTTTATTTTGATGTAATCCCATTTGTTTACTTTTGCTTTTGTTTCCCTTGCCTTTGGAGTCATATCCATGAAAACATCACTAAAACTGATGTCAAAGATGTTACCATTTATGTTTTCTTCTAGGAATTTTATGGTTTCAGGTCTTACATTCAAGGCTTTAATCCATTTTGAATTAATTTTGTTGTATGGCTTAATATAGTGTTCTAGTTTCATTCTTTTGCACATAGCTGTCCAGTTTTCCCAACACCATTTATTAAGAGACAATCCTTTCTCCACTCTTTGTTCTTTATTCCTTTGCCAAAAACTTAATTGTCCAAATATGTGTGGGTTTATTTCTGGACTCTCTATTCTATCTCATTGATCTGTGTGTCTGTTTTTGTGTCAGTTACCACACAGTTTTGATTATTATAGCTTTGTAGTATAGTTTGAAATCAGGAGTGTGATACCTCTAGCTTTGTTCTTCTTTCTCAAGATTTTTGGCTACTTGAGATCTTTGTAGGTCCATACAAATTTTAGAATTACTTGTTCTATTTCTGTGAAATACACTGTTGGAATTTTGATAGGAAATGCATTGACTCTGCAGATTGCTTCGGGTAGTATGAAAAATAAAATGAGTAAAAATATGAATGAATAAAAATATGAATTCTTCCAATCCATGAACATGGAATATCTTTCCACTTATTTGTATCTTCTTAAATTTCTTTAATCAGCATCTTATAGTTTTCAGTATAGAGGTCTTTCACTACCTTGGTTAAATTTATTCCTAGGTGTTTTAGTCTTTTTGATGACATTGTAAATGAGATTGTTTTCCTAATTTCTCTTTCTGATGGTTATTAGTATATAGAAACGCCACAGATTTCTATAAATTTGTATCCAATGACTTTACTGAATTTGTTTATTAGTTCTAACAGGTTTTTGGTGGAGTCTTGAGAATTTTCTATATAAGTGTCATGTCATCTGCAAATAGTGATAGTTTTACTTCTTTTCCAAGTTGGATTCCTTTTATTTTTTCTTGCCTTTATTTTTACTTGCCTAATTGCTGTGGCTAGGACTTCAAAGCTATGTTGAATAAAAGTGGCTAGAGTGCGTATCCTTGTCTTGTTCTTGATCATAGAGGAACAGCTTTCACCTTTTCATTGTTGGTGTAGTGTTAGCTGTAGGTTTGTCATATATGGCCTTTATTATGTTGAGGTAAATTCCCTCAATATCAACTTTGTTGAACGTTTTTATTAAAAATGGATGTTAAATCTGTTAAATGCTTTTTCTGCATCAACTGAGGTGATATGATTTTTATCCTTTGTTTTATAAAT